>NC_056689.1:21642500-22842500 GCF_018350215.1 Panthera leo | reverse complement strand
TTAAACAACAGAAATCTATTTATCACAGTTCTGGAGGTTGGGTAGTCCAAGATCAAGATGCCAGTCAATTTGGTTCCTGGTGACAGCCCTCTTCCTGGTTATATCCCTACATTGTGGAGAGAGAAGGGGGAAACAAGTTTTCTGTCACTTCTCAAAAGGCCAGTGATCCCATCATGATAGCTTGCCCTCATGATCCAAATGTCCCATCTTCAAATATTATCACTTTGGGGATTATAGTTTCGACATAAGAATTCTAAGAGGACACAAACATTAGTCTATAGCATATACTTTTGTCTAATTTGATTGGTCAGTAACTCCAACATAATGTTTAATTTTTTTAACATTTATTTTTGGACAGAGAGAGACAGAGCATGAATGGGGGAGGGTCAGAGAGAGAGGGAGACACAGAATCCGAAACAGGCTCTAGGCTCTGAGCTGTCAGCACAGAGCCCAACGCAGGGCTTGAACTCACCGACTGCGAGATCATGACCTAAGCCGAAGTTGGACGCTTTACCGACTGAGACACGCCCCTAACACAATGTTTAATAGCAGGAGAACTAGTGGCTAGCCTTTTCCTGACCTTTGTAGGACAGCCTCTAATGTTTCCTTATTAAGAAAGATACCAGCATTTGAATAGATAAAAATTATAGGTAGATAGGTAAAAAATATATTAACATCTTCCATTCATTCCTATTTTAATGAGGTTTTAAAATGAATAAAATTCAATATTGAATTTGTCAAGTGTCTTTCCTGTATCTATGGAGATGATATTTTTTTCCCTTTACTTGACTATAATGATGAATTACATTAAGTGTTTCCTAATGTTGGAACACACATGTATTTCTTGAGTTAACCCTATTTAAACATGATAATAATGCTTTAGTGTGTTGTTGGATTCTGTTTGCTAATATACAAGTCATATAAAAATTTTGCAGCACTATTTTTAAGTGAGATTATTCTGTATTTTTTACGGGGAAATCTCTGTCAGGATTTGGGGTCATGTTTTAATTGTTTCATAAAAGTAGAATTCATAGAATCTCTTGTGAAACCTTCTGGACCACGTGCTTTTGTGTGTTGGGGGTGTGGTTTCTTTAACTACTATTTTTATTTCTTCTATGAAAAATTATCTATTTAGATTCTCTATCTCCACTGGGGTTATTTTGGTAAGTTGTAGTTTTCTAAAAAAAAAATTCCATTTTATATTTATTTCTTGACTATCTATATCTTCCTTCCAAAAGATAAATATTCTCTCATGCATTGTTTCTTCTTATTTTTTAGAATTTTAGTTCTAGTTTGTTTCAGGTGTATTTAAATTTATATTGTCCTCATTTTTTAGATGACAATATGTTTCAAAAAGTGATTTGAGTACATTAATGTCTGAATGTCTTCAGTTATCCTCCTGGGATCAGCTTTATTTTGTTTGCGTGCTTTCCCTAAAGAGGGCCCTGAACGTTGGACTTCAGCAAGTCTTGTAAGGATGTGTTTTCCATCAGATTTAAATGACATGTTGGTAAATATAAAATTTTATAATCACAGACTTTTTCTTTCTACACCTCAGAAATAATATTATACTGTGTCATGCTTTTTTCTTTTCAATGTACTTCTTGTTTCTTTGTAATATATCTGTTCTTTCATTCTGGAAACTTTTAGGATTTTCTTTTTTGGGTGTTATTATATTTTACTATACTTTGTGCAAGTGTAGGGTTTTACCCATTATTTTGTGCCCCATGAAGTCCTCTTTTTAAAATTAAAAAATATTTTAATTACTTATTTATTTTTAAAATTTACATCCAAGTTAGTTAGCATATAATACAATAATGATTTCAGGAGTAGAATCCAGTGATTCATCCCCTACATATAACACCCAGTGCTCATCCCAACAAGTATCCTCCTTAATGCCCCTTGCCCATTTAGCCCCTCCTCCCACCCACAATCCCTCCAGCAAGCAACCCTCAGTTTGTTCTCTGTATTTAAGAGTCTCTTATGTTTTGTCTCCCTCCCTGTTTCTATATTATTTTTGATTCTCTTCCCTTACGTTCATCTGTTTTATCTTAAATTCCACATATGAGTGAAGTCATGATATTTGTCTTTCTCTGACTAATTTTGCTTAGCATAACACACTCTAGTTCCATCCACTTTGTTGCAAATGGTAAGATTTCATTTTTTTTTTGATTGCCAAGTAATTCTCCATTGTGTGTGTGTGTGTGTGTGTGTGTGTGTGTGTGTACATATATACACACCACATCTTCTTTATCCATTCATCTGTCAATGGACATTTAGGCTCTTTCCATACTTTGGCTATTGTCCATAGAGCTGCTATAATAAACATTGGGGTGCATGTGCCCCTTTGAAACAGCACACCTATATCCTTTGGATAAATACCTAGTAGTGCAATTGCTGGGTCATAGGGTAGTTCTATTTTTAATTTTTTGAGGAACTTCCACACTGTTTTCCAAAGTGACTGCACCAGTTTGCATTCCCACCAACACAGCAAAAGTGTTCCCCTTTCTCCACATCCTCACCAACATCTGTTGTTGCCTGAGTTGTTAATTTTAGCCATTCTGACTAGTGTTAGGTAGAATCTCATTGTGGTTTTGATTTATATTATTCTGATGATGAGTAATGTTGAGAAGTTTTCATGTGTCTTTTAGCCATCTGGATGCCTTCTTTGGAGAAGTGTCTGTTCATGTATTTTACCCATTTCTTCACTGGATTATTTGTTTTTTGGGTGTTTAGTTTCATAAGTTCTTTATAGATTTTGGATACTAACCCTTTATCAGATATGTTATTTGCAAATATCTTCTCCCATTCCATTGGTTGTCTTTTAGTTTTTCTGATTATTTCCTTTGCTGTGAAGAAGCTTTTTATCTTGATGAGGTCCCAATGGTTCATTTTTAAAAAGCCCTCTTTTTAATCCTACTTTAAATTGGGAAAATTTATTTTCCTCATCAAATACTTTTTCATTTATATTTTTAAAAATATCCATCCAGTATCTATTACTCATCTGCTTTTGCTTATATTTCTAATATTCCCAAGTATTATTTTGTTTATATGTCCCCATTCATTTTCTTTTCCTGCTGTCTTTTGGGAAAGGTCCTCAGTCTGTTATTTCAGTGTTTTACAAATTACCAACTGGTATTCTTTATTCACCTACCATACTTTCACACCTCGCATTTCACCTTATTTTTTTTTCTTTCTTCTTAGAACCGTGTAACACTCCTAATATCCTCATTCTCCATTTGAGTATATTTTTAAAAAAAAATTTTTTTTAATGTGTATTTATTTTTAAGAGAGAGAGCGAGAGCAAGAGACAGGGCATGAATGGGGGAGGGGCAGAGAGACAGGGAGACACAGAATCAGGAGCAGGCTCCAGACTCTGAGCTATTAGCACAGAGCCCGACGCGGAGCTCAAACCCACGAACCATGAGACCATGACCTGAGCTGAGGTCAGACACTTAACCAACTGGGCCACCCAGTTGCCCCCATTTGAGTATATTCTTTATGCATATTTGGATTATCTGCTCCAACAGTTCTTCATCATACAGTTATTTTTGTTCAGTTTATTATCTTTATATTATAGCTTGTATCTCTCAGTGAAGTCATGTTTCCCTGGGGATAACAGCCTTGCAGAGGCTCTTAAAATTTTTTGATTTTATTCTACATTAAGAATTACATTTTACCTCTCACAACCCATTTGATATAGATTTACAAAATGATACTTGTATATTTATTTTATATATATTACAAAATAATGTGTATTTTATGAGGAGCCATGCACTCTGGTATTTTGTACTCTATTTGATTTTATTGAAAAATACTAGTAACTAATCACTATATTAATTTAATTATCCACTAATGGGTCAACACCCACAGTGTGAAAAGTCTATGATACATAAGGGAAGGACTGAAGGTCAGGCAGTGGTTATGAGGGAGGGATTAGAGGAATAAACTGTAGAGCCTTAGGCACCACAGAATCCCTCAGACTAATCTAGTTTTCTCCATTCCATTTGGCAATAGCCCTGTTTTTAGCATTCACTTCTAACTCTTAGGGGCAGCACTAGGTGACAATCCTTTAGGGTTATAAATTTTCAGCCCTGGGGGTTTGGTGGAAAGGAGTTGGATTAATGAATAGGCAAGAGTGACTGGGCAGCTTATACTTACACCCTCTCCTTACCCTCAAAAGGCTAAGGCTGCTCTAAGAATATTCACACCCAGGGGCACCTGCACGGCTCAGTCATTTAAGGGTCAAACTTCAGCTCAGGTCAGGATCTCACAACTCAAGAGTTCAAGCCACACATCGTGTTCTGTGCTTGACAACTCAGAGCCTGGTGCCTGCTCTGGATTCTGTGTCTCCCTCTCTCTCGGCCCCTCCCTTGCTTGTGCTCTCTTTCTCTCAAAAATAAATAAACATTTAAAAAATTTAAAAAAAAGGACATCCATATCCATAGGCCTTTGTATTTACGTATGATTTCTGATGTAAAGGAGCAGGCAATGATTATCCAAAGGCAATGAAGGATAAGACAAGAGCAGAGCTTAAAAAATCTGCTCCAATCTATACTTCATTGCTGCTGTCAGGCTGCCTTGGTCCTAAGGGGATTCCCAACTCTTTCCAGACCAATTCGCAACAGCCTGCAGTCTCTCTGGGATTTCTCACAGTCTTTATGTTATTACTTCAGATCAATAATTCTTTTCTTTCACAGTGTCTCCAGAGCAAATTATATTTGGAAAAACCCAGCAACCTATTAGGTCTTTTCAGGAATCTTCAGAATAGACAGGCACAAAAATCATACTTTTTCATGGTGAAGACCTCAGTGAACAATCTGAGATGAGTCTACCTCAGAATAGGCATCAGGTGAGTGAGAGAGGACACATCGTTTCACTTTTTTCAAGACTGTCTTTGCATTTGCTTTCTTCTTTGTTGCCTGGGTAGCACTCATTCTTACAAGTTCCAGGTTAGGCTTCAGTGATGCATTTCAGCAGTGTCTGTACAACCAAAACCAAATAGGGGACTTCAGTCACTAATGCACTGGGAATGCAGTCAATCACAATAGCTCTGGGAAAACAGTCTGCATTTTCCTGGATCATGTGGCTCATTAAAGATAATTCAGGTCACTGCTTTTTCCAGGGCTACATTATGGCCCATATGTGAGGATAAGTATACACTGGCGTTATCTAACAAGCAGATGAGATGGGTCTCTAACTCTACAGAATGATATGAAGAGCTCCAAAAATCACCTCTCCTTCCAAGAGACCTCCATACCTGCTCTGACCTTTTCTTTAAGTTGGTCTTAAGTTCTCCATCTTGGTTTGAAATTTCTGTTATTTCTAATTCCTTTGAGTTAGGAAACAAAACCACAGAATTGTTTCTAAACCCCACCTATAAAAGTTCTTTTGGACATTAGCACCCATGATAATATCAACATTGATTAGTCACCACCCTCCATTCCAATTAAACAGGTGCCTTCTTCTACATCTGATCTTCTCCAGAAGGGTGCTTTCCCCTCCCATTATTCCCCAGATCTAGATCTGCCACTACCATCCAAACAGTCACTCATTGTGATCCTCAGTTCTTTATTTGTTCTCACCAAACCACCACATATTCCTGTTAGTTTTAACTTCTAAGTTTTCTAGAATCCAAATGCTTCTCATTCTTGCAGCCAGCATCCTAGGCATCTCTCCCTCTAGGTATCTTCCACTGCTTTCTGACTAGTCTCCATATTTTCTTTTTTTTAATTTTATAAAATTAAAAAAAATATGTTTATTTTGAGAGAGAGAGAGAGAGAGAGAGAGAGAGAGTGTGAGTGGCGGAGGGGCAGAAAGCGAGGGAGGAACAGAATCCAAAGCAGGCTCTAGACTCTGAGCTGTCAGCATAGAGCCTGATGCAGGGCTCAAACCCACAAACCCCGAGATCATGACTTGGGCTGAAGTCTGACGCCTAACTGATTGAGCCACCCAGGCACCCCAGTCTCCATATTTTCAATCTTGTCTCCCTCCAATCTGTTCTCAACATGGTGGCCATAATGTTTTGACTATTAGTACACTGCTGAAACTGTTCAGTGTTGCCTATTGCCCTTGGAGTGTTCTGCAAATGTTCCCCCCCCCCCCATTAAAACATACCCACTAAACACAATGCACTTCCATTAGTATCAGCAACTAATGTAGTTGATCTCAAGAGGTTTTTGCATTCCAAAGTTGAGAGGGGAAGATACAGAGGGACACATCTGAATCTCCTGAATAAGCACATTCCCATAACACTGTAGGTATTCAATAAATGTTTGACTGAGTGGATGATGAATGAAAGACAGGAAAGGTAAATTTTATAGCAAGAAGCAGTTGAAGGTAAGTTTATAGCATAAATTTCTATAAGTGGAGTGCATGAGATAATATTGGGAACCTGTGAAAACTTAGTTATGTGAGTATGTATGTGTTCATACAGATACGTGCACAGATGAGGTAACTAAAATGTGTTCTTCATATAGCAGGATCTCTATCAATAGTTCTTGAATAGAAAGAAGATTCTAAGAATAAAATCATAACCTAATTTTTGCCTGGGTTCGCATAGCTTCTTGCCTAGATTTGGGGGATTCCTATGAATAAACAAATAACTCAATCCAAATAAAATCATAATTTAATGTGTCCTAATGTATTATTTGCGGGATGCTTAGACTTCCATGGTGTATTAATTTTCTATGGCTGATGTAACAAATTACCACAAACTTGCTGGCTTAAAACAATACAAACTATTACATAAAAGTTCTAGAGGTCAGAAATCTGATATGGTCTCACTGGACTACAATCAAGTTGTGGGTAGGGCTGTGTTCCTTCTGGAAGCCTGAAAGGAGAATCCCTTTCCTTTATTTTTTCAACTCTTAGAGGCTGCCCACATTCCTTGGCTCGTGGTCCCCTTCCATCTTCAAAGTCAGCAATGGCCAGCTGAAACATTAGCACTCTGCGTCCCTCTGACACTGACCCTCCTGCTTCCCACTTTCATGTTCAAGGACCTCTTTGATTACATGGGCCTACCTAGATAATCTAGTATAACCCCCCTATTTTAAAGTCAGCTAATTGGTAACTTTATTCTTTTTTTAAATGTTTATTTTATTTTTTGAGACAGAGAGAGACACAGCATGAGCAGGGAAGGGGCAGAGAGAGAGGGAGACACAGAATGTGAAACAGGCTCCAGGCTCTGAGCTGTCAGCACAGACAGCGGGGCTCGAACTCACAAACTGTGAGATCGTGACCTGAGCTGAAGTCGGATGCTTAACCGACTGAGCCACCCAGGCGCCCCAGGTAACTTTAATTATATCTGCAAACTTCATTCCCCTTTGCCACATAATGTAACATATTCACAGGTTTGGAGGATTAAGACATAGACATGTTGCAGGGGAGGAGTTATTCTGCCCACCATCCATGGTTATACTTCCTCTTTAGAGAATATTAGAAATTACAATGCATATCATAATGAGCCATAAAACATCATTGCCAAGTGTTTGTTCTAACTGTGCTCTACAGAAGGGTGTCCAGCTGGGGAAGTCCAAGTAAATAGAGAAAGTCCTGACTCCTCTCCATTTTATGATCTCAACCAGATATTAAAATATGTATAACATTGCAATAATTAAAACAGTGTGGTAACAGCAATAGTAGGTAGCATAATAAGACAAAATAGAAAGTCTGAAAACGGATCTATGTATTTTTAACAATTTGAAATCGCTTTCAATTTTCATGTGACACGTTTTTCTGTACTTCGCACACTAACATACCTAAGGTACATCAGCCAAATATGGGTTGCTATGTATATGTGAATCACCAACTCTTTTGCTCCAGAGCATACCTCTGATTCTTAAAACAGTTTTCGGAACTCTGTCATCATGTTTGCTTGAGCAATTTTTGGTGTTTGGAATGTTTAAAAAATTCTCAGCCTATTATAATGAGGTAAACATAGAAAAATGGAAATGCTGATATTAGTGATAATATATTTAAGATGTTTCTGGAAATTATCAGATAGGCCAAAATGTTGCATCTTTCTTTTTTATAGCGAGTTTATTTTGGCTTAAGCTCATCCATTGTCTGGCCAGTTGTTGAATTAATATAATAAAAATAAAGATAATATACTGAATCATGGAATTACATTATGGAACATGATTTTTTTCTTCCCCCTAAACGAATAGGTATAGTAGATAAATGGAGAAAATAAAGAGATCATTAAAATTATAGATTATCAAAAATGTTTTACACCCATCTTTGTTTTCATATTACTTATTATCTCAATAATTTTCCTATATATCACATTAATTTCCAAATGGGTCAGAAATACAAATGGATAAATGCAGGGGGTAAGAAAGAACTACACAACATTGCAAGTCCTAGAAGGAAACATGAGTGAATTTTTCTATTACTTGGAATTTGCAAAAATATTTCAAAATTCTAAAAGCAATAAAAGAAAAGAGTGCTTAATTTAATTCTGGGAAACTAAAAAAGTTTGTATAGCTGATTAAACACAGCAAAAAGACAAATTAAAACCTCTGGGAAAATATTTGCAGTTAATCACAGACACAGACTAATAATCTCTAAAATATAAAGACCTTCTGAAAATGGAGCAAATGCTCCATAAAGAATGTGCTAGTGAAATGAATAGAAAGTTCACAGAAATAGAAAATGAAATGGAAAATGTTTAACCTCATTTGTGACAAAAGAAATGCAAATTAAAAGTACCATTAGACCTTTTTTTACCCATCAGATGGGCAAAATTCCAAAGTCTGACAGCATACTTGACTGAAAAGGCTATGGATAAATAGACATTTTTATATATTCCTTGTGAAAATTGTAGACAGTCTGTGGAGGAGGATTTTCCAATATCTAACAAAACTATCTATGTTTGATCCAGCAATTACACTTGTAGAAATTTATTAAGACCAAAACATGGGCAAAACATTTGAAAAGATGCACAAAACTATTATAGCACCAGGGGTAATAGAAAAGACTAAGAACAATCCCAATGTCTATCAGTAAGGGACTAGTTGTTTAAACTTGCATATCTGCACAATTAAGTCATTTAAATAGAATGAGAAATACCTTTCTGTATCATTATGGAATGATCTCCAGGATATATTGATGAAGACAACAAGGTGGTAAAAGTATGCTAATGTTTCAAAAAGAGGAGATATGAATGTTTACTAACAAACAATGAAAATATAACCATAAAATCAAAAATTTAAAAAAGAGCTTACTTATAATGGGAGAGGAAATAATAGGGTGGAATAGACAGATCTCTTTAAATATACCTTATTTGGATGATTTGACTTTGGAAAGTTAAAAAATTTTACATTATCATAAAAGAAAATTTAATGGAAAAGCAATGTCTCTTCTTTTTTTTTAACGTTTATTTATTTTTGAGACAGAGAGAAACAGAGCATGAATGGGGGAGGGGCAGAGAGAGGGAGACACAGAATCTGAAACAGGCTCCAGGCTCTGAGCTGTCAGCACAAAGCCCCACGCGGGGCTTGAACTCATGGACGTGAGATCATGACCTGAGCCGAAGTCGGACGCTTAACCGACCAAGCCACCCAGTTGCCCCGTTCTTCTTCTTTTTAAGAGAGAAAGCACAAGCAGGGGACAGGAGCAGAGGGAGAGAGAGAGAAAGAGAGAGAGAGACAGAATCTTAAGCAAGCCTCATGCTCAGTGTGGAGCCTCATGCAGGGCTCGATCATGTGACCCTGAGATCATGACCTGGGCTGAAATCAAGAGTTGGATGCTCAATTGGCTGAGCCATCCAGGTGCCCCAAAAAGCAATATCTTAAAATGATGAATTTAATTCTATCTTCAGTTGACCTTATCTCATGGAGACAACTATGCCAAATGACTTTAAAACTCAGTAATCTAACTACATTACAAGTAGGATGTACTCTAAGGAGAGAAAGAGCTGCAGAACATGTGTAAATGCTATTTTCAATTATATTATGGGTAGCAGTGGTGCTATGGTTATTCTGAGACTGTTTTATGTGTTGTGTGATAGAGCAAATAATTATACTGACATCACTAAAAAGCTTTCATCATACTGACATCATTAAAAGGCTTTTCATCATGAAGGAAAGGAGATACTGATATAAATATATAATCCTGAATTTGAAATGGAAGCATCAGTATGCACTATCAATATATCTCTTAATAAAACAGGTATTTTGTAAATTGGTCCTGTGAAAAATCCAGGAAACATTTGTCAGGCCAGTTGATTCCCATCAGCACCCAGATTGGCTCTGTGAAATATCATTTAACCAACTAAGGAAACTAGGCTTTTGAAAGAAGGACTGAATGCTGGATCTGATTTAAGAAATGTACAAGGGAAACTTGGCACATGTTGTACCTGATAGAACAGAAGTTACCAAACAGGCTGTTAATAACAAAAGGACTCAATAGTTAACCTGAATTAGCTCCCACTGAACAAAGATGGGATAATCAGCTGGAAAGGAAACATTAGATGTATCAAATATGCAAAACTCAGAATTAATTGTGATTTCTGGATGCTAGAGAAGAACCCATTATTTTAAAAGCTAGTAAACAGAGTGATCCAAATATTTGCCCAGACTTTCCAGTATTATCTGCATGTTACAGTAGTCAAACAATTGATGAAACCAAGCTTCTTATTATGTATGCCAGAAAATAAAGAGTAAGAAATGGTAGAATTGGAATACTACCCATACTGTATTGTAATGATTACCAATGGTTACTGACATTAAAAAAATAGAGACAGTAGATATCATACACCTCCTGATAGAAATATACAAAATTACCCATAAAACAGTCATGGCATACACACCAAAAATTGAATCTGAATCTTACCTTTCTTCTATATCTCACTATGGAGATGCAATCAGCAAAAGTCAGATTGTAGGAATTCTGTATGACAAAATAGCAGTCTCTTTAACAAAACAAAAATAAAAAAATACAAAGATAAAAACCCAGAATATTGAAGGTGAATCTATAAAGAGACAAGATATATATCAGTAAACTGCAATGTATGCACATTATTTGAGTCAAAAATCCATATGCAATTTTTTTTAGAGAGAGAAAAAGTATGTGTGAGCAGATGGGGAGGAGGAGAGAGGTAGAGGGAGAAAGAGAGACAACCTTAAGCAGGCACCACACCCAGCACCAGAGCCTGATGAGGGGCTTGGGCTTGGTCTCATAACCCTGATATCATGACCTAAGCCAAAATCAAGAGTTGACTGCTTAGCTGACTGAGCCACTCAGGCATCCCGTAAATTTTTTAAAAAGGGGAAAAAAAAAACAATGGGGGACTTGTGAAGAATAGTGATTATTGAAGATTTAAGAAAATGTTTTACATTATGTTAAGGTGATGGTGGCTTTGTAATTAAGGAAATACAAGAGCCCTAAAAGTAGGAATTTAAAAATTATTGAAGCTTGGTGGTGGGTATAAGCAGGTTTGTCATATTATTCTCTCTACCTCTGTTTGTGTTTTTAAATTTCCATAATAAAAAGTTAAAAATTTTTCCATTAGTTAAAATTTGGGTCATTACTAAGAGCAACAAGAACTCCTTTATCACGAAAAGAATTTTGATGTTCGACTTTTCTTGATTAATATTTCAAGGAAGTTAATAAGACACCATTAAAGTTAGAAACTCAATTACCTGCTGAAGCTTAACACTGGCAAATTTTCTTCCCAATTTCCTCTGCTTCATAAAAGTTGTTTCAAGTAAACTGAGAGAACTAGAAATTATAACTGAGAGATAAGAAATAACTTTGGAAATTTATTTTATACTTTAATTTCACATTTAATCGAGGCTTTTATTGGGCCACCTGGGTGGCTCAGTCGGTTAAGCTTCCAATTTTGGCTCAGATCATGATCTCACAGTTCATGAGTTCGAGCTCCTCACTGGGCTCTGTGCTGACAGCTCAGAGCCTTGAGCCTGCATTGGATTCTGTCTCCCTTCCTCTCTCCCCTTATCCCACTCACACTTTGTCTCTCTCTCTCTCTCTCTCTCTCAAAAATAAATAAACATTAAAAAAATTGAGGCTTTTAGCAACTGCATACACATTGCCTAACAAAGTTTTAGAAAAATTGGACATCTGTTTCATATTTAGAAAGCTACTGTTTTTAGCTGTCAAAGTATCCTCCCCTTTAACTCAATCCTATATTACTTCATTTAGTAGAACATTTCTATGTAATAAAGTTGGAAAATCAAGTCAGTGAACAAAGAATCAATTATACTTTTGGTATATTGTTCTAATAGGCTAATTATTTGGAAAATAATTAAATTATATTCTTACTTTGTATCAAATTAAGTATATATAGATTAAATATTTAAATATTGAAAATGAGACTGTAAAAGTAATATAACAGAAAATATTAATGAATGTTTATGTAACCTCTATTGAATAATGACTTGTCATATGATATTAAGTCAGAAGCTACATAAAAAGATTGACAAACTTGAAGACATAAATATTAAATGAAAATATCACCCAAGTTCCTGTCTCCCCCAGTTAATGATCAACTGATAAATATTTAAAACATATGTTATTGAGAGTTAATATTCTTAATTTATTAAGATCATTTATGAATGAATGAGAAAAAAGATGATTTTTCTGAGAGGAAAAATGGACTAAAGACATGCATAAAAGATGCACAAATATATACAAATCACCAATATACACGTGAAAAAAAGTTCATGCAGATTTGCTTGTAATAAAATAAATGCAAATTAATACAAAGATGAAATGACACTTCCTCCTCTATCAAATTGGCAAAGACAAAGCGTTTGATTGGACAGGTGTGCGTTTTGGCACTCCAGCATTGCAGACTGCTGGGGAAGGAGAACCCAGCTGACCTCTCTGGAAGCAGTTTGGCTGTATTGAGACCCTTAACATTTGCATAACCTTTTACATGGAAATATTTTCCTGAAAATCTTATTCTTAAAAAACATAACAAAACAAGGGCAGAAACACTAACATAAATGTTTATGCAGAGTTATTTAGAATAGCAAAAAGGCAGGAAGCAATTTGAAATGAAGGGATGAGGAATTCATTCAACCCCTGATAGATACAGATGCCGAAGAGTGCTCTAATAACATAGCAAGATGGCGACAGCTATTGTTAAGTGGGAAAAGAAGGGTTCAGAGCAATTTATATTGTGTCATCCCATTTTATTTCCACATATATATACATTTAATCTATCTGCATGAAACATATGAAATATATAACTTCTGCAACAAACACATTTAAAAAAGATGTTTTGTTTCCTATTTGTATATGCTGTAAAATGTAACAATAGGAAAGATCATTCCAGACATGGTAATGCTTGTTCCTGTTGAGGCAGAGTGACTGATGGGTGAACTGCAGCTGTGAGGCAGAGCCCAGAGTGGTCAGGAAATCTGTACCACATAAGCATATGTCTGATTTTAACATGTCACAAAGCAAAGACGTGGAATAACATGGTGAGTGGAACATAGGTAGATTTTTAAGTCCGGAACACACACACACACACACACACACACACACACACACACACGTTAAAAAAGCAAAAAAAAACTGCCTTCCAGGGAAACTTGGGGTAGGTAATGAGGAAAGACTAATGCCTTGATACTGATCAATACTAGCACTCATTAACTAAGGGACTTATAACTCATGCAAGCATCAAATGATGCATAATATGATTGCATGTTAAAATGATCTATTGGGTTAAATAAAGCATAGTATAAAAATTAATTTTACTCATTTCTTTTTTACCTTGTTAAAAAGATGAGGATACTGGAAAACTTAGTATTAGATATGTGGCATCCTTTATATTTTTCTTGGACAGTACTCCTGTGTATGGTAATAAAAATCTAATTATGTCATCCCCTTGCTCACAAGCTTTCAGTGTCTTCCTTTTTGGATAAGGACCAAAATCCTTAATATGGCCTCTAGGAAATAGTCTCACCCCAGCCTGCCTCAGAAAGCCTTGCTTTCTGGGTTCCAACCACTCACCTTCTTTCAGTTCCTTTAATAGAGGATTTTTCTAACTGCACATTGAAACTTAATAGTGTATCATGAATTAAACTTAGTGAATGGAGACCAGCATCAGAAAACAGAATAGAAAATAGAGTATATCACAAGCAAACAGGGTAAATATTACTGAAGTAAAAAATGTTTGAGAAACAATACTGTAACCAGGGTTTCTCACATTTAGTACTGTTGACATTTTGCTTGGATAATTCTTTACTGTGGAGAGCTGTCCTCCTCTTTATAGGAAGTGTAGCAGTGACTCTACGCATTAGATGCCAGAAGCACATCCCACCTGTATTATGACAACTCAGAATACCTCCAGACCTTAACAAATGTTCTCAGTTGAGAACTATTGCTCTAACCCATCATGCTTAATGTCACAAGAAAGCTTTTTCACAAGCTGTTCCCCCTTTACTGAAAGGTGCTGCCCCTTTACTGAGAGGTGCTCCTTGGGGTGCCTGGGTGGCTCAGCCGGTCTGACTTCAGCTCATGTCATGACCTCACCGTTTGTGAGTTCAAGCCCTGAATTGGGCTCTGCACTTGGGATTCTTCTTGGGATTCTCTCTCTCTCTCTCTCTCTCTCTCTCTCTCTCTCTCTCTCTTTCCTTCTCTCTCACTCTGTCCCTCTCCCCTCTCAAAATAAATCAACTTTTTAAAAAATTGAAAAGAAAAGAAAGGTGCTCCTCTCCTTTTTCCTCCCCTTCCCCTCCCCCTTCTCCACTCCCCTACTTCCTCTCCTCTCTCCTCCTGGTAACTCTCAGCTCAATTGCACCCTCTTGGGAAAGTCTTTCCTGAGTCACCTGGGTAGGTCTCATCCTTCTATTACATGTTCTCATTAAATCATGTGCTATATTTCAAGCACTTATCAATTTATACTTTTCTATTTACTTCTGTGATTATTTGATTAATATCTGCCTCACTTGTAAGGCTGTTAGTTCCATGAAGTCAAGTATCATGTCTGATTCTACCATAATACAACATTAAATATTTATTCAGTATTTGCTATGTATTGGTTCTGTACAAGGTGCTGGGTGCACCCTGGGCAGCGAAAAAGGCAAAATCCCTGCCCTCGAGAGCTTGACAGTCTTGTTGGGGAGACCTAAACTACAGAAACACTCCAACCCTTTTTTTTTTTTTTTTTTAGTTTCAAGTTTTTTTTTTTTTAAATTCCAGTTAGTTAACATATAGTGTAATACTAGTTTCAGGAGTAGGATTTAGTGATTCATCACTTACATATAACACCACCAACATTGTGCTCATCACCAACATTTAAATACAAATTTAAAATGGAAATTGCTAAAATATAGATGTATTTTGTGTTGGGAAGCTTGAGTTGTCAGGAAAAGGAAGCGCTGAGGATGTGAGTGTGAATTGGAAGTTCCAGAAGGACACAGCTATGGGACAGCAGGGAAAGAACATTCCACGAACGGGGCGCCTGGGTGGCTCAGTCGGTTGAGCGTCCGACTTCGACTCAAGTCACGATCTTGCGGTCCGTGAGCTCGAGCCCCGCGTCAGGCTCTGGGCTGATGGCTGGGAGCCTGGAGCCTGTTTCCGATTCTGTGTCTCCCTCTCTCTCTGCCCCTCCCCCATTCATGCTCTGTCTTTCTCTGTCTCAAAAATAAATAAAAGTTAAAAAAATAAAATAAATAAATAAAAAGAACATTCCACAAACAAGTATCATTTACTTAAAGGTCTTATAGCCTATTCCTACTGTGTTTTTAAAAGTCACTCTACTGTGAAGAGAATGTATCAGAGGAAATTAAAGGGACAAAAAAGGGGATGTCACTTAGGAAGTCATTCAGTGCAGGTAGGAGACCACTGATGTCGTGGACTAGGGTTGTAGCAGAAATGAAGCATATAAAATATAAGTACTTATGAGTACCTAGCACTCCAGTTGTCAGATTTGACATACTGGGCACTTAGTAAATATTTGCTGATTTAATATCTATTGAGTGAATTCATTCAACATTTACTAACAAATACATCAAAGCTTTACGAAATTAACACAACTGTCATTTTTGTCATCGTATCTGCCTATTAAAGTTCAGTTCAAATTCTGTATTGTCTGTAAATGATTTCCCTATATTCTCAAATTAATTTCTGTTTTCACAGCTATATTCTTATGGAAAATTCATTCTAGCTCCATTGAGCATTTGTCATTGTTTGCCTTAGAAAAGATATTTATGTGTTCATTTACCCACCTATGTTATGGGTGCAGTGAATGCTGATAATTATTTTTTTATCATTTTAATTCTGATAAATAGATATACATAGAAGATATTGAATAATGTTGGTTGAATGGAGTGAGCCCCATGAAAATATTACTTGGGAAAAATTGAGTCTTTTAAGCTTTTGCTTTGATAACTCTTTCAGTCAGAAATTATCTCCCAATGGACAGGAAATTATTTACACTTTTTATTTGAAGTTAAATTTATTCTGAAAAAGTAGTGTTTTAAAACATGTCTCAATCACAGACATCCCAAAAGCAGGTTTCATTAATACAAACAGTTTTTGATGGTTTGTTTTGCCATGGGACCTTAGGGAACACACATATTTTCATTTCACTGTGATGATTAGCTAGGAACGGAATTGCTAGGTCATAGGGTAAGGTATGTTTAGCTCTGTAAGAGTTAAACTACTTAGTCTTTTCCCAAAGATATTTACCATCTTATATTCTCATCAACCATGTATGAAAGTTCCTGTTTCTCTTCTTCCTTGTCATCTTTCAATATGCCAATCATTTTTAATTTCAGCCACTTTACTGGGTATAAACGGTATCTCATTTAAGTTTTAATTTGAAGTTTCCTAATGACGAATGATGTTGAATACTTTGTTATATTGTTCCTGGGCATTCATTTATCTTCCTCTTTGATGTGTCCGTTTGGGCCCTTTGCCAAATTAAAAAAAATATTTTCCAGTTTTATTGAGATATAGTTGACATATAATATTGTCTAAGTTTAAAGTATACAGTGTGATGATTTGATACATATATATGTTGCACAATGATTACCACAATAAGGTTAGCTCACACATCCATCATCTCACACAATTATACTTCTGTTGCTCTGGTGGTGGGGACAATATTTAAGATCCAAAGTTTACCGTATTGTTCACTATAGTCACCATGCTATCCATTAGATCTCCAGAACTTACTCATCTTATAACTGAAAGTTTGTATCCTCAGACCAACATCTCCGCATTTCTTTATGCTCCCCAGGCCCTAGTAACCACAAATATAGTCTCTATTTCTATGACTTTGGCTCTTTTAGATTCCACACATAGATGATATCATACAGTATTTGTCTTTCTCTTTCTGATTTTTCAATTAGCATAATGCCTTCAAAGTTCATCCATATTTTGCAAATGGCAGGATTTCCTTCCTTCTATGGCTGAATATTATTCTATTTTGTATGTATTCCACAAATTCTTTATTCATTCATCCATCAGTGGACACTTCTGTTGTTTCAATGTCTTGTCTATTATAAATAATGCTGCAATAAACACAGAAGTGCAGGTATCTCTTAAGGTAGTGATTTCATTTCCTTTAGATACAAATTCAAAGGTATGACTGCTGGATCATAGGGAGTTCTAATTATTTGAGGAACTTCCATACTGTTTTCCACAGTGGGGTACCAATTCACATTCCCACCAGTAGTGCACAAGGGCTCCTTTTTCTCACATTCCTCGCTAACACTTACCTCTTGTCTTTTTTCATAATAGCCATTCTAACAAGTGAAGTGATACGAACCCTGTAGTTTTGATGTGCATTTTCCTGATGATTAGCAATATTGATCACCTTTTCATGTACTTTTTGACAATTTGTACGTTTTCTTTAAAATGATGTCAATATAAGATCTTTGCCTGTTTTAAAAACCAGTTTCTTTTTTAAATCAGATTTTGTTCTATTGAATTATATCAATTGTACGGTGTTAGGTTGTACTAATATCTTAGTATCATTTATTTTTCCATGCAGAAGCTTTGTAGTTTGAGGTGGTCCCATTTGTATATTTTCACTTTTGTGGTTTTGGTGTCATAGCCATGAAATCATTGCCACAACCATTGTAAAGGTGTTTTTCCCCCCTATATTTCCTTTTAGGTATTTTATGGTTTCAAGTATTATATTTAAGTCCTTAATCTATTTAGAGTTAGTTTTTGTGGGTGGTTTAAGATAGGAGTCCAATTTCATTCTTTTCCATGTGGATATCCCTTCATCAACTATTTTAAAAATTGTGTTGTGTGCCTTTTTATTATTGAATTGTAGATATTCTTCATATTACAGACATATGTGTTTGCTAAATATATAAGTTATAACTATGTTCCCCCAGGACGTGATTTGCCTCTTTATTTTCTTAATGGTAATTTTTAATAAAAAGAAGTTTTTAGTTTTGATAAAGCCCAATTTCACAGGTTTTTTCTTTTATAGTTAATGTCTTCTGTGACCTGGCTAAGAAATCTTTGCTGACTCCAATTCATAAAGATATTATTCTGTTTACTTCCAGAAGCTTTATGATTCTAGCTTTTATATTTAAGTCTATGATTTACCTGAAATTATTTTCTGTATGTGATGTATTGTAGGGATATCAGTTGATTTTTTCTTTATAGACACCCAAATTTCCCTAAAATTTTTGCTGAAAAGACTTTTTCCCTATTTAATTGCTGTGATGTTTTTGTAAAATGTTAATTGACTATATATAGATGAGTGAATTTCTGGACTCCAGATTCTATTATTTTGATCTATTTGCCTATTCTTAAGTCAGTGCCACATTGACCTGATTACTGTGGCTTTATGTTAGGTGTTCAAGTCAAGTAAGTGTAATTCACTTAATTTTGTTCTTCTTTTAAAAAAAAATAATGTTTGTTTATTTTTGAGAGAAAGAGAGAGAAAAACAGAGACAGAGACAGAGTGTGCGCAGGGGAGGGGCAGAAAGAGAGGGAGACAGAGAATCTGAAGCAGGCTCTAGACTCTGAGCTACCAGCCCAGAGCCCAATGTAGGGCTCGAACTCATGAACCACAAGGTCATGACCTGAGCTGAAGTCAGACGCTTAACTGACTGAACCGCCCAGGTGCCCCATCTTTGTTCTTCTTTTTAAAAATTGCTTTGGCACTGGGTGTTGTATGGAAACCAATTTGACAATAAATTTCATATTAAAAAAAGAAAAGATAGGAGGGCAATGCTGCCTCATCCTGGCAGACGTGGGAAGTGCACCCACTGCTCCACATTCGAGGAAGATGAGAAGGCCCCGGGAGAGCCACTCAGGTCCAACAAGCCTTCAGGGAAGTCACAGCACCAAGTCATGAGTACTGAGTTCACCGACATTGATGGAGTCAAGGAAATAGAAGACTCCGTCACACCACCACCAAAGCTTCCGCCTTCAGGACTTTATAATCTAACGGAGTAGGAGGGAGGATCGAGACTGGTAGTTTTGGGCCCTCACCATGCATCAGAATCACTGGGCTCCCCTGCCAGAGATGCTGATTCCATTACTGTGGATGAGACTCAGCCATTAGTACTTGTTTAAAGATTCTGGGTGTTTCTAATGCGAAGCCAGGCCTCAGATCCATTGAACCAGACAAATGCAACCAGAATAAGAGAACATGATACTCACGCCTAAGAAAGTGTCACTGCATGGCTGCCGCAAGATGCTAGACTGGTCAGGGCGGCTGGAACAGCTGGGGTTTACATTCCAGGAGAGCTTTTGTGAGGCCAGGGGGCAAAACCTGGTTAGAGGAGCTCTGAGGGTGTCCAGAAGGGGCAAATGAGTCGTGTGCCGGGGAAAGAAGAGACACAGCTGGGAGTCAAAGCGCAGTGCTGGTGGTTACCCTGAGACCTCTCATTTGCAGTTGTTACAAGCTGACTAAAAAGATGACTATGACAGAGAAAGACAAATACCATATGATTTCACTCATATGTGGAATTTAGCAAACACAACAGATGAACATAGAGGAAGGGAAGGAAAAATAAGATAGAAAGCAGAGAGGGAGGCAAACCATAAGAGACTCTTAAATACAGAGAACAGCTGAGGGTGGCTGGAGAGGGGATTGGTTGGGGTGGAATAAATGGGTGATGGGCAATAAGGAGGGCAGTGTTGGCATGAGCGCTGGGTGTTGTATGTAAGTGATGAATCATTAAATTCTACTCCTGAAACCTCTACACTGTATGTTAAGTGACTTGTATTTAAATAAAATTTTAAAAGTAAAATAAATAAATAAATAAATAAATAAATAAATAAAATAAAAATAAAAATTGCTTTGGCTATTCTAGGTCATTTGCATTTTTGTGCACATTTTAGAATTTGCTGGGCAATAGCTAAAACACATTCTTGCAAGGATTTTGAATGAGATTGTGTTAAATCTTTAGATTAATTCAGGGAGAATAAACATCTTAATGATATTGAGTCTTCCAATCCCTGAGCATGATGTATCTTATCATTTATTTAGGTCTGCTTTAATTTTTTTCAGCAATGCTAGTTTTCATTGAATCAGTCTCATATATTTTTAAGTTTATGACTAAGCATTTTTATAGTATTGTTCATAAAATTTCCTGGGTTTTTTTTTTTTTTGAAGTTTTTATTTTAATTCCAGTTAGTTAACATACAAGATTATATTAGATTCAGGTGTGCAATATAGTGATTTAACAATTCTGTACATCACCCAGCACTCATCACAAGTTCATCCCTTAATCCCCATCATCTATTTAACCCATCGCCCCACCTGCCTCCCCTCTGGTAACCATTAGTTTGTTCTCTAAAGTTAAGAGTCTGTTTCTAGGTTTGGATCTCATTTTTCCCCCTTTGCTCATTTGTTTTGTTTCTTAAATTACACATATAAGAGAGGTGTCATATGGTTTTTGTCTTTCTTTGACTTATTTTGCTTACCATTGTACTCTCTAGCTATATCCATGTTGTCACAAATGGCAAGATTTCATTCTTTTTATTTTTTTTATGGCTGAATAATATTCCATTGTGTGTGTATGTATATATACACACACACACATATGTGTGGGTATATATATACATATATATGTATATATATATACATATATATGTATATATATGTGTGTGTATATATATATACATATATATACATATATATGTGTGTGTATATATATATACATATATATATATATATATATATATATATATATATGTATATATATAACCTCTTCTTTATCCATTCATCAATCGATAGACACTTGGGCTATTTCCAAATCTTGGTTATTGTAAATAATGCTGCTATAAACATAGGGGTGGATGTATCCCTTTGAATTAGTGGTTTTTTTTATTTTGGGGGTTAATACCCAGTAGTGCGATTGCTGGATCGTAGGGTAGTTCTATTTTTAACTTTTTGAGGAAACTCCATACTGTTTTCCACAGTTCCTGTACCAATTTGCATTTCACCAACAGTGCAAGAGAGTTGCTTTTCTCCATATCCTTGCCACATCTGCTGTTTCTTGTGTGGTTGATTGTAGCCATTCTGATAGGTATGAGGTGATAGCTCATTGTAGTTTTGATTAGCATTCCCCTGATGGTAAGTGATGTTGAACATCTTTTCATGTGTTTGTTGGTCATCTGCATGTCTTGTTTGGATAAATGTCTGTTCATTTCTTCTGCCCATTTTTAATTAAATTACTGGTTTTTTGAGTGTTGAGTTGTTTATATATTTTGGATACTAACACTTCATCAGATATGTCATTTGCAATATCTTCTCCCATTCAGGAAGTTACCTTTTAGTTTTATTGATTGTTTCCTTTGCTGTGCAGAAGCTTTTTATTTTGATGTAGTCCCAATAGTTTATTTTTGCTTTTGTTTCCCTTGCCTCAGGAGACATGTCTAGAAAAAAGTTGCTACAGCCAATATCAAAGAAGTTAGTGCCTGTGCTCTCTTCCAGGATTTTCATGGTTTTTGGTCTCAGAATTTAGGTCTTTCATCCATTTTGAATTTGTTTTTGTGTATGGTGTAAGAAAATAGCCCCGTTTCTTTCTTTTGCATGTTGCTGTCCAGTTTTCCCAACACCATTTGTTGAAGAGACCGTCTTTTTCCAATTGGATATTCTTTCCTGCTTTGTCAAAAATTAATTGACTATATAATTGACTATATAAATTGACTATATAAATTAATTGACTATGAAATGACTATAAAATTCATTTCTGAATTTTTTATTCTATTCCATTGATACATGTGTCTATTTATGTGCCATTTCCATGCTGTTTTTATAATCACAGCTTTGTAATATAACTTGAAATCTGGAATTGTGGTGCTTCTGGCTTTGCTTTTCTCATTCAAGATTGCTTTGGTTATTATTTTTTCTGTGTGATTCAATACAAATTTAAAAATTGTTCTAGTTCTGTGAAAAATGTTGTGGGTAATTTGATAAGAATTGTATTAAATGTGTAGATCACTTTAGGTAGTATAGACATTTTAATAACATTTTTTCTTCCAATCCATGAGCATGGAATGTCTTTCCATTTCTTTGTATTGTTTTGAATTTCTTTCATTAGTATGTTATAATTTTCAGAGTATAGGTCTTTCGCTTCTTTGGTTAGGTTTGCTCCTAGGTATCTTATTATTTTTGTGAAATTGTAAATAGGATGGTTTTAATTTCTCTTCTTGCTGTTTCATTATTGCTGTATAGAAATGCAACATATTTATGTACATTGATTTTGCATCCTGCGCCTTTACTGAATTTGTTTATCAGTTATAGCAGGTTTTTTGGTGGAGTGTTCCAGGTTTTCTACACATAGTATTATGTCAACTGCAAATAGTGAAAGTTTTGCTTCTTCCTTACTGATTGGGATGCCTTTTATTTCTTTTTGTTGTCTCATTGCATAGGACTTCCAATATCATGTTAACAAAAGTGGTGAGAGAATGGGGACATACTTGTCTTAATCTCGACCTTAAGGGAAAGCTCTCAGTTTTCCCCCAGTTGAGGATGATATTAGCTCTGAAGTTTTTACTCAAAGCTAGCCTGTTGAGAGTTTTTTTCATGAATGGATGTTTCTTAGTATCTTTTTTAAAATTTATCTCTAAGATATGTAGTGATGTTCTTTCTTTCATTCCTCATATGATAATTCATATGATAATTTATGTTTTCATTTTCTCTCTCCCCTAATCATTCTAATTAGAGGTTAATTAGTTACGTGAATCTTTGTGCAGAATCAACTTTTGTGTTCATTGATTGTTGTCTGTTTATTTTTAATTTCATTTATCTATGCAAGTTCTTTAGTATTTCCATTATTGTTCTTACTTTGAGTTTAATTTTGGAAAAGCCTTATTTAAATTTTTTTCTCTCACCCGTCCCCCATTATATGAGAGCCTGTTTGAAGACAAGGGCAATATCTAATGCCTAACATATAAAACCTCCAATATCTGTTAAATCAAATTTGTGGGAAGCAGAAATGAAAAGGTTCCAGTTCTCTGGCATGTCACTTGGCTAACAGTTGTATTAGTTATCTTTTGTGAATGATAAATTATCACAAAGGTTCTTATCTGACAGACAAGGGGGAAAATATAAAATAATGATTAAAAATAAAAATCCATTCTAAAATGCTAAAGGAGGGATCCCTGAGTGGCTTAGTTGATTAAGCATCTGAATCTTCATTTCGGCTCAGGTCATGATCACACTGTTCATGAGTTCGGGCCCCACACTGGGCTCTGCACTGACAGCATGGAATCTGCTTGGGATTCTCTCTCTCTCTCTCTCTCTCTCTCTCCCTTCACCCTCCCACTAGCACTCCTTCTCTCTCTCAAAATAAATAAACTTTAAAAAAATAAAATGCTAAAGGAATGTAGAAAGAGAAGAGATATGAACTGGAGTAGATTAAATGCAAGTGTGGATTTTAGATAAAGACCTTCTCTGAGCTTAGTTCCTCACCTGAAAATATGGTAACACTACCACTGAAGAGTTTGCATGAAATAATGAAATAACAAATGTAAAACACCCGTAACAATGTCTAGCATATATTAGTGGTTCAATAAATGGCATTAAAACTTTTTTAATGTTTATTTCTTTTTGAGAGAGAGAGAGAGAGTATGAACAAGGGAGGGACGGAGAGGGAGACAGAGGATCCAGAGTGGGCTCTGTCCTGACAGCAGACAGCCTCACATGGAACTCGAACCCACAAACCATGAGATCATGACCTGAACCGAAGTCCGATGCTTAACCAACTGAGCCACCCAGGTGCACTTAAATTGCATTTCTAAGAGTGTTAATATCCTTATTTGTAAAATATGCTCTCAGAGGAGGGTTGTTGAATGTATGAAAAGAGATACATAAATAATGTGCTTACCACAGGGCTAAGCTATATCTTTTAATACAGACCCAGAATATAAACTTGAAGTGTCTGTAGAACCTATAAATCATGTTATGGTTATGGAAGATGGAAAGAAATCTATAGACAACTCAATGGAGTTCTTTTAATTTTTGCTTAAAATCTACATCTTGCTTCTCTAATGGACGACTTTTTTTTCCCAAAAAGCCTAGCTGTGAGCCAGTGTTATATTAAAAGAAAATGGAAAAGAAAGACAAGATGGAACACATGAAACAGCTTTTACCCATCATATTCAGCAAGGTGAAAGCTAGTGATTAGAGAGATCTCTGGAATTTTAAATTCTTTGATCTCGGTGAGCACCAAAAGAGGGGATCAGATAGTTTAAGTCTCTTAGGAATTTTGTATATTAAATCAACAAATGGTTCCCTAACATAATTAATATTTGTAAAGCACTCACATTTCCATTACATCGAGGGTTAGAGTTCATCATGATTTTCTTAGATTGTGATGCCTATCCATAACCATGATTATTACCAAAGAAAGATCTCATATTCAAAAGAAACATCCTCATACTTTTCATTTCTGGTCACACATTATTGGCCAGAAAAGTCATGTCTGTGGGTCAATCAAATGAGCAGCAGTGATATCTACTACAAATTGAAAAATCAATTTTGAATAGAATAAAAAAATAAGTATTAATTATATGGTTCCCTCGTGCTCTTTACATAAGGGCCATAAAAGAAATTTCAACTTTAGATTGTAGGTTAGTTAATATAAATTCATTCAATACTTATATTTTCCTAACTATATGACAGTGCTTCAAAGTGTTTCGTACATATTTACTCATTTATTCCGCAACATAATCTAAGGAGGTTGATATTATGACCCCTACTCTACAGAGAGGGAAGTTAAGTTATGGAGAGGTCATTAAGCTGTTTGCCTAATGTCACACAACTGCAATCACACCCAGACAATCATCCCTAGAATCCATACACAGCTTCTCAGAGCAGGCCTTTAACAACTATTTTAAAAAAAAATTTATGGCAATATACTTATTTGCATAGTTCAGTAAGAATTTGTTCTCTATGCAGTAGGCACAATGGAAACATTGGTTATATTCCCAAGGGCTTTGACTGGAATTTAGTATTTCCTCAGATCCTGCACCTGGTAGGAAGTGACCTTCTTTACTCACCTGGTAAGAATCCTGGGAGTGTTGTAAGCGAGGTATCAGGCTGATATTTCCAGGGGACTTTATTGGCCACATAAAGTCAATTTTAGTATTTTAAGCTGTCTGGTCACATCTGAGTCTATGCATGTGTCTCTCAAATAGAACAACTATTTTTTTAAAAAACTGTATGTCAGGCTTTGAGCTGGGTATTCCACAATTGTCTTCAATTCTCATGAGATGTATGTGTCAGAAAGTAGCCATTAGGTAGGAAGGTCACTGCTGGACTTGAAAAAATTCTTTACAACGGAGCAAAATGTTTCAATGCTGCACACATTAAAAGCATTCTATTCATTTCATATTTTTTGCCGCATTTCTACACAGAATCCTCACATGTAAGTAACTTCTGTTGCTCGGTGTTTGACCTTTGTCCAATAAAGTTTGAGTCAAAACCTCAAGAAGGTATTATTTTCCTCCTTTGAGAAGAGGGAAATGTTAAATTTGCATGGCTGCATGGGACAAAAAGAATGAAAATATACAAATCATTAATATGTATTTAATTCTCATAGCTTATTTTTTCTATCTTTTGTACCTTCATACTAATAGTAAATGAGAATTAATTAGTTAGAAAGACAAAATGGGAAATCATAAGTAATTTCTTATCCTCTGAAAATATTTTAACTTCCCCAATTGTGTTTTTTCAAGAACCAAATTCTACATCAGATGCCATCTGCTTACTGGATGATTTGATCATCTATGTTAGGAGATGGCAAGTATAGCTTATGACTGGATTCTGACTTGCTATCTATTTTTATAAATAAAGTTTTATTGGAGCACAGTCACACCGCTTCATCTATGTATTGTCTATGTTGTTTTGGCCTTACAATGGCAGAGTTCAGTTACTGTGACAAAGATGGTTTGGCCTAGAAATCCGAAATTATTTACTATGTGACCCTTTGCAGGAAAAACTTTTTATTTTTTTTCCCAACCTCTGGTCTATGAAGACAGTACCAGTTGCTGAGCTGCTGATAAGAAGCAAGGTATTTTGAATGTTCTTTATCCTATTGTCAATATTTCATCTTACCTTGCAAATTATTAGTTATATTTGCTCAGAGAAGGACCAACTAAAAATAGAGTGAACAGAGCTCCTAGTCCCAGGAGGTGAGCAAAGCCCACATCCATGATATAATTGGCCATCAAATGACGACCATCAATATAAACCTTACTATTAATCATTTCTGTTTTATGGTGCTATGTCAGACACCAGTCCTATTTCTACTTATTCTTGCTTTATAGTAGTTCCCAATTTAAGATATAAAATGTTGAGACAGAACTCTATCCTATAATCTAATGAAATTAGTACTTAAACTGCTACTAACAAAAGAAGAAATCAGAATTCCTTTGCAGCTAGACATTTTGTTATCCTACTTGCCCTGAAAATTTTGATGGAAGTTACAAATAGTAAAACTTTAAGAAAGAGAATTGTAATTAAACTTGCTTACCAGGAAGTTGTGTCAAAGAGTTTGCTTTAAAAGACATCCTCTTTAGGGACACCTGGGTGGCTCAGTCCCTTAAGTAACTGACTCTTAATTTTGGCTCAGGTTATGATTTCATGAGATCAAGTTCCCCATCCATCTCTGTGCTGACACCATGGAGCCTGCTTGGGATTCTGTCTCTGTCTCTCTCTGCCCCTCCCTTGCTCATCTACACTCTCAATTGCCTCTCTCTCACTCTCTCTCTTTCTCACAAATAAATAAGTAAACATTAAAAATAATAAATAAAAGGCATCCTGTTTATTTTTGGGTGAAGGAAAGGGGTGAATAATTTTAGACATTCTTTTCTTAATAGCAAAAACCAAGCCTAATTAAGGAGACAAAACATTGGTTTGTAGAAGCAAACAGAATTAATGCCTAATGTTATCTTATTTTTTTTTTACTCCGAGTTCAACATACCAGCTGGCTTGAACTGTGGGTGACATACATAATTAAAACTGAAAAAAAAAAAAGACTGGAGGATCTTACTTATCTGGCTTTCTATTCCTTTTTATGTTGCCCAAATCACAACCCTGCCATCATCTCTGCATAATAAATCAAGCAGAAATTCCTGCTGATATGATGAATATTTTATTTTTTTAGTTTTGACCATTGCTTTATCTTCTGCAAGTATAATGGTAAATTAATGAAGTAAGTCCCTAAAAATAGTACATCCTATTAAATAATTAGATCATGATGAAGAGAAGAAAATTCAGTATCTAAAGTTGATGTACTTTCATTTTAGGTATTTCGACTGAACTGATCAATATCCAATTAAGTCAATAATGTCAAACAACTAGATTTTTTTTCTAATTTTTTATTATGAAAAATTTCAAACAGGCAGAAAAACTAAAAAACTAAATTCCATCATCAAGATTCAGCAATAGGTAATGGCCATATTTGCAGTTGTCTGCTTCTAGTATTTCTAAATCTAGAATAGTCTCCTAGCAATTAATTTATTTAGGTATTTAAATTACATTGACTTTTTAAAAAGACCAAGTCAGTTTTTTTACAGAATGTCCCACATTTTGAATATATCAGTTTGTTTCCTTGGTGTTTTTGTTTGTCTGTTTGTGTTTATTTTTGTTTTTGTTTTCAGAGAGAGAAAGAGAGCACATGAGAGAATCTTAAGTAGGCCCCACACCCAGCTTATAAGATTGTGACCTGAGTTCATATCAAGAGTTGGATGCTTCACCAACTGAGCCACCCAGACACCCTACTTTTTGGTGTTTTTATTGTTTTTCTCTATCCTCTATTTCTGGAAAGCTGGAAGATGCATCTAAAGACCATACTCACAGTAAATGTTTTTGAAGACGGTATTTTACAGGTAATGGTGTGTACTTTGCATCATATCAAGAGGCACATGATGTCAGGTTATCTTAATATTGGTGATGCTAAGTTTGATCACTTAGTAGATTTAATGGCCAGTAGACCTCTGGCACACTTCTAAATTTTCCTTAGGACAACAAGGAAATTACAAGAGAAGTTAGAAAATCTTTGGGAGTAAATATAAAGAAAAAAACTCCATTTTGAAATTTGTGGGATATACTTAAAGCTTTGCTTATATTTTTCTAAGGCTTATATAAATAAAATGGAAGAGTACACAATCAATGATCTAAACTTCCATTATAAGATTCTAACAATGGAGAACAAATAAAAATTTAAGCAAGCAAATTAATAAAGATAAGAACAAACAAATAAAAAAAGAACAGAAAAAATAGAGATCAATAAAATTCAAAGCTGATTCTTTGAAATGGCAAAAAAAAAAGAAAAAAGTGATAAACTAAGGAGATGGATCATAAAAAGAGAGAGAGAATAAAAAAACAAAAATGACCACTATCAGGAATAAAATAAGAAACATCACTATTGATCTGACAGTCATTAAAATGATAATAAGGAAATATGATGAACAACTTTATTCCAATAAACTTGGGAACATAAATGAATCAGACAAATTCCTTGATGGTGTAAATTACAAAACTGACTCACAGAGAAACAAACACCTGAATAGTTCTACATTTACTAAATAAATTGAATTCATTACTTAAAAGCTCTCCCAAAAGAAAACTCCAGCCCCCGGTGACTTCCTAGGAGAATTCTATTGAATATTTAAGAAAGAAATAATAACACCAATCATACATAAATTCTTTCAGAAAATAGAGAAGGATGCAATAATTTCTCAAACACTTTATGAGTCCAGCATTAGCCTGTTACCACATTCAGACACAGACATCACAAAAAAACAAAGCTAAAGACCAATATCCTTCATAAAACTAGATGCAAATCCTTAACCAGATTAGAAAACTAAATCAAGCAATACAAAAAAATAGATAATACGTAACCACTAAGTGGTATTATCCCAAGATCATAAGGTTAGTCTAACATTCTAAACTCAATTAATGTAATTCCCCCATATAAAGAGAATAAAGGAGAAAAGCATATGATCATCTCAATAGATATAGTAAAAAAAAAAAATTTACGAAATGCATCATCCACTAATTCTTAAAAGCTTTTGGCCAAATGTGAATATTAGGGAAAGAGAAGGAAACATTCAGCTAATTTCATACGTAGTAGTGAAAGACTAAATAATCTTCTGCTCTAAGACTGGGAACAAGGCAAGAATCTCTGCCACATTTATTTTATTCTACATTATGGTGGAAGTCTTAGCCTGTGCAATAAAGCAAGGAAAATAAATACACACAGATATGCAGTACACACACACACGCAGGAAAGGAGGACATAAAACTGCTTTTATTTTGTGGATATCATCATGAAGTACATAGAAATTCCTAAGGACACTACAGAAATGAAAAAAAGCTACTTTAACTAGTGAGTGAATATAACAGTATCACATGATAACATAAGACTAGTACCACCAAAATCAGTTGTTTCTAGATACTAGTAATGAAGATATAATAGCATTAAAAACACATAAAATGTTTAGAGATAATTTTAACAACATGTACAATATCTTTACAATAGAAACTGAAAAATTGCTGAATGAAGTTAAAGAGGACATATATAATTGGGGAACCATACAAAGTTCACGAATTGGAACACTGAATATTGTTAAGGTATTGATTCTCTCTAAATTTATTTATAAATTTAACACAACCCTAATTAAAATTCCAATAGACATTTTTATTTAAAAAAAAAATTTTTTTTAACGTTTATTTATTTTTGAGACAGAGAGAGACAGAGCATGAATGGGGGAGGGTCAGAGAGAGGGAGACACAGAATTGAAACAGGCTCCGGGCTCTGAGCTGTCAGCACAGGGGCCCGATGCGGGGCTCGAACTCACAGACCGCGAGATCGTGACCTGAGCCGAAGTCGGCGCTGAACCGACTGAGCCACCCAGGCGCCCCCCAATAGACATTTTTAAAGAAATTGTTAAACTGATTATACAATTTATATGCCAATACAAAAGATATAGAATATAGAATTTTGAAAAAGAAAAATGCATTGGGAGGATTTATACAACATGACTTCAAACAGTAAACAAGGTAGTATGATATTGGCATCCATATAGACATTTAGATCAATGTTATGGAATTGGGAGTTGAGAAATAGATGTATGATTATATGGTAAATTAGTTTTTGACAAATTACCAAGATAATTTGATGACATAAAAATTGTCTTTTCAATAAATGGTGTTGGGATAACTGGTATCAATATGGGAAAAAGGGGGGCTTTGGCATTTTCCTGATACCATACACAAAATTTGATTCAAAATGGATTATGGAACTAAATACAAAGTTTTGGGTTTTTTTTAATTTATTTTGGGAGAGGGAGAGAGCATGCAGGCATGCACACACACACACACACACACACACACACACACCAAGCGGGAGAGGGGCAGAGGTCCACACTGTCAGCACAGAACCTGACAGTGGTGGACTCGATCTCACCAACTGTGAGACCATAACCTTAGCTGAAATTAAGAGTTCCGATGCTCAACTGACTGAGCCACTCAGGAGCCCCAACACAAAGGTTTTAAAACTTAAAACTTCTACAAAAAATACATACAAGAAAAATCTTTGTGGTCTTGGGTAAGGCAAAAGTAGTGTAGATAGGACATAAAATATATGAGTCACAAAAGAAAAATACATTTGTAACTAAATTTTACCAAAATTAAAAACTTTTGCTTGTCCAAAAATGCCATTAGGAAAATTAAATGGCAAGTCACAGATGGTGAGAAAATGTTTGCAAAATGTACATGTTACAAATGACTTGGATTCAGAATATACAAAGAAGTCTTACAACTCAATAGTATGAAGACAACCAAGTAAAAAACGTGCAGATGCTTTGCAGATGAACAAGTCCAGGAAAAGTTGTTCAACATCATCGGTCACTAAGGAAATGCAGATTAAAACCACTACTACACACACCCACGAGAAAAACAAAAATTAAAAACAAGTGTTGGCAAAGATGTGAAACAAATGGAAACCTCATGAACCACACGTAGGAGTGTTAAATGACAGTTAGAAGAATGGCAGTGATTCAGAAGGGGATGGCTCCATGAAAGGGGGCGGGGCGATGTGGAACCAAGCCATGGCCAATCCAGAGTTGCAAGTGCGAAAAAAACGTTGTTGTTGCTCTCCACTGAGGTTCTGAGATGATCTGTTATACAACATAACTTTACAAAGGTTGATGAATAGATTTGTATTTTGACTTACATAAGGTGCTTTATTTCTTCTTCCTTTTCTCTATGCAAAAGACTTTTTGTTGCTGAATTTATTGATATTTTCCGTTACTGCTTCATAATTTGAATCATGATTGGAAAGGCTTTCCCATTTTCCAACTGTCCTGTGACAATTTACTGTAAAAGCTAGCTTTTCCCCAGTAATTTAAAATGCCACGTTTATAAATATCCATATATACTTGCTCTATTTTTGTACTTTCCATTCACTTTCATTGTTTTGTCTGTCTATTCTTGGACATGATATCACACTGTTTAAATATAATGACTTTACAATAGTGTGATTCAATATACTTTTCATTGCTCTTCTTTTTCAACATTTTCTTGACTCTTTGCTTCTGTATTTCAAGACTCAAGTTTTCTAGCTTTACAAAAAATATTAGCATTTTTATTGTGTTCATGTTTTATATGTCATTTCCTACATTAACTCAAATAATATTGACTTGTTAGGAATTGAATCACCCAATCCAAACATATAGTGCCTTTCTATCTGTTCAAGTTTATTTTTGCACCTTGCACTAGTGTTTTATTATTTTCCATGTATAGATTTTATCTGTTATTTTATTTGTTTCCTCCTACTTTTTTTGTTGTGGGATCTTTTCTTCCACAAATTTTTCTAACTAACAATTTTTACACATAGGACATATTAATTTTACATGTTATTTCTAGATACTGACACATCATAGAATTATATTACTATTTATAATCCTATTTTCATTGATCCTTTAAAGCACACTACCATAATTCGTTTATTATATTTATTTATATATTTATATTATTTTGTATATATTTATATTATACACATTTTATTTTATATATTAATTTTATACATATTTATATTATATATTTATATATTAAGATATGTTTTTATCTTTTATAATTATTATGCTTCTAATTTTTATTAATCACATTGGATAATATTTCTAACACAAGAGTATAGAGTAATGTAGACGATAACCATCCTTCCATTATTTCTGTCTCAGTGAGAATTTATTGAGTGTTTCCTTATACATAAATGTTACATTTTGGTTTGAGGTATAGAAACATCAACACTCAGAGACAGACATGCACCTACACACAACATAATCATTTCAGGATGAATTCATTAAATCTTATTTCAGAAAGTTTATTTTAATTATTTTCTTATTTTTTTATTTTTATTTATTCTGAGAGAAAGAGAGTGAGAGCAAGCGAGAAGGGGCAGAGAGAGAGGGAGAGAGAGAATCCCAAGCAGGCTCCACACCACTAGAGTGGAGCCCAACGTGGGACTGAAACCCAGGAACTGTGAGACCATGTCTTAAGCAGAAATCAAGAGTCTGAAAGTTAACCAACTGAGCTACCAAGCACCCCAGTTTTTTTTTAATTTTAGAGAGAGAGAGCACACAAGCAAGGAAGAGCAGCAGACAGAGAGAGAGAGAATCTCAAGAGCCTGACATGGGGCTTAATTCCACAACACTGGGAACATGATGTTAGCCAAAATTAAGAGCCAGATGCTCAGTTGAATGAGTCACCTAGGCACCCCTGTTTCTTGTTTTGTTTTGTTTTGTTTTTAAGTTAGAATTGATGTTGAATTTTCACATACCTCTTAAGCATCTAGGGAGATGTATGATAATTTTTCCTTAAATGTATTAATGTATTTAATGACAATTAAGGCTTTTTATAATGTTGTACGATTTTTGCATCATTATAATAAACCCCACTTGGTCAGGATACATTATATTTTAATGTACTGTTTTATTTCATTTGCCAATATTTTATTTTAGATTTTTGCATTATCTGTAGTTTTCATTGTTTGAGTTTTCAGCTTTAGGTTCAACGTTGTATTCACCTCCTAAAAATACTTTGAGTATTTTCCTCCTTTGGCATCCCCTATATGAGGTTGTTAATTGCTTGCCTGCCTTACTGGTATGTTTTTTTGGGAGAGTATGTACAGAGAAATTAGAATTTGCTAATGGCCATTATATAATGGAAACCTGGAATATTTATCTTATCATGCAACCAGTGCATACTTACTGAGGAAATCTTACAAAGTACAAATGAGCAAATATATATATATGCTATATATATATATATATATATATATATATAGCATATATATAACAATTAGCGTTGTTATTTTAGTATATATATATATATATATACTAAATATATATATATACTAAATATATATATATAGTATATATAGTATATATAGTATAGCATTAGCTATATATATATATTGAATATTGTTATATTGTTATATACAATATTGTTATATTGTTATATTGTTAAAATTGTTATTTTAGTATATATATATATATATACACACTATATATATATAGTGTGTATATATATAGTGTGTATATATATATACTATATATATATAGTGTGTATATATATATATACACTATATATATATATACTATATATATATTGTGTATATATATATATATATATATACACACTATATATATATATACTATATATATATATAGTGTGTATATATACTATATATATAGTGTATATATATACTATATATATATACTAAAATAACAATGCTAATTGAAGCACCAGTCTTTTACTACTTTGAACAATCTTTTCACCAGATGATTTAAAAAATTTAATAGTGACCAAAATTAGAAAAAAAGAAAAAGATCTTATATATCTTTTCATTCAGTAAGATGTTGGTCTGAGAACCTTAGCTTTCAAGTTGTTACTACATTTTATTTCATTTGTATTGAAAATATTTGAAGTACTTGATATACATAACTATTCTGATAAGCTAATGACTCTATAATGTTGAAAGAGTAAAAGGTTGCTCTTTAAAAATAGTAAATATCTCATTTTAATATAAAGAGGTAGGATCATAATTTAATTCTAGTTTATAAACAACCAAAAATTGACTAATATGAAGTCTACCATTTTGAGGGCAGAATAAAATTTGAGTACTTATTTTAATCTCTCACTTAAAAAGCTTATTTGTGCACTTACTGAACTTATACCCTAGGTAATAATGTTTCAGAGTCTTCCTTGTGATTAGATCTGACTGCCAAATTCAGGTACTCTTACATGGATACTTGATATATATATATATTTTTAAGACAATAAAAAGTATAGAAGAAAAGATGTGTTTTCTGTTTGTTTGCTGTTTAATTTTCCTCTATTTCTCCTTTTTAAACATTTCCTGGGTTACTAGAACACTTTTTAAGGATTCCTTATTTTTATTTACAGTATTTTATTTTTAACGGTGGTTGTCCCGGGTATAACATTATGCATATGCGAGTTACCACAGTCTGATGTTATCAACATTCTACCCCTTTGAGTGAAGTTTAAAACTTTACTTCCATTTATGTCCTTTTACCATCTCCACTTTTTTCTTTATCACTTTTTTTTTAAGTATAGTTGACACACAATGTTACATTAGTTTCAAGTGTACAACTTAGTGATTTGGTAAGTTTTTACATTATGCTGCGCTCACCACAAGTGTAGCTACCATCTGTCACCATACATCACTGTTACAATATCCTTAACTGTATTCCTTATGCTGCGCTTTTTATTCCCATGATTTATTCCTTCCATAACTGGAAGCCTGTATCTTCCACTCCCCTTCACCCACTTTGCCCAATCCTCCAACCCCCTCTTCTCTGGCAACCATCAGTTTGTTCTCTGTATATATAGTTCTGGTTCTGTCTTTTGTTTGTTTATTCCTTTTTTAGATTCCATTTATGAGTGGAATCATATGTGTTTGTCTTTCTGCATTCTGACTTATTTCGCTTAGCATAATGCCTGCTGGGTCCATACATGTTGTCTCAAATGGCACTATTTCCCTCCTCACCTTTTAAACACAATTGTCCTTAGTATTTACTCCACATACTTTAAGTACCACATTACATAGTGTTATAATTTTTGCTTTAATCATCAAAAATGATAAAAGAATCTCATGAGAAATAGGATTGCCTATTGTGTTTACCCATTTTTACCCCTTCTGATGTTACTGCCTTCTAAAGTTCAAAGCCTTCAGTTATCATTTCTTCTCTGTTTAGAAGACATTCCATAGTCACTCTTCAACAGATTTGCTAACAATAAATTGTCTCAGTTTTCCTTCTTTTCAGAATGTTTTTATTCCCCCTTCATCTTTGAAGGATATTTTCATCAAATTGGAATCCACCAATGAATTATTTTTTTCCAGTACTTGAAAAATGTTGTGTCACTTTCTTCTGGCCTCTGTGGTTTTAGATGAGAAATGGGCTTTTCATTTGATTTGGTGTTTTCCCATAAGTAATAACATGCCATTTCTGTCTGGCTGCCTTGAGGACTTTTTCTTTGTCTTTAGTTTTCAGAGATCTAGTTACAATGTATCTTGGCTTGGATTTCTTTGTTTTTTTTGTTGTTGTTCATTTGTTTGTTTTTTTTTTTGTTTTGTTTTGTTTTGTTTTCTATCTGAGTTTTGCTAGGCTTCTTGAATCTGTACATTTCTGTGGGTTATGGTCCCACAGGTCCCCAAGACTGTTTTCAGTCTACTTGCTCACTGTTCATGTTGGATAAATCCTATTGGTTTGTTTTCAGGTTCACTGATTCTATTCTCTGTCATTCCCATTCAACTACTAAGTACATTCAGTAAGTTGTCCAGTTTCACTCATTGTATTTTTCAGTTCTATAATTTCCATTTGGTTCTTTTAAAAAGTAGTTTCTATTTTTTTGCTGAGATTTTCTATTTTTGTTTGTTTGTTTGTGTCAAGAGAAGTTGTAACTATTCATTGAAACATTTTTATGATGGTTGTTTTACAGTATTTGTCACATTGTCCCAATATCTGATTCATCTTGGTGCTGGTGTCTGTTTGTTGCTTTTCTAATTCATGTCATAATTTTCCTGGTTCTGGATCCGATGCATAATTGAAAAAAAAATTTAATGTTTATTTATTTTTGAGAGAGAGAGAGAGACAGAGCGCAAGCAGTAAGAGAGACACAGAAGCAGACTCCAGGCTCTGAGCTGCCACCACAGAGCCTGACGTGGGGCTTGAACCCACAAACAGTGAGCTCCTGATCTGAGCCAAAGTCAGATGCTTAACTAACTGAGCCATCCAGGTGCCTCATGCATAATTTTTGATTCTAGTCTAGACATTTTGGAAATTATATTAGGGGACTCAGGCTCCTATTTAATCATCTTTTTGTGTGTGTGCAAGCCATGCCTCTATTAAACTGCACCTAAAGATCTGGGTGGTTGTGTTTGTTCAGCTTCTTGAAGGACCTGGTCCACTTCACCTTGGCAACAGTGGCATGACTCACACTGCTCTGTTGCCTGCAGGCACTACACCAGTTGGAAACTCAGCTCCACACTGGATTCCTCTGACACCAGAGGCATTCCAATTTTTCCTGCAATGTACTACTGCCTCTTCCGCCTCTTTGATGCCAGGTGTTAGGGGTGCTCAGCTCCATGTTTGGCCCTGCTTATACCAGGGGCGGGGACCTGTGGAGTTAGCGGACTGTCAGTTGCCCTGCCTTATATTACTTCACTCCACCACCCCAGTGCTAAGTGGGTGTGGAGGTTCAGCTCCCCACTTATTCTTGTTGCCTCCAGGGCTGGGGTGAAAGTTGAGCACTTATCAGCTCCAACTAGTACCCATTGTTTAGTGTTTCCTGATAATAGGTGGATGTGGGTGCTCAGCTTCCCTAAGACCCCACCACCCCAGTGGGGAAATTGGAGCACTGCCCACTTCCACTGGGCAGGAGATCAAAGGTCAGCTCCCTTCTCTCTGTACATCAATCGATGGGGGAATCCAAGTGCTATCTGATTTTGCCTGGGTAGGGACAGGGGTAGATCAAAATTCCACTCCAGGACTGAACTGCATGGGTACAAGGCAGTTGTACCCCTTGGTGTTTGACTAGAGTAAGGTGGGTATTTCCAAGGTTTTCTAACTTGAGGCCCCACATCTTCTGGTCCCTCGGCTTGGGATGAGTGCACTCTTGTTGAAGGTTTTCTTTTCTTTTTTGTGTGTTTTGCCTTGTCTTTTTTGTTTGTTTGTTTGGTTTTTGGTCTGTGCCTATTGGAGGCCTCTGCACTGCCCTCTCTGGGACCTGTGAGGATATGTCAGGCAATAAGGAGACTAGGAAATTCACTGGCATGTTATTCTCAGGTCTTGAGGTCTCTTTGCAACCAGACTTCCTTCCACCTTTCAGAGAATTCCTATGCTTGCTTGTTGTGTTATGTTCAGGGTTGTTTAGTTGTGAAGGGAGGGGTCTGGGAAGGATGGGCTACTCCACCTTGGCAGAACCAGACCTCCCTATCATAAAAGGATTGGAAATTTGTAAAACCACAATCAGCCCTTTATTATTTTTCATTTCAAATGTTGCACACAAATCTGGTCAGGAATTCATTTGGCTGCCCAACCCTCCTTGTCAAATCAGACCCTACAAGATCAAGGGCAGACCAGGTTTAAGTCATCATTAATCTGTTAAAAGAAAGTGAGGGGAGAAACCTCTTCCCTGAGTAACTAAAGCAGACTTTTTTTAATATGTCTTTGGATGATAAATGATAAGTGAGAATATTTGATCTAGGGACAAGTGTAATATTTCCTCTGGATTTATATCTACCATTTAGCACCACCAACTTCAGTTCATGAACACATCTAATGATAAATATCCCTTTTAGGTTAATTTTTCTATATCTAAAATAGTGGCCCAGTGGGAAGTGATGACCAATCCATTCCCCCAATGGCTTCAGGTAGGGAAATTACTGAGTTCATCATCAATCTTCCCCTTCAGTCCTCTAGGGAAGATTATCTTTGTAGAACATAGTAAAGCTAAATAAATTTAAAAGATTATCAAAGAGAGATTATAAATCTAAGCAGAAGTTCTCAATTCTGGGCACTCACTGGGGAATTAGAAAAAATAATACTAAAGGGTTTTCACTGCCCCGATCAATTAAATAAGAATATCTTGAATGGGGCCTCGTCATTAGTATTTTTTTAAAGTTGTCCAGGTGATTCTAATGTGCAGCCAAGACCAAAAATAACTCATCTAGGCAGGTGGTGTTTTCTTTGACAAGGGAATTTATCTGTTATAACAAATTGCATCCACCATACAAGATAAAAGCTCACACTGGAATAGATGTTCTGGTGATATGAGCTCCTCCCAATTTTGCGAGTGGCTTATTTTGCTACCAGAAAGTCCTTTCAAACCAGGACGAAGAATGGGCAATGCTCTAAAAATATTTTTTCCCAACAGATAAAGAATCAAATGCTATAATTCTGGAGAGATGGACACTCTGAAGTTAAGATCTCTCATACAGAAATTGTGTTCACCACCATCAAGTTCAGCACATTAGATTCCTTAACTTTGGGACCCACAACATTCTGGCGTATATAACAAACTTTGCCTTTCAAGAAGTACTTGCAAGTGACCCAATGCAAGTGAGCTTGTCAGGCATAAATCATTGAAATTGTTGGATTTACTGTGCAGTGAGCATTCCCTGAACCCACTTTTCCCGATGGAGAGCTCATCTTCGACCTGGCAAATCAATCTCATTTTGTCTCTTGAGAACATTTATAAGCAAGAGTCTGCATTTTTGAAACTCCAGGGCTTCTGGGATGGTTACCTATACTGATGAGTTAGTCACGGCCAGAAAATGATGGGACTTTTACCCAGGGGAGTTGTGTTGGCTGAGGGGCATGACAGTAAGAATATGCAATTCCTCAATCTGGGAGAGGATAAGGGAAGCTGGTTACAGGCTCACAGTTTATATAATACTGTGTTGGGGCTTTCATAGCAAAAAGCAAGCCTCTGTATTGGTGAACCTTGCAAGGAGACATGATAGAAGTTTCTGGATGAGTTAACTATTGTTATTAGGGTGTAGGCATCAAAGGCTGGTTAAATCACCCTTCAAGGAATGAAACTTCTGTGGGTCATTAAATTATTCTCCCTTAGGGGCATAGACAGAGGATTGGAGAATACCAGCCATAATGTTTTCCTAAGAAAGGTAAGCCTGTTGACTGGATAAAATGGATCTCTCCTCAAGTTTTGTTAGTCTGTTTCCATGAGCAGCCTATCATGGGCTCTGACAAATTAAGAGGGTTCCACAACTGATCTCATTTACGAAATTCTACTAGGATTTCTCTCTGTGCAAGTTCTCCTTAATTCTTTTTTTTTTTTTAATGTTTATTAATTTTTTGAGAGACAGAGAGAGAGCACGAGTGGGGGATGGGCAGAGAGAGAGAGAGGGAGACAAAGAATCTAAAGCACGCTCCAGGATCCAAGCTGTCAGCACAAATCCCGATACAGGGCTCCAACTCAGAGACCACAAGATCATGACCTGAGCCGAAGTCAGCAGCTTAACCGACTGAGCTACCCAGGTGCCCCAATTCTTAATACTGCTGATACACATGCAGCAATTGGCCCTGGTGGCCAGGTATTTTTGAGAATACCATGTTTCTCTTGATTTAGGATTTAAGATTTGAGATTTACTATTTAAATAAGTCATTTTTCTTAGCTTAAAAAATGGTGGGAAATCTCAACGGTGACACAGAATTAGCCAACCTAACTTCTAGAAACTTTACAGGTAAACTTAGCAACGAGTTGGCATCCACATATGTAATCTAGTTGCTTAAATCGAGTTGTGTGTGAAGGAGCAGGCAGAAGATTCCTTAGAAGCCACGCCATCCTTAGATTTCAGAGAAGGGCTGATAGTTCACCTAATGTTCTAGAGACAGAGTTGGTTCAGTTAAAAATTTATTAAATGTCTACTACATGATAACATATAGAGAAATGCATAAAATATGGTCTCTGTCCTTTAGAAGCTTACAACTTATCACAATCTTTTTATTTTCAGCCAAAACTGAGCACAAAAAGTGCCTCCAGTTTCAGAAAGTGTTAGACAAAAGTTTAACTTCTGTTTTAATAACTCACCAATGATTACATACCTAACTCCCTAAGGTCCTTCATTCTATCCTTAAATATAATTATTGCAGGTTGACTCACTTGTATGTCATTGTATATATTTGCTATTAAAGCTTTTCTATGTAAAGAACCCTATAAAGTTTCAAATTGTATGATGATGACTCACTAGACAAGTGCATAATTATAATTGGTGGCTCTTTAAGTCTTAGCAGGCAGCCAACAACATTTTCAATATTTATTGGCCTCATCTTACATGTCTGTGTCCAAAAGGAGTAAGAGACTCATTGCCTAAATCTATGAGGAGCTGTATAACACAAGCGGCATATAAAGCTTGTTGCATGATTACTAGATCTCCAAAAATATCAAATAAGAGTAAAATGAAAATAAAAGTTCATGATGGGTACATATAATGCTTGAAAATATTTGATTCATTTTCACTTAATGACAGTTGAAAATTTCTCTAAAATGAAGATGATTGCCTCAATGTATATTAGATGTTAAAACAAATTTAGAAGAAAGAAATTCCATTTAAATTTCATAAGCAAATAACTAGTAAAGGAATGTCAGCTGCATTACATTACTATGTCCCATATTGGCTAACTAAATTATGTGCTCATTAGTTTATTGAGTTAATAAATGAGAGGCTTAAAAATGTACACGCTCTTACAAGTGAAATATTTTCACAGAGCCAAAGGAAGCTTGACTAATTTGAGTTAGATTTAAATCCTTTGTCTTCTGTAATGATTAATACCATGAGACAATAAAAGAACAATCAGCTTCTAATTCTGACTTGGCCAGTGACTCACCAAGAGAACTTGGGAAATTCTCTTTGCCTGTGGGTCTGAATCTCCTTGTCTGTAAAAGGACAAGACAAAACTGATTCTTGGTGCTGTACCTAGTCTCGTGGTTCTGTGCTACCAGACAAAGATTCTAAGGGATCTTATATTTATAACTTAATATTATATGTGATAAAATTGCCTCGTGTTATTAAAACATAGTCTTATAAGATCAAGGTTATTTAGGGACTGAAATATATCCTAGGCTGAGAAACACTCTGGGGCTAAGGCCCATGATATAGCTGCAGTAATTAAATTGCTGAGCTCTTGGAGGAGAATGGGGCTGATGATATATTATCATGAGATATGATAATGTAAGTGAAAATGCTTTGTAAACTATTTGGGGCTATATAAATGTCAGGTATTAGGCATTATTATTTTCTCCATTTATTGAGGGACCAACTTACAGAACTTGCTTCAACAAGGGCATGTAATAAGTCAGGGATATTTTGGAAGAAAATACATTTTGTATTCTGACATTCCTTCCGTGCCTTCATCCCGCCAATATTTATGGAGCTGCTTCTGCTTCTAAAGTGCCAGTGATGGAATTAAAGAGGTGTCCAAGACTATTACTATCCTCAACAAGTTTGCAATGTAGTAAATATGTATGAAACAACATCATCTATTTTTCTTTAGTGATTTTATGTGTAGAACACATTTTTCCTGACTAGGTTTTAAGTTCTTTGAAGCCCCAAACTAGACTTCTTTTTTTCTTAATTTTTAAAATCTATATCCAAGTTAGTTAGCATATTGTGCAATAATGATTTTAGGAGTAGAACCCAGTGATTCATCCCCTACATATAACACCCAGTGCTCATCCCAACAAGTGTCCTCCTTAATGCCTCTTGCCCATTTAGCCCATCCCCCCCACCCACAACCCCTCCAGCAACTCTCAGCTTGTTCGCTGTATTTAAGAGTCTCTTATGTTTTGTCCCTCTCCTTGTTTTTATATTATTTTTGATTCCCTTCCCTTATGTTCATCTGTTTTATCTTAAATTCTATATGAGTGAGTTCATATGATATTTGTCTTTCTCTCACTGACTTATTTCACTTAGCATAATACACTCAAATTCCATCCACATTATTGCAAATGGCAAGATTTCATTCTTTTTGATTGCTGAGTAATACTCTATTGTATATACATACCACATCTTCTTTATCCATTCATCTGTCAGTGGATATTTGGGCTCCTTCCATACTTTGGCTATTATTGATAGTTTTGCTATAAACATTGAGGTGTATGTACCCCTTTGAAACAGCACACCTGTATCCTTTGGATAAATACCTAATAGTGCAATTTCTCAGTCAGAAGGTAGTTCTATTTTTAATTTTTTGAGGAACCTCCATACTGTTTTCCAGAGTGGCTGCACCAGTTTGCATTCCCACCAGCAGTGCAAATGGGTTCCTCTTTCTCCACATCCTCGCCAACATCTGTCCTTACCTGAGTTGTCAATTTTAGCCATTCTGACTGGTGTGAGGTAGAATCTCATTGTGATTTTAATTTGTATTTCTCTGATGAGTAACGTTGAGCATTTTTTCATGTGTCTGTTAGCCATCTGGATGTCTTCTTTGGAATAGTGTCTGTTCATGTCTTTTGCCCATTTCTTCACTGGATTATTTTTGGGGGTGTTGAGTTTGATAAATTCTTTATAGATTTTGGATACTAGCCCTTTATCTGTATGTCACTTGCAAATATTTTCTCCCATTTAGTTGGTTGCCTTTTAGTTTTGCTGATTGCTTCCTTCACCATGCACAAACTTTTTATCTTGATGATACCCCAAGAGTTTGTTTTTGCTTTTGTTTCCTTTACCTTCAGAGACATGTTGAGTAAGAAGTTGCTGCAGCTGAGGTCAAAGAGGTTTTTACCTGCTTTCTCCTCTAAGATTTTGATGGCTACTTGTCTTACATTTAGGTCTTTCATCCATTTTGAGTTTATATTTGTGTATGGCATAAGAAAGTGGTCCAGGTTCATTCTTTTGCATGTCACTGTCCAGTTTTCCCAACACCATTTGCTGAAGAGACTGTCTTTATTCCACTGGATATTCTGCCCTGCTTTGTCAAAGATTAGTTGTGGGCCATACGTTTGTGGCCATATGTTTGTGCATCCATTTCTGGGTTCTCTATTCTGTTCCATTGATCTAAGTGTCTGTTGTTGTGACAATACCATACTGTCTTGATTACAGCTTTGTAATACATCTTGAAGTCCGCAATTGTGATGCCTTCAGCCTTGGTTTTCTTTTTCATGATTGCTTTGGCTATTCAAGGGCTTTTCCGGTTCCATACAAATTTTAGGATTGTTTGTTCTAGCTGGTGTTATTTTGATAGGGATTTCACTGAATATATAGATTGCTTTCAGTAGTATTGACATTTTAACGTTTGTTCTTCCAATCCATGAACATAGAATATTTTTCCATTTTTTTGTGTGTGTCTTCTTCAATTTCTTTCATAAGCCTTCTATAGTTTTCAGTGTATAGATTTTTCACCTCTTTGGTTAAGTTTATTCGTAGGTATTTTATGTGTTTTGGTGCAATTGTAAATGGGATTGATTCCTTGACTTCTCTTCCTGTTAATTCATTATTGGTGTACAGAAACGCAACCAATTTCTGAAAATTGATTTTATATCCTGCAACTTTGCTGAATTTATGGATCAGTTCTAGCAGTTCTTTGGTGGAATCTTTTGGGTTTTCCACATAGAGTATCATGTTGTCTGAGAAGAGTGAACGTTTGACTTCCTCCCTGCCGACATGGATGCATTTCATTTCTTTGTGTTGTCTGATTGCTGAGCCTAGGACTTCCATCACTATGTTGAGTAACAGTGATGAGAGTCAACATCCTTGTGTTCCTGACCTTAGGGGGAAAGATCTGTTTTCAATTTCCCCATTGAGGATGATATTAGCAGTGGGTCTTTCATATAATGGCTTTTATGATTTTGAGGTATAATCCTTCTATCCCAACTTTCTTGAGGTTTTTTATCAAGAAACGATGCTGTATTTTGTCAAATGCTTTCTCTGCTTCTATTGAGAGGATCATGTAACCACACATCTTTTCTTTTATTAATGTGCTGTATCACATTGATTGATTTGTGGATATTTAACCAGTCCTACATCCCAAGTATAAATCCCACTTGATCGTGGTGAATAATTCTTTTAATGTATTGTTGGATCCTATTGGTTAGTATCTTGTTGAGAATTTTTGAATCCATGTTCGTCAGGAAAATTGGTCTGTAGTTCTCCTTTTCAGTGTAATCTTTGTCTAGTTTTGGAATCAAGGCAATTCTGGCAACTTTTATTTCTTTTGTCCTCCTTCACTATGTTCAATGGACTATTTGATCCTAAAACTATTCTTTGATGGAAAAACTAAAAACAACCTCTGTGATAGGATTTAGACCCTCTAAAGGACAAAACAAATGTATATTATTACCATTAATTTATGTTTGAAACGTTCTCTAGTACAACTCAAAAAGACATCTAGACAATTAGGATTCCACAGTTTTAGAAATAATACTGGATCAATAATAGCTTAAAATAGTAATGCAAAAATAACAACCAACTTTATGGAGGACTAATAATGTGCCAGACATGGTTATGTGTTTATATTCATTATCTTATTTACTTTTCACAATAATCCTATTAAGTTGGAACTTACTATCATTCCTATTATATAGATGAACAGACTAAAGTTTGGAGATAACCAAAATCACACAGATAGTGAGTAGCAGAACCAGAAAATGAATCCATGTGGTATAGCTGACAACACCTGAAAGGGGAAACCATAGCTGGGAGCTTAATCTATCTGATTTACTGCATTAAAATTATCTAGAATTTTAGATCATTCTAGACCAGTGCTTTTTTACGGAGGACAATTCTACCACCTAGGAAATATTTGACAACATCTGGAAACACCTGTGGATGTCACAACTGCAGGAGTTCTATAGAGGCCAGAGACACTGCTTAATATCCTCTACTATAAAGAGCCCCCCACAACAAAGAATGATCCAGTCCAGGGGCACCTGGGTGGTTCATTGGGTTAAACGTCCACCTTCAGCTCAGGTCATGATCTCACGGTTCATGGGTTCGAGCCTCACACCAGGCTCTGTGCTGACAGCTCAGAGCCTGGAGCCTGCTTCAGATTCTGTGTCTCCCTCTCTTTCTCTGCCCCTCCCCCACTCATGCTCTGTCATTCTCTCTCAAAACTAAATAAACATTAAAAAAAAAAGAATGCTCCAGTACAAAAAATTCTGATCTATACCTGTCTTTATTATTATTATTATTAAGGTATTATTAACATACAACATTATATTAGTTTCAGGTGTACAACATAATAATTTGATATTTGTGTACGCTGTGAAATGATCACCATACTAAATCTGGTTACCATAGTTACCATCCACAGTGACTTCCTTCTAATGGCTCAGACAGTCATGAACAAACATGATCTGAAAGGCCAACACAAGAGTTCAAGTAAATGTGAGGATGCAGTTCATGATCTCAGAGTTTTAAGGGATGGCAATACAGTGTGGGGTAATTTTTTCCCAGAAGGTAAGAACAGAATTCTTATTTGAAATTTATTACTTTTTGGTTGAATTTGGAATTTGTAAAGGTTTGGTTTAAAGTTCATTTCCTCCCCGTGACAACCTTCGACACTTCTTGTTAATTTAGAACAATGTCCTGTAGTTTTTTTTTTTAATATAAAATATAGCTGAAGTCTTTCCTACATTTGAGACTCTTTCCATCTAACAGTTATATGGCTTTATCTATGAGTGGCTAAGATAAATAGCTATAGCAATTTCATGGTACTTAAAGTCACATTTCTTGATAATCTCTGGATTTTCAGGGACCATTAGAGATCCCTGTGTGAATCTTGGAATAATGAAAAGTACATTCAAGCAAATACTTTAGGTACTCTGCCATTGCTGCATTGATTTAGAAACACATTTTTAAGTCAATTTTTTTTTTTGCAATTTTAACATGTAATAAAATGAGCCTTAACAAAAATGTCCTTTGCAATCTAAAGGCTTAGGTTGAGAACAGCAGGCCAAATTGAGAATTAATTACCATTTTGAAGTCACAGTACTATATTTCTTAATCCTAAATTGTACTTCAAATAAGGATTGGTTTTTACACCATAGGAAAACAACTTTTCCCTCTTCTCATGCTTTTTGAGATGAGAAAATATGGATGGTGTACATTTAGAGGATAAGATTCAATAATACAATCATTAAATGTTTTTGATGAAGCCATAATAATATCCTACTACAGAATCCATGTTCTCTAAGTCATCTTTAATACTTTGAGAAAACAATTATTACTGAATAAGAAAGATAGAAAACCAACCAATACTGAACACATTAGTAAAATTTATGTATTCACAAAACTGATAATACACATTTATTTCCAAAAATCCTTAAAGCACAGGTAATAATGGAGCCAGTCAGCAATTTGCCACTTGCAATTAATCACTCTCTTCATATTCACAACATTCAATTTTTCTTGCTATTTGAGAGAGTAATGATTAATTGATAAAAGTTTAACAAGTGCACTAATAGCAGGTGCTCTTAATTGCAAAGTCGTCGCAATGATTCTTCCCAAACCTACTTTATGCTAATTTGTACAGCATTAGTCATAACACTTTATAATTTTACTTTTAAAACAACTTTTCTTTTAGTCACCCTAATTTAATTAAGAATTTTAACTAGTTACATGTATCAAGAACACCAATGAATTTTAAATTTGTGAGTTTGATTACCATAAGAGATTAACAAGAAGCCTCATAAAAATGCACGGCTGCCAATTAGAAGCATCAACACTGTGTAAATTAGAATTTGTTAATTGCTTTAGCAAATGTAAATTCCATTTTTTGAAATTTTATGAACTGAAAAATTGATTATATTTTTGTGAGCCTTCAGAAATATCTTATTAGTGATGATATTTGTTTCAGTAGTTCCCAAGATTATACTTTTATTTTAGTCACAAATATTTCTATTCCATTTATTTCACAAATATCTGAAGATAGCATTCATTTTTCATCCACACGTGTTTGCCCCTTACCATCCACACTATTAAATGAATACTTAAGTACACATTTTTCTTTCATCTGTCTTTCCTCTCAGCAAGACAGATAAAATATGCATTCTAGGAAAGGTTTGTTATTTTGTACTTTCAATATTAAAGTGCATGTAATTAATTTAGTTTCCTTAAACACTATGTGTTTATGACAAAACCTACAGATGCTTTTACAAAGATGAATATTGAAACAGCATTTCAGGTATGCAGATTAATACCGTTTGCCTCTAGGAAATAAACTCAGCAATTTTGCATTTTAGCATTATATGAGAAGCAAAAGCTATATTTCAGTATGCATTGTGGAATGGGGAGGTCTCAGCAACGTAAGATCAAAATCTGTTTTCGGCAACATCTGAGCACTGACTTCCAACTTGCTCCCGTGCTCAGCTGCTGTCTAGAAACTGAGGGCTGTATTTAGGACAGGCCTAAAATATTCTTATGGCTGAGTTGACATAGTGTAAGTGAGGAGCTGGGGAAATAAGGCATTGGATTAGATTTTTCTGTGAACCGAGTAGGTAACGTGACTTATTTGATAGTAGCCGTTGACACCCTCCCTCTCCCTCCTAACTTTTCGGGCCCCTCCCAGAACTGTTTTGGAAAATCACAATGCCTGATCATCTCTCCTAAAGGCTCCAAATTGACCAGATAATTATTTGGCCGTCCAAAACCTCTTGCATTAATGCATTATCCAAAATTAGTGTAATTAGATTACTCTAGCCATGATTAGCTCCCAAGGGGATAAGGCACAGGTTAAGACCACAGGGGAAAGGGATCCTGAACTTAGTGCCTTCCCCTTTGATCAGTGGGGGTAGGAAGGGACTTGACATTTACAGAGAACATGCTTCATGTGTATAGCTCCATATCTTGTCATCCTTAAGCAGGAACTGAGACCCAGACAACTAGACATGGGAATAAGTCGCAGCAGGAAAGCTGCGGGCCTGGGAGGGGCTGCTGCAGGAACTCAGGGTTAAAAGAGATGTAGTCTCTAGAATCAGGTGGCTTGTGAGGTAGCAGAGCAGCCCCTGACTACCAAGGAATCAGCCTGATCCCTTCCTCTTTGTTACACTCACCCCTCCCCAACACGCTTTTCCTGTTACACTAGTTTAAAAGAAGAAAAATTGGAAACAACCTCAATTTCCAAAAAAACAAAGACTGTTTAATAAATTCAGGTGTTAGTGGCATATTATGCAGCTATTAAGATAATAATGAAGATGTATATGTAAGAACTGACATGGAAATATGTTCACAATTTATTAATTCATTGGTTCACCAAGTATGTGGCATACCTATTGTACATCAGGTTTAGAGCTGAGTGCTTCAGTGGTGAACGAAAGAGATCTGTCCTCAGGCAGCCTGCTTTCTAGTGAGAGATTCAGAAAATCAAAAAGTAACTAAACAAATATATCATGTAGCCTCAGGTGTGATAATTGCTAGGAAGAAGTATAAAGCAAGGGAAGGAAAAGGGTGGGTGGCAATGACATCTGACTGGATAAAGGGTTAAGACTGTGGACTAAGAACATTCCCAGGAGACAGAAAGTCAGTGTAAAAGCTCTGAATTGGAAGTCTGAAGGCCAGACCCATGGGTGGAAAGATCAAGGCTGAAAAGGAAGAAAAATAAGAGGTGGGTCAGAGAATGGAGAGAAAAAACTGCACTGATGGCTATAAACCGGAGGTGCCCTAGTGCCTTCACTGAGCTATCCTTCCCAAGGATGGTTCCCTGAAGGACACATCCTCCTGGAGCTTCCCAGAATGGTGTGCTCTACATATGCTAATACCCAGGGTGTCAAACGCATTGTTTCACATCCAATGGAGAGCATACAAGTCTGCCGGCACCTAAAAATGTTTAATTAAAAATAATACACTATGCGGGGCTAGTCAGTCACTTATGTGGGCTCTGTGTCGCCTTTGGGGCTTGAAGTTTTTAACTTCTGTTTTAAATCCAGTCCGTGAGCGTTCCAGGACCGGTCATGGTGGGGAAATTGGGAAAACATACATTGTTGTTCACAAGAAACTCCCTGAGGGGGAGACTTTCTCTGGGGACACATCAGTGTTCCAATTCATCACCCTTTTCCCTCTTTGTTAGGGGTACCCTAGGCACAGAAGCCCTCTAAGTTTTACCACTTTGAACCACCTCCCATCACGTGGTATTGGTAACCTTTAAGGTCTGCTCCTCATCTGTATAGGGATTCTAATCCTTGATTCTTCAGTTGGAATATTTTTGGGAAATCCTGGGAAAAACCATTCCTCTTGAAGCCGCAACTTCTTAGGCTATTAATAAGGACAATAATATTTATTTTTCCCACAGGGTGGCAGGATGGTTGATTAATAAATGCTTAAAGGGTGTTTTGACGATTACAAGTGTCAGCTATTATTGTGATTATTGTTAGCTGATCCTACAATCCAGAATTAGAATGAGCATCAGGTTACGGCTGACCCTTTCATCTTCGGTGCATACGTTCTATCCACTGGAGGAATTAAATTTAAACCCAGCATAATTAATTAATGTTTATGAAGCATGTTGTGAGTCTCAACAGCTCAACTCTCCAAGTGCAGTTATGAGAAACACCATAGCTTTGGTTTGAACCTTGTAACGATATTACATTCTGATTGGCTTCATTTACATTACAGATTGAGTACTCAGGGTCTCATTTCTGTATTCTGTGCAGTGCCCAGTAGCCTGCAGGCATATCATAGCTCTCCAATAAAAGCAGTAATAAAGTTGTAATCTCCTTTCCTTTTCTCTTGATTTGCCTCCATATTTTAAAAAAGTAGCCTAGAGAGGAAGAAAGATGCTCTCTTTGTTTTGGCAAAAGATAATTCAAAATCTTTGCTAATGAGAATATGGAATCTTCTTTCTCCTGCTTACCAATCAGGAAAATAAAAACTATTTACTCTAGGAAGTCTGGTTGTATCACTCTTAAATCATTTCTAGTTCACTAAGTGCTTTGAATAATGGAGAAGCTAGAGGACCCCTAATTTAATTTTGTCTCCTGTGTTTCTTTCGTATCTTTGAGCTCTCTGGCATTTAGGAGAATAGGGCAGAAGAGAGAGCTAAGGATGATTTTTTTTTTAAAGAAAGCTATTAAAAGCTTTTACAAGAGACTTGAGCTTTAATAAAACCTCTCTGTATGCAGGAAGGCTAAATCTCCAGGGATTTGGAAAGAGGCAACCTCAAAGTTAAACATTTGAAGAGCAAACTAAATTCATGACGTTAACATCACTTCCTTTCTTCTCTCTCCCTTATCCTCCTTATAATAGATCCAACATTGGTTCAGCACATTCTTTCACCCCAAATCCCCAATAGATCACAGTATCAAATTCTAACAGCACATATTTGCCCAAAATTTTAGTTATAAAATATTATATTACATATGTGTTAGTTTTCTATTGCTGCCATAATAAATTACCATAAATGTAGTGACTTAAAACAGCAGCTATCTATTGTTTCACAGTTCTGTAGGTCAAAAGTACAGGCGCAGGTTGGATTAGCTGTTCTCTGATGCGGGTTTCACAAGGTTAAAACCAAGGTGTCTGTAGGGCTGTTGTCCTTCCTCAAAGCTCTGGAGATGTATTCTTCTCCAAGCTCATTCATATTGTTGGCAGAGTTCATGCCTATGTGGTTGTAGGACTGTGGTCCCCATTTCTTTATGGCTATTGGCCACGGGTTATTCTCAATTTTTACAAGCTCCCCACGTTCCTTCACTCATGGCTTCTTTTCTCCATCTGCAAAGCCAGCAATGGTGGATCAAGTCTTCTTCAAGCTTTGAAACTTTCTGATCCCTCCTTTCTGCCTACCCCTCTGCTTCTCAGTTAAGAATATTCTCCTCTTGTGGTTAGATTAGACCCAGTTGAATAATCCAAACTCTCACCATATCAAGGTCTATAACTTCCAGTATGTCTGCAAAGTCTCTTTTGCCATGTAATATAACATAGTCACAGGTTCTAGGGATTAAGGCATAGGCATTGGTGGGGGGAGTCATTTTCCTGCCTGCTAGTCTATGGAATTATCATACTAGACAAGGAGATGAAAAATTTTATGGAGGAAAAACTTCAGGATCTCAGTAGCATATGTGATTTAACTCAGGTCACAGAGCAAATAAATGGCAGAGTTCAAGGGTAATGACTAAAATCCTTGTCTTACTTGCTATTTTTATAATTTGATTTTGATAAGAACTTAAAGGGTGCTTAGTAAGTGTCAGGTTCTCTACTAAGCCTGGGAACACAGGGATGAAAGATGAAATTTCTGCATTCAGGAGGTTCACAATTTTGTGGCCTACACTGACAAATATGCAAGAAATTTTAAATACGGTTTGTGAAGGCTTGATAAAGAATCCAGAAGGAATAGAATTTCAGGGAGGGAATGAGTGGGCATTAGGAAAGACTTCCCAAATGAGGTGATCTTTGAAAAGGCTCTTCAAGAACAAATAGGAGATCATCAGATATCCAGGGTATAGTGGGCATAGCACGTGCAAAGTCTTGGTGGCATGAAAGTATAGGATTCCTTCAAGAACCGGAAAATGGGATAAAGGGTACAGGTGGAGAAGAATTAACAGAGAAGCCGTTAAGAGTTGGTACAGCTAATAGTGTAAAGCTTTTTAAACATATATACTCACTCCTCCCTGCGCTGATTAGGGTCAGTTGTAGTATTTGAGCCAGGTGTGACATTATCCAATGAACATTCTAGAAAAGTACAAAATGAGGAGATTCAACTAAATGAGGGCTGAGCTTATGAATAACAATGACTATCATATTCAAGGCACTTGCTAGGGTTACAAAAATACAAATTATATGCTTTGGCTTTACAGATTATTTCGCCTTATGTCAGAACTCTTTTGGCTGCAAGAAGCAGAAAGCCAGTTCAAACTAACTTCGGCCAAGGAAGCAGAATTATTGATTCATATGACTGCAAATCATGAGGATATATGACTTCAAGCAGAGCTGGATCCAGGAGCTCAAATGATGTCATCGAGGGTCTCACTTCATCTCTGACTTCTGACCTCCTCTTTTGCAATCATTTCAGAGAGCTTTCCTTCTTGTTGCACCAAAAATGGCCAGCAGCAATTTTAGATTTACATTGACTTTACAGCTAACAATCCTAGAAAAAAGGGCATTTCCTTTCTCCTAGCATCCAGATGTTTCTGAAAAACAACTCTGATTGGCCTGGTTTACACATGCCCATCCATGGACCAATCACTCTGTTCACAGAGATGGAGTATTCTAAATAGCTTCCCTGACTTATACACCCACCTCTGTAAGGGAAACGTGGAGCCAACCTCATGCGATGGAATTGGAGTATTTTTTTTAATAGAGTAATGACAGACACTGAAAAAGAGAGTGAGAGGTGAATATTCTGGGTCTCCACTACACCAGTGCATACACATCGCCCGTGGGTTTTGTTAAAATGCAGATTGTGATTCGATAATGCTAGGGTGAAATTCTGCATTTTTAACAAGCTCCCAGGTGATGCTAATGCTGCCGATCCACGCACCAGGTTTGGAGTAGCGAGACACTGCTACCTATGGAGGGAACCAAGCAGAGCTTGCAGAAAGATAACCATAATAATAAAAAATGCAAATGGAAATTCGAGATGATGACAGAAGAGATGTGAAAAGAGGCAGTATTAAACAAACTGTAAAGGCGATAGTCACTATAGGAATTCAGAGAAGAGAGAATGTCCCGAAGCTAGGTCACCGGTACTCAAACTGTGGTCTGCAGTTTGACTCGGAACTTTTTCAAGAGGTCCGTGAGGTCAAAACTGTTTCAATAATAATGCTAAGATGGTATTTGACTCCCCCCACCCTCGACCCTCCCCCGGTCTACATGTAGTGATGGTGCAAAAGCAACGATCAAACAGCTGGCACCTTAGCATGCGTCAGGGCAGGGGCATCAAAGGGTACGGTGGCTGTAGAGGTCATATGCACCATGACCAGCCTTCACCGGGGAAAAAGAAAGGCAGAGAAAATGCCAGCTTTACTTAAGAATGCCCTTGATGAAGCGACAGAAATTATTAGTTTTATTAAATCCGAACTCTGGATTTTATTAAATCTTTTTAATATTCTATGTGGTGAAGAGGGAAGTGTGTGTGAAACATTTCTGCTGCATCCCAGAGCATAATGGTTGTCAGGAAGGAAACCCCTTGTGTGATTGTTACAAACTGAACTGACAAACTGTAATTATTCTGACTTGAGTATTTGAACATTTTCTTACGAATAAACAGGTGAGCCTCCTACTTCCAGGAAAACAAATGACAGCATTCATTCTTAATGATAAAATTGGCGCTCTCAAGATAAAATTAGAATTTCAGAAAATGTTTATCTGTTACCATGAGCTTCAAAGTATTTCAATTCTGAAAGGCTTTTCTGGTAAGATTGATGGTATATGAATTAATAACTGTGTTTTTTGACATTGCTGTGTCATCATTTGGATTGTTTACATAATTCAGCGAGTCAAATTTTCCAAATGACGATGCATAATGTTACAAAATTATGCATGGGTAAAAAAAAAACATTGAAAGTACAAGACAGATATATAGATATAATTACAATGAGTGCAAAAAACTCACTGATATTGTTTCCGATTCCATATTGCAACTAACCTTTAAGAAACTACCACTTTCCAGGTTTGAGTATATTATCAAAAAAGAATATACAAAATTGTCTAAGAAGGCTGTTAAAACACTCTTCCTTTCCAAAATATCTGTGGGGGCCAGATTATCTTCACATACTTCAGCCAAAACATGTATTGTAGCAGATAAATGCAGTAGGTGATAGGAGAACTCAGCCATATTGTCTGAAATCAGACATTAGAGGGATTTGCAAATAATGCCATGCTTGTCACTAATGGTTTTACTTATTCATTTTTGACTTTGGCAAATGTAGTTATTTTTTCATAAAAAGGTGTCATTTATTTTAGCATCCATTTGTTTTAATGTTATTTTTAATGGCATGAACAGAAATATTTACATTTTTCTCTTTTTAAATGTTCCAATTCTATAAATAATTGTTTATATAATCCACATAAACAAAAGCTCTTTGGGGTTCTTCATAGTTTTTCAGAATGTAAAGTGGTTCTGAGACCAAAAAGTTTAAGAACTACCAGACAAAGCTTATCAGAAAAGCTTGAAGTTGGCTAGGTTTTTACTGCTATTTAATCATGGAGTATATTATAATAGAGCAAACACATGGCTTCTTACTCTTAGCATAATCTTGTGTTTTTAATGGGGTCTAGTTAATCTTTTGAGTATGATATCTAGAATAGAACCTATGCCTTTAGAATCTTTCAGACAAAAACAAAAACAATTCATCATCCCCTAACAAATACCAAAAATACCTAGAGTTGGTCTTATTTAAATGCTCCTGAATAGAATAGGGCTAAATATTTCCCCGTTTATTTAAAATATGATTTTTCAAAATAAAATTTAGAGACCAAGTCTCTCCCATTTCTGAAATACATACTATTTGGGCAGAGTTTCCTTTTGTTCTAGTTTTTTATTGCTTTTTGGGATGTCAAACATAGTTAAATAGTTGTTTGGAGTTAGAAGTTCTATTTGTTGGCACTTGGCTTTCTCTTCTAATGCTACTACAGGTTGGATCACTGGAGAGTTGGTTGATAGATATATTCAAACCAAGGTTACCACCTCAGTCTGAGGTGATGAAGCTCCTTATATGCATAGCTATAGCCCTTCTACCTAAAAATAAAACGTTAGAAAATTCAAACTTCCCCACAACTGGATTTGTACCACTGATTTATATTCCAAGTGTTTTTCTAGGTGCCTTACAAATATTGACACCTTTAAATCTCATAACAATCTTCTGAAGGACCGATGAAATTGAAGATCATGGTTCAAAGTCACATAGCTACTGAGTGGTAGGGAGCCTGGGGCCACCTGGCTGAAGAGATTTTTAAATGTTTATTTATTTTGAGCAAGAGAGAGCATGAGCAGAGAGAGAGGGACAGTGAGAATCCCCAACAGTCTCCATGCTATCAGCGTAAAGCCTGATGTGGGGCTCAAACCCACACACCATGAGATCATGACCCGAGCCAAAATCAAGAGTTGGACGTAACTGACTGAGCCATCCAGGTGCCCCAAATTGGGGATAAATTTTAAAATAACTTTTCTAATCAAGGGTTCCTTAATTTTTGTGGGAATAATTTTAATTAGGATTTGTTTGTGATTTGGACACATACCCTATACTTATAAGAATTCCAAGAAGAGATTCAGGAGAGGCTGAAGCTACAGGAAATAGAAGTTAAAATGATGTAGAGTTGGCAGAAATCTGTCATGTTCCTCAAAGTCTGCCAACAAAATTACCACCAAAGGCAGAAATATGCAAACCTGGTTCTCTGTTACTAGTGACAAATGACTTTAACTTTTGTACTTTATCTTGTAAATGCTCTTGAATTTTGCATAATATAATACTTTGCTTTAGTATAGTAATCATTTTTTTAAAAAGACTTCTCATTGAATAAAAGTGATTCTCCAAGAAAATCCAGTGCTACAGTTCTTTGTGTCTTGAAGAGGTCCCTACTACACAGTCCCAATCTTAGAAAAGCCTTGCTCTGTAGAATACTTTTGGAAGACCATGGAGGATTATCTCTTTTTGGTATCTCCTCTTCGTGCACTATTGCTCAGGGACCCTATACTAGCACTAATACGTTGCATAGCTCCAAATAAATTGATAGCAAGAGGGAACCAGGAGGCAACTCCATAAGCCAGTTAGGTTTGGCAAAGGCCCCTTTCACTGCTTCTTTTATTTATTTTTTTAATTTTTAATGTTTATTTATTTATTTATTTTGAGAGAGAGAGAGGAATAGAGAGAAAGCAGTGGAAGAGCAAAGAGAGAGGGAGACAGGATCCCAAGCAGGCTCCGTGCTGACAGATGCGGGGCTGGAACCCATGAACTGTGAGATAATAACCTGAGAAGAAATCAAGAGTCCCACAGATGCTTAACTGACTGAGCCACCCAGGCACCCCTCTCCTTTTAACTCACACCCATGGTTATAGAGTCAAATGTCTAAAGGGACTAGGCAGGCAGCAAGAAGGAGTGAAAGAAGCAAGGTATGAGTGGTATAGGAGATGGTGGGGACTTGGGCACACTGCACATGGACTATATTTTTTTTTTGTTTACTTATTTTTGAAAGAGAGAGAGCACAAGCAGAGAGGGGCAGAGAGAGAGAGGGAGACAGGATCTGAAGCAGGTTCTGTGCTGACAGCAGAGAGCCCGATGTAGGGCTCAAACTCACAAACCATGAGATCATGACCTATGTCAAAGTCAGATGCTGAACCGACTGAGCCACGCAGGCACCCCATGCACATGGACTATTGAATGTGAACTGCACTATATACCCTCCGCTCAGGAAGACTGGGTGCCAGGTTTCTCTGGTATTCTGATTATTTTTTTTAACTAGAGGAATAAGGGATTTCTATTATTATATAAAATATTTTTCTTAATTTTGGTAAACAATTCAATTTTATAAAATACATGACCAGCCAAAAGAGTTTCAGACCTCTGGCCTCTGATGTACATTCCTCCAGAAAATGAAGGAACATTTATGTTGTCGAGTTATGCCTTTGGTTGGTAGATGGATACTCTGGCTATGTGTGTCAGGAAAGGTGTGAGAAGAGAAACTTCTGTCCTCTGATCATAAAGTTTTTGTTTCTGTCTACTTACAAGTCCCAAGAGGGAGAATGAAGATGACTCTCCTTAAACAGGATAATATCATCTTTATGGTGTTGCCATCTGGGGAATACACGTTTCTTTTGTTCTCTCTTTAGTGTAAAAGGGGAACAACTATTTCCCATTCTCTGAAAATTCTTTTTGTATTTTGACATAGTTATGAAGGCTGTCCCTGCTCACATTCTTGCTCTCCTCAGACAAAATAGCCCCAAATCCTCTAATATTTCCTCAAGGATTTTTCTTTTTACATTTTAATTATCTTCATTATAGACCTCTGGACTCTCTCCAAGTTTCTTGTATCTTGCTTATAATGTGGTCACACTGGAACAACTTGTTCTCATAAAAGCTCAGCCAACGCTAAATACAGATAGAAGATTATTTGCAATTACTCATGTCATGTCTTTGTGTTATTTTCAAGCAGGATTGTATTTCTGACTGATACCTTAAAACTTGTAATCAATCTTGCTACAAGCTTCATATAATTTCTGCTATTTTTGTGCATAGCCAGGCCTTTTGTATTCTTATGCCATAATTTGTGACATTCACTTCATTATAATTCACCCTGTGCAATTTCCTTTATGTTTATTTTTTTTTCTCTGTATCTGGAATGCCAGAACTTTCATGCCAATATCTAAATAATGCCCAATACACAATAGGTGCTTAAGATAAATTTGCTGAGTGAAATAACTCAAATATGATTTAGGGAATATGTCCCACAAAAAAATTTTATTGAATCAAGTAGAAGCTCCTGGTATATTTTTCCAAAATACTAAAGCTTTAAATTCTATTTAGAGAAAGATTTGTGTCTAAGTCTTGGCTTTTGCTTCTTATTAGCTGTTTGATTTGAATAAGTTATTTAAATTCCTAAGCCTTTGTTTCTAAGTTATTGTAACATTTATATGAGATATTGCATGTAAAATGCTTGGATGCATTCTTGGTACATAATGAATCCCCCTCTCCCACCCCCCACCAACCCAAGATGCTAGGTTAAGAAGAAAAATGTAACAACCAAAACAAGGAGCACAATACCTGAATAAAAGAAGGGGGAGTTATTTTTTATCTCAATTCTCTTCTGAAAAGTCTAATGCTGGAAATTATTTCTGGGCCCTAAAAATTCGTGGTCATGGTATCCCCTCTTGATACTTCACTTTCTCATCTTTCTGCTTGAAGTAAATGCATGGCGTAAATGTTTAGTCCCAGTAAAATACTCCCTACACAATGTTAGCATTTAAAATCATCAGTATCATTAGTTTCATCTTTTTCCTATATCTTCATGAGATCAAAATCTAAATGGAAAATAGAGCCCATTGGTGCAAAAAATAAATGTACAACTGCTATTGAAATGCTTTAAGGAAGGAACACCTGGGTGACTCAGTCAGCTAAGACTCTGACTTAACCTACTGAGCCACTGAGGGGCCCCTCTCCTTTTAATTTACACCCATGGTTATACAGTCAAACTTCTAAAGGGACTAGATCATAGTCTCACAGTTCATGGGTTCGAGACCCACGTTGGGCTCTGTGCTGACAGCTCGGAGCCTGGAGTCTGCTTCAGATTCTGTGTCTCCCCCTCTCTCTCCCCCTTCCCCGCTCACACACTCTTTCTCAAAAATAAACAAAAATTTTAAAAAACGCTTTAAGGAAGAATATCTGCACATACAAAGAAGGATGGTCCCTTTTCAAGGAAAGAAGCAGGCTTTATCCAGACTGTGCTAAGGAGGAGGTGCTGGGCAAGTGTTTCCTGAGTGATGGTGGCAGTGATGGCGGTAGTGATGGAGGCATGCGCACCATCTCATGTCACAGAGAAAAGGGCTTGGCCACCACAGAAACAACAGAGTATTAGGTATTCCAGTGAGTATCAGGCTGTGGCGAAGCCTTAGGAATGACAGGAAAAGTAAAAGGAAATGACAGTTAGGAAGTGATTCACAGCAACATGAAAATAACAAACTGGCAGACTTCACGGATGCTAAAATTCACAATTCTAAAATGGTCACCAATTTAACTCCTGAAGTGTGTGTCTCAGCAGAAATCGCAGAGTAAAGTGAAGATTTACAGTTTCTTTAGCAGGAGGTGAGTTGCTCAGGAGCAAAACTTTTATAAGGCTTATTAATTGTCATCAAATGATAGTATTTAGGGATGGCGTCTGTTAGCACCAGTTACTATAAGGTGATAACTCACATAAAGTTTATATTAGGCTTAGGATTCATTAGAATAATTTTTGAAATCCAGATGACCCTGCAGCAATTTTCATTTTCAGCCACGATAGTAGATCATTTCCTACTCAGAACTACCTCAAAATGATAATGTGTCCCAAGGACACACTGAACTTCATTTCCATACCTTTCCAGTTTTACCTTTTCTGGGAAAAGGTCACTGACAATGAGATAAATACAATCAGAAGGCTTTATAGTCATCACTATTCTGTTAGACTTATTGATTAGAATAAGTCAATTAAATAATTAAAAATTATTGGATTCAATTTTTTCATATTGAGAAACACAGCACACTTGAATTTATAATATACTTGTGCCAATTTGTTGTGTGTATTGGCTTGGGATGAATAAATATGAAGGTTCCTGGAAAAATAGTGAAACTGACAGGTCTAGGAATGAAGTGATAGAATTTTGTATTGGTTTTAGCATTTGTTAGGCAAAAGCTCTGAGCCTCATTCTTCCCTTCAGTGAAATGGGAATGATTTCACAGTGATGTCACAGTGTTGTTTATTAGGATGATGATGATAAAGAAGGTCACAAAAATCCACAGGGCTGAATGGACACACATAAAGTTCTACCGCTATTGCCATAGCCACTAATTCTACCTCTGCTACTACGCCTGCTGTTACCACAGCCAGCACCTCCACTAACAGCACTACTCTTCTGTTGGGTTTGCTTCAGGCAGCTACTTCTCATCCTGGGTTTGAATAGGATTAAAATACAGATAAACAGTGGGGCCTGGGTGGCTCAGTGGGTTAAGTGGCTGACTTCAGCTCAGGTCATGATCTCTCAGTCCATGAGTTTGAGCCTGCGTCGGGCTCTGTGCTGATAGCTCGGAGCCTGGAGCCAGCTTCTGTTTCTGCGTCTCCCTCTCTCTCTGCCCCTCCCCTATTCGCACTGTCTCTCTCTACCTTTCAAAAATGAATAAATATTAAAAAAAATTTAAATACAGGTAAACCATATCTATACATTCTTCCAGCTTCCGACTCCTATATCATTAAAAATAATGAAAGATTATAGGAAACATAGTAATATGCTTTTATATGTGTATTTTTAATAAAACTGATGCATTTCATTATTTAAATTGTCGAAAAATAATACAGAACTGTAATGTATGAAGTATGTGAACAAAGGGGAGAATGACGGTCAGTCTTCTATTATTCCCCCACCCCATCTCACCCCCGGCCCATGCATTCTCCAAAGATTACAGGGTCTGAATTTTCTCAGTCTCCTGCTCTCAAGGTTAGACGTTTTAGGAATAGAATAAATACATTTTGAATGTAAACTGTTTGATGCTATGCAAGTTTATATATAAATAAGTTAGCAGGTAAAGACCTTCAAATATTTTGCCGTCCAGTGCAGAGACAAAACTAACCTGGAATCATGCCATTGAACAGATTTGGAGTGTGTGTTAGACACAGAGCAGAGGACTGGCTACACTGACAAGTATGAATTCTCGGCTCTCCTTTTTGCTGGCTGTTGCTCTCTTCCATCTACATTGACTGTTATATTAGCCCTCGTTTTATTTTTAACAGATTTTCAGATTATCTTACAGTGACTTTAACCTTTCTAATTTATTTCTTCTGGAATGTGTTTGTTATTCCATATATAACAACATATTGTTGTTATTACAACAATCCAATGGATCTGAATCCTGCTGTAGTGTTCCTGCAGGGAATTCCATCCATCTTAAATGGAATGGCTGGAGATCTGAGAGGCTAGATAAGGCAGACAGGGATGTAAATTGGGCCTTCCAAAGATTGTCCAAGATTAAAATCAAGTGGCTGCATTGTGGTAAAATCTGGTTGTTGATACTGGTAGGACTAAGGCTACGTATATGTATAGCCTGCATAGGCAGGAGTCATAAAAGGGTAATGCATCAAGAAGACATAAAAAATATATTTTCATTTCAAATGACAGCTTAAGCATTTCTCCATGTAAATTTAAATGACTATGATAATCATAGATGTACCATTTACCTTGTATTGTTGTGCCTTGTATTGTTTCCAATGTTGTATTACAAATAATGGCTACAGAGGGTGCAAAAAGGCATCTTAATATTTGTGTTATTTCATGAGAATAGAGTCCCTGGGGTAAAAGTTCAAGTCAAAGAATATGAAAATTGTAATGACACATATACAGTAGTGTCTAACTGCCAGACTCACAACAATTTAACTTACTACATTGATGCTTGAGATGGCCCATCTCATTCCTTCCTCCACCTCCCTTCTTACTCTTCAATCTCAGTTTGATAAATATCTAAAATGTATAAAGAACTCATGCAAATCAACAGCAAAGAATCCAAACAATGTGATTAAAAAAATGGGCAGAGGAACTGAATAGACATTTTCCAAAGAAGACACAAATGGCAGGTAAATGAAATGAGGTTCAATATCACTAACCATCAGGGAAATTCAAATCAAAACCACAATAATATATCAAGCCACACCTGTTAGAATGATTATCAAAAGGACAAGAGATTACAAGTGTTGGTTGAGATGTGATGGAAATGTAAATTGGTACAGTCACTATGGAAAACCAGATGATCCAGTAATCCAACTTCTTGGGCATATATTCAAAGGAAATGAAAACAGGGTATCAAAAAAGATATCTGGACTCCCATGTTCATTACAAACTTATTCAAAATAGCTAAGATATGGAAATGACACAAGCGTTTGTCAGTGGATGGATAGATAAAATTTGTGGTGTATCTATACAATAGAATAAAATTCAGACATGAGAAAGAACATCCTACCATTTGCCACAACATGGATAGAGTTTGAAGCATTATATTAAGTGAAATAAGTCAGAGAAAGACTGATACTGTATGACATCACTTATATGTAGATTCTAAAAATGCCGTAGAAACAGAGACTAGAATGGTGGTTACCAGGGGCTGGAGGATTGGGGAAAAGTGGAGATGTTGGGCAGAAGATACAAACTCCAGTTCTAAGGTGAGTAAGTTCTGGGGATCTCATGTAAGGCATGGTTAAGAAAGTTAATAGTACTGTACTATGTACTTGAAAGTGGTTAAAAGATTAGATCTTAAATGTTCTCATTACAAAAAAGGAATGGCAATTATGTAATGTGATGCAGGTGTTAGCTAACCCTATGGTGGTAATCATTTTGAAACGTGTATCAATAACCTTAATACCTTAAACTTACACAATATTATATGTCAATTATATCTCAATAAAGCTAGGAAAAGTATTTCTATCCTTTTGTGAATTGTTGATTAGTGTGGAAAATATCCAAACCTTAATAATTTGACTCAATCCACTCAATAATTATCTCAATCCACTATCAGACTTGTAGTAATATTGCTTTCAGTTTTATACTTTGCTTTTTAATATGAATTATGTTATCTTTAATTTATAGAATAAAAATTATTTTATGAAGTCAAATTAATGACCATTTCCTTTATTTCCTTTAAATAAGGCAATTAATCACAGGTAATAATGCAAGGTCCTTTAAATAACTTGAAGCTACCATTACCATCATCATGACCACCGCCACCATTTTAGTTTGGAGAGTACAGAGTGGAAAGTGAAACTCTACCTCAATCCTTCTCCCTCATCCAAACCCAAAGCAGAGGTAATAGCCAGCAGTTTTATGTAGATCCTTCAAAGCTCTTCTTTTACATAAATTTAAATCTCTGTTGTTCTCAGCCTTCTCATCCTTTTGGTCATTGAGCTCAGTAGAGGCAACTTTAAAAATACATTTGGAATTCTCTATTTTTTGTTTCCTTTCATTTTGTTTTCTAGTCTCGCAAATTCCACTCTGTCTTCCCAACAACCCATTGTATTCACAGTGGTCCAAAATGATCATTTTAAGTTGTACTTTCCTTTAAAACCATTGAGTGGCTTTCCATTACAATTAGGTATAAATAAGCATCTTTTGCTAGCTTATTAACGCAGGGTTTGGCTATTGTCTGTCTCTGCAGCCTCCTTCATTGACTCTTGTGCTAACCAACACTATTTTTATTTTTCAGACCCTTGAAGCTCTTTTCCAACTCAGAACACACATTGTTCCCTCTCCTTAAGGTTTTTTCCTTCCCCACTTCCCTTGCCTAGCTAACTCCTCATCTTTCATGTTAAATATCACTTCTTCTGATGTGTCTTCCCTCAGTTTCCCCAATATACATAGTATTTCTCTTTTGGCACTTATAATTTTTCACTGTAATATTGATATAAATTGTTAATAACCACTTGTGTAATTATTTACTTAATATTTATCTCCCTCAGGGGTGCCTGAGTGACTCAGTGGGTTAAATGTCTCACTCTTGATTTCTGCCCAGGTCATGATCCCAGGGTAGTGGGATCAAGCCCTGCCTCGTAGGGCTCTGTGCTGAGTGTGGAACTTACTTAAGATTCTCTCTCCCTCTCCCTTTGCTCCTCCTCCATTTGCATGCATGCATGTGCACACACTCTGTCTCTCAAAAAAAAAAAAAAGTGTCTCCCCCAATAGACCATAAGTTCCATGAGAGAACGTGTCTGTCTTACTCACTTATTGAGAGGGGAATATTATCTAGGAGAGAACACCAGGGAGACTTCTAAAATGCTGAAAGCATTTCATATTTTGATTTGGGTGGTGGTTATGTGATTGCACATGCTTATTTTTACATGTGCACAAGTGAATAAATTTGTAAAAACTCTTAAGTTTTATAAAGTTTCTCATGTATATATGTTATTCCTAATATTTATATTTTTCTTCCATTTAAAAGTTTAATAAATTAAATCAAAGATATGCACTTTGAAAGTTTCTCATAGTACATATCAGATTGTCCTTCAAAAGCTGCAGCAATTTACATTTCCACTAACAGTATATGAGGGCACTCTTTTATCCCCATGTCCTCATCAATGCTTTTTCCATCAATATGACAAGTCAAAGACAATATCTCACGGATGTTCAAATTTGTTTCCTTCATTATTGGCGAAATTGAGCTAACCCATCTGGGATTTATTTAAATACATAAGAATTAATTTTTTTTTCCTATCCAGTGTTTCCAGCACCATTTAGTGAATAGTCATTCTTCTCCTCTTTAAATGTTATGCCATTAATATTTATCATATTTTTGTGATGTCAATGACCTTGATAATATAATAAATTCTTGTGTACCGGAGGATCTGTTTCTGAAATATCTGTTCTCTCTATTCATTTGTCTCCATATTGTTGCACCAGCACCATGCTGATTAAATTAACATAACTTTTTAAAAACCTCATTAATCTTCTTTTTCAAATGTAAAAAGAATCCAGATACTTCAAATGATATCTAAAATGGTTTTATCGGAGGGCGTCTGGGTGGCTCAGTCAGATGGCTCAAGTTATGGTCCCAGGGTCGTGGGATTGAGCCCTGCTTCAGATTCTGCACTGAGCCATGGAGCCTGCAGGGGAATCTCTCTCTATTCCTCTGCCCCTCTCCCCTTGCTTGCGCTCTCTCTATTTCTCTCTCAAAAAATAATATTAAATTAAAAAATCAGAAATCAGTTTTAAAAAATACCAAGGTTTTGTTCTGCAATTCACCTTGAGTGGGGTTCCTCAGGGAAACAGACATCAAGATGGAGCTTTGCGTGCACCTAGTTTAATTGGGAGTGCTCTGGGAATAATGCGTGGGAGAGACTGGGTGAGGGGTGCAATGGAGAAGCTGAGCTGCCACGAAGTTCCAACACAGGCTTCAGTTGATCCCTGAGGGAGCTAAGTGCTGAGATGATACTGCCAAACTGACCAGGATTGAAACAAAAGTGCTATATGAACCAGTAAATGGTTACAGGCTGCCTCCAAGGAAGAAGTATAGTGGTCAAGGCCAAGGATAGTTCCTGGAAAAGAACTCAGCTAGGAGCTGACAGTACCACAGTACAGGCTGTGTACCACAGCATCCACTACACAATTTTTATAATACCACTTCCTCTTTCAGGAAAGTGATTAGCTTTTCCTTGTATTCAATTATTTTATATTTTAAATAATGCACCCAGGCTAAAAATACAAAAACAAACAACTGGAAAAACACAGTCACTTTTCTGTGCAGTAACTGGTAGTCAAAAAATAAACTCAGTAGCCTGAAATAATGAGTCAAATCAACAAGTGAACTTAAACAGTGGCCATCTCTTACCCAACATTAGCTAGAAGAATACTGTGGTTCTTACAACAAAGCACAACAAAACAAAAGCTAATCCTTCCCTTTGCTTCACTTTGGTTTTTCCAAACTCTTCATCCTCCTTGAGCTCCAAGTCAACTTCAAGACCTTCTCTCATTCTTCCTGCTCACATTCTGCATCTTTTGACGCAGCTGACCACCAACACCTGGCATTTGTCCGTCCAGTTGTCTACTGAGCACCTCTTTCATGTCCGTGTATCTTTTGTCCCCAAACCTCATCCCTCCCTGAGTCTCTTGCCATCTCCAACTCTGGTCTCATAACCATCTTTCAGTTTGTGGTCAGGACCTAGCACGTCTACGTGTTAGGTAAGTCTGAACCTGCCTCTTCTTTTTATTCTCAATGCTATGGACAGAGTTCACATCAACACCATTTGTTACGTGGACTGGTGTTGTAGACTTCTAACTGAATTCTGAGTTTCCAATCATTCCTATTTATAACCAATTATGTTACTAACAAACAGTCATCACCACCTGTGCTCAAACACTTTGAAGACGTATCTATCCCTCATAGAATGAAAGTTAAGTGTATTTAACATGAAATGCAATGCTCTGTGTACTTTCGGCCTCACCTGACGTTTTGTTCTATAGCTTTGTTGGGCCACTTGCATTCTCCTTCTTGTTTGTACTGCTTCCCTATGTTTCCTTTCTCTATCTATAAATGTAATTCTTTTCCTGTCCCCCCTAAAGACACTGTATTTATCTTCATGATTCAGCTCAAATGCTACCTCAGTGAAGTATTCTTGAATTTCTATGGCAGAAATTAATTGTGCATCCTTTTATTTCCCATAGTGCTTTGTTTTATACCACTCTTACAACATGTATCTTGTTCTTACATATTTAGATGTTAGTGTGTTCCCCTGACTGGATTGGGTTTTAGAAGGCAGAAGCTGCTTATGTTGTTCTTCTTTGTATTCTTCACAAAGCCTAGCTAATACGAGTCTTCACTGAGCAAAATGTATGGTTGTGGAATATAATTCTGGCATTTAAAAAAATAAGGAGACAATTCTCTCATTCACTTGATTCACAATTGGCCAGTATGGTACTCGCCAATATGGTAGCTACTAGCAGCATGTAGCTATTTAAATTTAAGTGGATTCAAGTGAAATGAAATGAAAAATTCGATTCCTCACTCACATTAGTCACATTTTACAACCTTTATAGCCACATGTGACTAAGGGCTACCATACTGGACCACACAGATATGGAATATTTCTACCATCACAGAAAGTTCTGTTGGGCAGTATAGTACTCTACCACATTTGCACCAGAATGCTTTCAGCTACAAGTCATACAATACCCAACTTGTCTTAATTTGGGTACCTCAAAAATAGACCCTGAGACAAGGTCTTATGCACATAAAATTTATTTAAAAGGTGATCCCAGGGGCACCTGGGTGGCTCAGTCGGCTAAGCGTCCGACTTCGGCTCAGGTCACGATCTCACTGTCCGTGGGTTCGAGCCCCGCGTCAGGCTCTGTGCTGACGGCTCAGAGCCTGCAGCCTATTTCAGATTCTGTGTCTCCCTCTCTCTGACCCTCCCCCGTTCATGCTCTGTCTCTCTCTGTCTCAAAAATAAATAAACGTTAAAAAAAAAATTTTAAAAAAAATAAAAAAATAAAAGATGATCCCAAGGTCAAGGAAAGCAATTTGAGGGGAGAAAAAGTGAGCAAAAGAATGGAAATAAGCCAGCAAAGATTGTGTTACTAAGTGGGTTTCTACTTTGGACTATTGGGACTCTGCTGGACTCCTCTGAGAAATGGTGTAGAATGCATTTCAGAAATGCCCCACCAGACTGTGGAGTGGCTTGATCCCCAACTCCATTAAATCCCATTCTCTGTTGATTGAGGGGGTTAGAAAGCAGCGGCTAAAACTTATCCTCTCCCATCTCATCATTGCACCTTCAGGAAGAGAAGAGGTGTAGGAATTTGAGATAGAAAAACATCAGAGTGTTGACAACTAGCTGTTATAGCAACAGATCATTTCAGGTGGGCAGAAGGGATGGGTTGGGGAATCAACAGATTCTGCTACACATTTAAATGGAGCTTAAGCAATGACTACAATTGATTATCCTGCATAAGAATGTCTGGAAAAGGGAAAAATGAATGTTTGTGAATTCAGTGGTTTCATGGATAAGGAGCTATGGGTTGGTGGCCTTACAATAACCTTGATTTTTCTCCTGCCATCATCTCTAGTTCTCTGTAGCAGGTTCAAACTTCACAACTTCAGAAACAAGCTTCCCACAGACAGGATAGGGGTTAAACCTGGACTTGGGAGTTTTCTAAAAGCTTTTTTAATGTTTTTTTACTTTTGAGAGAAGAGAGAAACAGAGGTGCGAATGTGGGAGGGGCAGAGAGAGAGGGAAACACAGAATCCAAAGCAGGCTCCAGGCTCTGAGCTGGAGCACAGAGCACAGAGCACAGAGCACGACACAAGGCTTGAACTCACAGACTGCAAGATCTTGACCTGAGTCGAAGTCAGAAGCTTAACCAACTGAGTCACCCAGGTGCTCCTAGGGTCTTTTTTTTTTTTTAATTTTTTTTAATGTTTATTTTTGAGAGAGACAGAGTGTGAGTGGGGCAGGGGCAGAGAAAGAGGGAGACATAGAATCCAAAGCAGTCTCCAGGCTCTGAGCCATCAGCACGAAGCCTGATGCGGGGCTCGAACCCACAAACTGTGAGATCATTACCTGAGCCGAAGTTGGAAGCTCAATGGACTGAGCCACCCAGGCGCCCCTCCTAGGGTCTTTTCTAAGGAGTAAGAACTTTTTAAAAAGCCCCCCTAACGACTTCCTTTTATATCTCAGTGGCCAAGTCTCCATCACATGACTGTGAAGAAGGCAGGGTAATAAAATTGCCATGATTGGCTTAAACTTGTTAATATTCACCCTTTGGTTTTGGGGGTAAGGCTGAGGGAGGCTGCCTTTCTTGAGCACACCACCCTCCTACACCAGAACCAAACAGGCTTCTGTTGGCAAAGAGAAGGGTCAACAGGAGTGGGAATGTGTACCTAGGCAAGAGTCTGTCAATGATATAGGCTCCAAATTTTGAGGATATTAACAAAGTCAAGGGAATCTAGCAGAAAATGACCAGGATTTCCAGGGCCTGGAAACTATATCATATTTGAGTAAATAATGGAACCAGACACAATCCAGAGCTCTAATGTCATTACATAACTGAACCAATCCTTGAATTTTCCTCTCTAATAGATAGAATATAAAGCTTAAAGGATATCATGATAGCTATCATTTAATATTTGAAGAAATAACATTAGATAGAGGATTAAATTTAATTGTGATGCATGAGGGGACAGAGTTAAGACCAGTGTAGAAATTAGATTTTTTTTCATATATTGGACAGACAGTTCCCTTTAAACAATTCATAAAATAACATGATTAAGGACAGTAATATCCTCACCAATGAAAACTCAAGCAAAAGCAGAATCATACTAACAATTCACATTCCAGGGCACCTGGGTGTCTCAGATGGTTCAGCATGTGACTCTTGATTTCGGCTCAGGTCACGATCCCAGGGTTGTGGAATGGAGCCCCATGTCAGTCTCTGTACTGAGCATGGAGCCTGCTTAAAATTCTCTCTCTCTCTCTCTCTCTCTCTCTCTCTCTCTATCTCTCTCTCCCCCCACTCTGCCTCTCTTCCCATTCATGCTGTCTCTCTTTCAAATAAAGAACAATTTATATTCCAATAGTGCTATATGTATAAAAAGTATAAATTTAATTTATACTCTCATATATTTATATTTATAATTTCAAAGTATAATTACATTTAACTAGCCTCAAATCCTATAAGGTGGTAATGCATAGAGATACTATTATTTCTGTTGTCCTTACTTAGAGAATAAAACTCCACAGGCTTAATGTTGCTCAAGATCAGGGAGCTAATAAATGGCATGGCTGTGATGCACACCCAAATTTCCTGATTCAAAACCATTGGCAATTCCTAAAACCTTATAACTATTAGGTTTGGTTCTACTGCCTTATTTCTTACTATTGGCAATCTGTTCCCAGGAATGCCCATCACTGTCCTCTCTCCTCTAGATAACTTAAACTTAGATTTCTTGTCCCTGCTGCTGTCTTTCTATATCTTGTAGATTCTGCCCGTATCCCCTTTAGCTGGCGATGTTTTATTTGGTATTAGTCACTATGTAGATTTTTGCCGTTTCCAGTATGCTATTGGGTCCAGTTTGTGAATAAACAAAAATAGACCTAGAGAAAGTCAATCCTGTTTCTCTCCTTGATCAATCTGAATTTTCTTTCTTTCGTGGAGTGTTCTGGTGTATTTCATGACTCAGTGGAACACAATAAACTCTGTCATTTCCTTTGTATTAGGTATTAAGGATTAGAACTATTGTTTCAATTACCCCCTCTTCTGCTTTTAACTTCCTTACTGGGGAAAATCCAGTGACTTCTCTATAGCCAGCACTCAATGAATGCTCAGTGAATTCTCAAAATAAATTATGGAATTCTAACCTGAGTTGTGAGAGCTTTTGATCTACTTCTGGATGTTGCTTTTTGGTTCTGTTTTTTACATTAGCACAAATGTACTGTTTCTCTAGTTCTTGTGTTGAAAATTTTAACAACCACCAGGTCTCCCAGCTCTGTAGGATTCGAAGCAACTATCTCCAGTTACCAAAAATTAAAAGTTAAAAAAGAAATTTTAAAAAGAAAAATATTTTGTATCTCAAATATGCTTGATGCAGGATTTTTCTTCAATTCCTCATGTGGACCAATTTTTAGCCAGTAAGAATGGTTGTTGATATTGTTCTGGTGACTTCAGTTTGTGTTATTTGGGAGCTACTCCAAAGAATGCCTAAGAATTCTTAACTCCAGAAAAATAACAAAATAATGTCAAAAGATACAGATTAGGTAAATGACTTTACAATTACTGTCAGGATGGTTGTTTGTTTCATAATGTTCAGTTCGATCCACTATTTCCTACTAATTAGTGCTTTATTTTGCATTAGCAGTAACAATAATAATAATAAACAACAATATTGAATAGTTATTAAGAGTTTACTATATCCGACACTGGATTCTGAGCATTTTATAAATTTTATGCAACAACTTTGTCAACAGAGTACTATTGTTATTCTCATTTTACATATTTAAAAACTGAGACAGAGGAAGGTTAAGGAAATTATCCTAAGTCACACAGTTATAAAGCAGCAAAGCCAAGATTGCCAGCCAGCCAATCTAACTAAAGAACCCAAGTGCTTAATCCCTATGTTTTCATTATTATTATTACTATTATTATCATCGTCATCATCATTAATTGTGCTCACGAAGTTGAAATTTTTAGAGGGCTGGCAGGAAAGCATAAAAAAACCCCTCATTTCTTATAATGCATTAATGTATTTCTTCATTCCCTTCAAACAAACTCTTGGTGTTTTAACTTGCATGTTTAAGTATTGTCCAACTTTATTTCATTTCTATAAATTTCTACTCCTTGCTATCTACCTATAGAATATATGTGTGTGCGTGAGTGTGTATATATATATATATATATATATATATATATATATATATATATTCTGTATATATATAATGTATAATGACTATAGAATATATATATATTCTGTATATGTATAATGTATAATTAATATATATAATTTACATATGTATACATATGTTTCATATTGTTATATTAGCTATATGATATTATATATACATATATATTATATATACATATAATAAATTGTTAGGGTAGGTATTTCTGAGTAAATTCTCTGTTCAGACTTTAAAATCTTTGAGTCTAGAGACTGTGCCTTGTGAATTTTCTGAAGGGCTGACTTGACCTGTCTTTGAAGGAAGTGCAAACTAAGAAGTAAAAGCAACTGTGAGGAACAAAACTAACCAGAACAGTGAGGAGAAGGATTCTTAAGGACAATAAAAGACATGTGAATAAAGGAGATAAGAGGTTTAAATCACAAGCCCTGAAGGAGAAAAGCAATTGAAGTAGTATAAATATAGAGGGAGTAAAAAATTAGGAATGTTTAGATGCTAATCTATAGGGCCAGAAATTCCAGATTAATTTTTATAAATTAGAGGAAAAAATTCAATTTCTACAAAGAGATACAGATCTATACAGGAAAGAAATTGAGATTATTACTCCAGAGTCTCTGAACAATGAAGGAATAAAAGGAGCAAAAAGTCAAGGAGATGGATACAGAAAAAGTGTGGCAAAGCAATGAAAGAAAAACTAGAAAGAAAAATATTGAGGGAGCAATAGTCACAGAGAAATTCCTATGGTTTTTAATGACACAGATACATAAAATGTGAGAGAAAGGCGGCAGAGTTGAGTCATTCCTACAGCTGGCTGCTGAAGTAAGGCTGCAATGTTTCTTTATTATGACAATTGATCGGCCAGATAAATTATGATTCAGTAAGTTACAGGTGTGGGAAATGGAGTGGAAACGTACAAGGGACTCAGCAAACTGTAAAACTGCAGTGGCTTTATCAGTGGACTCCTGTTGAGTCCATCTAGTTGATGAACATCTCTATCAGCCAGCAAATATAAATGACTTATGGGAATAATATTTCAAGGCATAATGACACAGCTATATCTAGTATTCTTCTAAGATCTGGGTTATTAAATATTAAATATCAAAGCTGTAAATTATAGTAGCAGCTTTATATAACTAAATTAAATTCAAACAAAACCTAATTTCCTTAATCATTGGCTGTAATCCTCCAGGAACATATGCTATTAACTCAACTACAAATGGCACAGAAATTGTATGACTTCAGTTAAGTTATTTGATATCAAATTCTAATCCAGGGCAGACTTCTCTGTAAATCTCCTACAGGGATTTTAATACTTCTACAATCATATTGGCTTTTTTTACAGAGTAACTAATCTTTTCATACTCTTATTTCTCACTCCTTTATCCAATTTCTTTTTCTTTTTTTTTTCTCTCAGAGCACATTCTAGGTCAATTTTTTTAAAACAAACGTCTTGTGGAATTAAAAGAATAATATTGAAAATTATCACCAGAACTATCATAACCTTAGATCCTGCACAGAGAACTAATTAAACTTAACTGGGAGTATTTACAGATCCAATTAACTGTCTGTGGCCATGTATGTCAGTGTAAACCCAAAATAGTAAACAAATGATCGGTATAAGTTGCCTCATTGTCCCCATGGCCAAATGTTTATTATGGAGTTTGTTCAGTGAGGAAGTGCATTGTGTCTATTGTAATTATGAACAAATGGTTTAAGTGAATTTATTTTGTGCTCTTCTTGGACAAATGTTAGCCATCTTTTTGAATAGTCCATTATGGGCATAGACTAAATAAATATATGATTAAGAATCTAAAATTGCTTCAAGTAAAAGAGTTTGAAGGGGAGAGAAGAATCAGTTCATATTATGGGGATTTACACAGCAGTAAGGAGATGAGAGCCTTGGCCAAAGTGGATGCCTGGGAAATTTGGGCTTCTGTTCATAAGCAAGGTAAACAGTGATGTGAGGCATGGAGAAATTAGTCTTGACAGACACTAAGAAGGAGGATGGTAATTAGTTTAGGCTTTAATCCGAGATGTCAGGCTTCTTGAACGTGAGGATGGGGCAGTCCAAGACTGCCTTGAATTCAGCAAGATGGTAATTCAAGACAGTGGGCAGTTCTGTGAGAGGGGAGGCTTGCTTTCCCCAAGACTAAAAGGTCATACCTATCCCCTTCTGCATCTGTATGCTGAAGATTCTTAAATGTCATTTTCCCTAGCCCAAACTTTCCCAGCCTTAGGGTTTCTCCAGACTCATTTTTGCTTGCCTATTTATATCTTCACTTGGATGTCTTATAGGAAAATCAACAAGAACATGGATCCTATCACACTCAGGGTCTCATCATGAAGCAGATGGAACCCTCAAAAGGTTAACTGAGACAAGCCTAATGAGAAACAGTTTACAAAGGTGTTGGTAAAAATAAGAGTCAATACAAGGTGCTAAAGCACCCGGGGATTGGTAACATTGGGAAGCTGTTATCTCCTTCAAGCTTACATGTAGGAACAAGGACAAGAAGCCCAGACAAAGCTTTGAGCCATGAAACAAAGTCCATCAGATTGAAGCAGCAATCCCAGAAAGAGTCACTGGTAGAAATGGGGTGACACTGGAAGGAATCAGAGGGAATAAATTCTTTTAAAATAAAATAAATTTTATTTTCTCCTGCCTCTTGCTGTTACCTCACATATATGCATCTGTGATATCTATCATCTATCTTTCTATCTATCTATCTATCATCTATCTATATAGATTTATGTAGAGAAAGAAATTCTTCATTCATATATGTACATCTCTATATATGTCCATGTAAGTCCACTTTGTTCTGTATTTAAAGTATACACAAGCATCAGTATTTTTACTGGTTACTATAAACAACTGGGTTGGGGACTGGTTTTGAGCTCTTGCTTCTCCTAGGGTCCCTCCACTGCCTAACTACAAGCGTTCCCAAAGGCTAAATCCTCAACCCTCTACTCTTTCTCCTTACCTCCTATTCCCAGAATTCAACTATTGTCTTTATACTACTGTGGGTTCTGGCGTCAAGGCACAAGTTTTAGTTCACAGGGATAGTATTTGATTAGGAGTGCAGAATTTAAAATTTTTTTAACGTTTATTTATTTTTGAGACAGAGAGAGACAGAGCATGAATGGGGGAGGGGCAGAGAGAGAAGGAGACACAGAACCGGAAACAGGCTCCAGGCTCTGAGCCATCAGCCCAGAGCCCGACACCGGGCTCGAACTCACGGTCCGTGAGACTGTGACCTGAGCTGAAGTCGGACGCTTAACCAACTGAGCCACCCAGGCGCCCCAGGAGTGCAGAATTTAAAACAAGGTCCTCTTTTGCTATGAAAAAGTGTAGAATTAAAAATTAAATAGACTCACTTTTGCCCTTTCTTGACTAAAACTGAAACAACCCAAACGAAAAAAAAAAAGGATAAAGGGAGCAGGTGGTCCATCAAAGAAGTAGTAAAGGGTCTAATATATATTCTTAAACTAACCTTGGTTTGCTCTATAATCTTTTTTTAAGTTTATTTATTTTTGACAGAGAGAGAGAGAGACAAAGCATGAGTGGGGGAGGGGCAGAGAGAGGGAGACACAGAATCCGAAGCAGGCTCCAGGCTTTGAGCTGTCAGCACAGAGCCCAAGGTGGAGCTCAAACTCATGGACTACAAGATCATGACCTGAGCCGAAGTCAGACACTCAACTGACTGAGCCACCCAGGCGCCCTATATAATCTTAAACAAGTTTTGATCAAATGTGTTTTAAGATGTAAGAAACTCAAATGTTGCCTGGACTTGTGGCTTTTGTAGCTCTCCAGTTTGCAGATAAAGTCACCAAAAGTCTTCCCTCAAGTCCCTGAGGGCAGGTGGATGCCCTGCATATCATTTGTACTTTATTGAGTGTCAGTGTCCTTTCGACAGACTGGGGCTCCTGCTCTGGCTACTCATGTGGTGGTGTTGATTACCTGCTGATATCCTCATCTGGAGCATCATCAGGTGCACACAGCCTTTGGAGCTCCATCGCCACTTGCCTTTGGCTCTTTGGTTTTCTTCCAAAAGATAGTAGGAGAATGCCTTTCCCTTCTCACACCTATGCTTCCAGGTGATGTGCCATGGTGGAGTGACCTGTTTCCTTAGTGATGGCTGGTTGTGGTACTCACCCAAAGCATGCAGGTGACTCAGGGCGGGAGTTACAGAACCACCTTGTAGAGCACACAGGACTGTTCTTCCCTCACCTGCTCAGACTGTTCATCTGAGTTTGACTCACAGAGCCAGAAACCTTCATCAGTTTTGGCGAATGATTTCTCTCAGGGCCCTCCTTGTAGTAGCTCTCCTACCATGTGTGTCTCATTTTACACTCACCTCCCATCAAACTACATCCCTGCTGTGGATGGAATTCAAGTTTCTGAGACTTATGGGTCCCACAGAAGCCTGGGGCATGACTAGGTTTACTAGTGGGGAATGTGCAGTGTGAGAGTAGGGTACTAAGGGAAGAATAAACAGTCTCTTTTTCTCCAAAGGCAGGAGAACAAGTTTCCTTGGGTCCAATTGGAGTGAGACTGGGAGCTGGGAGTAGAGGCAAAAGGATACAGAGGGAGTTTGAAATGTGGAGGAAAGGGACCTGTCATCTACCTCTGATGCTAACATGCCCAAGCCTCAACTCTGGCCTCCAAATTTCTTGATAGGTTTATATGGTCAGCCATACCAAGATCTTCTTTTATCACAATCTATGTTTAGCTAATTCCACTAAGGATATCTTCATATGTGAGTAAATTTTCAACTCTTAGTAGTTTTAGAAAATGATAAAAAAATTGTCTTAAATGTCCTTGATTCAAAATTGGATTGGATTGGATCATAGGCTATTTTTGAAGTTTCTTGAACTTCTTGTAAAGAGTACCACTGTCTGTTAACCTGCTCCCTACTGTTTCCATTCATCATTCATCACTCATTTTACCACCACAACCTTGAGAATTTGTTGTCGTCATTGTTGTAGAAGTTGACAGAAGTTAGTAACTTAGCCGTAGCTGTGTTGATATATGATTTTTCCTAAGGGTCTATGGGAAACATAGGCAGCATTGGTGTAATTCTTAGATCTTGGGCTTGTTAAAAAATTCCAATTTTTCCCCCTATATTGAGGGTTTGAAAAGATGAAACACTAAGAATTACAGTCAATTTCATACTCAATACTCAATTGAAGAATATTATGGGCTGAAAAATTCTGTACCAGAGGCTTCAAAGAAAAAAAAAGTGGGTCATTTTAAAGACATAAAGCTTACCTATTCCATTAGGTAATTTGTCAAGTCCAAATAGCTGCAGCCATTGCTATGAAGTCTCCACAATTTTCTGAAGAGAGTTACTCTTCAAACCACAACTGCTGTTCAATAAAAAGAAAAGATTCTGTAGCCATGGAATTTGTGCAATATTTCTGCTTTATCAACTTTTGATACAGAAAGAGGGGGAAAAAAACCTTTAGTTTCCCCAAGGAAAGTCTGTACCAATCTATTAAATGAATCTAACATTGTACCTATTGGAGAGTTCAGAAATTGTTTCACAGAAAAATTGTATTGCTTTTATTTACAGTTTCATAGGCCATCTCCAAAATCTATGAATGCAGCACAGTGAAAATTTGAAACACCTAGTGTTGTTATAGACCAGCCTTTGTTTGGCTTTTCCTTAAGACATACTGCATAAAGGTGTTATATTAACATTGAAAGTATTTCAAGAGCTCTCTCTTCAACTTTGTCAAAAAATAGTCCAAAGAATTAAAACCACCTCCATACAAACATGGGCCTTGCAACAAATTAGAAGTTGGCTCTGTAACTATAATTTAAGTAAATTTTAAATTACACACACACACACACACACACACACACACACACACATGCTGTCTTTGATGGCAAATTCCTCAGACCTAAATCACACTTTTTATAACCCAGCTGGTGGCATGAAGTCGAGATGTCAAGGTGATCAAACTAGGGCATCTGTTACTCCTGGTGATGGCCAAAGATGATAAGTGCATCATTCCCACAGCCAGAGAGGAATAACCTCCAATTAAGCCTATTCACATAGCTGGGCTCTCTGCTTGACCCTCCAAATAAGCCCTTTAAAATCAGTTTTTTTTTACCATGACAGCTTAAAGATTCAGAAGAAGGGGACACCTGGGTGGCTCAGTAGGTTAAGCATCCAACTCTTCATTTTGGTTCAGGTCATGATCCCACGGTTTTGTGGGTTTGAGCCCAGCATTGAGCTCTGTGCTAGCAGTGCATAGTCTCTTTTGGGTTCTCTCACCCTCTCTCTGCCCCTCCCCCACCTAATAAATAAATAAAATTAGAAAAAAAAGATTCAGAGGAAGAAATACTCTATCCCCACCCTGGAACCTAAGGCACTCACTAGAACAGTACCTGAGGATGGGGATAAAGTGTGTCTTTCCCCATTTTATCTACCAGGCTCAACATATGGTACACACCCCATAATATTGACTGACTCTTCTCTTTCATAGTCATCCTCCTACTATTAGAAATTTTGTTGAAGAAACATGGGAAGATTTAGAAATTTATAATTTGCAATCCAGCCCTCAAAATACCAGGAAAGTATGTCTTCAGATACCCTTTATAAAAAAAAGCCTCATTTAGGGTTTGTGCCCAGACTGGAAGTTTAATGGAATGGTTTAAGACATACAGACAATAATTGGACTGATATACTTCAAATAAATTCCCTCTTCTGTGAGAGTAACAAATATCTCAGGTTAGGCTTGATCACTGTAGTAGTCAGCTCAGGCTGCTGTGAAAGATAACGCACACTGGGGTCTTAGACAACAGAGTTTTACTTTCTCACAGTTCTGGAGGCTGAAAATCCAAGAACAAAGTGTCTCCAGGGTTGATTTCTGATGGGACCTCTCTTCCTGGCTTGCAAATGCCACCTTCTTGCTGTGTCCTTACATGGTCTTTCCTCTGTGCATGTACAGATTGAGAGAGAGAGAGAAAGAGAGAGAGAGATCTGGTGTCTCTTCTTCTTACAAGGATACCAGTCCTAACGGATTAGAGTCTCACCATTATGACCTCATTTAACTCTAATTCCCTCCTTAAAAGTCTTCTCTAAGTACAGTGACATTGGGGATTAGGGTTTCAATACAGGAATTTTGAGGGAATTCAGTCTATAACATCTAACTTCCCAAGTACTTAAGTTATGAGATATCAAAGAGAAGAGTAAATATCACTCAAGGGCTTTGTTTCCTCTTCTGGGAAAAGGGTTAGAGTATTTTGGGTTGTACCCAGGATAGTTATATTGTGTTAGGTAGAAGAACGATCTTGCTATTTGCCTTATTTTAAGATTAAGTATGGTTTAAGGAGAAATGTCAGGGTGACAAGTTGACAAGGGTGGACTGGTGGTGACTAATTAAAAAAAAATTCTTAAGATTTATTTATTTCTGAGACAGAGAGAGACTGAGCATGAGTGGGAGAGGGGCAGAGAGAGAGGGAGACACAGAATCAGAAGCAGGCTCCAGGCTCTGAGCTGTCAGCACAGAGCCCGACGCAGGGCTCGAACTCACAGACCACGAGATCATGACCTGAGCTGAAGTTGGACGCTCAACCGACTGAGCCACCCAGGCGCCCCTGGTGGTGACTAATTTTATGTGTCCACTTGAATGGGCCCAGATTTTTTGTCAAATCAAACATTATTCTGGGTTTTTCTGTAAGGGTGTTTTTAAATGAGATTAACATTTAAGTTGATAGATGGAGTAAAGCAGATTGCTCTCCATAATGTGGGTGAGCCTTATCGAACCAGTTGAAGGTCTGCATAGAACAAAAGGCTGGACCTCCCTCAAGTAGGAGTGAATTCTCCTGTCTCATGGCCTTCAAACTGGGACATCTGTTCTTCCTGGTTCTTTAGCCTGCCATTCTTTAGATTCCAACTGGGACACAAACTGTGCAGATTTTAATCTTGCCAGCCTCCATCATCACACAAATCAGCAGTTTATAATAAATCTCTTTATGTATTTTTTTTCTGGAGAAGTTGACTGATACAATAATCCCTACCTTTCAAAGGTCAGCTATCTCCAACTTATTGTCATTTAATCGTGTATGCACACATTTATTGTAAATGTCTCCTATGTAGTCAGGGTTACAGTTTGTTGTTGCACAATTTAGGAATCAGAAAATCATAGCCATAGTTCTTACAGTTTTCTGACTCCTAATTTGAGTCGGAAATTTGAGTGATTACAAAATATTCAAATGATGACAAAATATTTCCTAAATTCTCTAATTTACTGGCTGCATGACCTAGCATGAATTGCTTATTTTTTTCTGAAGTTCAGTTCCTCATTTGGAAATGGGGATAAAAATACATCCCAGTTTTATCTCATGAAATCACTTTAGAGTCTCATGTGAAAATTCTTCTGAAGACACAAAGCATCATCATATGATTGGATGTATAAATATTACTGCATAATACACATGTTCATTTGTTACTGTACGCTGATCTTAAATTTAAAATTCCCAACTTTAGGAAACAGATCTTATTATGAAAAACTCTTTTGGTTAAACCAGGGATCATATGCTGCTACCCTCCATGCCTACTCTTTGGCAAACATATCAAACCTACCAACAAGGCACTTTCCCACAGAGCTTGTGAAGAACTTTGGGATTCTTCTAATGTCTCCTACTCCTGGCAGACACTATCAGTGGACCTGAGTAGGCACACAAGTTGATACCTTGCTGTCATCTCTGAATTAGTTACAAATCCAGCAATTCTGCAGCCCAGCCTGCTCTGTCAAAGGAATGTGTAGATTACTGTTAATTTATGTAATGCAATATGGATCTGTGGATGAGATGGAGAATATATATCCAATCTCAGTGACTGCATTTAGCAATAAGAATCATAACTTCTTCATCTGCTTTGCAGCAAGCACAACCCCCACCATCTTTAACCTTTGTGGTCAGAAATGCAGACAGGTCAGCTGTCATCTGCAAATTTCATTGCAAATGGGAGTTGTCTTTGTAGAAGAGAGTTGTTTGAAAGGGAACAAGAAATTGGATTGTGTGCCAAGAGAAGAAAATAAGCTAAATTATCCACATTCCTCACCACCTTTTTCTCACCCTCCTTCCCCATTATAGGTACAACTAGTCCTTCTGGGGATGTTTTCTCAATTCTTCTTCAGATTTCATAGAAGAAACCTGAGGTCTGTGATTAAAGTAAGCAGAAGGTTTTATGTTTCTTTTGTCACTGAGTCGTAGAGAAGAAACAAAACAAAACATGTTCAGCTCAATCTCAACCGAACCAATCACATAGCTTTATTAAACATAGCATCAACAGAAAGAAAATATGAAGTCCTTGCCCAGGAAGGATGGATGCCAAGAACAGAGTAATTTTCTGGCTTTGTCCTTGATATCTATAAATTTTATTCTTTGTGCAAGTCACTACGTTCCTATATAGCTGTTGATATTAAACATTGGGGGAAACTTACAAATGGACAGTGAAATGCATTAGGGATTACCAGATGTTAGCTAGCCACACTCCATGAGAACCCTATTCACATCTGTTTTTGACCTCCAAAGTACATAAAGCACTTTCTTTTCTCTTCTATTATTCGATCTCCTTATTTTTGTGGCCAAATATATATTGGATGCAAAAACTTTTTCAGACCAAAACTTGGCATGTGAACTCTTGATTTGGCTGCAGTTGGGTTACCACCAATTTGCAAAATAAAGTATGAATAATAATCCAAGCTGTAAGAGTGCAAAGTAAAATAAATCTTTACTTTACCATCTTATCAGAGAATATAAATCAATCTGGCACATACGTCAACCTTAATTTCTGTGTAAAGGTTCCAGATGTAGTTATGATTCTATTTTATAAATATAACCAACATGTTATATATAATGAGAATTAAAGACCCCATGGATCTCATGAATGGCCCTTTCCTTATAAACACAATCTAAACCCAGAGCCATGGAATTCTATTGAGCTCACTTGACAGTGTTGCCTCCACACAGGTTTTCCTCATCTCTATTCCTGCCACTTCCTCAATTCAACTTCTTTCCCCTCTCCTTATTTCCTACTGTGTCTATGCCTCCTCCCTACCTGTGGACAAGAGATTAGCCCTTTGGAAAACAATCAGGGACACAAAGGGAATTGTTTTTAGAACACATATCTACAGAAATGATCTATGATGTTGGCCTCTCCCATGTTTTGTATCTCAAAACAGCCTTCAATATTAAACTCTTGCTTACTGGTTTGGAAACCAGAGCCCTTAGTTATACCAGAACCTGCCACTGCTACTCTCCCTGCCTGGCACCAGGGCAGCAGCATGGGGCTATCTGCCCACTGGGGCTTTCTGCCCACTGTGTGCAGGCCTTGCATACACAGGCCAGGCCACCAGGACGCTCAGCCACACTCAAAGTTGAGAAAAAACCCACTGGCTCCCACCTAGTATGTATCTCCCACTTACTGTGGTACAAGCGCTTGGCCTTCTTTAGGGCCACAATAGCCTTTGAGAGCAAAGCTCTTATAAGTGAGGACAGGGAGGCTTAGAGAGTTAATGTACTTGCCTGTAGTTAACAGAGGTAGGTTGGCCTGATCCCAAAGCCCATGCCTTCAACATGAACTGATTCCCTCCTGGCCACATTAGAAGCAATCCCTTCTAGCCATTCTTCCCATTTCTGTAATCCTTGGTCACTAGGCAGAAGGCATCTCCACCTATCTCCTCTTCTTGCTACATTTCCATCCCTTACTGCCTTGCCATTCTGCACCCCCGACAGCACCAATACCCAGGATGCATTCTCCTGGCACCCCACTGAGTTCTTACCCTCAAGTATTATTGAAGTCAGTGTCACCTGGGTTGAACGGCCTCTGCCTCTCTCAACTCTCTGGGCATCTCATTTTATTTACTCAGAAGCTTCATACATTGATTGGTCTTATTTTCTACTAAATTTTCTTTTAAGAGATTTCTTTTTACTTGCCCTTATCCCTAGAGAGACATCAAATGTCTTGCTACCTCAATTTTCTTTTAGTCCATTGGCTTCTTCAATATCCCTTTTTGCCCTGCCGATTCTGGACTTTACAGCTGATGACTGAACAACTGATACCAGCCATTCTTGGCTCCTTTATATCCCTATAGTCTGCACATCCTGCCTGGGAGTACTGAACCCAAGATCCACTTCCTCTGTACCTTCTCTACACTTGGACAGCTGAACGCTGCCAAAGGAAATTGCTTATTCCCCTGTTTGTGTTCAGACCAGCTCAGAATTGTTCACTAGCCCTTTATTTACCTTTTCTTACATTTGACTTTTCCTTCAGCCACAGTCCAAATCTTTATCACTCTCCCCAAGTTGCCCACTCAATTCAGCACACGGTCTCAGATCCTACTTCACTGTGATGACTGGTGTCCTCAAGGCTGATCTCGGCTGACTTCCCATTGCCCTTCAACCCCTGCTTTATCTAAACTCACACGCTTCCTTCCTTCCTTGCAATCTCAGAGGACAAATTACTTCTGCCTGGTATCCCTACCTCCTTTCTCTCCATCTGGCTAACTCCTCAATTATCTTCTAAGGCATCTAGGGTGGTCATTCTTCCATGAAGGATTCCTTAAAATTGGTCCTGTAGTTGGGCTAGGTGCCTCTCCTTGGAGCTTTCTCGGCACCTATGTCTGCCCCTGTGCTTGTCAGGTTCTAGGGTAAAGCCACTTGGGTGTTTGCTTCCTAGACCAGGATATGAAGTCCTCAAGGTTAGAGACTGGGTCTGATCCCCTTTAAATCCTCAATGCTTCCTGCAGACCTGTCACATAAAAGGGGACACAGTTTTACTTACTTGTTTTTGTTCTCAAACTTCCTTCTTTAACTTAGCTGGATGTGTTTCCTTAAGAGTTTTAAGACTCTTAAGGAAACAACAACAACAACACCCCCACCAGATCAACAGACTCACTAAGGAGACTATCTTATGCTTTTACATTTTATTTCTATTAAAAAGAAAGATTATATACATAATTCACTATATGATATATATTATGTATGTACATATTTATACACAAACACATGTATATATTCATATTTCTTAGTACTTTACATGCAATAAAAAAATATTTTCTTTCACATTCTTACCACCACGAAAAACTAAATGAGTTGTGATTTTGGACAAGTCACCTGCCCATTCTGGGCCTCAGTTTGCAAAGTGAGAAGAATGATAAGCTCTGTGGTCTCCTCAGCACTGAGATAATTTTGTCGATGACAATGATAATAAAGCAGAGATTCTAGTTATGGGAGATGACAAACAAATAATTGACTCTGCTATTCTGAAAGTATTCTCACATTATCACATAATTCCTTTATCTGATATTTTTAAAGTGAGAATTTGAATTTTTAAGCTACTTTGAAATAAAATGAAATAACCAAATAAAATATTATAAGCATTTTAAAATAAACTTTTTAATATTGTAATAGTTTTAGATTACATAAAATTTTCAGGGATAATTCAAAGACTTCCCATATACCCCTCATCCAGTTTCTTTCTTCCTAACAACTTATGTTACCATGTTACATTAGTCACAACTACAGAACCCACATTGATATATTACTAGCAATCAGACTGTAGACCTTATTTGGATTTCACTAGTTTTTCCAGCAATATGCTTTTTGTCCCCATCCAAGGAACTGCATTACATTTAGTTATCTTGTCTGCTTCCTCTGGTCTGTGAGAGTTTCTTAGTCTTTTGCTTATTCTTCATGACCTTGACAATTTTGAGAAATACTGGTAGGGTATCCAACAGAATGTCCCTCATTTTGAGTTTGTCTCATGGTTGGACTAGGAGTATGGGCTTTGGGGAGGAAGACCTCAGAGATAAGGTGCCATTCTCATCACATCACATCAAGGGCACATACTATCATCATGACTTGGCATTGTAATGCTAACCTTGACCCCAATGTATTTTCACAGAGCATCTTCATGTTCATTTCCTCATGTGATTCTTTTCAGGATCATGGAGTGTGCAAGGCTGGCCCTTTCAGCTTGATTTTACAAAGAAAGACCCCAAGGCAGGGCTAGAACTAAGGCATTAGGACTGCCACCTCATCAATCTCTTCACGGCACCCTACCCACCTTCTAAATCATATCTAGAAGAAGCATTTATAGGAAGTAACACATTACAATGCTTTTCAGTGTAAATTCATGTTAGTGTTCCTATGGTTAATAATTTCCATGATTAACGTGACCCAGTAATTCCACTTCTTGGTATTGACCAAAGAAAACAAAAACACTAAACCAAGAAGAGACGCGTCCCTCTGTGTTTATAGAGCAGCATTATTTACAGTAGCCAAAGTATGGAAGCATCCTAAGTGTCTATTGATAGATAAATGAATAAAGAAGATGTAGTATATATTCACAAATATTACTCAGCCATAAAAAATGAAATCTTGCCATTTATAACAACATGGATGGATCTGCAGGATATTATGCTAAGTGAAATAAGTCAGATGAAAAAAAAATTATCATACGATTTCACTTATATGTAGAACCTAAAAAACATACCAAGTGAACAAACACAAAAAAGTAGAAACAGACTCACAAATACAAAGAGCAAATTACTGGCTGCCAGAGGGAGGTGCATAGGGGTATGGGTGAAATAGATGAAGTGGAAAATAAGGAACAAAATTCCAGTTATAAAATAAATAAAAAGAGAGAGATGGAAACAAACCATAAGAGATTCTTAAATACAGAGAAGAAACTGAGGGTTGCTAGAGGGGTGTTGAGCAGGGGGATAGACTAAATGGGTGATGGGCATTTAAGGAGGGCATTTGTTGGGATTAGCACTGGGTGTTATACGTAAGTGATGAATCACTAAATTCTGTTCCTGAAATAATTATTACACTATGTTAACTAACTTATATTTAAATGAAATTAAAAATAAAATAAAATAAAATAAACAAGTCATTGGAATAGCAAGTATAGCATAGGGAATGTAGACAATAATATTGTAATAACTTTGTATGATGACAGATGGTAACTACAATGACCAGGGTGAGCACCAAATAATGTATATAATTGTTGAATCACTGTGTTGTACACCTGAAACTAATATAATATTGTATGTCAACTACACATCAATAAAAAAAAACTTAAAATAAGTTTTCATGATTAAATACTATAGAGTATATTCAAATCATAGCTGTAACCGTAGGCTTGTTTGAAAAAATTTAAAATGGGTCAAAATTCCCACTTAAATGAATCAAGTACATGAACTACATAAACTAAATATCATGATATAAATTCATGTTTTGAATAAACTTTCTTTTTCAAGCTGATTATATTGTGTTTGATAGTCATACTTTACTTTTGTAAATATTCAGGCTTTCTTACCAAACCCCAAAAATCATTCAAAAGAAGGTTGTTTTCTCATCCGTAAAATAAGCTTGTGATTACAAAAGGATGTGACATTTTGTTTCAGAACAAAAGTGTGAATCACTTTTCAATCAGATGGGGAGGGAACCTGATAACTGTCTCTCTGAAGACACTAATAACAGCAATAATAAAGATCACTTTTTATAATTATAGCAATAATAATAATAATAATAATAGCTAACATATTTAGCTCTGCCTGTGAGGCAGGCTTTGTGCTAAATGTCAATCTCATTTCATCCTCAAAATCTATGGATTAAGTCCTACTAATATCCTCATTCTGCCAATGAGGAAACTGAGGCTCAGAGAGAGAAACCTACCCACCCACGTTTACAGATATCACATGCTTGAAGTGTTTAGTTTGCTCAGGCTACTGTAACAAAACAGCACAGATGGGGTGGTCTAAAGAGTAGACATTTACTTTCTCACAGTCTGGATCGCAAAAAGTCTGAGATTGGCAGGTTGGGTTTCTTCTGAAGCCTCTGTCCTTGGCTTGCAGATGACTGCCGTCTTGTTATGTCTTCACATGGTCTTTATTCTGTGCTTGTGCATCCCTGGTGTTTCCGTGTGCCCAAATTTCCTCCCTTTAGAAGGACACTAGTCAAATTGGATTAGGACCCACCTTAATGGCTGCGATTTTATTCGATCACCTCTAAAGATATTATCTTGAAATCTGGTTACATTTTGAGGCACTAGAGGTTAGGATTTAATATGCAGACTGGGGTGGGGGGCATAATTCAGTTCATAATAGGAGCTGTGATTCAAACCCAAGACCTATGACTCCAGAGTCAAAATCTTAATTACTCAGCAATCCTGGCAGATGAGTCTCACACTATTCCAGGCAGTAAAAAACACCAGCATTGTCAGACTTGCTGTTATCTTCACAACCAACCATGCAGTGACTCCACTTATCTGTCATCTCCTTCAGGAATGAGGCCTTGAGCTCATACCAATGACATTTACCAGCTTTATTACTTACCGTATCATTTACAAGCAGCTAGCCCTAGAAGAAGACCCAGCTATGGTATCTACCAGCTGGGCAGTCACACAACTCTGTTTTAAGGTGTTGTTTATTCAACCCTCATGCATATCTTCATTTATTTATTCAACAATTATTTACTGAGTGTCTGCTATATTTCAGGCATTTTTATAGGCACTATTGAAATATCAACCAATTTAATCCTTACAATAAATACAAAGGTACTATCACTATTCTTATTTTATAGAGAAGAAACCAAGGCTCAAGGAGATTAAGTAATTTGCCTACAACTGCATCACTTAGGAGGTGAAGCCAGAGCCTGAAGAAAGCAGTTTGAAGAAGGCAACCTTCCTCCAAGTCCTTCACCTACACTTTAGATTTATCTTCCTTGCTAGCTTTTGAAGTGTTTGAAAAATGGGGGGCCTGGGTGGCTCAGTTGGTTGAGGGTCATGATCTCACTGTGATCTGTGAGTTCTGTGAGTTCTAGCCCTGTGTCGGGCTCTATGACGACAGCTCAGAGCCTGGAGCCTGTTTCGGATTCTGTGTCTCCCTCTCTCTGACCCTCCCCCGTTCATGCTCTGTCTCTCTCTGTCTCAAAAAAATAAATAAAGGTTAAAAAAAATTTGAAGTGTCTGAAAATTGATAATTACCACTGAAATTTACTTAATTTTTTAAAGAAGAGTAATCATTACTATTACTGCTAACTTAATAGAACTCTCCTTTTGCTCCACTATTATACATAATGTGAAACAGTTGCTGTTCTATTTAATCCACATATTTCAGAACAGCCAAGAAATCTGAGTTTTTGGATTCAAATTTTGATCTAGAAACTAAGATTTCACCTTTGAAATGGTAGAATTAATTTTTAAAAACAAAGAGGACACAATAAAAACAGTACTGGAAAAGTGTGAGGGGGTGGACCAGGACTTTTGAGGACTTTCAGGAAGATAGAATTGGACAGGCAGGATTGGTGTCAGTGGAGAAACCAGAAGGGAAGAAAATAGCCTGAGCTAAGCAGAAGTGAGCACAGGCTTTCTGTGAGAGCCCCATAGAAGCTGAAGTCATACCAGCAAGAGCAAACAGAAGTTATTCTCAAGGGATTTACACATTAACTCTACTCAGGACAGTGGAAATGGTTGAGGATCTTCTCTGCTTCCTTACTCAGAGTCATTGATGATGTCAAGCTAAAATCTGAGAGCTGTACTTTTGAGAAAGATGGGAGTGGGGTGAGACTCCTAGTAAAAGTATAAAGAAAATCAGAGCATTCATGAGGAGTGGATATGGATATTCACAGTAGCCAGGGCTGGGGAATGACATAGAGAAGATAAATCAAGGATGCTCTATCAAGGACTGAATGAATACCCTAAGCACCAGCTCTCAGAGGAACTCTCCTTACCTTGACACCACAGTCTGCTTCTCCTCACTGAATCCCACAGGGAAGCTGATCTGACAAATGTATCCTGCCCTAGTCCTTAGGTCCATAACCGACTCTCTCATTCAGTAGACAGCAACTCAGAACACCTCTACCAAATTTGTCTCCTGGCCAGCCTAGTTCATTGTTTGCAAATATAAATGGACAACAAAGAATCATCCTATTTTTTGAAGATCACCAGATTATAAAACCCTGAAAGTGAAAGAAGGAATGAATAAAAACTGAGCAATCAATGAAGTGAAAGCAGAAATGATCATCAGGAAAGATAAAATTATGAGTAATAGTAAAGGAATTTTAAAAGCTATTGCATCCATCAAATGATAACAAGCTGCTATGAAAAAAATGGGATATCAATTAATTAATCAGTTAATAAGAAAGGCTTGTTACAAAATAAATTGGCCAAAAGAAACACTGATAGAGTTGAACAATAAGATAAAATCATCCGAAGATTAAGTCAGACATCGGGAAGAGAAAGTTAGGAAGCTCTATCAGAACATAGATCAAAAAGACAAAAATGGAACATATAAAGCATTCCAGAAGGAGAAAACAGAAACAATAGGGAAGAAATTATCAAAGAAATAACAGAAGATCGACTTTCCTAAATAAAGAAACAAGACTAATCTGTAGGGTAGTGTAAATGGAAAAAGTCCAATATCTATTTACACACATTCAAATGATAAACATTCCTGGGATTTGAAAAAATCCTAATAATTCCAGAGATTAAAAAATACTTATCTACAAAGAGAAGACAATGAGATGTACATGAAACTTCCTATCAGTAATACTGGATTCTGAAAAATAATAGATGTTCTCAAAGTTCTGAGGAAAACATACATTGCATATGAAAATTACATTGAATACTAACTACATATTTTAAATATTTTGTGTTGATTTTCAGTTTTTAAGACCAATGCAATATATTTAATTATATCTAGGGAGCAGTATGTTGTTTCCATAGACAACATCATCTCTAACAAAACTTGGGAAGTAGAGGTGGATTGAAGAAGAAAGAAAATATTGTGGGAGTATCAGACTCCCCAGCTTTCAAATTTTGTGAGTTGGCAAATTAAGAAACAGAGAAATATAAGGTATACTTTAAAATATATAATTGTAACTGCCAAGAAAAATGCAAATGGAAGGTGTTAATTGTGAACAATTTCTCTGGGGAGTGGAAGTGTACTTTCCTACAGTGTATGATTTTTACCATGCATCATGTCATATACATACATACATACATACATACATATGTATGTATGTGTGTGTATGTATATGAGTGATGTCTAAAGACCAAAATGGAGCCAAGGGAGGAATGAACATTAATTGGAAGCTGTGGCTTTTGAGACCCAACTGCAGCTTTGGTGGCTTCTGGAGGCAGATGTGATTTTGGATTGCATTGCTGTTTAGAGGCCATAATTGTGCCTACAATGTTTAAATAGTATCAGGGTCATCTCTAACACTGTAGAAATAGGATGTGTACATATCAGCCAAAGGACGGATGGTCCTAGATGCATCAGTCAATATGCCTGCTGTGGCCCTTCCTCCTCTGCTCAAACTGTCCTACCCAGAACCCCATGGTGAAGGATGATGAAAGCAGCATCAACACTGGGCTTTGCATTGGAATGGCCAATGATTGAATTACAGTCCATCAATAGCCTACTCACTGGTCCAATGTGTGGCCTGGTAACTAGAATTGAAAAAATTCAGTGAATTCCTTTTCTCAGGAGTTTGAACTCAGAATGTGGAGAGATTGCTTGTAAGTGGACAGTGGCAGAGAGTTGCTGTGAAAAGGTCTATAAACTGCAACTAGGAAATCCCAGAGCCCCTCCAGTCCACAGCTATCTTACAATTCCAGTTTGCTCAAGCCTCTATTGTACTTCTGTGCTTGATTTCCAAGGGGTTTCATCTCCTTTTTAGACCTTATTAGACCTTCCAGTAACTACTCCTTTTACTTGAGTTAGCATGAAAGAGACTCTTCCATACAAGCAAAATCACTCTAATTGACAGAGAAGCCTGACAACGGTTTCACTTTGCATTCAGAGGGCAAGAGAAGTGTGGCGACTGCTGTCCCCTGGGACAATAGGGTGAGCTGGTTCCACTACATGCAACCTAACCCTATATCACAAGAACTGGGTGTATGAGGCTAAGATTGCTTTTTCAAGAAGAGACATTTTGGGCGTGCTGGGTGGCTCAGTCGGTTAAGCGTCCAACTTCAGCTCAGGTCATGATCTCACAGTTTGTGGGTTCCAGTCCCACGCTGGGCTCTGTGCTAATAGCTCAGAGCCTGGAGCCTGCTTCGGATTCTGTGTCTCCTTATCTCTCTGCCCCTCCCCTGCTGGCACTCTGTCTCTTTCTCAAAAAGAAATAAAAACCTTAAAACAATTTTTTTAAAAAAGCATCACTCTTGACTTCTGCTTAGGTCCTGATCTCATGTTTTGTGGGATCGAACCCCTCATCGGGCTCTGTGCTGACAGTGTTGAGCCTGCTTGGGATTTTCTCTCTCATCTCTCTCTGCCTCTCCCCTACTCATGCTCTTTCTCTCTCAAATAAATAAGTACACTTTTTTTTTATAAAAAGAAAGAAGAGTAGGATTTTTTTAATTGCTTGTTTTCTTTTTAAAAGATGTGTGATCTATTTGGATTGGAGATCTCAAGATAGTTCTCAAAGCCTCCAGTCTTCTAAAATGAGCCTAGGAACAATATTTTTTAAAATAATCTTAAAGTTATATTTAATGACAATTTTGTTTTTCAGACCCCCAGGTAATGGAACTTAGACTGAATCTAAATCTTCAAATCAAGAAGCAATATAGATGTTTGGAAGCTAGCAGAGCAACTCCCTTCCTTGGTAAACCCTTCTCCTGGAGCCCTTCCCAGGAGGCTTGAGAAAGAGGAGAGAGGCAGCCAGGCCCTTCCATCCTCCCGTGAAGACAAAAATTTCACAGAACATGAACATCAAGCAGGGCCACTCTGTGAGGCTGATGGAGTGAGACAGAAGTAGGATTACTGGGCAATTTTGTCTGAACTCAGACAAAATATGAACATTGTCCAAACCATGGAACTGACCTAACTGACCCCTAACTAAATAAGCTTTATTAAGACACCCCATCATAGAATTAACCCCACTTCCTGGGAGCATCCAATTAGAGTAGCACCCCACTTTCTTAGCTGTCCTCAAATCACTGAACAGAAGTTCAAGCGCTTCTTAGTGAGTCCTTTCTAATGCCTTCTTCCTGAGATGCCCTCAGTTCTCCCCAGACTGTGCTCTCTTTCCTTCAAAGAGCAGTAAACCTCACTTGTTCAGCAACAGATGTGTTCCTGGTGGCATTCTACCGGGATTTGACAGGCCTTGAGAGGGTCACATTCATTGCTCCACTCTGAGTATTAATTGTCTCAGATCGTCAAAGACCAACTCCCAGAACTAACTTTCTTGGTCCAGGCAAGAATCATCAGTGATTACCAAGCACGTCTTAGCTGCCAGGTTCTTTATATGGATTGACTCATTTGATCCCCACAATGGCCCTATGAATTGATGAGTTTAGTACCCCATATACAGATGAGGAAACTGAGGTACAAAGTTTATAGCACTACGAAGTGACCGAGCCAGGAGTCTAAGACAGCCTGCTGGCCTGGCTGTAGGGCACCGGGGTCCACACCACCCTGCCCCCCACTGCCCTAGTGCACAGTGCTCTTGTGTGCCACTGAAGAGTGTGAGGTCACTGGTCACTGTGCTATCTGCCTACAATGAAAAGCACTATAATAAGCGATCCCAGAGATTTCACTGCTGGGTTCCCTGGAAGATATGGAAGAATGCACATCCACAGGGTGAAGAAAATCTTCCTAATAACAGTTATCAGAAATAACTGAGCTTCTAAGCAACTGGATTTTTTTTTCACCTAATGAACACATGAATCATAGAATTCAGAATTTGCAAACAAATTTTAAGAAAGGTATGGGATGATTCTAAGCTGAATAAACCTAACCAAGAAAAATGTTCCTTTTGTGTTTTTCTCTCAATTTTACTAATGCAGTTGAGAGAACATTCCTGCTTGGTAGTAACATGACTACCATTTATTTTTCTCCCCAGAAAGAGGGGTGCTGAGGTACAAGAGCCTTAGAAGGCAGTACTTAATACTTAGTGAGATTCCAATAACTTAGTTTCATTTTATTTTAATTTTGTAATTACCTTCCATCTATGGCCTACTATACTGTTTTTTTTCCATTTATGAGTGATATAAAGTTTCATTTAAAATTATTTCAGTATAAATTTGAGTTCATTTAAATAAAAATGTAAAATAAATAGTGATACAGGTGGTAGGAAACCAAACAGGAAAACAAAAATCATGGGGCACCTGGGTGGCTCAATCCCTTAAGCATCCGACTCTTGATTTCTGCTCAGGTCATGTTTCCTGGGATCCAGCCCTGTGTTGGGCTCTGCGCGGCAGTGTGGGGCCTGCGTGGGATTCTCTGTCTCTGCCTCTGTCTTTCCCTCTGCCCCTCCCCTGCTCACACTGTCTGTTTTTCTCAAAATAAGTAAATAAATAAATAAACTAACTAACAAACTTAAAAACCTTTTTTTTTTTTTTTTTTTTTTTTTTTTTTTTTTTTTTTAAATCATGAAGGTATTTTGGGAAACCCTGACTTCAGTGTCCTCTTCGCCTTGGATGCTGGAACACCAGAGTTTAATTCATTGGTCATTGATCCCCAGGGCGCAGTTCCCAGCTGCATGAATTTCTCCCTCCAGTCCAACTCTTGTCTTTATCTTCTACCTCCTCCCTCACTTTCCCCTCTGTCTTCCTGTCTTACTACCCTCCCTCTTTCAGATGAAATTAGTGGAGGCGGGCGTGAGAGTAGGGACGACTTAATAAAGAACATCCCTTTGCTTTGGTAACACCGTGCCCAAAGACTGCAAGTGACCTGGACCACCTGCCCCCTAAATGCGGTGCGGGGAGCTCTCAGAAAGCCCCGGCGGATTCCCTCCCGTCCCGTGAAGTTTTCATTCTCCAAGCGGCGCAGGAACAGCGTTTCTAAAACTGCTTGGACAGCGGATTCTTTGGCCCTCCTGGGTTCCATCTCAGAGTCACTGTGAGAGCGTGTTCCTGTAAGAAGAGTGAGTGAATTAAACCACTTCGGCAGAAGAGCCAGGGAGCAGATGCCGCAGATGTGGCCCCCTTCCCTTTCCAGACTCCGTAGCACCTGGACCTTCACTCCCCTCCAGCCCTCGGAGAGTTTGGGGGAAGCCCCTGCGGGTGGGATGGGCTTGAGGGCCGGGATGGAGCCTGACTCCCGGGATTGGGAGGGCAGTGGGCAGCGCTGGGGAATAACGCCCCGGACCCGGAGCCCCGGCGGCACAGCCCCAGACTTCCTGGAAAGCCCAACAGTCTAGACGTGCTGGGTTTAGATTCTCCCCTCTCCGAGAGTTCTCAGGAAGTTTGGGGGAGGGGCGAGCCGCTGTCTCCCCTTCGGGCGCGGGAGGCTGAGCCGGGACTGCGGCAGCGGCGGGTCTCCAGCTGTCACGTCCCCGCCCACGGGCGGGCTCCGGGGCTCCCGAGGGGGGCGGCCGGGCGCGGGCGGGGGGCAGCGGCGGGCAGAGCGCGCGGGCCGGCATGGAGGGACTGGTCCTGCTCAACGCCTTGGCCACCCGGCTGCTGTTCCTGCTGCACTCGCTGGTTGGGGTCTGGCGAGTGACCGAGGTGAAGAAGGAGCCGCTGTACTGGCTGCTCGCGCTGCTCAACCTCTTGCTCTTTCTGGAGACTGGGCTCACCCTCAAGTTCAAGCGCGGCAGAGGCTACAAATGGTGAGCGCACCCCGGGAAAGGGCGGGCGCGCGGAGTCCCTGGGCGCTGTGCCCTACAGCTCGCGGGCAGCCCAAGAACCCATCTCCCCGCAGCCCGCCGATTCCTTACTCGGGTACGGACCCTCTTTGTCCTCGCCCGGAGCTTCCAAGGAGCGCGAGACCTTGCGCATCTCTGGGACCCGCCGGAGTACCTCGCGGTCCCAGGGCTACACAGGGAAGGCTCAGTTGCTGCCCGGTGTCACCCGGTCCCAGGTTTGGTAACTTGGGAGATATGAAAAAAGAAAGGAGGCGCTTGCCTGCTCTACAGAAGGTGCTCCAGAGAGGGGGAGTCGTGCGGCAAGGGGGTGTTCATATGCCCTGCTCCCTGGGGTGTGCGAGTGTGCATTCGCATGCAGGTGTGGGGATGGCTCCAGAGAGGGGGAGGTGTGGGGCAAGAGGGTGTCCATGGGCCCTGCTCCCTGGGCTGTGTGCGTGTTCATTGGGGAGTCGTGGGGCAAGGGGGTGTCCATGGGCCCTGCTCCCTGGGGTGTGTGCGTGTGCATTCGCATGCAGGTGTGGGGATACGTTTCGCTGGGCACCAGAGACTTTTGTGAGAGCTTGTGTGCATAGAACAATCTCCCAGGGTGAGAAGTCCCTGGAAGCACTTCTGTGCCTCTTCGCTTCCTTTAGCCGGGGGCCCTGGCATGGCACCCGCTTCAGGTGTCCTGGTTCCTTCGGAGCTTGGTTAATGGTAAGTTCATCTTGTCAAAGAAGGGTTGCCACGCAACCTCAACCTGCAAGAACTGCCTGACGTTTTATTTGCTCCCTGAAGATTTGAATGGCAATAGAAGAATTGAGAAAAAGATTATTTTGCCATTTACAAAGAGTTTCCACCTCCATCCCTCCACTCCCAGGAGGTTTTCATCCCGAAGTTCTCCAAGTTAGGCCTCTTCCTATATTAAATTTTAAAAACTAAAATTATGGTCACATAAAAATTCAGTAAAATGTATGCTATATACATTAGTAAAAACAAAACAAAAACAAAACAAAACAACAAAAACCACCAGTAAGTCTGTGTTTTCATATGTCGATACTTTTAAAAATACCTAATCTACAAGAAAATATTATTAGTCAATTCAAATGTTACATACACGATGGCATTATAGTTAGCCACCAAATTAAGGGGGAAGAAAACCCCTCTCTATAGTTTTATAGATTAAGCTGCAAAAGGCTGTGTATTTCGTGACAGTTCAAGGATGAGATCCTGTTGTCTCTTAAGATGATGTGAATCTTGCTTAAATTTTCCACTGTTGAAAAATTTCTGGAATTATCAATGAGAAAATTATTCAAGTAGAATCCTAATATAACAAAATAAGGATTGGAATGTTACTACCCCTCCCTCTCACTATGAACAGCTTGTTAAGCAGGAGAGATTTGAGGTACTTTCCAATGTACCTTTTAAGAACCTCAAAAAAAATGGCATTAGCTTCCCCCAATAAGCCTTAGGGTTAAAGAAACAGAAGCGGAGAAAAGTGTTCACGCAGCAGGTCATGTGAGATTTATTTAGTTTTTTACTGATCAGTTTTAAGATGCTAGGGTAGAAAATACCTTCTGTAACAGGAGCATGAGGTCTGAGGCTGAAAGTGTTCCATGAAAGATAATCTTGTCACCAACTATCACAGCTTCTGGGAGAAATGTCAACCTTAGAGGAAGGACCAACTCAACCAGCCCTAAAATATCCTCCCTCAACATACTCCCTCCAAATATACTCCCTCCAAGAGTAAACCAGAGGCCTTAGCTCATGTTAAGTCAAAATTCCTCTTCAGTTGTATAGAAATACTGTAGCCAGTTGAAACTTTACCCCCATGTCTATACCATCATTGGCAGCTGATTCAGACTGGTATGTAACTTACCACTAAGAGAGGAAAGAGATTGGGGCAAAAATGGGTGATCAATGTGTAGAGTTAAATAGGGAACTGGGGACGTAGTCATGTATGGTCTCAAGATCAGAAGAAAAATGGAGTAATCTGGGCTTTCCCACTTACTTGCTTTGAGGTGTTGAGCAAGTTACTTAACTTCTCTCACCCTTAGTTTCCTCATCTATAAATACATATAGGTTGTTATAAATCAAATGAAATGATATATTTGATAGTCAATGAATAAAAAAGGAGTGTTTTTTTCTAGATCCTAGGGTTTTTCTTCTTTTTCTTCTTATTATTAAAAAACACTTTGTGTCAACTGGACACATTTTCTGTCTGTACAAGTCCAACAACTTTACTTGAGGGACTGGCCAATAAACCATTGATTCAGAATCAAAAAGTAAAAAAAATATTCTCACCTTTATTTCAGAACAGTCCAATGATGTATACTGTGTATTATAGCACTAATTCAGAAAAATTGTGCTGGCTCCATATCTAGACTAACATTTTAAAATAAGCAAAGAAAACAGTAGATTTGGCTTATAAAATTTCAGGAACAAGTGAGTCCTTATAAATAATGTAAATAGAAATGTGATTGATAATGCTTTGTTCTACTGATCTTACCAAATGCTTTTTTCTATGAGTCTGCAAATGTGGTCATTTTTTGTGGTGGACAAAGTTCACACACTATTCTGTCAAAAGGAAAAAAGTCAGAAGATGGGATGCTTAAAAAATATAGAAAAATATAGAAAATTATCCCTGATATAATATGGTAACAATGAAAAAGGATTTGATTTGGGACATATTTCTTTTCTGGGCTGAAGTTTTCTGAGTAAGGCAAGGCATAGTTTTTGTTATATTTGATTGTTAAAAAACAGTTTCAATCAGAAAATCAAGACTGATGAAATAAAAAAAGAGATAAGTACATGTTATGACAGTGTCTATATCTGTATACAGGAAAATGCAGATCTATCCATCTATCCGTCTATCTACATGCAGATCTATATGTTATATGCTTTTTGATTCATTGGCCTTACATTTTAGAACCTACCCTATAGATCCAAAAGTACTCATATGTAAAGGCATATGTACAAAATATTAATTTCCATTTTGTATGTAGAAAATAAAGCTAAAAACAACCTGATTATCTATCATGACTGTTTGAAAAATTGTAATATACTCACACTATATATAGTTTACTGGTATTAAAAATAATGAGCTAGAGTTTAGCTATTGACCTAGATGGATGTCTATGGTATGTTGTCAGGAGAATAAAGTTACAGAATTATGTGTATTATAGGCTAAATTTTTAAAAAACTTGTTAAAGAATTATCCTTTGTATCAATTGAATAATTATCCATTTATAAGTCAAGAAGAAGAATAAGAAGATGAATCCTTCCCATACTTAAACTCAATCAACCAATAAAATAATGCCTGAATGGTAGATTAAGGTCTGTATACACAAGAGGTGAATGATTCTTTTCTGGAACATCGGATCCATGAACTCCATTAGACTACTCAGAGCTAGTTTGAACATTGTTCTTTTTACTAAAATCTGCACGTGGCCCCAAGTAAATCAAACTCACAGAAATCATGGAATGATACATTGAGCTATAGAGGAAAATGTGAACAAAGTTTCCTAAAACATAGCAAACATATTACACTTGTCCAAAGAATGTTTCTTTAGCTATCCTTTGGAAAGGAAACATGGAACTAGCACTGCTGAGCTCAGCTGTCGGGGGACAGCAACATTACATCAACACTAATAACTTACAGTTGGACAAGTTTAATGTGTTGGAATCCTATAGAATAGAGAGGGCAAGCCAACGGACACATCCCCTGTTAAGCTCAATAAATGTGTGCTAGTAGAATTCGCTCCTTTTCACCTGGTATTTATTGATTTCATGTGCATATTCACTTATATTTCTTTAAGATGGAGACTAGTATCACTTGCTGTATTGTTTCTTGATTTTATTCTCTATGGTCCAGTTAACAATTCAATAGATCCATGAATTACCATTTAGGTAAAGTCAAGCACAAGACGATGTTTCTGTTGATTTTTTGCCAATACCGATCAGGTATTTTTCAAGGGTTAGAGAAATGACCAAGACTGTGACAAGTTTGAAGCCTGTTCACATGAAAGCAGGAGGTATCTAAGAATAAATAGAAATCTAAGTTTAATTTATTGGTAAAAGTACAGAATTTTAAGCACTGAGCTTTCTTCCTCAGAATCCTAAGCATATAAGGTAAATATAATTGAGTTAATAAAATACCTCACTTATTTGGTCACCTTTCTTCATTATCTCTCTTTCCTTTTTCCTTTATTGAGTTTAATCAGATGTCTGTTTGTTGAATCACCTAATAAGTACATGCAATACTATGCTAGACACTGTGTGAATAGGCAAAAGAAACTGAAAACAAACACACTTGAGATTTTAAAATAAAGGGTAGTATTTTGATTAAGTGCTCAAATGTGTGGGAATAAGAATAATTATGAATATTTAGCATTTGTTGACGTGCAGGCTCTTTTAAGTGTCTTACACAGATTAGCCCACATGACCCTCATAGCAACTACAACGATTTTCTGTTTCTCTGTTTTCCCCCATTTTTAGATGAGGAGACTGAGGCACAGAGCTGTGAAATCAACTGAAGGAGGAGAGGTATTAAGAGTCCAACAGTTTAGAGGAGAAAAGATGTGACGAAGTGTACTGGGGATGGGGTGGGTAGAGACAAGCGATGTCATGGCATTTGAGCTGGATCAGGAAAAATGGGTAAGAGACAGGAGTGCAAAGGCTGTGTAGGTAAAGGACATCCTGAGGGAGGTGAATGTAGGGAGACTTGAGCAGATTTCTCCGGAGGAAGCACACAGCCTTATCATTCTCGATTCAACAAAAATATCTGAAACAGCCAATATGTGTTAGACATTGAGTGTCAGGAATATGGAAGTGAATAAAACGGGTGAAATCCTGCCCGGAGGGAACTCACATTTGGTCAGGGGACTCAGAAAATAAGTAAATAATAAACAAGTGAGCTAGTAAGTAACAAATGAGTGATCAGAACTCTGGAGGCTTGAGTGGCAGGAGTTCCAGATGGATGAAGCAGCAGGGGAAGATTCCAGTGGGTGGTCAGAGTCTCACTGGGGAGTCAGCATCTGAGCTGAGTCTGTTAGGAGGAAAAGCCAGTGTGGGAAGAGCCAGGGAAACACAAAAGAGAGAGGGAAGAGTTAAGTGTGCCCTGGGACATTTCTGACACACCCCCAGAAGACAAATAAAACCTGCTTTCTTTTCTACTCTTCCTTATCTCTACTCTTCCCCATGTCCTTTGCCAACACAGAAAAATTCCCTCTGGATTTTATACTGTTACCATATCTTATCTGAAGCATCATGTGTTAGCAAATATCTGGGTATCTCCGAACTCAAAATAGGAAAGACGAATTAAGAATCAGAAGGGATTCTATCCTAAACTGATTTCAAATTCAAACCAATTTTGTAAAAAACAAAAACAAAAAACAAAAAAACAAAAGCTCAATGAAATCTGTTTTGAATACTCAATTGTATTTGGAAGGTTCAACAGCAGAGATGGAAACCTAGACTTGACAGATGCCATATGAAGCCTGATCTTGAAGGAGTCTTGGGTAGTGTAGGAGAAATTCTTTGTCTGATGTAATTCTGTAGTGTTCGACAAATTGTTCATCAAAATTGTTTACAAAAATGCCAGCGAGAAAGTTGGGAAATAAAAGCACTCTTCTCCTGCTCATCTTTTTGGCTATCAGAGAGGATGAAATAAAAGGGTTTAGAAGCAGACCCTGTGATTTCCATATGGCCAACTTGCACACTGGAAATTCTCCCTGCAGATAGACTATTTCTTTTATTGTTTGCACTTGCTGTCCCGATTTCCTGAAACCTCTCTTTAGCTTTTTAGTTATTCTAGTAACACTTCCGACAGTGCACTGGGTTTATCAGCCCTGTCCGCAGTGTGTGTACAGTTTTACAATACTTGTTGTCTTCACATGTGTTTGTGTGTGTGTGTGTGTGTTTTATATCCTGAACCTTGAGCCCAATGCATGAGGATGACTTAAATTTGCATGTTTTTGGAGGCACACATTGAATGTTAGCAGCAAATGACTTTGTTTTTAGTGATCTGAGTCATAGGTTAAGAAGAGTCTTACCCTCACTTGAATTAGCCGTGCTTCACTCCCAAGAAAAAGGCGTATTTTCTTCTTTTATTTCACAGTGGACTTGGGACGAAAGCAATAATTGTGTCTGCATAATTAATAATAATTCTAAAAGAATGGGACCCCCAGGAAACTGAACCATTAAGTAATGCCCATGCTTTTTCCATGAGTATGTTCAACTGAGACATTTAGAACTGAAAATTATGGTTATAATATTTTGTAACTTCTTGTACTTGACAGGAAGAGAAGCAAAGTGCAAATTGGTGTGGGCAGCTCTCGTGAGTCAGTATAAATATATCTTTACTTCTAAATTCCATGCACTTCCCTTTCTCATGGTAGTGCCATTATTTGCATTCAGCATCAGGACAAATCTGAATAGTTTAACTTCTTTTCCAACAGTGGAACATTCACTTTTCCATCAAGGTTTATCCGCCTCACGTGCACATCCCTCACTACTCCAGAAGGTCCTCTGAAGGACTGTTATCAGAAGAGTTAGATCTAGGGTATCTACATTATTCTGTTAAAAAAAATCAGTGTTTTGTTTTGAAATAAAATAGGGTTTTTATATGCAAGTATCAAAAAGTGTTCTTTGAAAGTCACATGGAAATAATATTAAGGACATACAGATTGTTGGTATAAAATGCTAGTGTGGGGACTGATTTTATAAATTTTTTTAAATGTTTATTTATTTTTGAGAGACAGAGAATGAGCGGGAGAGGGGCAGAAAGAGAGAGGGGGACACAAAATCCCAAGCAGGCTCCAGGCTCTGAGCTGTCAGCACAGAGCCTCATACGAGGCTCGAACTCATGGACTGTGAGATAATGACCTGAGCTGGAATCTGATGCATAACGGACAAGAGCCACTCAGGCGCCGCCTGATTTTGTTTCTTTTCTCTGAGTATGAATCCACAGTAGTTGTTTAGGAAGGGGTATTATATTTTATCCTCTATTTGTCTGACCTCACAGAGCCAGCTGGCATACAGCTAACAATATTGTGCACTTATCAGAATAACAATTAATATTCCTTAGGGGGGAAAAAGTCCTCTCTACCATCAGTGCAGCTGCCAGCCCTTGTTGGGTCCTTCAGTATTCCTTTGCTTTCTTATTTCCCTGAATTAGCCTCCTATCTCACACACCTGTTTTAATCCACCTCGAATAGCTTCCTGATAAATTGGCTGTGCCATTTTCTGACAGTGCGTTAACAGTAGTGATGAGTATGATGATGAAGGGGACGGTGATGGTGATAATGGGGGTGGAAACAGTTATCAATTACTGAGTACTAACAATACTGCAAGCCTGCTTTACATCCATTATCTCCGGGAATCCTCGCAATAACCCTATGAGTTAGTTTTTATCTTTTTTTTAAAGTTTCTTAAGGTTTATTTATTTTTGAGAGGTAGAGAGCACAAGTGGGACAGAGGCAGAGGGAGGGGGGACAGAGGATCCAAACCGGGCTCTGTGCTGACAGCAGCGAGCCCGATCTGGGTCTTGAACTTATAAACTGTGACATCATGACCTGAGTTGAGGCCCCTCACCATCTGAGCCATCCAGGTGCCCCATGAGTTAGTTTTAATCTTCATTCCCATTTTATGATGAGGATATTGCTGCACAGCAAGACTCCATCACTTATCTAAGGTCGCAACTAGTTATAAAAATATCAAAAAACAATTCTAGCATCCACTGAGTCCTCACATTTACTGAGCCAAGAATTCACATTGTCCACATTACCTGATTTGGTCCTCACCATAACCCCAGAGGTATTATTCTTGCTTCTCCTGGCAAAGGAGGAAGCAAAACCTCAGAGAAGGAGTCTCCATCCCAGCACTGAACTCCATCAGCCTATTTCTTGTGCTCTGCATTCAACATCAGATTGGGTTTTCTCTGTGGAAAATACAACTACATAGACTTTTAGGATCAAGGATTCCCGATAGCAAATAAAGGGTCAAAGTATTTTTCTATTTTTCAAACTTGGGTTGGTAAAATTCTGGGGGACCTGAAAATGAGCACTGGGATGATTTTGCTTAGTGCAGACTTTGGGAAAGTCCAGACTACACACGGACGTGGCTCAGAGACATACTTGCACAAGCAGACATACTTGTAAAATCAAAATAGGATGTAAAACAAAACAGAAGAGGAGGAAAAATCTCAAGTGCCTTTATTTTGGGTCCCAAAGTAAAGAAACAATCTCTTCTACAGACCAGAAATAAATACCACTGTCTTTTATAGAATGAAATAAGCTAAAGCATTACATAAATACCATCCATCATGCATTTTATCCTCTCAGAGACCATTACAATTCCTGTAGTCATTAACATTTAAGTTCACTTAATCATTAAACAATCATTTATTGTACTAAGTGCTATAATGATGTTTTTGAAGGAATATAAAATAGAGGCAGTTATATGGGAACAGGAGAAAACAACACTCTGAGAACAAAATAATTTTCCACGAATTAAGCCCAAGACTGCAGAATGTCTGCAGAATAAAGATATGATCAGTACAGTAGGCTTGTTAGACAAGGAAAATTTCTCAGGTAAGTGATTTATGTACGAGCTTCTGTAGTAGCTGGGGGTTTTACAAGAGTGTAGAGAAGAGAGAAGGGCTTTTCAGGTGGAGGCAATATCATGATGGCAGGGTTTTAGTTGGAACCAATTCATTTAAGAAGATGCCATGATTTTCTTTGCCTCGGAAATTTTCCACGAGAAAAATAATACATAGATCCTAAAATTGATGCAGATTTTGTTTAGTCGTCCTAAAGCACACTGCTGAGTTTTGAACGTGAGCGACTTCAATTTTAATAAAGCTTGTTCTTGCTTTAGGTAACCTTTTGGAAAATTTTAAGTGAAGTATATAGTACTAATTTTGCTGCCAGCTTATATCATAATTTGGGAATATGACTTTATTTAAAAAAAACAACCAGCAGCAGCAATCAATGAAAATTACAATTAAGAGCCCTAATATTCACCTTTGGAAGTATTCTCTTTGCAAAGTCTAAAAGTGGGCATTTTTTAAAGGGCTTTTGAGATATGAAGAATGGTTCCACTGCAGGGGGTATTTCCAGCCCTTATGAAATTCCTCCCAGGCTCTCTGTTCTTGTGCTTAGTCCGCTCTCTCATAAGATCAGACAGACAAACCCATCATCTGATTTTGACACCTATTAAAACACGCACACTCCTTGTTAAATTTTTCCTTTTAGGGGCAGGTCTCATGAGTAAATACCCAGTTAGTTTTGGCCTCCTCCCCTCCCTAGTGGGCGGGCACAGGCAAAGGGCTCTGGGAGGGAGGTGATTGTGAGGTTATGGTAAGCTAGTTAAGAAGGCCACCAAAAGGGTGGGGGCTGGAATTGAACTAGTGACTTCCCAAGTGTTCAGAGGTTCAGTGGTCTGCAAGAGCATTGGACACATTTGGAGGTTTATGCTGAGGCTGTCATATTGGCCACTCTTTCCTGCTCTGTATTGACACAAAGCCCTTGATGAGCAGCCCAGAGGGAAATCGTGGATGTTAAGGCCCACTTGGAGAAAGCAGTCTGCGTGAAAGAGGGCAGACAATCCTTAAACTGTGAGATACCCTTTGGGGGCTTGTGAAAGGGTATCTTGACCCAGTTTCTTGCTTTCCATGAAATTAGGCCTATTATTATAAAATGCCCTGGAAATTTTATTGAGAATACTCAAGGCAGTTGAACGTGAGATTGTGAAACTAGTATCCTTACAACTCCAATCCACCTTTCTAGAGTAGGGAATACTGAAGAATGAGATACAAGTAAAATCATGATCCACATTGAAGTAATCTTGGAGCATTATTTTGCTTCACTTAAATATTATCTATTTTCTGATTCATGCGTATGATTAGAAGACTAGAATCCTCATTGTTTGCAGAGAGGAAAGCTAAACAGGGTCGTGGGCAATAGGATAGTTAATTTTTCTATTTGCTTATTTATATTGTGATATGCTTCTGAGATGAATGAATCTTACTTTCTCAATAAGGAAGCACTAACTCATTTTTAGAAAAAATAAAATGGAATCCTGATTTTAGACTAATGGTGAACTAAGGTAAATAAGATCCCTTTGTAGGGCCAAATTATTAAATGTCATGAAATAATCATTTTGTGAAAAATACTGTAATTTGTTGAAATGACAACTTTTTATGATAAATAATATTTTTGGATGAAACGAACTGAAAAAAAGCTTCCCTGACCTTTGACAGCTCAGGGAAGTGTCTAGCATGTAGGAAATAAACATCTCTACTTGGTAAACAAATGAGCACATAAACAAATAGAGGGGAAAAAAAACCTTCAAGATAGGTGATACTCCTGCCATGTACTTTAATGAGAACTGATAGGGTGGATAAACCCTGAAGTTTCAAAACCAAAACTAAAATACCAAACTTCTGTGGAGAGAAATAATATATTTAGGAAGATATTAATTTAAAAAATAGCTAATTCAAATAATTTGTCACTAAAGTATTTATGTTGCACACATTCGGTATTCTGACAGAGTAGTAGGAATTGGTATTATAGTAAAGCTGAGTCTCTAAGGGCAGATAGTGGATTAGTAATGGGGTAGTACACATTTTATAAAAATTTCCCGCTTGGACATATCTTCTGAATTTGATCATAAGTTTATCAGTTTTTGTTAGCTTGTGAATAAATAGTGTATCTTATATTTAAAAACAAGTATCCAGAAACCTGACTTAAGTTATTTCTGGGTTGGCTAGATCCTTCTATGGTATTAGACTTCGTACAAAATACTTGGCATTGACTTACTTCTGATGCCATTAAGACATAAAGACTGGAGTAAAATTATTTGGTAGCTCCTAAGAAAAGGTACACAATTTGATTAATTACATAGAAAAAGGTGGGGTCAGGTCTAGTTTTTAATTTTTAGAGTTCAGATTCTCCTTGGTTCCAAAAGTGAATTGCACTGACAATGCATGATCAAGAATATAGCAAACCTTCTAACTAATAAGTAGTGGCTAGAGTGTCACCTTGAAATATTAAATCTTGCATAGTAGCAAAACAATATTATATTCATATAAGAACAGAATAATTAATTTCTTCAGTAAAACTTCTGATAAGATTCCATTTATGATGATATTTTAAGATGAAATTTCTAGCTAAACCAGCAACAGATTGTCAAGAAAATAGAAAACAGAAAAATCAACCAAGGCCTTATCAAATCAATAAATATTTATGGGTAACCCACCTCGGGCCAGGTACTGTGGGAGGACCTGAGGGTATAATGATGCACTCACACTTTTTGTGCTTATACTACCTACAACTGCCAGGAGACAACTGATGGGAAACATGCACATATACATGCACACACATACAGTCATAAATTTTGAGGACTTATAAGGAAAAAGTGAAGAGTGCTATAGACAAGCATGACAAGGGAATCTAATTGAGACTGGAGGGACAAGGAAAGTTTTTCTGTAGAGTTCCATATACCTGACATGAGCTATGAAATGGAGATACACGGGTGAAAAGTGGGAGTAAAGAGATATTTCAAGGGAGAGAAATACATGTGTGAAGACCTGAGTTAGGAAGACACATAGGTTTTTTCCAGAAATGAATGAAAAGCAATGTTATAGGAGCACAGTGAGGAAAAATGGCAAACAACAAAGCCCAAGAGTTAGGCCGGGCCCCGACCGTGCAACATTCTGTAGGTCATCATGGGCAAATGGCCATGCTTGTATACCACAACTGTATAACAGTAATTGCCTTAACATCGAATGTGGAGTTTGTCCTCAGCAGCGCAAACAATTTCCTTTGATTCAAGATGTCTTAAATAGCTTTAGTTTGGGGAATTATAGTTTGAAAATAGGATTGATTGTGAGTTGGTTGAAGAAACAGTCTTCTGAACTGGTGCCCTCTGGGTAGGTACCAATTATGTAGCTGTGAGTTTACTTGTAGAACGGAGGCTAGACAAGGGAGTAGCTCACATGTATTAAGCATGTACGCCATCAGGCCTGTGGCACACACTGCCTCATTTAATCCTCACACCCATCCTAGGAGGTGGGTGTTATGGTCTCCATTTTATAGATGAGGACACTGAGTCGCAGGGAAGGTAGTGAATTCCACTACCCTGGAAGAGACAAGATTCAAATTTGGGTCTCCTAGGTTTGTGAAATTTCTACTGCAGTGTAATAATTCCTCAAGGGACACACTCCGGGAGCATACTAGATCTCATGGAATGGGAATAAAAGTCAGGTAGATGCTAGTACCCTTCATTCCCTCCATTTGCTTAGTCCTCCCATTATTCATAAATTCACAGATTAAACATTTAAGGATGTGCTTAGTAAGCATTTATTAAAGACTTAGTAAGACACCTGATACCACTGAGAAGAGGAAAAGATGAATGAGAAGTAAGAGGGAAAGGACATAAATATATAGAAGACTCAAAATCTCCCTTCAAGGAGACTTTATTAGGAAAGCTAAGGCTTATATACACATAACCATGAAATAGGGGAGAATATGTTGGGTCACGGGAGAAATATAAGCTAAGATTAATTCCTGCTATGCTTCTGAAATACAGGTAAGATGTTGATGGGTAGAGATGTAAGAGGACAGCATTCCATAGCAGGCAGTCATAATTTGGGAGGACATTTGCTCTAAAACCATTTCAGAACCTCTCTTCTCAGATTAATCAAGCTAACAGAGCATGGAACACTTTGTTCTATATATGGCTAAAATGTAACACTCATATCCAAAATACAATATATTTAGACACATTTTAACACTTTCCTAGATAATTGAGACTTCTATTTTCTCCATAAGTTTTGCTGTTGTTTTAATTTAATTTCAGTTGTACAATGACCACTGCCTGCTGCAGGGAATTAGAAGGAGAGGAAGGAGAGAAGGGACCTCCTGATGCTGCTTTGCTATTATTTACCTTGGGGTGCTGTGCATTTCATCAATAACTCTACCTGGAAGCTTCCTGAAATTCCAGCAAATCCTCTCAGGTGTAGGGTTAAGAGGATGGGACATGTGAGGAGAAAGGCTATGGACTGAGTTGAATAGGATAAATTCTTGGGCTTTCGGTGCGATTGCTTCTTTCTACCTCCTTTTCACTTATGTCAAAAAAGTCTGTGAAGATGAACTGAAGTGAGGGGAACTTTAGAGAAAACATTTTATTTTGTTTTGGGGCTATGACACAGGAAGAGAAAAGGGAAGTGGAAAGACTAGAATATCGAGGCTTTGAATATCAGATTACAGAATTTAGATTTTCTGTGGCAGGCAACATAGAAAATCCTGGATCTTGAAGTTTTTAGTTTTGGTGTTTTGATATAACCAGATTCCTAATTAGAGGAAGTATCTTGAAATGGGATAGCATTTTATTTTTCAATTATAGAAATAAGCCTCATGCATAGATGTTAAGAGTTGTTGTTATCTGTTTAACCTTGTTTAAGAGCTATCATATGTTCAGTCCAGAATTTCCTTAGATATTATTGTAATGGCATTGTTAGGGGAGTCAATCTCAAAATTAATCCCAAGAGAGTCAAGAAAACTGCAGTCCAGTGGACATTTGACATAGCAGAACAAACATTTACATATCCCAAATGTCCTTGCGACTGGAAATCATTTCCTTTCTTAGTCACACAAAGGAAATACTCTCTCCTGATGTTTCCCTTGATATGTAAGGTCAAGGAATTAATTCCCCCCCCCCCTTTTTTTAGGCGGATGTTCAACCATGGGGCTTTTGCTATCTCTCCATCGCCCAGCCATCTGCCAAGATTTCAATAATATCATGACCTATAGCCTTTGTTTCAAAATTGGTTCTTTGCAGGAAATCAAAGATGGAGGAATTTCTATATTAAATACTGATTTTTAAAGAATTCACTTTCTTTTGTCCTTTCTTTCTTCTCCCCAGAAGTTAAAAGGCAATATTAGTGAAAGGGTTAAGAGCCTTTCTTTAAAAAGTCCATTCTAGATGTTTTCTTCCACTTAGGTCTGGTCACTTTTCTCTCCTGGGTTACAATAATATGGTTTTAATACCAATTCATCTTGAATAATTATATTTATTGAGGAATTAGCATTTCTAATTTTTATGTCATTTTAAACCACCACATGCATATACTATAAGTATTTTAATAAAATTACATTAGCTTACAATTTTGACTTTGAGATGGTCTATAAAGCAATAGTCCAATCTAAAATGAAGTGCAATTTGAAGAAATAAATTTGGAAAGTATGCTATTTTTCTCTTATTTCAAAGTTCTAAGGACACATTTTCATTGTATAATGTCTTATAAAAATATTAATAGTAGTTACCTGTTATGGTGTGCCTACCTCTGCTAGGCATTCTTTACAGAAAGTATAATAAAGACCTCTATGGGATAAATGTGACCACTATGGACTGAATTCTGTTTCCCATAAATTCATGTGTTGAAACCCTAACCCCCAATGTGACTCTATTTTGAGATAGAGGTTTTAGGAAATGAGGTCATAAGGGTAAGATCTTAAGCCAATAAGATTGATAGACTTTTAAGAGGAGAAGAGAGATCTCTCTTTCTCTCCTTGTGAAGTACATGTGCCCCGAGGAAAGGCCGTGTGAAGACACAGCAAGAAGGTGTCTTCTAAAAACCAGGAAGAAAGACATCACCAAACCCCAATCATCTTTGAACCCCAATCTTAGACTACCAACCTCCAGAACTGTGAGAAAATAAGTTTCTGTTGTTTAAACTACCCAATCTGTGGTATGTTGGTATGGCAGTCCAAGATGACTAATACAGTGACTGTCCCCATTTTGTGAATTAGGAAGCAAACTGAGAGTCACTGGCAAAACTGATATTTGAAACTGATTATTTTTTATTATAAAGGCCCACTATTTGAACTGCCCTCGGAATTTTGAGCCAGAAATAATGAATGTAGATAGCTTTAAAAAAAATACCAAGCACTTCATGTGTTGTTGTTTGTTTGCATTTTTATTTTCACTAGGCCTAGCAGATACAGTCAGTAGATTTTGCTCATTCCTATTCATTATCATCTGATTTTTGTGTTCTAGCAGGATGTTACTATTTGAGCTTTCAGAATTCTAGGTTAATATTAAAAAATGCAGCCAATTTTCCTGAAATTGCAATGCTGAGAAATCCAATAAGATTTACTGTTGCTGTATTTGCTATCTGTAAAACATATTAAACACAAAATATCCAGTTTGTGCCTGCAACTAGTTGGCAGTGTCCCATTAAACCATATTAAAATTAACTTCTATTAATTGGATTAGAAATTCAGTGAGAATGACAGCTGCTAGTGCCTTTTGCAGTTACTTTGTTTCTCTATAATCCATATGGCAGAAATCACATAATGCTTTTTTCCCCATTGAAATGAACACTTGAGATAAGGAGGATTGACTGGATGTGATCAGGGTATGTGCATTTGTTTTGTTTTCTTTAAATTTTTTTTTTGTAAAAACTAAACATATTTTTCTCTTCTTCCACAGGTTTTCACCAGCCATATTTATCTATCTGATTAGCATTGTTCCATCATTATGGCTTCTTGAAATGCACCATGAGACCCAGGTATGGCCTTTCGGAAAGTAGGAAAGTGGAAAATTCATCAATAAACTACTTTCATACTATAATCCAATTTGTTTCAGAAATGCATGTCTCAGAGGAATTGGAGTTATCAAGAATTGAATAAGTAAGAGGCCATTAGCAAAAGAAAGTGAATTCACAATCTGTCAAAACTAATAAAAATGTTACATTTGTTTAAGATTTAAAATTGCATAATTAATTAACAATTTATGTTAGAGATCTTGTTCCTAAGCACCCCCTAACCTCCGAATATGCTAGAGTTTATATGGGGGGGCAGGCTGTGTGTAAAAATTTGGTTTTAAACTTTACAGATTTAATGAGTTTCTATATTGTACCAAGAATGGGCAGGGCTCAATAATCCAGCATCCTCTGAAATATTTTTAAAAATAGAAAAAACAAAATAGAAACCCATTGTCTATACCCTGCTATGTAAATACAGTCAAACTTGGAGGGTCTATTTGAAATAGTCTATCTTAAAATTTAGGCCTTACAGATTACAACAGATTCCCTTTTGAGAGTCCTAAAGTCCTATGATCTGTTTTAGTGAAATAGGAATTCTATTCTGGAGCCAGACACTCAGGGTAAAGGAGAGGAGTATGGCACCCACCATTGGGAAAGGTGGACTATATGTATGAGGACCACACTGATTTAAAAAATAAACAGTGGTTTCCAATAAGAGTCCCTAATCTATATATAAAGAAAGAGCTGCTAAGCGAGTTGCTTCTCACATGGGCAACCCTAAGTCTCAGGCTCTGGAATGGTCTCACAATCTGTTGTTATTAAGCCTCCATACTGTGGATGGCAGATCCCATCAGATTCCAGACCAGACTTCACATCTTCAGAGCGTGGATAAAGGAACTAGGTTACAGATGAACTTTAGCTATGGTATAATTTTAGTACCTTTACTGATAAAATGCTTTAGTCAAGATAAGACTTTGCCCCTATACAGATTTCTTTCCTACAGTCAATCATTTTATAGTAAAGTTAAGCCTCTTGTGTATGTTTCGGATATTCAAACTGCATCTGGAAAATGTTCCAAATTTTAGGTACACACAGGGGAATTTAACTCTATGGACTATTTTTGAAGAATTCCACAAGCACATACCAATAAAACAGGCATAAAGAAAACATTTATCTGCCTTAAATCTCCTATTTAAAAAGTATTAAAGTCATAGGCTATCTCTATGTCTGTGGCAAAAATATTTTTGTAACAATAGATAGACTGGTTCAAGTTATCATGGTTTTTAAAACTGTACCATGAGGAGTTAGGGGACTGTTTCAATTTCCTTACTACTTACAACTTTCAGGGTTATGGAAATAAGCTCTGGTGATTTGAATCATTTTTTTCCTTCACATCCAATTCTATAACATGACTATCATCCACAATAACAATTCATTTCCCCAAACGCTTTTATAATATAAATGCATTGCACAGTTAATTGATATACAGGTCAAATCCCATTACAACAAATAGCATGCAACCAAAAGCTCTCTTTTTAATAAAAAAAAGATTTTTGAGCCCCAGGCAGTACCTCTCTAATTTTCATACTACAAAAGAAATTGGACCTTTAGTAGTAATGGATTTGACTCATTTTGACACTAAAAATTAAAATGAATGCCCAAAGATTGATTTGGGCAGGGTGGGCAGAGATGGAAGTAGAAAAAAGTAAGAGAAAGAGAGACAAAACAGTAGTGGAATTGCATCTAAGGAAAAGAAATGGCAGAAAAAAGGGAGGCACAGCAATTGTCTTAGTCCATTCATTTAAAAATGTTTGGTTGTGATAATAACCACTTTTCTTTATATCATCCTTTTTTTTCAAATACAAAGTATTTTCAAATACATTTTCTCCTTTATGAACTCAGGAACTCCATAAGTTAAGCATGGTATGTATATATATATATATATATATATATATATTTTTTTTTTTTTTTTTTTTTTTTTTTTTTTTTTTTACTTTATAAAAGAGGACGGCTAAGACTCAGAAAGATTAAATAATTTTTTCAAGGCCTGCTCAGCTAATCAGTAAGAATTCTGGGGCTTAGCACCTAGGCCTTGATCCCTGCTCTGTTAACCCACACTGCCTTTCTCAGTTACACGTTCTATGTTTTACAGGAGTTTTGAATCAAAATCATCTGACTTTTTTTTCATGACAGGAAAGAATAATTAGTTTCTTTTCACATTTTCCATGTATTCTACATCCTAAAAGTTCTAACCTGTGTTTTGGCGTTCGTAAAACATCTTGACCTATTTCATGAAGAGATTCCAAATCTTAAATGATCAATTCTGTGCCTTCGTTTCTGAATCTGGCTAGGTTTACATAGCTGAAAACAACTATGACCGTAACTCTTAAGTCTATTTATGAAGTGGCAAAATTAAAGCAATGAAAAGTTTCTAGTCTTGAAGGTGTTTTAGTCTGGTTTGACCCAAAGGAATATTTTTGAAACTAGTAAGAGTTTTTAAGACATAGCCCATGAAAAAGTGGTTTGTTGGTACCCAGAACATCTACATGACTCACCTATACAACGCGAAATGTAAATAATATTACCATAAAAACAATACAAGTTGCGTTAGGTTGTAGGCATCAAACCAGTTGGTTTTTGCTGTCCAAATGCAGTTGCCACTTAAAGGAAAATTTCATCATTTTGTAATAAGTAGAATTACAAGGATGGAATGGGACTCAGATAGGTTGTAATATCTTAATATGGACTACAAAGCTATTTGCTACTGCAGTGCAGATGACTTTATTTAAATAATATGTCTATGGATTTTTGGTGATAAGGATGTAAAAAAACATATGAAGGTCACCATTTTTAATATACACTGTGCTGTCATGCCTGCAAATAAAGTGGTCAAAATTTGTTTCCTATTGCCTATTTGATTCTCACAAAGCTACTATGCAATGAGGATTTGTTGCTTGGTTCAAAGATTGAATTTTTTATCTTCATTATCTTTTCTTGGAGCCTTAGTTGTACAGAAAAAAATAGTGTGCAAACAGCTGGATTTTTGCTTTTAGAGATATGGCACATGGCCATTTTTCCTAATTATTCTTGTCATTTCACTCATAATACTAGTTGTTTTGGGAGAGACTAGAAAAAAATAGCTTCTTGACATTTCTTTTTACTTTTTCAAGTGGTTTATTTAATGATCGATGCAGTATCCAAAATAATTAAGAAAAATATACTTCTCACAGCGTTAGCATTTAAAAAAAAATAGTTTCTCTAAACCCAAATACGTGAGTGTGGGTATGTGGTGCTGGTTGGTGGTGGTGATGGCAGTGCTGTGTGCATCTGTTTGTGTATGTTTCAAAAGTATGTTAGCCCTGCAGGTGTTTAAAACAAAATCTTCAATCTTTTTTTTTTAAACAGTGTGTGAAGTAATCAGTGGCTACCACTACATTTTCAAGTGCCACCCCTTTTCTCTCTTATAAATCTTTTCTCTACCTCAGATTCCCAGCATCTGGATAAAAATCATGCACAGTCCACCTGCAGAAATTTACACACAAAATGAAAGAGTGAGAGGGGGAAAACATTTAGTTTAGGTCTTTGTCAAATTTTTCGTAAACCTAAGTTGACTTTCAAACTGCCACTAAAATGTATATTTTGATGGGTGAACATGATAATTCTTTTGATTGTTACCGTGCTTAACAGGCAAGATTGAATGTAATTGGATTACTGACCTAAGCAAATGGTATTTTAGATAAAGAGCCTTCTGGACAAGAAATAAACTCTTAGAATCAACACTTTGGCCAAGATCATACATGTTTTAATGCTGTCGTTGGTTGTTGATTTGTTTTGCAATTGTTCCAGGATTCAAGAAAGGAAACCCAACTATGACTCCATAAATTGTACAGCTCTCAAATACCAACAGCAGTTTTCACAGAACTAGAACAAACAATCCTAAAATTTGTCTGTATCCACCTAAGACCTCAAATAGCCAAAGCAATCTTAAAAAAAGAAAAGCAAAGCTGGAGGCATCACAATTCCAGAGTTCAAGTTGCATTACAAAGTTGTAGTGATCAAGACAGTATGGTACTGGCACAAAAACAGACACATAGATCAGTAGAACAGAATAGAAAGCCCAGAAAAGAACCCACAACTATATGATCAACTAATCTTTGGCAAAGCAAGAAAGAATATTCAATGGGAAAAAGACTGTCTCTTCAACAAATGGTGTTGGGAAAACTGGACAGCAACATGCAGAAAAATGAACTTGGACCACTTTCTTACACCACACACAAAAATAAATTCAAAATGGATTAAAGACCTAAATGTGACACCTGAAACCATAAAAATCCTGGAAGAGGACACAGGCACTAACATCTTTGACATTGGCTGTAGCAATTTTTTTCTGGGATTTGTCTCCTGAGGCAAGGGAAACAAAAGCAAAAATAAACTACTGGGACTACATCAAAATAAAAAGCTCAGCACAGTGAAGGAAACAACAAAACTAAAAGGCAACCTATTGAATGGGAGAAGATGTTTGGAAATGACATATCTGAGAAGGGGTTAGTATCCAAAATATATATATATATATATATATATATATATATATATATATATATACTTCTAAAACTCAACACCCAAAAACCAAATAATCCAATTAAAAATGGGCAGAAGTCATGAACAGATATTTCTCCAAAGAAGACATACAGATGGCCAAAAGACACATGAAAAGATGCACATCACCACTTATCATCAGGGAAAAGCAAATCAGAGCTATAATGAGATATCACCTCACACGTGTCAGAATGGCTAAAATCAACAACACAAGAAAGAACAGTGCTGGCAAGGATGTGGAGAAAAACGAACCCTTGTGCACTGTTGGTGGGGCTGCAAACTGGTGCAGCCAATGTGGAAAACAGTATGAAGGTTCCTCAGAAAGTTAAAGCTAGAACTACCTTAGGATCCAGCAATTGTACTATGAGGTATTTACCCTATTAATACAAAAACATTAATTCAAAGGGATATATTCACCCCTATTTTTATGGCAGCATATTTATAATAGCCCAATTATGGAAGCAGCCCAAGTGTTCATCGATAAATGAATGGATAAAGAAGAGGTGGTATATATATTCAACGGAATATTATTCAGCCATATAAAAGACTGAAATCTTGCCATTTGCAATGACATGGATAAAGCTAGAGAGTATAATGCTAAGTGAAATAAGCCAATCAGCGAAAGACAAATACCATATAATTTCACTCATATGTGGAATATAAGAAAAAAACAAATGATCAAAGGGGGGGAAAAAGAGAGACAAAACAAACAAACAAAAAAACTGGACAATTATAGAGAACAAACTGATGGTTACCAGAGAGGAGCTGGGGTGGGGGTGGGGGTGAGTTAAATAGGTGATCAGGATTAAGGAGTGCACTTGAGATGAGCACTGGGTGATGTATGAAATTGTTAAATCACTATATTGTACACCTGAAACTAATATAACACTGTATATGTATTAATTGGAATTAAAATTAAAACTTAAAACATTCTACAGCTCTGCACAATGAACTTGGAGCTTCTACATCCTCATAGACTTGTGGGAAAATAAAACATGTATAGTTGAGTCTGTTCTCATATTAATTGAAAAGTGGTTTTCTATCTCAAGACTATAATCTGATTTTTGGAAATGTTTATGCATGCTGTGTAAACTCCACATATCTACTCATAATTGCTTAGATAATTGAAGCCACTTGGAACTCTACCTATTGTGGTTTTTTTTTTTTTTTTTACATATTGCCTTTTTACAAAATTCTTAGCATTGCAGTAGCCAATCTGAAGGGATGTCACAAAATACCAGCAGCAAAGAAAACTTCAATCAAACTTTGATGTCAAGTGAACAAGCCAATGTAGCAGATGATCTCATTAAGACGGTGAGAGCTTTTTCCACTGTATTTTAAAGGATCTGGCAAATCACCTTTTCATTTGGTGAGAATAACATGCTCTACACCTTGCAGCTCATTCTTTCCTAAGGAAATTTGCCAATCATTTAATCGTTTGCTCAGGATTTTGCAAAACAATTGTATTTTTATATTTATTAAACACATTTAACATGCATAATAGTCATATATATCTAATATACCTGTATATTAATAGGTATATTTAACTTGCAGCATTAAGTAACCTATAACACTTAGGTCAGACAATGTATGCACAAAGGGAGATACATATTTTTGGTAAAGGAATGATATAGTTAAAAGATTGGGATCTGTCCTGTATATATTTTAGGAGTTTACATTAATAAAATAGGGAAGATTTTCAGCCAAAATAGAATTACTTCTTTGTTCTTCACATGCCTGATATTTGTCAAACTAACCATGGCCTATTAGGAAATGATATATGGGAGAGACTCGAGGCCCAGGCCAGTACCAATGAGCCATGGTTTCAATAATAAGATAGATTATTGATTCTAAGAGATTTAATTCAGTCTAATTCATGGATTCTAAATCAAGCTCCCGTCACAGCTGACTGGCATCACTTTGAAAAAATCACTTAATCTCTCTGTATCTCAGTTTTTCATCTGACAGTTGAAAGTATTAATAACTACCCCACTAGTATGCTTCCTATAAGAATTAAGTAGGATGTATGGGGCACTTGGGTGGCTCAGTCGGTTAAGTGTCTGACTTTGGCTCAGGTCATGATCTCGCGGTTCATGAGTTCAAGCCCTGCGTCAGGCTCTGTGCTGCCAGCTCAGAGCCTGGAGCGTGCTTCAGATTCTGTGTCTCCCTCTCTCTCTGCCCCTCTCCCACTCACACTCTGTCTCTGTCTGTCTCTCTCTCAAAAATAAATAAACATAAAAAAAAAAAAGAATTGAGTAAGATGTATATGAAGTCTCATAGAAGAAATATGAAATAGTGTGTAAAGGCAAGATCACTGATCTTCATGTGTGGCTTCAATCAGGTTAGCATCCTGCCTTGTCTTATCCTGCCTTTACCTGTACATCAGTAAGTAATTGAGAGGAGTAAATAGATTTGCACAAACATAGTCAAGTTACTTGTATAAATCAGAATCAACTATCCAATCCACTGGAGACCAACATTCCTGTAGTCTTTAAAAGATTATAGCCTCTGAGGGCCAGTAATATATTTTAAAACTGATTTAGAAGTTAAACGGGCAAGAGATATCATTCAGAAAACAAGAAAGGGGTGTAAATTTTTCTGAGAGTCCAAGATTAAAGGCAGAATAAAATTTGGTTGCTAGTTTATAGATTTTTCAATTATGTTAAATGTTCAAAATAAAAATAGTAACTATAGTTAGTCTCTTTCTTTACATTTACGTAATTAATAAACATTATTATACATTCTCTCATTTGATGTAGCAGTGTTTTAGAGCAATAAAAAACAAGGGATTTGTACCATGTTAAAATATTCCCAGATTACTAAATTCAGACTTGAAATCTCTGAAAGAAAAATACAAGGATTTTTTTGTGATTTTAATTTGGTATTTAAAAAGTTTTGCTATGTGTTGTGTCATACTTTGTTACAGAGAAAGTAAAATGAGAAGTGATCTTTAAAACGTCATCAGATTGGCTCTTTAAATACCAAATGCTACAATCCTACTAGCAAGTGTGAGGTTTAAATTACTTCTTATAAGGCTGCCCCATTTTAAGAACCATCTTAGCTTTTTTTCTCCAGAGTCTTCAGTTGAAAGGAGCTTTATTTTCTTTAGTAGGTGAAGAATCATTTTTATGAAAATGACCTTCCACAAAAACTGTGGATTGAAAGCCATGGTGAAGATGGCATCACTTTCCAAGGTGGCAGCTCATGGTCCTTCTCTCTGTATGACATTTCTGTTACACAGGCCAAAGTTTTTGTGAATAACTTATCTACAGTATGTGAAAAAGTTTGGACTTTGGGACTCCATCAGACATTCTTGCTAATGCTCATAATTGGAAGATGGCTTCTACCCATTGGAGGCGGGATCACTAGGGACCAACTCTCTCAACTTCTCCTTATGTTTGTGGGAACAGCTGCTGACATACTGGAATTCACAAGTGAGACCCTGGAGGAACAAAATGTGAGGTAAGTAAGCCTGCAAGGTCAGGCCCTCATACGTGTCTATTCTTTTATTTACAGAAGAAATATAAGGATTTCCAGTCTATCATATGACCGGTGATACAATCATAGAATTTCCTGATGTTCAGGTTTAGGTATGAGCCCAGTTTATATATACGTGAACTTCCTGCTAAGGAAAATGGGCAAATAATATTTCCTTTGGGTGAGAACAGAAAGGCTCTACATGGCTGCATGACCATAGCTAACCTATGGGGCTGTGGTGATCAGAAAACCTAGAGGTAGAGTCACCATCCATAGCTCCTCTCTCATATTCTCAAATGTCCAGGAATGCCCCCAATCATAAAATTCTCTTCTAGAGCAGAGCATAGCTACCGTTCCAGGAAATCACCTAGAAAAGACATAAGGAAATCTCTCCTCTACCCAGGTGAGAATTTATATTCCCTCGTGTGAGTGGAGAATGGGGCAAATTAGGTTGGGTTTTTTTTTTTTTTTGGTTTTTTTTTTTTTTTACTAAATTTTATTTTTAGTCAGTTTTGTTCAAAGTGCCCAAGGCTTTCTGGTGGAGATGCCTATAAATTAAAACTTATTGAGTTGGTACTTTTATTTTTGCCACAAGCAAATAAACTCAGAATCCATGATCACATCTGTTTATGGAACTACTTTCTTACCTTTAGGGATTTAAGTCTGAGTGCCTGTATGTACTTTCAGCTTGGGTTGTTTTGCACTGTGCTATAAAAATAAATTGCAATGAAGCTGGCTTTTAATGCTACACTTTACTTTATGCTGTGTTTCTCAAATAACGAAACATAAAGCTGAGCAAAATGCACTAACTTACTGAGTAAACTTAATATCCCAATTATAGCACAAAGTATATCTGTAACCATAGGTTACCTGTATATAATCATTTCCTATTCCATTTGTACTGATTTTTCTTATACTTTATTAAGTACACATAGAATTTTAACAAGAATTCAATTTAAATTGATCCATAGTCCTCAAAATGTTGATTTCAGTTTTGTATCTTTAATACCTTACATTTAGCCAGTGCTTTACATTGTATAACAAATTTTCAGATACTTTAGGACACCTATGACACAATGGGATTACAAGAAAAACATGAAAAAATCATGACCAAGCACATAAAAACAATAAGTAACTATATAGGCACAGTGACAGGGCCATAAAAATAAAAATATGACTAGCCAAACTGTATAGAAATAAACACATACATGCTAAATATCTAGGGAGATGGGAGGGATATAGGGTAGGAAATGGAGTATTCAGGAGGAATATGTTTTGTAGGGCTGATAATAAAAATGCGAGAAATGGGCACCTGGGTGGCTCAGTCAGTTAAGTGTCTGAATCTTATTTTGGCTCAAGTCATGATCTCATGGGTTTGTGAGACCAAGCCCTGCATCTGGCTCCACGCTATCAGTCTGGAGCCTGCTTGGGGTTCTCTCTCTCCCCCTCTCTCTGTCCCTCTTCTGCTTGCATGTGTGCTCTCTCTCTCAAAATAAAGAAATAAATATTTTTTAAATAAAATAAAAACATAAGAAATGACTAACTCGGCTATCTTAATGGTCTGTTTATTAGGTCCATCCAGAAATGACACCAAGGTGCATTTAACAGATCAGTGTTTGCCAATAGATGTTAAATATTCAATAGGTTAGTCATTAAAATCTTAATTCCCCCCAAAAACTTTGAAAATCATGAGGTACTCATTCATTCATCAACTGTAGATTGATTATCTAGTGTGTACCAGGCAATGTGCTAGGTGGATACTGAAGAGCAAATGGTGAGTAAGTAGTGAGAGAAATCCTGGACACACAGTCGTATCCCAATCCAGGTAATTTCAATTCAGCAAATTCTCCTGCCACCTACAAATTAATGTGAACATTTCAAAAACCTTTTTTTTTTCTTATTTTAAACTTGTATTATGTCATGAGAAGGGATCAAGTAAAGTATGCCCTGGTTATTGTTTTAAATTTTTAATTTTTTTAATGTTTATTTATTTTTGACAGAGAGACAGAGCATGAGCAGGGGAGGGGCAGAGAGAGAGGGGGAGACACAGAATCCGAAGCAGGCTCCAGGCTCTGAGCTGTCAGCACAGAGCCCGACATGGGGCTTCAACTCACAGATCACAGGATCATGACCTGAGCCGAAGTCAGACACAACGGACTGAGCCACCCAGGCACCCCTGTTTTAAAATTTCTTTTAGGTTTCATGGTTTCAGACTGAAGTTTTTATTTATTTACTTTTTAAAATGTTTATTTATTTTGAAAGAGAGAGAGAGAGAGAGTACATGAACAAGAGAAGGGCAGAGAGAGAGGGAGGGAGAGAATTCTAAGCAGGCTCTGCACTGGGCTCCATCCCATAAACTGTGAGATCATGACCTGAGCCGCAATCAAGAGTTGGATGCTTAACCGACTGAACCATCCAAGCTCTTCTCGTTTTATTTTTGATATAACTACATGGTGTCAGTGACCTTCTGTAGTCTCCTCCCACACGACTCCATCACTACTCAGACTCAGAAAGAATTTAGAATTTTTTCTCCCTCTTAAAACCCACCTTCTGAGTTTTGATTTTGTCACCAGTATCTTCTGTACTGCAAGGGTAGACACTGCAAATGTCTATCTCTTCAGAGGAGAGACTTAAACCCCTCCCACTGGGGTATAGCCTTCCCCTTTGACCTTAAAAAAGACAATCATGAAAAATAAATTTAATGTGTTTGTGAAAGATGTTCACGTGCAATGGTAAAGGAGGCTACTTCATTATAACCCACTTAGCATTACCTATTTTTATAACATTTTATTTTCTATTTTTATTTAATTCCATAATTTGGACTGACAGATTTAGGAGAAAACCTTCAATAATGTGTACACCACGATGATATCTAGCTCTTTTTCCTGCATCCTGGCTAAATATCTCAAATTCAATTTTTTAAACTTAAATCAATTTCTTTCTGTATGCTCACTTTAAGTTAATTTGCCTAATAGTTATGAATTTACATGGACTTGTGAGATGCTGCAAATTTTTCTTAAGAGCTTAACTTTACACACCATAAAATTCAACTATTCTAATTCTGTGGTTCGATATTTAGTAAATTTATTAATGTGTAACCATAATCAGAATCTAGATTCCTTATAGCTGTTTGGAGTCAATTCTCACTCATTCCTACAGCGAACCCTAGGCAACCTCTGATATGCTTTCTTTCTGCACAGTGTCCTTTTCTAGAAATTTCATGTAAAAGATATCATAAAATATGTAGTGTTTTGTGTGTAGCTTTTTCACCTAGAATGTTTCTAGGGTTCATTCACACTGTTTCATGTATTGGTAGTTACCCGCTTTTTAATTGCTAAATAGTATTCCATGCATATACCACATTTTATTTATTCATTTAATAGTTGATATATGTGTGTACTGCTATTATCTTGCTATTAAGAATGAGATGGCTATGAACATACACTAAAGTCCTTTGTATAGATCTTTTTTTATTTCTCTTGGGTATATACCTAGGAGTAGAATGACTGGGTTTATGTTAAGTACATGTTTAATTGTTTAAGAAACTACCAAACTGTTTTCTAAAGTGGCTGTATATTTTTATATTCCATTTCTTCTCATTTTCACCATTTTTTCAGTATTTTGATTATAAACATTCTGTTATGTTCTTGTGGTATCATATTACAGGGTTTTATTTATTTACTTTTTAGTTTCATTTTTAAATATAATTTATTGTCAAGTTAGCTAACATGCAGTGTATACAGTGTGCTCTTGGCTTTGGGAGTAGATTTCCATGATTCATCACTTACATGAAGCACCCAGTGCTCATCCCAACAAGTGCTTTCCTCAATGCCAATCACCCATTTTCTTCACCCCTTCCATCCTCAGTTTGTTGTCTGTATTTAAAGGTCTCTTATGGTTTGCCTCCCTCTCTGTTTGTAACTATTTTTTTTTCCTTCCCCCACAGTGCTCTGCTAAGTTTCTCAACTTCCACATATGAGTGAAAACATATGATATCTGTCTTTCCCTAACTGACTTATTTCACTTAGGATAATACCCTCCAGTTCCATCCATGTCATTGCAAATGGCAAGATTTCATTCTTTTTCATTGCCAAGTAGTATTGCATTTTATAAATATCCCACTTATTATTTATCCGTTCACCAGTTGATGGACATTTGGGCTCTTCCCATAATTTTGCTATTGTTGATAGTGCTGCTATAAATATTCAGGTACATGTTCTCCCATGAATCAGCACTCCTATATTCTTTGGATAAATTCCTAGTAGTGCTATTGCTGGGTTGAAGGGCAGTTGTATCTTTAATTTTTTGAGGAACTTCCATACTGTTTTCCAGAGTGGCTGCACCAGTTTGCATTCCCACCAACAGTGCAAAAGAGTTCCCCTTTCTCCATCCCCACCAACATCTGTTCTTTCCTGAATTGGTAATTTTAGCCACTCTGGCCAGTGTGAGGTGGTATCTCAATGTAGTTTTGATTTGTATTTCCCCGATGATGAGCCAATGTTGAGCATCTGGATGTCTTCTTTGGAAAGTGTCTATTCATGCCTTTTGCTCATTTCTTCATTGGATTATTGATTTTTTGGGTGTTGAGTTTCGTAAGTGCTTTATAGATTTTGGATACTAACCCTCTACCCAATATGTTATTTGCAAATATCTTCTTCCATTCCGTTGGTTGTCTTTTAGTTTTGTTGTTTCTTTTGCTGTGCAGAAGCTTCTTACTTGATGAGGTCCCAATAGTTAATTTTTAATTTTGTTTCTCTTGCCTTCAGAGACGTGTCAAGTAAGAATTTGCTATGCCTGAGGTAAAAGAGGTTGTTGCCTGTTTTCTCTTCTAGGATTTTGATGCTTTCCTGTCTCACATTTAGGCCTTTCATCCATTTTGAATTTATTTTTGTGTATGGTCTGATAAAGTGGTCCAGTTTCATTCTTCTGCATGTTGCTGTCCAGTTCTCCTGGCACCATTTGCTAGAGACTGTGTTTTTTTTTTTCCATTGTATACTCTTTCCTGCTTTGTTGAAGATTAGTTGGTCATACCTTTGTGGGTCCATTTCTTGTTCTCTATTCTACTCCACTATTCTATGTGTCTGTTTTTGTGCCAATACCATACTGTCTTTATGATTACAGTCTGTACTGGAGTACAGGCTAAAGTCCAGGATTGTGATGCCTCCAGCTTTGATTTTCTTTTTCAACATTACTTTGGCTATTTAGGGTCTTTTGTGGTTCCATACAACATGTTGTAGGTTTCTAAAATTTATTTATTTATTTATTTATTTATTTATTTATTTATTTATTTAGAGAGCAGGGGCAGGGCAGAGAGAAAGGGAGAGAGAGAACCCCAAGCAGGCTCCACACTGACAGCATGGAGGGCGCCATCTCACATACCATGAGATTGTGACCTGAGCTGAAATCAAGATTCAGAGGGTTAACAGACTGACCCACCCAGATGCCCCCATATTATAGTTTTAATTTCTGTTTCCCTAATGACTAAACATGTTGAGCATCTGTCTATGTGCTAATTAGCTAATCCTATATTTTTCTTCAGTGAAGTGTCTGTTCAAATTTTCATCCATTTTTTGTTCAATTGATTTTTTATTGTTGATTTGTAAGAGTTCTTTATATTATTTATATTTGGACACAAGTTCTTCTTTAGGTACATAAATGTAATTTCCCCCCCTCCCCGCAAGTATACAGCTTTCTTTCATTTTTTGTCATTCAAAGACTATTTTTAAAAATTTTGATAATGTATCATATCAATTTTTTTATTTTAAGTAGTGCTTTGCGTGCCATATCTAGGAAATATTTTCCTCATCAAAACTGGAGCTATTTCCATGTATAATAATCTGACTTAACTTTTTTGTGGTGTAATATAAGGATCTAAGTTTGTGTTCTGTCTTTTTTTGTTGTTGTTTTTTGGCATTGTACCAGAACATTATTTTGTCCTAGCTGAGACCAATTATGTCAGCACCATTTGTGGAAAAGTCTTTCCCTACTAAATTGCCTTGATATCTTTGTCAAAAATCAACTGACCACATCTGTAAGAGTTTTCTTATATTTTCTATTGTGTTCTATTGCTCTATATTATCTATCCTTATGCCAATAACATACTATTGTGATACTGGAATTTTATGATAAGTTTGAAACTTGATGCTATAAGTCTTCTAACATTGTCCTTTTATAAAAAGTTTTTGGGTATTCTAGGTCCTCTGTATTTCCATTTAAGTTTGATGATCAGTTTGTCAAATTTTATAAAGTAATCCTGCTGCAGTCTTGGTAAGGATTGTATTAAATCTAAGCATCAATTTGTGAAGAAAGGACATCTTAATATTAAGTCTTTTAATATGTAAACATGAATCATCTCATCATTTACTTAGATGTTCCTTAACTTTTCTTATCAATGTTTTGAAGTTTTCGATATATGGGTCTTATTATGCTTTTCCTTAAGCTTATTCTTAAGTATTTTATTCTTTTTGACAAAATTATTAATTTCTTAATTTTTTTTAAATTTCTTAATTTCTTAATATGTAATATTGCTACTACATAAAAATACAATTGACTTTTTTTATTATGATCTTGTACCCAGCAACCATGCTGAACTTGTTTATTAGTTTTGTAAATTCCTTAGGATTTTCTACATGTAAGTTAATGCCATTTGTAATTAAGATAGTTTTCATTCTTTCTAATCTGCATGACATTAATTTCTTTTTCTTGCTTTATTGCAGTGGCTAGAATTTCTAGTTCAATGTTGAATAGAAGTATAAGAGTAGGCATTTCAATCACAAAGGATAAGCATTCTGTCTTTCACTATTAAGGATGTGGTTAGGTATAGGTTTTTCACAGATACACTTTATAGATGCCCTTGATCAGTTGGAGGGAATTCCTATTTATATCTAGGGTATTGAGAGTTTCTTGCTTGCTTGCTTGCTTTTTTTTTTCTTTCTTTCTTATGGACATTGAGTTTTGTTTATTGATTTTTCTATTTTTATTAAGAATATTATGTAATGGTGTTTTGCATTCTATAAATGTGGTATATTACATTAACTAGTTTTCAGAAGATAAAACAACCTTGATGTCCTGAGTCAAGATAAGTCTCACTTGATTATAGTATATAATGGTTTGTAAGTATTGCTGTTATTTGTTTGCTAACATTTTGTTAATAATTTTTACAACTATGCCCATGAGCATATTGATCTATAGTAATATTTTCTAATGATATATTTTTCTTGCTTTAGTATTAGGATAATACTGCACTCAGTGAATACCTCAGGAAGCATCCCTTCTTTCTTTATTTTCTGAAAGATTTTATAAAGTATTGGTATTAATTTTTCTTTAAATATTTTAAAGAGTTTATCTATGAAGCCATCTGGGCCTAGGTTTTTCTATTGGGAAGATATTTTATTGCTAATTCAACATAATTATTTATAAGCCTCTTCAGTTATTCTATTTATTTCTGAGTTAGTTTTGATTGCATTTTTTTCTTTCTAGGAATTTTCCCATTTAAATAAATTATGTAGTCTTTTATATAAAGTTGTCCATAAAATGATTTTCTTATACTTGTGTCCATTTCTATAGGGTCACTTATTATGCCCCCTTTTACATTATGAATCGGTCATTTGTGTCTTCTGTGTTTTTACTTAGTCATATTTATCAATTTTGTTCATGTTCTAAAATAACCAACTTTTGGCTTCATTGATTTTTCTCTATTGTTATTTTGTTCTCCATTTCATTGATTTGTGCTGTGATGTTTAATTTTCCCTTCCTTCTGCTTGCTTTGGATTTAATTTGCTTTTTTTTTCTAGTTTCTTAAGATGGAAGCTTATATTATTGATTTGAGATCTTTTTGCTTTTCTAACATGACATTCAAAGCTACAGAATTCCCTCTAACCACTGTTTTATGTGTATCCCATAAACTTTGATATCTTATCTTTTTATTTAATATGGTTCAAAATATTTTCCAATATCTCCTGCAATTTATCATTTGACCTATGGATTATTTAGAATGTAAGCTATTTAATTTCCATATGGAGATTGCCCAAATTTCCTTCTGTTGTTTTCTATTAATTCTGTTGTAGTCTTTAAATTATTTTGATCCTTTAAATTGATTGAGGCTTATTTTATGACCTAGCATATAGCTTATCCTGGAGAATGTGCTATATGTATTTGAAACGAATGTATATTTACAGGTTGTTTGCTTGAGTTTTCTGTAAATGTCAGTTGTGTCAAGTTGGTTATTAGGTTATTTAATTCTTCTATATCCTTACTGATTTTCTGTCTAGTTGTTCTATAAATTACTGAGAATGGGACATTGAAATCCTCAGCTCTAATTACTGAATTGTCTATTTCCTTTTTCAATACTTTTTCATATCATCTCTTACGATATGGGATGTCTTTTCCCATCCTTGTACTTTCAAACTCTTTTTATCTTTATATCTACACGGTGTCCCTTATAGACTAAATATAATTGGATTTGCATCTTTTGTCCCAGTCAATCTTTGTCTTTTTTTTAAAGTTTATTTATTTTTGAGAGTGAGAGAGTGAGAGAGCACAAGCTGGGGAGGGATAGAGAGAGAGGGAGACACAGAATCAGAAGCAGACTCCAAAGCTGTCAGCACAGAGCCCCACATAGGGCTCAACCAATGAACGACGAGATCATGATCTGAGCGAAATCAGACACCTAACCGACTGAGCCACCTAGGCGTCCCATTCTTTGTCTTTTAATTGGAGTGTATATTAGTTTCCCAGGGCTACCATAACAAAATACCACTAACTGAAAGTCTTAAAACAACAGAATTTATTTTCTTACAGTCCTCAAGGCTGAAAGTCCAAATCAAACTGTTGGCAAGGTTGGTTTCTACTGGAGGCTCTGAGGGAGGATCTGTTTGGTGCCTCTTTCCTGGATTCTGGTGGTTGCTGGCAATTCTTGGTGTCCCTTGGCTCGTAGACATAATCACTCCAATCTCTGCCTCTGTCTTCACATGGCATTCTCCCCAGTGTTTCTTTCAGTGTTTCCACATATTCCCCTCCTTACATGGACACCAGTCATTGGGTTAAGACTCACATTAATTTAATATGACCTCATCTTGACTTGATTACATCTGCAAAGACTATTTCCAAATAAGATTACATTCTGAAGTTTGTATACATGAAATTTGGGTAGACATCATTCAACTTATTACAGTGTGTTTATTCCATTCATATGCAATGTAATGATTGATTTGGTTGATTTTTGTCTGCCATTTTGCTATTTGTTTTTTCTTTCCTAGGTCTTTTTTATTCATGTGTTTATTCCTATGTTACTCACTTACTAGCTAAAAATTTTTAATAAACAATTTTAATTGATTTTTTGTATTCTTACTGGTTACTTTAGACATTACAATATACGTTTTAAATCTTCACATTCTACTATAAGTCAACAGCTCCATTTATTCCCCCTATTTTTTACTATTATTGTATTATATATTACATCTTTGTATGTTATAAACCAAATAATACTGTTTTATAATTATTATTTTATAGACTTTAATTTTTTTAAAGAAATTAGAAGAAAAGATAACCACACATTTATGTGTTCTCTTGTATTTGCCTACAATTTGAAGATGCTCTTTATTCCTTCTTGTGGATGTGAGTTACTGTCTGGTATCATTTCCTTTCAACCTGAAAGACTTCCTTTATTGTTTTTTCTAAGGCAAATCTGCTACCAACAAATTCTCCCAATCTTTGTCCAGAAATGTGTTTATTTTGTCTTCATGTTTCAAAAATAGTTTTGTTGTATAGAGAATTCATGGTTGTCAATTTTTACTTCAGCATTTTATTTATTTATGTATTTATTTAAAATTTTTAATGTTTATTTTTGAGAGTGAGAGAGAGAATGAGTGGGGAGGGGAAGAGAGAGAGGAAGACAGAGGTTCTGAAGCAGGCTCTGCACTAACGGCAGAGGGCCCAATGCACGACTCAAACTCATAAACTGCAAGATCATGACCTGAGCTGAAGTTGGACACTTAACCCAAAGAGTCACCCAGGTGCCCGTCAGCATTTTAAATATATCATTCCACTGTTTCTTCATTATTTCTGATGAGATGTTAACCATTGCTTTGTTGTTACCCAGTACAACTTGCTGTTTTCAAGATTTTCTCTTTCTCTTTGACTTTCATTCATTTTACTGTGATGTATGTAGGTATGGTTCTGTTTGTCTTTATTACTACAACATTTTTTATTTTGGATCTGTAAATTAATTTTTTTTCTTCAAATTTAAGAACTTTCAGCCATCGTCTTTTCAAACATGTTTTCTGTTTCATTCTCTCTTCCTCCTTCTGAGACTCCTATCACAAATAAGTATGTTTAAGTGTGGTCCATAGGTTTCTGAGACTGTTATTTTTTCCCATCTGTTTTACTCTTTTTTTTTCAAATTGGATAATTTTCATTGATTTATCTTCCACATCACTGGTTCTTTCTTTCATCATCTTAAATCTATATGTACAGTCAAATTATATAGTTCACCTAGTGAATTTTTCATTTTGGGCCCCCTAGTTTGAACTGTAGAATTTCTATTTAATTCTTTTTACAGCTTATACTCCTTTATTTATCTGTTGAATCACTGTCATCACACTTTCTTTAATTCATGGAACATAGTTTTATTTTATTCTTTGAACATATTTATAATAGTTACTTTGGTGCCTTTGTCTGCTAATTCCAACACCTAGACCCCAATTTCTTTTTTTTTTTTTTTGATGTTCATTTACTTATTTTCAGGGTGAAAGAGTGGGGGTGGGGAGAGAGGGAGAGAGAATCCTAAGCAGGCTCTGTGTTGTTAGCACAGAGCCTGACACGGGGCTCAATCCCATAAACAGTGAGATCATGACCTGAGACAAATCAAGAGCTGCATGCTTAACAGACTGAGCCACCCAAGCACCCTTCTAGACCCCAATTTCTACTGATTTTTTTTTTCCTGAGTATAGGTTACACATTACTGTTTCTTTGCATGTTTTACATTTTTGGTGGTGACTGGACATTTTAAATTATATTTTGTACCAAATCTTATCCCGACTCTTCCCTTTTAACTCAGGCTTCTTATTTTTTTGTTGTCTGAATAAATTGCCTGAACTTAATCTAAGGAATCTCTCTTCCATTGGATTGTAGCCACTGATGTCTCTGCTCCTTTTTCTTTTTTAACTCCTTCTTCTATTTATCTGTCTTTAGCATGGCTTATTAGGGTTATACCTACTCTAATCAGCCAATGATTTGGACAGGATTTGTGATCAAACACTTTCAAGCCATTATGACCTCCACCCTCTGCCAATGGATATGTATGTGTGTTGGATAGCACATTTAAATTCAGAAAGTTTTCATATATATTCAGCTTTTAATTCCCCTGGGTTTTCTTGGATCTTCCTGGCACATGTCTGGCATACACAGAGACCTTATCTAGCCCTTCTAAGGCTCTTATTTTCAAAATTTCTCCATTAAAATTCAAGTTAGTCTGCCAGTCACCCCAACTGAGATTGCAACCTCAGAGTAGCAAGGCTGTAGGTTTTCTCATTCATTTCCAACTAAGTTCATTACTCTTACTGACCACACCTCTAAGCATAAGATTTCACAAATCACTCCAAGCCAAGTCAGCACAATGTGACCATGAGGGACCTCTGGTTTTCATTGTCAAGACCTCTCTGGTAAAACTACTATTCTGACTGACCAAGACACCATTGACATTCCCCTCCTTTTGACTAAACTTTAAAAAGGTCTGTTGTTGAGTATATACTTCTGGCCTTCCTTTCCTTATAGCATTTACTTAAGAAAACTTGCAATTATCAATTCTTTTTCTGCTCCTTTGAGATTAAGTCTTCTCCTAGCCTCTTTCATGTTTTACTATCCAGGAATATCTTTGTAATGGATGTAGAAGATGTCCCTTTGAAATGTGATCATCAAAAAAGATAGCACCCCTATCTCTTGGTCTCTTTGGGGTGTTAGAAGCCTAACTTGGTTAGAAGTTAGAAATCAGTTTTGTTAGTAGCCAATTAGCAAACACAAATAGTCTAATCATGTTGACCAATCTCCCCTTCTAATGTCCTCTAGTACTTTTGCACTAACTCGCGTCAGTGCTTAAAATCTCTCTTGCCTTTTGTTTCAGTAGGGGTGAACTCAATATTTCTCTCTTATTTCAACAGAGTTGAATAAAGTCTTCCTCGCCTGTTTAACTCTGTCTAGTGCAATTTTTCATTGATATATCCAGGCTGGAGGGGTGTGAAAATCCATGGACAAGAATACCTCAGACTCTCACTATTCTTAACCGAAGCTCCACCAGTTTTTCATAAATAAATGTTACTCAATTTGTTGTTTGCCTTTGGTTGATTTCCAGAGATCTGAAGTGGTTGTTTTTGACAATTTGTCTAGTATGTATGTTTGTTGTAGAGAGGTTTTGCTGACCTTTTCACTCTGCTATAGCCATCCTCCAACATTTTTAACAATTCTGAATTTCAATATCATTGCCAGGAAGAGTTAACTGGTTATTCACACATTTAGAAATAATCTTTAATGTACAGTCTTTTTTTGAACACAGATCATTTTTAAAGAGAAAAACTCTATTCTCATAACATTACAGTTATTTCACTATATTTGACCACACAAAGGAGAATTTTCCTATTTTTACACTGTGTTTTCTGCCCATTTAGCTCTTTTTGCTTGGTAAAATATTTTTTCTGGGCTAGGTTAATACTTAATTTTCTCACCTTATTTTTCTCTCTCTCCTTTATTTTTATTTTCCTTTTCTGAAGAGGTTTGTTGGATGCTTTTCTAAAAACTAGGTGAATTCTATCCATTGATCTCTTATCTACAGGAACATTTACACTTCCAAAAAGAAATCGTTAAACAAATTAGCAATGTATGACTCTGTTTTTACTTTTCATCCAGTAGATTTGGTGCACTGATCTACCAAAGTCCAGTCTTTTATCCCCCTAACTTTCCAGGTGGAGAAGTGATACTCACATCTATAATTATATTTGTCAAGATCTTTTGTCTCTTCATGAATAGAGTTCAGTGTCTGCTTACAAGCTTCTCAGTTGACATTTATGAAGACATTACACATGAGAAAATGAGGTGAGACAATTAGGGGAGACAGTTAGACAATGGAGATGATGTTGGATAAATTCACTCCAAAATTCCTTTACAAATTTTGAGTGATTGCCATTTAAGCTCAATGATTTATTTACTTTCCTTTTAACCTTTCTGAGTAACTTTTACTATCTGACTTAATACAAATTTATCTGCTTCAAAATTTTTCTGGCCATTTTTTCCAAAGTTATTTTTGATAAATTTACTAATATGTTTCTCAACACTCACATTTCCCCATATTTTGTGTATACTCAGATACTTGTATATGCAAGATATATGTTTATTATTGTAAGGTTAGAATTTGGCTTACATAGGGCGAGGATTTATTTATTATTTATCCCTAGTTTGTGAAATGATAGAATTAAAACACAGAGTTTAAGAAATATGTTCAACATAATAAAAATACTACTGCTACCATTGCTGTTACTGCTGTTGATACTACTGCTACTACTACTGCTAGTACTACTACTGCTGCTACTGCTACTACTACTGCTAGTACTACTACTACTACTACAGCTACTATTACTGCTAGTATTACTGCTACTACTGCTGCTACTGCTACTACTGCTGCTACTGCTACTACTACTGCTAGTATTACTACTACTACTGCTACTACTACTAGATAATGTTTATTTATCTCTTGCTGTGACCCAAGTACTGTTTTAAGGGTTTTAATTGTGATAAGTTAGTCTTTATAATAGACTATGAGGGGGATACTATCATTATCACCATTTATAAGCTGAACTGTGGCAGGCGAGAGAAGTTGAGAAAGTCTCAAGGTTATAAGATAATAAAAAAAAAATAATGCCTGCATAATTAGTCTGTTTCAAGTGCTGTTCTAAGAGCTTTACATGTTTAACATATTTTAACAACATACCTAATGAAATTATGCTGTAAAATCCAGTAGTTATTATTATTGTTATCTTCGTATTGAAGACAGGTAAACTAAAGCATATAGATGTGAAATTACTTGTTCATGTTCATGTAGTCAGTAAATATTCTGGGATTGGAGGCCCACATCCTATCTCTCTAGTGAGGGCTGGAGCTGGTGTTTGAACTCCAGCAACCCAACACCAGACCTCATGCTTCACCATTGCTTTCTGCTGTCTGGCAGACAAATTGCACATGAGTTTTTGGTAGAATTATTGAAGTTTGGGATTAGAAGAAACTTCAAAAGTTGTCGTCTATTGAACAATCTATTTTACATCTGTTGCAAAATCCTCTCCAGAATTTTTTCTCAACAAGTTTTTGTCCAGACTTTCTTTGAAAATCTTCACTAATAGAGAATATACTAACCCCAGGCCATCTCATTCCATTTTGACTTGATATTATTAGAAAGTACTTTTCTCTATTGTGATAAAATTTGGATTCTTATAGGTGCCACTAAAATCCTTTGAATCTGAATTGGCCCTCTGAAGTCACAAGAAATGTTTAATTCCTTTTCCACATGATAGCCTTTAAGTATGTGAAATAAAGTTTTTAGGGACTCTTGTCTTGTTTTTAGTTTCTTGAACTATCCCACATAGAACATGGCTCTAAGATCTCTCACCATCCTAGTCTCTCTCCTTTGGACCAAAAACTTTATAAACTTTCCTCCTAAACCATGAAGCACAATACCTAATATTTCAGATATATTCTGAACATTATAGAATATAGCAGGCTAAAACTTTCTGTTTCCTTTATGTAAATAAGTTTAGCACAATGGTTAAAAGGGCGGATGCTGAAACCAGCTGTCTAGTTTTGATTTCTGCTTCCAACACTTATAACCACATTACTTTGGACAAATTTCTACAATTCTGTGCCTCAGTTTCCTCACTGGTCTAATAGGGATAAGTGTAACTATTTTGTAGAATTGATATGAGTGTGACCCTTAGAAACCCTTAGAAAACTTCCTGAAATAGTATGAGCTTCAGAAACTGTGGCAAAATTGTTTAAAACTTCAGGAACTTATTGGAGGTCTCTTATATATAGACATTGACATTGCAAAGATGGAAAAGTTATAGACTCCATTCCCTAGGTATCTCCACTTAAAATTCTAGACTTTATACTTCTTATGAAGAGACCTATGATTGCATTTGATCTTGGAAAATCACCGATAATCTCACACTGTGGACTTATAATTAGATAATAGTAAGGGAAAATCCTTGAGCTTTCTTTATGGTGGCTGCTGTGAAATGGTATCTCTTCTATCCTATTCTAGGTCATCCAGTTACAACTTGACAAGATCTTTTAGGATCCTGATTGTGTCTTCTGGGGAAATGGTTTCCCATCCAACCTCCATGTCTTATGTGTATATGAGAAGCCTTCCATCAATGTGCAACCAAGTCATTGGTGAAATGTGAAGTAGAACAGAATCAAAGACAGAGCCTGCAGCAACCCTCAGAGAGCTCCCTTTGGGGAGTCATTTACAGATTTAGAAATCCACCTAATTGTGCTCACACCCAGAACATTTCTTAATCTTGTTAATAAGAACACTGTGGGAGGCTTTTTTTACAAGCCTTATTTAAACCCAAATGTCTGATATTGATTTATTTATCATTACTTCTTTGGTAATCCTAACTCTATTGAAGAGAGAAAGAGAGAGAATGATCTTAGTATTTACTGAGTGCAATTGTTCTCAAGGAAGCTGTGCTAATTCCTAGTAATTACTGTCTTCCATAAGGGCTTTCAGAAATCTTCTAAATAATCACTTATATAACCTAACTAGGGATTAATAGTAAGTGTGCCTTTTGTATTTTAAGATACACTTCTGCTTCATTTTGAAAATTAAGACTTTATTATTTTTTTTGTCTCCACCCTTGTCTCTGCCATTAACTGCCAAGATAATGATGGCTCATAGTTTTTGAGATCTAATTTTTCAGGGCCTCAATACTTGAAGCATTTAAAGATATCTTTTACAATCACCTCATTTCTTTTGGTTTCAACTACTCTTCCCTAATGCCTTTCTATTCCTCTCCAACATTAAAATCCCTCCTGACAGAGAAGTTGGCAATCAAATCTGCTATAATACCACTAATCTCAAATTGATAACTTCCTTTGTATTTTCACTAAAAAAAATCGACTTTGACATTTCTATAGTATCCTTTGTATTTTTATAACATCTATTCTTTCTGACTTCAGTATTCAAGACCATTCTTTTAGGTCGATGACATTTGTATATTTGCCAAGTATGGATCCTTCTTCTGTACATTCAACAATTCCTTCCACAAATATTTGTTGAGAGTCTATTATTTTCCAGCCACTGTTTTAGGCCCTGGGGATACAATAGTGAAAGAAACTCTCATATTCCTTGACTTACATATTCTAGTGTAAATTTTTGATTATTGGATTTATCTTTCCACTTTTTTCTGACCTGAAGATAGTTTTCTTTTATATGCTGAGCTTTTCATTGTTGATCATCATCCAGTCCTTGTGAGATATATTTTTAAGTTAGAGTCTCATGATCTTACCAAAAAATTTCTCACTTTTTCTTGAGAATTCTTGAAATCAGCCCTCTGAATTTGTGAGTCGATGTCTAACATTATTCTTAGCATTTATCTCCAATAATGTTTCCATGATTTTGTAAAACTAAAGACAACAATATGGGACAAAGAGGCTTTGCCATGATTTACACAGATGTTGGCACATGTGGGAGTTGGATTTTAAGTGTCAGTTTTGCTTTGTGTGTTTTGTTTTTTTTTACTTCCTCATTATTCCATCATAATCATGCATGGAGTTTCATGGGTTTCTTATATCACCAAGATGTTTTGACAAGTCTCAAGAGGTTTATTAGTGCATACTCAAATATGGAAAAAAAGATAAATTATTTCTTAAAAATGATCATATTTTTATTACTAATTTAAAATTATGTCTGCATTTTAGGAATAGCCCTGCCCTAGTCTATGCCATCCTTGTTATATGGACCTGGAGCATGCTGCAGTTTCCACTTGACCTGGCAGGTGAATGTCTTGATGTTTGCTCAAAGAAACAGAAAACGATTAACTCTCGATTAAAAACTGTAAAAAAGCTAAGGAGGCATCTGAGAGGATTATCATTTTAATCATTTTGATATCCCAATGTTAATTCCAGTTCAGTTTAGAAGAAAAGTCAACTGAAACTCAGGAAATACACTAGTGGATCCACCCTGTTACATGGTGAGCGGGAGATAACTGAACGTTACCAGAGCACAGGTTTACATTCTCTTCAAAAGTGGTTCTATCATGTATGAGTTGGAAAATCTCCCTCAAGTTAGTTAAGACATCTGTGCCTCAGTTTCTCACCGATGAAATGGGGCTGATAATCATAGTAGCTAGGATTGAAGGTTCTTGTGATGACTAAATAAGGTATGGTTTGTAAAATGCTTAGCGCATTTGCTGGAATATAAATATTCCTTCTTGATATTTTAGGAGCTCATTTTTGTCCCTTTGTCAGAACATCACAAGGGAGTAAGAGCAGTTCTGGGGTCTCATGGAAAATTAAAATTCTTCTTAGAAGTAGTCCTTGGAATTCCATTGGCCTTATTTTAATAAATACATAAACTCCTGAGACTTTGCAAGAAGAAACTGTTTTCTAAGCATATCATACTAACCTAGAGTTGCATTGTCCACTATGGTACCTGCTAGCTACATGTGGCTATTGAAATTTAAATGAAAATTAATTAAAATTAAACAAAATCCAAAGTTCGGTTCCTCAGTCACACTAGCCTCATTTCAAGTGCTCCACTGCCACATGTGGCTGCTGTGGTAGGCAGTGGATTAAGCAGAACATTTTTACCATCACAGAAGTTTCAATTGGACAGCATTGATCTGGAGTCATCCCTTAACTTCTAGGAAGGATCCCTGGAATTCTGACTTGAGAATTCTCCAGGATGCCACTTTACTCTGAAGAAATTCTAGGATTTAGTAATTACATTTTCCTTAAACCTAACTTCTTTTTTATGGCACCCTACCCACTGGCATCAGGATTAGAATTAATCTAAAATAGGGATTTTTAATTTTCTCTGCATCTTTTTTTGGCTTATGTTAATAGGCCCAGAACTTTCAGAGGTAATTTTAGAATTTAGCAACCACTTTATGAAACAAAATTGTCACCAGAGTAGATGGAAAGAATGACTGTGGCTTTTTAAAAATACCCCAAATCTCATTAGTAATTAATAATTACAAACAAATTTTTGCCAGTAACACACATCTCTCTCACACACACACACACACACACATTTTGTCATAATGTGCCCAGTCTATACTTATTGATCAAGTGGTGTCTCCCAACAGAATATAAGGTACCATCACTTTAGATGTTGAATAACAGTCTTAGGAGGTCCCTTCAGAACCATTTCCTGACCTTAACATCTTAGGAGAGGCCACTATTGATCTTATGTTGGTTTTTCTTTTGTCATTCACTCTGCTGATCCTCACCCTTCCCTATCTTGTGGTTTATAGACTTGCTAAGAAAATTTTTATTTGGGAAAGAAATTCTGTAAACTTTCGGGGGTGATAATGTTATGCAGCTGTTTGAAAAACAAAGACCAAATGTTACTTCTGACTAAATCACTATTGTATTTTCCAACAAACAGTACATTATGTTCACCCATATCAAAGCAGCTTCATAATATTTGCAGGCTCCAGTAGACGAAGGCATTCTTTGTTTGAAAATTCCAAATGGAAGGCTTCATTATTATAAAGGATTATATTATGCCCTTGACCTTGAATTAAATTAGCATTTTAGAAATTAAAACAAAAAGGTTCATCTGTTGATTGGGCCTCCTTTTGTTCAACTGGAAAATCAGTAATTATATCCAGTGTTTCTTGTAAACTGTGAAACAAAACCATAAGGCATTAGACAAAATGAAATAAGAATGGCATTTATTTTGGGCTTTTGTCCCCCCACCATTAGAAAAATATGTTCAACATGAATTGAGTTTCAATTTGAATTATAAACACTCGAATTTCCACAACATAGTTTATACATATGGCTGACTAAGTCAACCAGGAAACAGGTAGATCCCAAAGGGAGGATACAGAAGGCTCTGGGCCTTGTATCTATACTCTGTTCTGTCTCCCAAACTCAGCAGTCAGATAAGTCATTCATTATCCAAAGGGAAAGAGAGAAGTGAGAAATCAGAGAGGAGATAGTGGAAACAAAAAGAACTGGTGAATAGGGGCCCCTCTCCTCACAGACCTCATTGTTACCTCAGTTTTCACAGGAAGAAGTGGGCCCAGGAAGGTTAAGTAACTTGGCCAGAATCTTGCTAAAAAAAAACGAGGCAGCCAGTCTATCTGGCTTGAGGCCTAGAGTGCCCGGCTGTGCTGTCTCCTTATGCAGTAGATCCCAAGGACCAGACCCAGCAGTTTGTCTTGTTCTATATTCTTGCTAGCCTAATTGTGCTTTCCCCAGGATTCAGACTAAAAGGTGATCTAAAATTTGTTACATGGATAGAAACATGATGACTGGCTTTCTTTGGTGTTTTATTGAAATTATAACAGATTCTTGATTTTAAATATAAAATTACTAAGGATATTAAATAGTTAAGGGGTGACTAAGGGTGGTGTTAAATGTAAAGGGTGGTGTCACCTTTCCCCCCCAGAATTAAATTATAGAATCACTCCCAATTGTTAACTAGCACAGCACCCATTGTTAATGACTCTTCCCCATTTCATTCTGCCTTATACATTTCAGGGATGTGCTAATTGGTCTATCTTGTGTTCTCAGTACAGCATGTCGTCTGCCCCTTGTCTGTGGCAATGAGGGGGTTCCCCAGTCTGTTTTTTTGCCAGTACAGTGCCGATCTGTGGAACATTGGAATCAGCATCTTCATACAAGATGGTCCCTTCCTTGTCGTGCGTCTCATATTGATGACCTATTTCAAAGTGATAAACCAGATGCTGGTGTTCTTTGCCGCAAAGAATTTCCTTGTGGTGGTGTTACAACTCTATCGCTTGGTGGTGCTGGGGCTGGATGTCCGTGCTTCCTTGCGAAATCGGCCAGGAAGACTGAAAGCAGAGCACAGCTGCCCATGTGAGCCAGCTGTGAGTGGGATCTCACCTGGAGATTGGGCGAGTGGCTCTAATGGGGGCTTGGGTACCCCCTTGCAGGCCTTGCCTGTCACCCCTCAGCACTCTCACCCCACACCGTAGTTCCTTACTGACAGCAGCATGCAGCTAGAACGTTCGACTTTCTGGTTCCTCTTACAGACAGAATCTACCCCCCCCTTCTTTTTTAACTTTGGCATGTAATAATTTTCAAAGGAACAACATAAAAAGCGATCTTAAGCCAAAGCCGAGGAATTTTCTTTTTTCGACTGAATGGAAAGAACTTTGATTAGTGGCTATCGCTACAACTTCTGTGTGATGGTATCAGATGTTATAGTTGTTCAACGACTAAGTGATTTGTTTGTCTTGAACTGTTTGAAAAGCTATGGACAGGGTTACAGTGACATGCCCTCAAAAAGATTTAGTGCAGACAAACTGTCACGGCTGTTACCTGAAAATAGAGAAGCTTTGAACTTTGGCTCCATTGTCAGACTATCTCATCTGATCTTTTCTGCAATGTCCCTGACATCAAAAAATGTACATTCAGTGAATGCAGAACAAATGAAGGGAAAAGTGCTTTTAAAATTACCTCACTGTGAGCTGGAAGCAGTGAAAATCTCTGCCCAGCTTCCATGGCATTGAGAGCTCTCTTCATTGCTGCACAGACCTTCCCAGGAAAATCATTTTTCTGGGCTGATGTGGTATTCTGTCATGGCGCATATGCTCTTACAGAAATTTTATTGCTTTTGGCTTGGGCACTGCGAAATTCACAGCAAGCCATTTCGGTTGTGAGGCAGGAAATACTGGTAATGCTAGCAAAGTCACAATTTCCACCCTGAAACATGATTTGCGGTATTCGTCAGTATTTTTCTTAACTCTACTTTACCGTTTTCTCCATTGCCAAGTCGAATTATGTGGGTTGAAGCAAGGAAGCACTGAAGCAGTGAATAAAGGTGTTTCAGTCCCTTTAAGTGTTACCATAGTTTCTGGAGTCCGCCAGTGGTAGGCAGAACTCCTCTGAGCTGCCACTATGGAGCCCAGCCTGCCTTTGGTCTCAGGGAAGGTACTGGGGCTGGAGGCTGGCATCAGCCCTACACACAGCCAACAGCCCTTGATTAGTGACAGGGCTCAGAAGATGCCACAGCATTGTGGATGTCAGAAAATTCGCTTTTCTTGCCTGCATTAACGACTTCACTTCCCCAGTGTTGAAATAGCCATACGTTACCCTTTATACACATCTGTACTTTCTAGATGGAGGTCATTCAGAACCTTTTGAAATGATTTTTGCTTTTAAGATGCAGTGTGGAAAGTTACCTGACTATATAGCAGTAATTACATGTGAGGCAAGCAGTTCCAAAAACTCTTCTTTTAGGGTTCAAGGCACAATTCCTGCTTGTTAGTATGCTGAGGAATTCAAAGGGACATGAAAGATAAGACACAGTATGACCTTAAGTTGGGTGTGGCTGTGTGACAACCAATCAGAACAATTTTATCTATAAATCTGTGTGAATGATATCTGCTCAAAGCACTGGGTAAAAAGTTTCCTAGGCAAATTCTGTTTTTATACAGAGAAATTGGTATTTTCCACTTCATGGCTTTGGTGCCTCATAACGTGTTTCTGTTTCTTCCTTTTCTTCCTTGTGTTTCTAATTTTAACAAGGTGATGATTATAGGACTTACATGTGAAACTAACGAAGTACATTTGTAATTTTCATAATAATTTTGTGAACCTTAAGATCAGGAAATTATATTTATATAAAGAACTTGACAACTTTTAAGGGCGTGTTATTTAAAATGCTTAGCAATTGGAAGCAAAATAATAACTGCTACTATTTATAAGAGTGCCTCGCGGAATCTGTTTTTATGTTGACTGTTTTATGTTGAATGTTTTCCTCCACAACATGTATGTGCTGCTTATTACTGCAGAGTTGCTCATGGCATACTTTTCATGTTTTAATTTTTTTTCTCCCAGCAAAACAAACATTGAACATCTAAAAATAGATAAACTATAAAGTAGTACGAGCTGTTGCAAGGATATTTTTAAATGCTTTCAAAAATGAGACTTGGCTGGGCTTCGTGAATGAATTCCTAGTGTTTAAGTAAAGTATTTTGTAATTAGCACTCCTCCAAAGGCCTGGGAAATGGGAAGTCCAGAGTCTTGCTTTCCTTAGAGTGCCAGGATGGCAGAGAGCACAGAGGACCCACTCGGCAATGAATACTGGCAAAAATAGACACACGCTGTACAAGGTTTTCCAGGAAAATCTGCTAAGGGCAGCATTTGTTAACCTAACTGCCAGTACGCTCACTCTTTTCGACTGTTTTTATAGCAGAAAAAAACCTATATTCATTTCGTTTATTTAAAAACAAAACCTAAATCCAGGTTGTATCCCTAGGACCCCTGATGGCAAGAGTTAGAATTGTATTCATTTAATTGTATACTTTTATTGCAGATTGCTAAACGTTGGAGTGTTTGAAAACATCCCAGCCTTTGCTATGTAAAGTGGCTAGGTCAGTAGTTACCGCCCATATATTGATTGACAGCCTGGGACTTGCTTCCATTTTATTTCTAATCAGATAACGATTTGGACCTACTGTACAATGTGTTGTAAGCCATCCCTCTCTACAGCCTTGCACAAGACACGTGACACACTAATCCCCGGCCACCTAAGAGAGTGGCTTGTTTGTGGTGCTGTGGTTATTGTTGTGGTAGTTGTTCCTGAATGGCTTGATTGAAGACCGATCAAACGTCCTCCATAAAAACATATTCTCCTTGTGAGAAAACAGTGTACGTGTTTCAACAACGCTGCGTGCAAACAAACCTTATAATCATCTCGTGGGTTTACTTTTCACCTTAGTAAGATAGGTCTCAAAGGACGTGACTTCATAGTGCAAGATGTCTAGCTGTCTTTGTCTTTCATCATTCTGTTAATTTTTATTTACAGATAACATAAACTGGAACTAACATAAAAAAATAAAAATTCGTATCGGCCAATAACATCCTCTCTAATCTTCCAAAACGAAAAATCTTGCAGATCTAGCAGTTGGCTCTGCAGTGCTTCCATTCACATGCGGCAACATTTCAGGCCTTGTAAGATCAGAAAGAGCCAAGAAGTACCAGGATTCACTATTGTAATACTAATTGTGAATTTTTTATTTATTGGAAAGTTTCCAAAGCCCCGGAAAGGCATGCATTGTCTGTTCACATGGTTTAGGGTTTCCTCCCAAGTTTCAGAGTTCAACGTTGACATTTTTCTATTCTCTTTGGCATTTAATTTCAATGATTCGGGATCCATTCTCCTGTTAAAAGAGAGATAGAGCGGCAAAAGGCCAAGCCTCTGTCCACCTTCACTCTACTTCAGCTCTAGGAAAGTGGAATGTTGAAATATACTGCAGGGCCTTAAAGATGCACATAAAAAAAAAAAATCTTGAATTATAAGAAGAGACTGTTCCTTTTGTTGTTCTTGTTTTTTCTAACTTCTTTTTACTTACTGGACATTCTTATCCACTCTTGCTAATATCTGATACAAGGCAGCTGGAGAACATTTATAGCCTTGAGGCTTCAAATAACTTTCCCTATGATGGGAGGAACTTTAAACAATGTTCGAATAATCAACTGTTGCAGCCTTATATTTTACACATGCCCCTCCTCTAAATCCTTCTTTCTAGAATATTTTGTGAGAATATTTTCTCTGAATTATTTATATTTATACTATTTTTCTATGAATGACCTTTGTATTTTATTATACACATTAAATAGTTTGTGTAGAACCTTATCTTGATGTCTGTTATCTGTCTGCATTTCTTGTCTTTGTTGTCTACTGTCATTAGTTTCATTTAATTTTTAAACTTGGATTTAAAAAAAACACATCTATTTAGAATGTGACTAAAGTGGCATTTCAAACTAGTGAGGAAAGACTGACCAATTTTATAAATGATGTTGGGAAATTTTGTGAACCATCTGGAAAAAATAAAGTGAGATTTTTATCTCACGCAATATATAGAAATAAATTCCAGATGGATTAAAGAACTAAATGTAAAAGTGAAAACTATAAAATATTAGAAGAAAATATGGAATGTGTCTTTAGCATTGGGGAATGGGAAAGTCTTTCAAAGCAAGACATGAAACCCAGAAGCTATGAGAGAAAAGATTGACAGATCAGTAAAGGTTTAAAATTTCTGAATGGCCAAAGGTGTCAGAAATACATCACTATCATTTTCTGGGGAATGATGTCAGTGCAGTTATACAAGAGAAATGAGAGATATACAAATTAGAAAGAAGTCAAGTTTACTATTTAATTCTAGAAGATTGAGTCTTGAACATCCAAGAAAAACATGCAAAACATGCAAAACATGCAAAAACATGCAAAAATATGGTAGTATTAAAAATAATAATCTAACATCATGCAAAAACCAATGCTTTTCTCTATATAAACATACATCACATAAAATATGTATTTGAATGAGAGATTTCCATTACAATATAAACTAGAACCATAAAGTACATAGGAATAAACTCAGTAAACTTGGTACAAGATTTATGTAAAGAAAACTTCAAAAATGATTTTGAAGATCTCAGTGGATAATTTAACATCATAAGTTACATTTCTATTGGAGAACAGTTAGCTGCCTTGATATTTTAAAGAATTTCTCCTAAATTGACCTATAAATTTAACACAACCACCATAATGACAGCAATAAGATTTTACTTTTTAATGATTACCCAAGCTAATCCTAAAGACTTTTTGATAAAGTAAGGATGAAAGAAAGCCTGGAAAATACTGAAAGTAAGAAAAAAAAATGAGAAAGAGCTTTCAGTATATTTAAATATATTATACTGCTACAATAACCAAGAGAATTGAGTTCTGTCAGGCAGAAAAAAAGGAACAGAATAAGGTCAAGAAATAGGTTGAAATACATAAGGGTTTTGATATATGATAAATCATGAGTAGAGGGGTGACAAAGTATTGTATGTGGTTTAAGGTTTTTAAAATATCAAATTGAATACCTATCTCAACCCTTATGTCCAAAATATTTCCAGATGGATCAAAGAGTTAAACATTACAAATTTTAAAAATATATTATAATTGCAATTGTGAGAATGTTTTCTAAGTTAGATATAAAACTAGAAACCATAGGCAAATAATAAATTTCCACTTGTAAATTAAAAATTTTAGCATCATAGGGGCACCTGGGTGGTTCAGTCACTTAAGCCTCTGACTTCAGCTCAGATCATGATCTCACAGTTCATGGGCTCGAGCCCTGCGTTGGATCTGTGCTGACAGCTTGGAGCCTGGAGCCTGCTTCAGATTCTGTTTCCCTCTCTCTCTGACCCAACCCCACTCATATTCTCTCTCTCTCTCTCTCTCTCTCTCTCTCTCTCTCAAAAAAAAAAAAATTAAAAAAATTTAGCATCATGAAAAAACCGTAAGTGATTTCAAAAATTGAATAATGAACTAGGTAAATACTCTTGCAACAAATGTAACAAATTGTTATTTTTCTCATAATGAGCAAACAGCTCTTACAAATAAGAGAAACAAATCCTTTGGAAAAATAAGCAAAAGATATATGATTCAATGCAAAAGGAATAGTTAAGGAAATGCAAATCAAACCACAATGAATTACCATTTTTCAAATGCAGACGAAACCACAAGATACCATTTTTCAATTATCAGGTTGGCCAAGATTCAAAAATGTTTTAGGATGTTGTATTAGAAGGACTCAAGGGAAATGGGCGTTCTTACTCATTGCAAGTGAGGATATAAATTGGTATAACTTCTTTGGAAGATGATTTGGCAATATTAGTCAGAGTTAAAAATACATTTGTTATCTGACCCAGCAACTCAGCTTTCCAAGGAAGTATCCTACAGATAATGTGCACAAAAATGTAGGTATAAAGCCATTCAAAGCAGTATTTTCTATAGCAGTAGCATAGTGTCCATCCATAGGATCATTATTAAATTATGAAATAGCTATACTACATAATACTGTGAAGCTTTTTAAAGGAATAAAGCAGATGCATAAGTGCTGCTAAGGAACAATCACTTCAATATTTTGCTAGGTCAAACTACGGGAACAAACCATGAGGTTAGTATGTCACTCTTTTTATAAATGTTATTCATCTTTACAAGTGACTGGTAAACCTACAAAATGATCCCCAAGTTTCTGATGATCATAGATGTTCCCACCTTTTCTATTCTTTTTTTTTTTGGCTGCTTTACTTTTTACAATTTGAAAGTCTTAAGTATTCATTATTTTAGTGATTTTATTTTTTTAACAACACTTGCACATCCGTGAGCTTTTTTTAAATATTTATTTATTTTTGAAGGAGAGAGAGAGACAGAGTGTGAACATAGGAGGGGCAGAGAGAGAGGGAGACATGGAATCCGAAGCAGGCTCCAGGCTCCAAGCTGTCAGCACAGAGCCCGATATGGGGCTCGAACCCACGAGCTGTGAGATCATGACCTGAGCCGAAGTCAGACGCTTAACTGACTGAGCCAATCAGGCACTCCTATTTTAGTGATTTTAAAAACAATTATTAATAAAAAACAAACCTCACCAGCTTACAGAGCCTTCTGCCACGTATAGACACTCTAATATCATTCTGCAAATAAAGCAAAAGCACATCAATCATTTTCACTCAAGAAAATATAGACTTTGCCATTATAACTAAGAATGATCTTTAGACGCTTTAGATGAATCAAAGGTTTAAACCATGTGAAATTCTGCTTGCCTTATGAAGCTTGAAACCTTGGGAAATTAAATAATGAATAGATCTATAAGACCACAGAAAAATCAAACCAACCAAAACAATTCAATGGCTCTTGATGCATACCATGGAGAAACTTTGAAATGGCCAGTCTGACACTTTCACACCTCCTGACATTTATGAAGCCACCAAAACAAACCACAGAGTTATTTCACATTGAATTACAGAGTCAAACTGATTTCCCCAGGAGAGATAGAGAACTGAAGAGCCCTGAAAGAAAACTCGGAAAGAATCTTTGCATGTTTACAAGTCCATATTCATAGTCCATCTAACTTGTGTATGTAAAGCTGTTTAGGGTTTTGTCAAATATTTACTCAGCTTAAAATTGATTGTGCTGAGTGATCAAATGGATCATATACAAGTCTGATCATATTATTGAGGAAAACGAAAATTCCTAAACCAACCATATGTCAGATATCATATAGTCTTTGTATCCAAACTAAGAATTTCGGGCAAGGAAACTTGAATCTACAAGACAAAATATGTTTTCTCTGTGGATGCTGATTTTCAGCGTCTGCCAAGTGCATAGCTGGAGAATTCAGATGGTTGTGGTTCTGGGATCTTGGGGATTGTTTCTACCTTCTGGCAAAGAATGTTCTTCCCTATTATTCAAACGTTCCCAAATGACCTGAGTGACAGCTAACAGCTGGGTCAAAAGCTGTAATTATTTCATCAGGTCTCTTGGTTTCAACTAACTTCTATAACTTGTGGGGATTTGGGGTATCTAATTTCAATCTCTTTCCTAGATTCCATGCCTGGATTTGCACCTCCCCTGGCCACTCTGCAAGCCTCTCACACTCAGTATATATAGAACGCTTATCTGACCATACCCCAGTCTCAATAGACTCCCCTCCATGTGTTCCATATAATGGCTAGCAGTCTTTGCCGGCCACACAGGCACCCACATGAAAACTGGAGATATCCTTGACCCATGGCTCTTCTTTCTGATCCTTCCTACTCAAGTAATACTCACATTCTTTCAGTTATGCTGTTCATAATTTTCTTTAAATCTTTAACCTACCCTTTCTGTTTCAACTGCTAATGCCCTCATTTAATGTCTCATCATTTCTTGCATCAGGGACTCTTGTCATTTTTCAACTGGCCCTCCACCCTCCTGGTTTAATCCCCCCTAAATATTCCAAACTTCATTCAGAGCCGTTCTAAAATGCACAGTGGATCATGTCTCTCTTGTATTCAAAATGATGATGCCTCATTGCCAACAAGATCAAGCATAAAGTCCCAGGAAAGTCATTGAAGATATTTTACAAGCTGACCCTAATTTGACTTTTCAGCTTTGTTTCCCATCACTTTGCATATGTGGGTGCACATACACACACACACACACACACACACACACACATACATACACACATCCCTTCCACCATAACATAGTACTCATGCCTCATGCTCCCCTAAACATGTCATTATCCTTTACACAGCAATGTAAAGTTTGCGTACTTTGCTATTTCTTTTTTTAACAATGCCTTTAAAGGTAGTCCTTTAGCAATGCTACCACTCTATTACTGATTCTTTGTCTACTGACCCCTTATCTCTTCTGGGTGGCCCATTTTCCCATCCAGAGTTGATGGCTAAAGGAAGGAAGAATGGTCCCATTGGCCAAGATCTTCTGTAGCCTTTAGGAACTCCAGCAGAGTGAGTGCAGGTATTGTCTGAAAGTAGAAAATGCTCCAGTCTCAGGTCTCTGATTTCTAGGGTTTCCTTCAAAGAAACAATGCTAGGTAGAGCTAGGGGATTTATCACTTATCATGGTCCCAGACTAGAGGCTACAGGAGAAGCAACAGGTCAGTGATTCTCGGAAGTTTTCCTCTCTTCTTCTCAGGTCTTCTCAGCTGACAGTTGTAGTTTTTCCTGTATTTATTTATTTATTTATTTATTTATACTTCTGTTTATATTGCCTAAGTGATGCCTTCCCCTGCTCCTTACAAAGATTCCCCCTTCTAGCAATACTTCCCATCAGTGGTCACCAATCTTAGCAAAAAAATAAAACAAAAACAAACAAAAACAAAACAAAAACAACAAACAAACAAAAACCCCCAGAAGCTTCCAAAGGCTTAGCTCAAAGATCACATCTATCTGCTTATGGAACTAAGTGACTCTCCTCCTTTACTGTGTGTTCACAGCACTTTGTTCTTGTCTCTGTCCTCATGTTTATCATAATGTATGTAATGATTTGTTTGTGTGTCTGTCTCTTCCACACCTGTGAGCTGTTTGAGGGTATGGGCCATGTCTTATAATATAATATAATAACCACACAGCTCCAGACACACTGAAATTTTGTCTGCTCCCAGAAAACACCAAGTTTTTTTTTCTGTTTTGGGGACTTTGTTCTTGCTGGTGCTTCCTGAAACCTTCACCCTGGATCCTTTTTATTTGGATTCCAACTTAAATGCCAGGTCCTCAGAGAGCCCATCACTTTTTAACTTCCTCAATAATCTCCATGATATCGATCTTTATTTCTTTTTCCTAGCATTTTTCACTAGTTGAAATCATCTTTACTGTCTATCCTACCTGTCGTGAAAATGTAAAGGTCAAGGGTATCTGTCTTGTTCATCTTTTTGTCCCCAGTGGCTAGCACATAGTAGCTGCTTAAAAACTACTGTTGAGTGCATTATTTTTTCTGTTTATTTATGCCGTTAATTCTTTTACAAAACTAAAATCATACTATCGATCTATTTATTCTACTTTGTTCATTTACTGTCATTTCTTGAGCTTTTCCTAAAGTTAACTATTCTTTGAGAACATGATGCTTACCTACTCCTATGCGTGAACATAGGGAAAACCTAATCACCAAACACAACAGACATTCCCACCCATCTTCCTCCTTAACACTCTGCCTTGGGTGCTGTGGAATGCCTCTTCCTTGTGGTCCCCTCTACTCCTGTGGTGCTGTGAGACCCTCACTTTCAGTTCTCATATTCCCTCATTGTTGGTTCCTTCTCCATCCATGGGTCTATTGACTCTTGCACTCTCTAAATGTATAAATTCTATCTTGTCCATCTGGGCTCATCTCTCCCTTTGCAATTTCACTCCTACCAATGATCTCTTCTGTCTGTACTGCCAGCTTTCCCCCAAGCTTCTCTTCCACGTCTCCATGCAGATGTCCTTCTGGCACTTCCAGGTCAACATGTCCACACTTGGATTCAGAGCATGCCCTCTCCTAAATCAGTTCCTTTTCTTGAACCTTCTATTTCTGTTAACACAACCACCATCATTCCAGCCATTTTGGCTCAAGCTAGGTTGTCATCTTTGATTGACTTTCCTCATTCATACATTTGCTGAATCCTCTTTCTTGTTTTGTGTAATGATGTAATTATATTGCTTTTCTGTGATATATAAGTCTTATATGTTCCATGTAATGATTTCAAACATACAGAAAACTAAAAGGAAGAGGGTAAAAATCACAGAGAACCCCAATCCCCTAACTACAATGTTCATAATTAATAATTTGGAAGCCATTCATTTGTGAATATTTTATTTTGGGTAGAAATATGATAGATGATATCTGGATAGATAAACATAAATAAGACATCATATTAATTAAATCTTTAAAGATTCAAAACATCAGAAGAGTTCCAAAATTGTGACTTAATTTATTTTTTTAATTTTTAATGCTAATTTATTTTTGAGAGAGAGAGAGAGAGAGTGAGCAAGGATGGGGCTGAGAGAGAGGGAGACACAGAATCCCAAGCAGGCTCCAGGGTCTGAGATGTCAGCACAGAGACTGACGCTGGGCTCCACCCACAAACAGAGATCATGACCTGAGCCAAAGTTGATACTTAACTAGCTGAGCCACCCAGGCACCCCATATTGTGGCTTAATTTAAATTTGTATGATGAACAACTTCAGGTCTAAATCTTGTCAGTATTACCTCTATGAAGGCATATATAACCTCATGTGCAAAATTGAAAAATGTCTGTATTTTAGGCCTTTTGTGAATTTGAAGTCTGGACCAAATGGTGCCCCTGTGGCAGACTCTGGAATTGGGACCTTATTTTATTCATCTTTTTGTGCCCCATGGAGACTCTCATGGTATATGTGGACTAATTTTTTGCTCTGTGAATGATCAATGGCATCAACAAATATCTTTTAATATCTCCTATACACAAGCCACTGCTAACCATGTGAGATATACACAAATGAATAAGACATTCCCCTTGCTTTTGAGGAAATATATAGCCATAGTCTTTCCAAAAAAAATGCCCTATGGCCTCCTTAAACTTTGCTACCTCCCACCTATCTCCATGCCTGTGAAGAGTTCCTTTTGGTTCTCTATGGGTTTTGTGTAGAACCTGAAGTCCCCGGGCCTTGCTCCCAACACACACTTTGAAATATGAGAGGGGATGCAAAAAAGAAAAGAGATCTGAGAAAACTGATTTAAAAGGAATGAACGTTGTTTGTTTTTTGAAAACATGTTTTGTAGGTTGATGGCTCTTGATCACTGTAGGATGGCCACTGTGGGATCCCTCAAACATTGCAAGAGCTCATCTTGGTCATATAATGACTTTGGCTATAATCTGCTGCCTTCTTTCAAAGGATGCCGCTATTCTGCAGAGGCTTGTGTCTGAACTCAGCCATATTTCTAGGCTCAAAGTGGTGGGACACCATTCATGTGAAAGCACCATGGGAGACTTAAAAGCATCATGTGGACCTTCAGGATAATCTAAAGTATTCCGAGCAGATGTCCAAGGCAGAAGATGCTCATTTGGTACATGGGAGGGAGCAGCGAGATTTATTTTTAAACATTCATTGGCCTGAAATGAAGAACACTTGGGGCCATCACATTCAGCAATCTCAATTACAGCAACACATCTTAGAAGGAAAACACGCCTGCTCTGTACTTGAAGATCAGATCACAATGTCTCCCTAACTCTGCAAATACTGTTCAAGAAGTTTAAAATTTCACGCAAGCGATATATGGCGTGAAAGCTTTAGAGAAAATGCTAGCTTGGAGAGCACGTCAGTCATTTTTAAGAGCAGATGTCCACCACTTCTCTCTTTGGAGGAAGCATCCCAGTAAGCCGCATGCTGCTGAATCAGATGTGACAAAAAAGTTCAGTCAGCCCAGTTTATTTTGGCTTGAGAGTCAGCAGCCATGAGTGGGCAATGGCTGGTATTTCTGGGTCTGCTGCTGCTTCTACTTCAGAGACTGTTGAGTCAGACCTGACTGAACTCACAGCCGTCACTGGTTCTACGGCACACATGTGCCTCTTCACAGCCTGAGTGCTGGTGATCTATAGCATCCTGGTAATTTGTGTTTTAAAATGGCACACCTACCTGCACAGATGTAAAATCGGCACCAAGCAAAATAAGCTTACCCTAGAATGTTGGTCTTCTGTGTTCCTCCATAGAAGACCAAACACCCAGGCGCTGATCTGTTTGTTATGCGGTACATGTCGTCTCTGGGGGTGACAGCAACATTCATCAAAGCTCCAGTCTTTCGAAAGGGATAATGTTCAGGAAATATTTGAGCGGCTATCAGAGAATGCATCCTTGCCTTATGGCTTTTCTAAAATGGAATAAAAATCCTGTTTTCAATCAGAATCTTCCAAAGAATACAGACCTCATTTCTCCAACTTCTTGGAGAGAAGCCCAAGCAAACATCAACTACTAAAATTTCTACTTTTTAGCTTCAAGTGCCTCACTTAGTGTCATACTGTTGACTTCCTTTCAGATGTTGTCCACATGAGGATTTTACTCAAGGTAGATTAGATCTATAGATTCTGCTCTCTATTTGTACTTTGAGCTTGAAGGGATATTATATCACCTTACCTCTTTGAAAGTGAAGAAATAAAAGCAGGGTCATCTTAGACATACTCTATTGAACGGGAAGCTTGAGACCAAAATGACCTGCATAAAAAAGCAAAATGCAAGCAAAAACATGCAACAAAACCAAAAAATTAAACCTGTTTACTTCTCTGCCAATAACACATAATATCTCTAATACCCTTAAAATAATCTCACTTGCCCAACATTTTAGAGTTTACACAATGCTTTCACATCAGTTGTTTTAATCCCTCACAACTGCTCTAGAAACATTTTTTTTGTATCTTGAGCAATGAGGAAATGAACAGAGTGGCCAAAACACTTGCAAAGGTCAGGTCTTTGGGTCTGAACAAGTTTTTGGGTCTGAACAGAGGTTCCGATTCCTGGGCAGGAATGCTTTGTGAAATGATTCTATTCCACAAGTAAGCAGCACTGAGCACAAACCAACTTAAAAATCTAAATAGATTTGCTTTTCCCATTGGTTTGAAATTTTCCAAACTTAGCTTTGACCAGCAAAATTGTCCTGTTGTCCCTGGAAGTAGGTCCAAAGCCACATCCATAAAATGACAACATCTGTTAGCATAATCAGAAAGGGATTAAATTACCACTCTACTTCCTTGGGCCCTGAACTGGTTTGCTCCCAGCAGCTTCCAACCTCAGTAGTATTAAAGTAATTTGACTGCCTCTTCCCCATGAGAGATTGGTATTGTGCACACTTGTTCAAAGAAAACTGTTGCTGTTGTTTCTGTGGTACTGGGATTAATTATGTCAGAGTGATTTCTTTTGTCTCCTTTTCCATATTTAATGGAGCTGGGAAATCTAAAACTCATTTATCCTCTTTCCCACACTGAAACCTTTCCACGTTTTCTAAAACAATTAAGATAATAAAAGAAAAACAGAGTGACAGGGAAGATGTGGGGTTCTTTTACAGAAAGAAGACCTTTTGAGTTTCCATGACCCACTTCTCCCTCCCACCCCTCCTTCCCTTGCTCCCCTCCCCTCCCCTTCTTCCCCTACCCCTCACTTCCCTTCCAGGTTCTTCCTTTTCATAGAGGCACTTTAGGTCAGGAGAATGTGACTCTGCAGCAGGTAAAAGTGAAACTAAAACAGTAAGTCTTCCTTTCTCTTCCTCCTCTGACTTCTTCATCTGCATAAATTAAAACCCATTCTAAACTGTCTTCTTTCCTTTGGCATGAAAATAAGTTCTCCAAGCCTTCATTAAACGCCCAGTCACCTCATCCTGTTTTCAGCTTCCTTAACTTTTTGTCCCTCAACTTCTCCTGGATATCTATTGTCAGACTGGTATGATTTTTTTTTTCTGTGAAACCTGAATTGGTAACCTTGGAAAGTCTGAATTGCATCCAAAAGGAATTCATTACTGAGTGGGGGTGACTTTGACTTTCATGAAAATGAAGGCTCCGAAATCATCAGCTTTAGAAAATAATTCATTATACTTTTTTTTTTTTTTGGTGGTGGGGTGGATAAAGTACCTTTCATAAAAACACCTCTTGTATGAGTATCCTGTGTGACCTATCTCTTATGAAAGAAAATGTTAGGACAGTCAGCTATTTGGAAACATTGTATGTGCAAGCTTTTATGCTGACTTTCAGTGAGAACAAGATGAATCATGAATACTTAAAATTCCTTCCCCATAGTTCTGCTTGAATCCTAGTTGAATTGTTTCAGAGTATGCACCTGGGAGACACTGTATACAATACGGGGTTGGAAGTCAGAACTTCCAAAAATGGCCCAGCTTAGTGGTCAGTGGTAATGTAGCTCCCTGGAAATTTCATCTCAGAGCTCTCCTGTCTCATTATTTGGGCACATGCTTGCATGTCTCCCTTTCGTGCAAGGCAAAAGAATACTGACCACTAGCCTCGGAATGTTGAAGGTTAACAAAAGTGGTGATTTTCCCTTAATTTAGAAAAATTACATAAAAGAACTGAGGATGACATTTATGCATCTACCACCCAGATCAAAACAATTTTAATATTTTGCCACATTTGCTTTAGATTTTTTTCATATTACATACATAAATAAAGTGGGGATTAAGTAAAAATCCTTTTTTGTACTCCTACTCAATTATATTCTTCTTTCTCCCTCTCTAGAGGCAAACACTTCCATAAATTTGGGATATAATTTCCCAGTCCGTGTTTTTACATCTTTATTATTTAGCTTTAAACATTATGTAATATTTGAGGCAGACAATTCTAATTTCCTACTTAATCATTGTCACATTGCCTTCTAACATTCTATCAGAACCCTGGTCCTGTCCCAGGAAGGTGTTTTCACACCCCCTCCCAGCCTCTAGTGCAGCTAAAGACTGGAGGGATGAGTAGGGACAGATTTGACATAGTTTTGGTCAAGAAGCTTAGTGCAGAAGTTTAGAAAGTGAGGCCTGTAAGAAAACCACTGTTTTCTTGGTGAAAGTGGGTATATTCAGATTCAGATCTAAAGCATGGGTGCAATGTGTGACACGGAAGTTACCATCTTGTCATCTTGTCCATGGAAGAGCGGAAGATAGAATGGGCCATGAGCCGGGACCAAACAACCCTGGATATAGGCTTCAGCATCTCTGAAAATAATTTGTTGAGTCCTCTAGTAAAGGTGGACTAATTAAACTTATTTAGACATGTATATACCCTGTTCCCCTTCTGGACCAAGGCTGGTTAACTGTACAACTGTCCCATCCTTCACTTTGTGGGACTTGACTGGTGGCACCTTGGAGCCACTGGTATCTGGATCACCTTCAGATGAATTCTTACAGGACAAAATTATAAGCTGCTATTTTTGTTAAGCCACTGTCATTACATTTCTTTAAATACAGCCAAACACCACCTTAACTGGTAATGTATTATTTTGTTTTTAAAAATTTTATAGAAATGATATTAGCTTAACAACCTGTTTTTTTTTCACTCAAATTATGCTTGACTTCCAGCCACTTGATACATATTTGGTTCATTTACTTTTATGATTATTTTTTCCATCATCCATTTTTTTCAATGGGTATTTAGATTTTCTAACTTTTCACCATTACCAATGACATTGTTCTGCAAAGCCCTGTAGACTCACTCACGCGACAGTTTCTCTAGGATGTATGTTAGATGTAGACTCTGAGCATCTTATTGAGATTCTTAATTTGGGTCTAAGTGGCCTTTCGAAAATAGACCAGTTCATGAATTTAGCGGTAATTCAGGTGGGTAATGGCAGTCTCTGGGACTCTTTAAACTATATGACGTCACATTTCCTTATTTTTTTTACCATATTTTTTAAGCTTCTGACAAAAGTAGAAACCAAAATTTAAAAAACATACAGAAACAGCAGTAACTGAGTAAAAAAGATTCTGATATCCATCAGCTCTATGCCAATTCCTTCTGTTATTCCCCTTTTGGACACAAAATTCTACCCTAGTATTTTTCAACCATGGCACTATTGACATTTGGGGCTAGATCATTCTTTTATTTTATTTTTTATTTTTTTTAAATTTACACCCAAATTAGTTAGCATATAGTGCAACAATGATTTCAGAAGTAGATTCCTTAGTGCCCCTTATCCATTTAGCCCATCCCTCCTCCCACAACCCCTCCAGCAACCGTCTGTTTGTTCTTCATATTTAAGAGTCTCTTATGTTTTGTCCCCTTCCCTGTTTTTATATTATTTTTGTTTCCCTTCCCTTATGTTCATCTGTTTTGTCTCTTAAAGTCCTCATATGAGTGAAGTCATATGATATTTGTCTTTCTCTGACTAGTTTCACTTAGCATAATACCCTCCAGTGCCATCCACGTAGTTGCACATGGCAAGATTTCATTCTTTTTGATTGCCGAGTAATACTCCATTGTGTGTGTGTGTGTGTGTGTGTGTGTGTGTGTGTGTGTGTATACCACATCTTTATGCATTCATCCATCAATGGACATTTGGGCTCTTTCCATACTTTGGCTATTGTTGATAGTGCTGCTATAAACATGGGGGTGCATGTGTCCCTTCGAAATAGCACACCTTTATCCCGTGGATAAATGCCTAGTAGTGCAATTGCTGAGTCGTAGGGTAGTTCTATTTTTAGTTTTTTGAGGAACCTCCATTCTGTTTTCCAGAATGGCTGCACCAGCTTGCATTCCCAGCAGCAATGCAAAAGAGATCCTCTTTCTCTGCACCCTTGTCAACATCTGTTGTTGCCTGAGTTGTTAATGTTAGCCATTCTGACAGGTGTAAGGTGATATCTCATGGTGGTTTAGATTTGTATTTCCTTGATGATGAGTGATGTTGAGCATTTTTTCATGTGTCAGTTGGCCATCTGGATGTCTTCCTTGGAGAAGTGTCTATTCATGTCTTTCGCCTGTTTCTTCATTGGATTATTTGGTTTTTGGGTTTTGAGTTTGATAAGTTCTTTATAGATTTTGGATACTAACCTTTTATCTGATATGTCATTTGCAAATATCTTCTCCCATTCCATTGGTTGCCTTTTAGTTTTTGTGATTGTTTCCTTCACTGTGCAGAATCTTTTTATCTTGATGAGGTCCCAGTAGTTCATTTTTCCTTTTGTTTCCCTTGCTTCTGGAGACATGTTAAGAAGTTGCTGCGGCCAAGATTAAAGAGGTTTTGCCTGCTTTCTCCTCAAGGATTTTGGTGGCTTCCTGTCTTGCATTGAGGTCTTTCATCCATTTTGAGTTTATTTTTGTGTATGGTGTAAGAAAGTGGTCCAGGTTCATTCTTCTGCATGTCGCTGTCCAGTTTTCTCAGCACCACTTGCTGAAGAGACAGTCTTTATTCAATTGGATATTCTTTTCCGCTTTGTCAAAGATTAGTTGGCCATACATTTGTGGGTCCATTTCTGGGTTCTTGGGCTAGATCATTCTTCATTGCAGGGCCTGTTCTGTGCATTGTATGATGTTTAGTAGCCTCCTTGGCCTCTCCTTATTAGATGCCATTAGCACACTCCTCCCCAGTTGTGACAACCAGAAATGACTCTAGATTGCCAAATGTCCTGGAGAAGCTGGGGAGGGGGTGGGGGGGGGGGAAGGTGCAGAATCACCTAGTGGAGAACTACAGCTCTGCAGCAGCTAATTCCTGTGGTATTTAGGCTGAATATGAGCAAAGAATCCCACAGAGACAATGGCAGACCATGCATTTTAAAAAAATTTAACATTTATTTATTTTTAAGAGATAGAGAGCAACAGAGAATAAGAGGTGAGGGTAGAAAGAGAGGGAGACACAAAACCCAAAGAATCCAAAGCAGGCTCCAGGCTCTGAGCTGTGAGCACAGAGCCAATGTGGGGCTCAAACCCATGAACTGTGAGATCATAATCTGAGCCGAAGTCAGATGTTCAACTGACTGAGCCACCCAGGCACAACCACCAAGGCACATCCATGCATTTTTTTTTAATAGTCATTTTAAGCCCAATTAAGAGTCTACTATAACACCAGTTTCGGTAAACCTATATTTCCATCCCCTAAGTTGGGGAAATTAATGTTGGATAATTATAAAACCTTTTTAAAATAAATGTATAAGGAATAATAATAATATAATTACATTTTACTGTGCAGAGAATTTTCCTAAATTTGTTATATATGCCTGCTTATTTAATCTTCACAATACACTTGTGATATAGGTACTATTTTATACCCATTTGACAGATAAGAAAACTGAGGTGCACGAAGGTTAAAATTTGTTCAAGGTACATGTAATTACCACCATGTTATAGATGAATAAATTGAACAGGGATTAAGAAAGTTAACAAGGATCTCACAGTATTAAACTTGGAGGTGATGTTCAATTGTGGCTTAAGATTGTTATACCCATGAACATCATACAAATTAAAGCTATTTATTGTCAAAGCTACTTAACATTAAGGATATTGATCCCTTAAGAGGAATTTAGTTACCACTTTTGCAAATTTAGAAAAATTAGATTTTATAATTTGTCATTAGAAGATTGTATTTATGTCTAAGTTTTAATTCAATTTTTCCCCTTTCTTTTTCTTCCCTTACCTCCCACATTTTTCCAGTAAGGATGTGGGTAAGGCAGCTAACCTGATGTAGAAAGCTAACATAATAAAACATCCTGGGAGCTTCAAGTGGATTCAGAAATGATAACACAACATGTCCTAGAAGGACCCATCCATGCTAGGCCTGAACATGAGAAATTGACTCCTTCTCAAAAGAAACCTGGTCAGTTACACAGTTGCAAGAGCCCATTAGAGAAAAATAAACCCATTATTCAGAAGTACACTGCTCTGGGTGCTAAGATCAGACAGCACCTTCAACACCATTCAAACAATCTCATCCAGTGATGAGTTTCCTAAGTCTGGGTAAGCCCAGTTCAGGAAAAGAATGGTTGTCAATTATGACCTGTCTTTTTTATTTTATTTTATTTTATTTTATTTTATTTTATTTTATTTTATTATTTTATTTTTTAATTATTTTTTAATTTACATCAAGTTAGCATACAGTGCAAGAATGATTTCAGGGATAGATTCCTTGATGCCTCTTACCCATTTAGCCCATCCCCCTTCCCACAACTCCTCCAGTAACCATCTGTTTGTTCTCCATATTTAAGAGTCTCATGTTTTGTCCCCCTCCCTGTTTTAATATTATTTTTTCTTCTCTTCCCTTGTGTTCATCTTATGAACTGTCCTTCTTATGCTGACTGTAATTTGAGTCTCTCATGAATACTTCTAAAGTCATTACAATATCAAATTTTATAAGAATTTTATACATTATCCTGACCTTCTTGTATTTTTTCCCTGATTCTCTGGAATCTTCATTAATCTCCATATGACACTCCTGTTTTAAGTGTTTAGACAAATATACTAATTTTTAAAAGTACTTTCTTTTTTCAGTTTTGAAAATTCCTGATTGTGCCTGTTCTCCTGAAACTACTATATTGAGCCATCGTAGGGTCACTGTGGTTTGTGCTACTAACTTAATAGCGATTTATGTAACTTTATTTCCCAAGCCTGCTCAGTTGCTTCTATTCTGTAAGGCTCAGGGCACTTTATAAATTAATAATTTTTAAAAAGCCTACAATAATAGTTGCAAAACCAGCAAAACCCACAGTGGGCAGATTTCACTTTCTGTTCCAAATTGCTACCTTAGGTCTATTAACAACCAGAACAATGGTGAGGGTTATTATGGTTTTTCTTGCGTTATATCTTTAAAAGAAGATTCGGCAGAATAGGTCGAGGTGAAAATGGCTGAAACTTCTAGTTCCTGGCGTAATTTGGAGAGTACTAATATTTATTAGTAGTCATATTAATAATAATATTATTATTATAATTACAAATAGTGAAAGTAGGGATGCATAAATAAAGTCTGCCCCAGGGGCAGCCCGGAGCTATATTCCAGCAAGTTCCTGTGCTTCAGTATTATGAGAATTTTTATCCATCATCAATAAAAAATGAGCATAGCAGTTATTATGGCAGCTTCCACAGTCAAGACTGTTTCTCCTATTACATCTCTTAGTAAAAGGGTGATACACTCTCCATTATACGATGTCAATTCATCCACCTTTCCGACATTAAAGTGTAACGTACAATCTTTACATGGATTCTTCCCTACTAAAGTCACATTTCAATGAACTTGGGGCAAGGACACAATGGGGCTAAATTAACTGTGGGCAGAAAGTAAAGTAAATTACATTTTTTTTATAAACCAGTAACAGTGATGAGCTACCTCCATTCCTTTTTCAGGAAGGAATGAAGTTGATACAAATTTGACAAAATAAATATTTTACAGAGCAGGCCTATGCTCACCAGTGGTGGAATTCTGCCAGATCAATGCCCCTGATGTCCCGCTGGGCACAATCTCTGGAACTACATATGAAACAAATACTTCTCTAACCCCAAACTCTCCAGTACCGTGGATATGAATAAACCATCTGGGCAGACTCACTGGCTGCTGCAGCCATCTTTCTAGCAACATGGTAACTGGGGTTGGGTTCTCAGAATATCAAAGTCCCCATCTCTATATGCTGATTTTTTTCCTTCCCCTAAGCCCCGTTAATTTTATTTTATCTTTTTATTTAACCTAACTACTCTTGCTTACAGTTATCAAAGGGCTACAAAAGCTTCACAGGTAACTCACTAGAGCATATGTGTGGGGAAATTTGGGAAGCCCAAGATATGGAGCAGAAGACCCCAGTCAAGTCCAGCCTCTGCCCCTCCTTACATGTCTTACTTTGGGAAGATGTCTTTCGTGTTTTTTAGTAGATTGTTTTAAGGTTATCTGACCAGCTCCAAATGATTCCCACGTCTCTGGGAAGCCACGCTTGTCTGCATACTCCTTGGATTTTATCCATCAGTCTCCTCACCACCCCTCCCCCCGACCTCCAAGCAGAGTTGATGAAAGGTAAGCTGTGAAAAACATCTTTCTGCCATGTGAACAAAGGAGCAAGAAAGCTAACCTGCAGGAATAAAATAATGTGGTGGAAAGGATGAAAGAGCATATAAGGAAAGGAAGACTGAATTTTGATACTTCTTAACCCAACCTAGGGAAGGAGAAAAAGTAATCTTGACAACATTCTTGTCCCACAGCCTCCATTTAGACAGACGTGGCTGCACACCTACCCTCTGGTTCTGTGAGACACCATGGGTCTTAGTGCTGGAGTTCCTTGTATCGTTTGTCTAGACTTTGTGGGTCTTTGTTACCTGCGACTGCGAGAGTCCTAAAACACTCTTTGAAGTCTTAGTTTTTCTTTTTCTACCACAAAACTAAAAATTCCTGAGCCACTATCATCAAGGGTTTGTGGAAACATAAAGTGAGCTCACAACAATATTTTGTCATTAACCATTCACAAGCTAATTCATTTGGCCAACAAATGTTTACAGGCCTCCACTATGTGCCTGACACTGCCCTAGACATAAGGGTAGAGCACTGAGCCATAAAATAAAATAAAATAAAATAAAATAAAATAAAATAAAATAAAATAAAACATTGCCAAATGGAATTCATGTTCTGGCAGAGGGAAATAGAATGTAAAAATTTAAAAAGCAATAAATACATTGTATGACAGATAATAAAAGGAAGTTTAAAAAAAGTACTGTAAAGCTGGCAGGGAATGATAGACGTGAAGGTTGTTATTTTAGGTAGATTGGTTAGAGAAAGCTTCAATAAGGCAATAACATCTGAGGCATGAAGCAAATAAGGGTGTGAGATAGGGAGCCATCTGGAGAACAGCACTGCAGGAGAGGGAAGAGAAATGCAAAAGCCCAGAGCGAGGTATAGACCTGCTTGAGGGAAAGAAAGAAGACCAGAGTGACACAGTAGAAGTTGTTGGGATCCTGGAGTAGCTGCCATGGTATGGTAAAGTCTTCTAATTTTACTCCTACTGAGGTGGAAAGCTATTAGAGGCTTTTGAAGGGAGACTTGACATGGTTTGACTTCCATTTTTTAAAGTGTATTTATTTTGAGAGAAAGAGGGTGCGAGCATGCACACACATGAGCAGGGGAAGAGCAAGGAGAGAGAGCGAGAGAGAGAAAGCCAAACTGTCAGCACAGAGCCCCACACGGGCCTCAAACTCAGGAACTGTGAGATCATCACCAGAGCCAAAATCAAGAGTCAAGAGCTTAACTCCCTGAGCCAACCAGGAGCCCCTTGACTTCTGTTTTTTGTTTTTTTTTTTTAATGTTTATTCACTTTTGAGATACAGAGCGACAACAAGAGCAGAGAAGGGACATAGAGAGAGGGAGACACAGAATCTAAAGCAGGCTCCAGGCTCTGAGCTGTCAGCACAGAGCCTGACACAGGGCTGGAACCCACGAACCGTGAGATCACGATCTGAGCTGAAGTTGGATGCTTAACTGACTGAGCCACCCAGGTGCCCCAGCCCCTTGCCTTCCACTTTGAAAGGATTCTTGAGATACTGCACTAAAAGCAGACAGTCAAGGGGAAGGTAAAGCAAGGAAATCTACCTGGAAGTCACCACAGTGGCCCAGGGGAGTGATTTGGGTGGCTTGGAAAAGAATGGTGGCTACAGAGGAATAATGAAGCCCCACATTTTCATTTAATTTGAAGGCAGAAGCTACAGGGCTTGCTGATCATTTCAAAATTTGAGAAAAGATGGGGTTAAGGACAGGGCAAAGATTTTGGCCAAATAGACAGATGGAACCATTGTTGATGAGATGGGGGAGATTACAGTATCAGAAGCTATTGAAGTGAGGAAAAAAGAGTTTCATTTTGGATATGGTAAAATTTAAACAATGATTAGATAAGCAAGTAAAAAAGTGAAGTAAGAAGTAAGGACTTGGGTATGAGAGTTTGGAGAGACTTCTAGACTGGAGAACTGGTTTCTAGTCCTGCCTCCTCTGTCTCCCAACTCCTGTTCACCTCCGGAGGAGCCTCCCCCTTGGGCCTGCTAAAATATTGATGCTTTCAGTTGGAGGATTAAGAATTAAGATTACAGATGGCATGATACTTTAAGATCAAAGTGTTTGGAAGGGTAGTGAGAGAATTTCTAAAAGCCCCAATTGACTTTCTTGGCTTTGTATAATTAATTTGGGTCAACATATCTTTTATCTTGGAACAAAATACTATCAGCAGCAAAACATTTTATATCTATAACTATGTTTATTGGAAACACTTGGATCTTCTGAGTCAGAAAACAAATATAGAGATCATTGAGATAATAATTAACAAATTATTCTTTGATGCATGAATTGTTGGACGAGCATATCAGTCATTGAACACTTATGCTGAGAACAGCCTAACAGGGCTAAGAGTATAAAACTCAGTCCCTGCTGTAAAGGGGCTTGGAGCAGAGAGCCTGAAATCTGGCATATCCAAGGGGTTGGTGAAGGCTTGCTTAGGGAGTCTGAGAGGACAAGTGGGAGTTCACCAGGCCAAGAGACAAGAAGGCCAATTCTGAGATTTCTAGCAGGAAGATCTAACAGGAATGATCTTCTTGTTAGATGGAAAAAGAAGAAACAACAATGGCCAGCAACATGAGATTAAGTGTTGTTAGAATATATAAATTTCAAGACAGGGAGTCATGAGAGTTTCAGTGGGAAGGATAGGCTAGAGCCCAGTTATGGGGTCTCGACATGTGACTAATTCTTTTCTTGCAAAGAAGCCATTCTTCCCTAGGCCAACTCAAATTCTTCATTTTTGGAAGGAGGCAGGGGTGACTAGATCATGTCAAACAACTAAAAACTAAATAATGGACTTTATACAACTTTAAAATTTTCTTCTTTTACATTTTCCTGATGCCTGGAGAGAAATGATGCAAAAGGCAGGAAAATAAATATTATGGAAATTAATTAATTAGGATATTGCTTGTTATATTTAAAAATTATGAGAAATAATGATCCATGCTACAAGCATCTTTGCAATGATTATTAGAGATTACAATCAAGAAGCATAAATATTAAGTCAATGACCTCTGGGGTCCCTTATAACAGTTGCAAAATTCCAATATTATGACCTTGCTTTTTTTCTCGTGTCTGAGGAATTGCCAGAGGGGAAGTATCTCTAAAGGAGGAATTAAGACCTCAGTCTCAGCTTGTGTTGCAACATCTCTTTGTTCTTAGAGCTTGCTTTGGAGCAAACAGTGGGTTTCTCAGAAATGATTTCAAATTTCATGAAAGTACATTATAGGAACTCAGGAGATTAGTCAGACAAAGTCTTATAAGACATGCAAATTACATAAAAATATTAATTTAAGTAATACAACAAATTAAGCTTACTTACTATCAGTGTATAAGGATAGACATATATGCAAATATATAAACTATACCTCTTTAGTGCTTTGTATGATGTGTCTGATTCTATGACTAAATATATATCCACTAGTACACATATTTTTGATCTGGTACATTTCTATTTTAAAAATCGTTCCCCAAATCCTATAATTACCGAGATTGCTGACTAGTGCTATTTGAAAACTCTTTGTAGTCCAGGTTACTTATCATCATGTTGGATAAAAATAGGCAAATGACATCTGTTCCCTTTTAAGAAATAGAGTTCCTGGTTTCATGGAACCTAATTAACTGGTTAGAGTAGCCATCCATAAAAACGGGAGCTAGCACTTCAGGGCCCATTAGCATCGCCCCATGAAGCTGTTCTCCTTAGCTGGCTGATTTTTCTCTTTCCAAGCTTAAGGATCCTGACCCTGAATATGTGGTAGGTCCTATTCAAGTTTCCTTTCACTTTTAATCCTGCAAGTGGTTAGAGTAGGTTGCTAATGAGGTTAAATAATGGACTGAAGTCCTAGGCAGATTTGTCGTTATTGTTGTTCCATGAGTTCATACCTTGACTTGGTTAGTTCCATCAAAATTAAGATAAGGGTCAGATGTAGTTTATATCTCTAAGTTCTTTTCTAAAGAACACATTCTAATTTAAAAACAGATATTCAGGGGCGCCTGGGTGGCGCAGTCGGTTAGGCGTCCGACTTCAGCCAGGTCACGATCTCGCGGTCCGTGAGTTCGAGCCCCGCGTCAGGCTCTGGGCTGATGGCTCGGAGCCTGGAGCCTGTTTCCGATTCTGTGTCTGCCCCTCCCCCGTTCATGCTCTGTCTCTCTCTGTCCCAAAAATAAATAAAAAACGTTAAAAAAAATAAAAAATAAAAACAGATATTCAGACACTGAATTTTAAACTTGTTTCATAGAATACCAATTTTCAAAAAAGTATTCCTTGAAAAACAAAGGAAGGGAAGCTTCTAGATTAACACTGCATGTTGCATGTTGACTTTACATGTCAAGGTCAACACTTGAAAGATTGCATGGATGGCTCACTCAAGAAAACTTCTCAGCATTAGCACATTAAAGGTTCTGAGATTTCTAGCAAACAAACCTGCTTCCCCTTATTTAACCAGAATAGTCAAGCTTATCTGATAAAGGAAGGTTTGTTTTATTCTGATAAATATATATTGCTATTCCATGGAATTCCACATTTTTAGAAATAAGAAATATTAAATCAGGTTTTGGGAGCCACAGTGTTCAAACTGTATTCATTTTATATATCTACAACAAATCCCATTTGGCAGATAACTTGAGGGTCACAGATGTTATTCCAAGACTGGCTTACTGAACTTGCAGAACTGTAAGTGGCAATAAGGTTTCCTTATTTCCATTCTAAATCATCTCATTGTTACCAATAATTCTTGGTTATTTGCTCGAAGATATTCTTCACTACTTTTTCTGGAGGCACAACATACTTTCCACCAAATTTGGAATAGGTGATTTATGATTCTTGATCTAATAACAAAATTTCAAACACAACCAAAATGGAGCAAAGTTTACATTTTTACCACATGTAGATTTCTAAAATCTTAATAACAAGAGGTAAAATATAACAGTAGGCATTACAAATGTCATAATGAGCGCCTTGCCAAGATAAATCCTCATAGAGACAACAACAAAAAAGAATAAAGAAACAAATTGGTAAGCAAAACTGAATCCATGAGTCCAGATTCAGGTTGTACATAGAAGTTACTGAAAGCTAAACTTTGAGTTGTAAATATTCATACCCGAATTGAAAATGGGGGCCAAGGTGTAGAGACCTTGCTCATCAAAAAATAAAGCTGGCGGGGGCTAGGAGGACAACCAATTGTGACTTATACCTGGAAATACCGTGTATAGGAATGAGGGGGAAGGTGATGACACAATCTCAAATGAAAGAATAATTCCTATCTTCCCAGAGCAAGAATCTATAAAACATAAATATACATAAATGAAATAAGCCCAAGGGGAGATGAAACAGACTGAAGCACAGACTGGAAATAAAAAATATTGTCATTAACATCAAAGGCTAAAACAACACCCATGAGGTGAACCAATTCTAAAGATGAAGCAACACTGTAGAGAAGGAGAGAATTAATGAATTTGACAATTATACTGAGAATTCACTGAGAATATATCACAAAGAGCAAAACAAACTTCTAAAGGATAAGGGAAACCAGGTAAGAGATGTGGATAGCTGATTTGAGAGACTCCAGACTATGAGAACAGAAGGAATGGGGGGAAAACAATATCTGAACAGATATAACTGTGAATTTTCCAAAAGGGAAGAAAGAAAAGTATGTTTGTGGCAAACTGCTGAGTTCTGAGAAGTGTGCAAGAGAAACATAAAGCTAGTACTAAAATATTCAGGATATTAAAACTAATCCTAAAAGCTGGAGGCAAAACATCTGCAGAAAAAATGGCACTTAAATGTTCAGATTTCTGTTTAGCAATAAGAAACCCCAGAAGACAGTGGAGTTATATATTGAAGTCACTGAGACCTAGAATTTTATACCTAGTTAAACTATGAGTGAAAACAAAATGAAAACATTTTCAAGCATAAAAACCCTAAGATTGTTAACTGCTACAGATAATCTGCTGAAAAAAATTAAAGACTGTCATCAAGCAGAGACGCAAACTCAACAATTGATAAAATGTTGCTAAATTTGTTTATTGACTCCAAAAACACAGCTTTATTCAGTTTTGAAAATTTTAAATGTAAATCTACTGAAAATAATGAAACAGTAGGTTGAAATGATTAATGCACAGTTGTAGTATGATAAGTCCTGTGTTGTGTATGAGAAAAGGGAAGAAATGTCACAGAGTTGAAGCGTATGTTAAAAATAAAATTCACTGTATATATTTTTAAAAATTCCAGACACCTAGTAAAATAATAATTAATTAGAGCATCCAAGACTGTGCAGGAAAATAAAAAAAACTATTAAAAAATGTTAATTCAAAAGAAAACAGTAGAAAAAAGAAACAAAACAGGAATGTAAACAGAAAATGCAAAATAAAATAATAGAAATAAGACTAAGTAAAGCATGATAAATTTAACATTTAACAAGCTAACAATTACCAAAAGTCTGTGATTTACTAAATTAAATTTAGAAAACAAAATCCATCTAAGACAAAACTACCTTGAGAAATTGAAGAAGCTAGTATATAATATAGTATATAATATAAAAGCCTTATGCTTTTGGCACTTATTAATCTTGACATGTATAGCCCTAGATCATTCATTTAAACTTCCGTGCTTACTGTTTGCAGACTATTGCCTGATATTAATAATAACTGTAATAACTAACAATTTACTGACCCATTCTCTTTTTGAAAGCTTTTAAGATTATTTCCAATGTTATTGCTCTTAGAAACAATGGTACTATTTATACATTTCATCTGACCATTTTGTGCATGTTTGCAAGTTTTTGTTTCTAGATAATATGTATAAAGGAAGAATGTGGCATCATTAGCTGGGAGGAATGTGGCATCATTAGCTGTATGCTTCTTTACTGTTTTGGATGTAACCCAACGGCTAAACAAAGTGTTTTCGAGTTGTAGCAATTTATACTCCCACTCAGGACCGGAATTCTAAACTTTGTAAGCTTCTTTCTGCTTTTGTCAATGCTAATGTTGTCAGATTTCTTAAATTTATCCACTCTGGATGTAAAAGTGTTCTTCATTTTTGTTTGGTATTGTGAGGTTTAATATCTATTACTGCGTTTATAGGTTTTCTCTTAAGTGCATTGCCTGCTCATGTTATTTTCCCATTTTTCTATGGAACTATTTCAAAGTTGAATGGTTCCTTATTTATTAGACCGATATTAATTGACTATAACATGTGGATAAATAATTTAATTTATTTCCTAGTATTTTATTTAGGAACTTTGTATCTGTGTTCCTAAGTTCACTGTCTTTTTCTGCCCTTGCCTGGTTTTGATTTCAAGGTTATAACTTGTCTAATAAAATGAGTTGGTGACTGACTTTCCCTCTTTTTCTATTTTGTCAAATAATTTGTATTTGTTAGTTTTTTGAAGGTTGGAAAATTCGCCTTGAGAATAGTCAGATTCTGGAGTTTTTTTGTGTGTTTTGTTGGATGAAAAGAAAACAGAAACAAAGACAATAATTTTGACTATAAGTTAAATTTATTTAAAAGCTACTGGTTTATTACACTTTTCTATTGTTTTTTAAAAAACTGTAAAATATTTTTCTAGAAATATTTATATTTAAGCAAAGTTTTCAAAATTTTATATTTTTATATATTATATATTTATAGTATTCTCTTATGGTTTTAAAAATTGGTACAATATCTGTGGTTGTGTCCCTTACTTCGTAATATTTTACTTTTTTTGGTTTTTTTGATGACTTTTGTTGGAAGTGTGACTCTTTTATTAGCTCATTAAAAATACTATTTTTAGTTTTGTTAATCCTCTCTTTTGTTTATTTGATGCATTTTACATTCATTTTTTATCTTATTTTTGAAATTATCTTCTCTCTACTTAAGAGTCTGTTCTTTGTTACTTTCTTAGCTCCCTGTGTTGAAAAAGACACTCATTTCCAAATATTCTTGTTTTCTTAATAAAAGCATCTAATGCTATAAATTTATTCTAATTGCAATCTTAGTTAGATACTATATACATTTTTATTATTTAATACTCTTTATTTTTCAACTCTAAATATTTTCAAATTTCTATTAGAAATTTAAAGTGCCTTCATGAATTTTTTTAAAGTTATTTATTTATTTTGAAAGAGTGAGAGAGACAGCATGCATGCACCCGTGCATGAGGGGGGGCGGGCAGAGAAAGAGAGAGATAAAGAATCCTAAGCAGTCTCTGTGTTGTCAGTACAGAGCCCAATGTGGGGCTCAATCTCACGAACTGCGAGATCATGACCTGAGCTGAAACCAAGAGTCTGGCACTCAACTGACTGAGCCACCCAGGCACCCCAAGAAGTGTCTTCATGAATTTTTAACACTTGTAATTTTAATCAACTTGTCATTGAACTATTAATTTAATTTAATTTTCATCAGAGAGTGTGAAATGCATGAGCTGAATTTTAATAGATGTTTCTTATATACTTGAAATGAAAGTATATTTTCTGTTTTTTTGATATAAAGTTTTCCCCCTCTGTGTGTCTCTCTCTGTCTCTCTTCTTCCCTCCCTCCCTGCCTGCCTGCCTTCCTCACCCCCTCCACTTTGTATTTGTAAGTGTTTCATTCAAAATGTCTATATCCTAACTACTCTACTTTGTGCTGATTGGTCTATGGAATTTCTTACAGACTTGAGTTAAAACATCCCATATGATTGCTAGTTTGTGAAATTTAGCTTTATATTCTGTCAGTTTTTGCTTTATGTTGGTAAACATTACATTTTTAGTTTCACACACACTCGTGATTCTTGTGTATTTTTTGTGAATTCTTCTCCTTTTATTATTTTCTGTTCCCATTCAGTTCTTCTTGCCTTATTCTGTTTTATCTGATATTACTAATTCCCTGCCAGTTTTCTTTTGAGTTAGCATTTATATGGCATCTTTATAAATATGAACTTATATAGAATAATATAAATTTGACACAAACAGAAAAATAGCATACATTGTTTACAGATCCATACATATGTAGAAATAGTCAAAAATAGTCATAGAGAATGCCCCTGATGATAATGGCAAACTAGCAATTTGGATAAATACACCTGTATGTGTGTATGTATATATGTATATATGTACTTCGGAAGAGGCGGGTGGGAATTTGCGGGTCAAAGAAAAAATAAAAAGGAAAAGTAGAATATATTAATATATTTTGAATTAATGGCAATAAAGACTACATATCAAAACTTGTTTGCTGCAACTAAAGTCAGGTCAGAGGGACATTTTTAGCATTAAATTTGTATGTCAGAAAAGAAGAAAAGCTGAACATCTGTGAACGAAACACTCATCTCAAGAAGTTGCAAAAAGTAAATTCAACTCAGAGAAGTGCAAGAAAGGGAATAATAATGGTAAAAGCAGAAACTTTTATGAGACTGGAAGAAAGAAATGCATTTTTCAATTAATTATTTGATGCCAAAATAACTGATAAAAAAAACAACTAAGATATCAAAAGAGAAAACCTACTTGCCAGTTTTACTTATGATAGATGCAAACGAAATCTAGCAACACCTAAACAAAGTAGTACATCATAAAGAAGCTGACATAGCCCATGAATGCAAGGTTGTTTAATATGAGAGCATTAGAAGTGAAGTCACCACACACACAGCATAAATAAGAACATATTATGAGCATCTTGATGCAAAGAATTTATTTGATAGCATTTATTATCTGTGGTAGGCTGAAAAATGCCCCTCCAAAGATGTACATGCCTTATTCCCAGAACCTATGAATATGATACCTTGCGTGATAAAAGGGACTTTGCACATGTGATTAATCTAAGGATCCTGATATGGGCATATTATCTTGGATTACCCTGGTTGGGCCAATGTAATCACAAAAGCCCTTATAAGAAGTAGGTAGGAAGGTCGGTGTCAGAGGAGATATTGCAACAAAAAGTAGTTTTGGAATGAGGCAAGGCCATGAACCAAGGAATGAAGATGGCCTGTTGAAACCAGAAAAGGTGAGGAAACATAATCTCCCAGAGCCTTGAAAAGGAGAACAGCTCTGCTGACCCATTTGGGACTTCTAACTTCTGGGTCTGTGAGAAATAAATCTGTACTAGACTAAGCCACTAATTTTGTGGCAATTCGTTACAACAGTAATAGGAAAGTAATATATTATCATTTATGATTTTTTTTATAAACTTAGTAATTAGGAAAAGAAAGGAATTAGCTTAATCTTAAAAGCATATCTACAAAACAATATAGTACATACCTCATCTTTAAAAGTGGCTTGTTGAAAGCGTTCTCCCTGAAATCAGACAAGAGACAAGGATGCCATATATCACTTTTTTAATTTGAACTTGGGAAGCCCTACCTAATGCTATAAGGGAAAAAATGATAAAAAGAGTTCTAAATAAATATGTGAAACCACCATTATTTGCAGATTTAATGATTTTGTATATTAAAATCCAAAAGAATCCATAATAAATGCTAGAATAAAATAAAGTGAATTCAGCAAATTAGGAGAAAACAGTTCTCCTTAAAGATTTGGCTAACTCCAAAGTCATTACAGAAAAGTAAAAAATGAGTCTGGAACATCTTGTTACGTCGAAAAATAAAGAAAACTTCCAAAAGTGAAAGAGACATGTCAAAATGATACAGAGCCAACTTGATGAGGCTTCCTACTGGCCATTCCAGGGGCAAGTTTAGCCTCAAAATGAATAATGACAGTAATTATTACTGGATAAAATAATAATCCATGAGTTCATGCTAAAAGTAAGTAAACAATCACATAAAGGAGAATTGAAAGCTCTTTTTTTATAGTAAAGTGGTTATACACTAATTCACACAAGAATCATTATTGAGTATTGAAGCCTCTGGATGAATGTTTAAAGAGGAATAGGATATTTATTTAATTTCAAAGCCTTTCTCTTTGGTTGACTTAATTAAAAATGGGAATAAATGGTAAAGAGAAATAAATGGTAGCTATAAATTGGAACAAATCATGGGGCACTACCTTAATCAAATGATCAAATTAAACATCACTAAAATGGGAAAAAGTTAAATATGTGTCTTCTGATGTACTGAGAAGGAGAGGTTAGATAGGTGATAGGTAGCTAGGTAAGTAGCTACCTATCAGACAGACAGACAGACAGACAGATAGATAGATAGATGATAGGTTGATAGAACACACATGAATACATATGTCTGTGTGTGTGTGTGTGTGTGTGTGTGTGTGTGTGTGTCTGGAACGTACTAAAAATTGGTAAATCTGGCTGAGAAGTAAATGGAAATTATCTGTACTAACTTAATAAATATGTAAAATATCTGTACACAGAAAATTTAGAAAATTTTAGAAAAAGACCTAACTACATCAAAAAGTATATCATAATTATGAATTAGAATATTCAATGTCATAAAAATTTAAGTTATCCTCAGTATACCAATTTGTTCTAAGCAATTCCAAATGAAATTCCTAGCAGATTTGTGTGTGTGTGTATGGAAATTTATAGGGATGGTTTAAAATGTATATACAAATTCAAGTGCCAAAAATAAACAATCCTCTCATGAAGCCTAAGTTCCCTCATCTTTTTGTCTTGTACAAGAAGAAAAATGTGAGGGAAATTATGCCATCAGGTATCAAAGCTATAAGACTACAAAGTGTAAGCTACAGTAGCTAATTAAACAATGTAGTTTTAACACAAAGATGGGCAAATAGTTCAGAATGAAGAAAACAAATCTTCTCATCTATGATTTATGATAAACACACACTGAAGAGAACTGGGTAAATATTGCCCTTTTCAGTAAGTGTTCCTGAGTCAACTGGATAGCCATGTGGGAGAAAATGAAACTATCCCCCCACCTCACATCATACACAAAAATCACTTATAAGTAGGTTGAAGATCTTAATGGGAAAGGAAAAAACAATGAAGAGTTTAGAAAAAAAACATGAGGGAATATCTTCATGACTTTGGGGTGGGGAAATATTTCTTTAGTAATATAAAGAAGCCATATCCATAAAGGAAAACATATAAATTGCACACACTAAAATTAAGAGCTTTTATTTATCAAATAGAAATGTATATGAGTGCAAAGGCAAGTTAGGGAATATATTTCTAATATATATCATTTGTCAGAGGGTTGATGTACATAATAAAGAATTTCTACAAACCAGTAAGAGAAAAAAGAGACAAACTAATCAAATATCTGACAATACACTTGAATAGACACTTCACCTGAATGAGGAAAATGTGGAAATGTAGAACCTCATTAGTCAACAGGAAAATGCAAATAAAATCACAGTAACACTTTATTTTCATCAAAATGGCTAAATGAAAAGACTCATAATGCCAAGTACTGCCAAGGATGTAGAACAATCGCAACTGCTAGATTTGTGATTGTTAGAATCACTTTGGAAACTGACATTATTTATTGAATTCACAGTATCTTATGTTGATGTATACTCAACAGAGATCTATGGAGACGAATGCTTATAGCAGAATTATTAATATTTGGAGACTAGGTACAATGCAAAATGGTATCAGCAATGGAGTGATCCAATCAATTCCAGTATCTTGATACACTGATACAATATATTGATACAAAAAATTCAAAGCAACAAAAATGATTAAAGCCACATGCAACAAGATGAATCTCACAAACATCATTTTGAGCAAAAGAAACCAAATACAAGATGTTATACGGTTTGATAATAAGTTCAAAAAGAGGCAGAACTGATCGATCGTGGTAGAAGACAAAATACTTTTTAAGGAGAAGAGAAGGGGACAGTGGTTATTAAGAGGCGCAAATTTCGGTGGGGGTGGGTACTTTGGGAGATAATGTTCTATTTTCTAAACTGGATAGTGTTCACATGAGCCTCTTCACTTTGTGAAAATTAATTGACCTGTACACTTGACATTTATACACTTCTTTAACATATATTTAAAATTCAACTAACAAGGAAATTTGTTTAGTGCATGGGGATAACAAATATCAAAATCTTAGTAATGGTTACTTCTGGAGAAAAAGGGAGATAACAGATTTGGGAGGAGTTGGTAGGGGCAGGAGAGAGTTCAACTCTCTGTCCTGTTTCATTTTAAAAGAATATAATGCAAATATAGCAAAAGATATAATTAAGCTGAGGGCTTGTTACGTAGGTGTTCGTTATAGTACCATTAATCTGTATATATACACTTCTGTGAATTTAAAATCTTTCACACACACACACACACACACACACACATACAAAACGATCAGTGAGGTTATCCTAAATAGTATGTTCATCAATGCAAGAATTACTTCCAGGATTATGCCATCATGATCCCCAAATTGTTCTCAGAGACTAGAATTGGGGCATCTAAAGATGTTGAAGACTGTATTTATTACATGTCACAGAACGCACTTCATTAAGCCTGGGAGAAACTTCTCCCTGACCTAAGTCCTGGGAAAATTTAGGCTTCCCTTGCCTTAAGGGAAATAATAGACATTTTGAATTCTCATATAATTGCTCTTATTTTTATTTTTGCATTATTAATTAGATTTCAGAGCCAAATTTGTGATTATTTCCTTATAGTATGAATTTTTAATACTAATCTAAATCTTAGTTACTTTTGTTTATTTTAGTGTTAATTACTGTTTGCCCCTATTTTTATTTTATTTAATCTTCAATATACTTCTTAAAATCTTCTAGAAATATGACTGGTTAAAAATTTTTAAACACATGATGATTTGCTTCTTTTCTTTAGATGTTTATTTATTTTTGAGAAAGAGAGAGAGAGAGAGAGTGTTTGTGTGAGCAGGGTAGGAGCAGGGATAGAGGGGGATAGAGGACAGAGGATCTGAAGCAGGCTGTGCTCTGACAGCAGTGAGCCTGATGTGGGGCTTGAACTCACAAACCATGAGATCATGATCTGAGCCAAAGTTGGCAGACTTTAGTCACTGACTGAACCACCCAGGCGCCCCTAAACATATGATGATTTGACCCAGTGATTTTTTTTAAACGTCCTTTCAATTATTTATCTTCTATGTTTGTAAACATGAAGAAATTTGCATGACAAAACAGGTTAAAGAGTAAAAAGCAATGAGCTATTCTGTTCTCTGTAGGGAAAAGTGAAATCTTGGTGACTTTTACTAGGATAAGCACCTTTATGAAGACTTTATAGGATCCTCAAACCCTTCTGCATGGAGAAAATTCACACATTTACATATAGTTGGTAAGGAAGGCAAAACTAGCTTTCTGACTTTCTTAAATATCTGGTATTGATGTCATGTTTGCCATTTTGTTACATTTGTGTTATCTTTTATTTTGTTAATTATTTTATTTCATTATTATTGTATAACATGGATTTATTGCAACTAATTTATAAGTGATAGACATGCTGATTTCTCCAGTTTCCCTATATTTCTTTCACTGTACACACACACACACACACACACACACACACACTTCTTTCACATAACCATGGATGATTTGTAAATTACTTCTCACCTCGTTTTCCATTTCAGTCTCATTAAAATTTCCAGGGTCTGCTCTAGAGTTCAAGCTTTCTCAAAGATCAATGCAAACTTCACTTACCATTGGGTTTTGTTGATCCATCCTTCAAGAAGCTAATTTAAATTTCTCCTCGCCAGGTAATATGGTAAGTCACTACTCTATGTCAATATTTGCTTTAAGTTCTTTTCCACTTGATGGAGTTCATGAGATGTGTAAAGCATTTACTTGGCTCTTCAAGAGTAGGTTATATATGTATGTAAAAACAGAAAGGAAATGAGTGTAAACTTTTCCAAAAGGCCTTTCTGAAATGAATGATCATTTTATTATTTTCTCAGATAAAATTAACTCAGTCACTTGAAAGAAATACAACACTCATATTTAATGCAAAGTATTGAGATGAGAGAATGAAATATATCTGTATTTATAATTCATCATAACATTTTACATTCAATTTTCACTTTGCCAAAATGCATCCATCACTGCATTTTAGAAAAATAGAGGGATTCTTAATACTTCATGAATGAAAGTCTTAAGGGAAAGAATTCCCTCTGGAAGCAGTTTTATTTCAATACAAGTTGTACCTTCAATACTTTGATGCAGACAAAAATCTCAAAGAAAAAGTTTAAACGTTGCAATGTCCTCTTACTATTTATAAGAAAAGTAATTCCCTATACTTAGAAACACAGCTCCAATAGTCACCTCCCACCTCTGAGCCCATCAACTTTAGGCCCTGGCTATAGGATGACAGGAGTTGACCAGTGAAAGGATAACATTTCTGAGGGTTCATTTTACTCTCGAGTCACTTTTGCATGAAATGATAGCATGCCTTTCGGGGATTGGCCTCAATGCATCTCTTTGTAAATTACTTACTATATATCAGTCTTGATTCAGTAGACTATAAAATATAGGGGTTTTTTTATTGGCAAGAACTTAGGGAATTTTTACAATGGAAAATAATGCTCCCCTGCAGGAAAACTTAAAAGAATTAAGAGTTATGAGGCTACAAGGAGAAAGTGACCAGGTCTTCCCTTGCAAAGCCTGCCCTATCTTCTATCCAGATCTCCCATGTACGACCTTCTAAAGCTCCTACCGAAAGAAAGAAGATTGAAGCTGTAAAAATAATTTTAACTCAAACTTCTTTGATTCAATTCACATAATTAACAATGGCTCAAGGTTTCTTTTTCCCTTAAAAGCACAGTTTCCTAATTGCCTGATTTTCTAATAGGAATTGGAAACTTCCATTTGAATCCTCTCAACCTGATTTCATCTACGTCCTATGTTGGAGACTAGAAAACTGGATTGCATATTAAACTTACCCTGCTTTTTATTAAACTCGTCTCAAAGCACAGAGCTCAAGTAATTTACACCAGAAACACCAAGGGTGGAGATGCCCCAGCTGCTGGTGAAGATGCATGAACAGATTCCACCACCAACTGTACATTTTGGAAAATAAAACTTTATTAAATCAAAAAAAATAATAAAAAAATAAACTTACCCTGCTTTTAAGCTTCTTGAATTAATATCTATTGGATATTAGATTCCTTTAGCAACTAAGAACCCATGGTGATGACAGTACATAATGCTCTGATATGATCAAACAAAATCAGTCTCCCTGCTTAACTATTCTAAAGCATTTATCTGTGAAATAATATTGTGTATCTGGAGCATAATTCTGGTTTTTAAAATGCTATTACTGTGTTTAATTTTGTGGTCATTTAAAGGGTCACAGTGAAAAAATGGACTCACCCTTTATGGAAACTGTGGCATAAGCCCAGATAGACACACACACACGCACGCACACAAATGCAGAGAGGTTCAACAAAGAGCCATTTAGGGCAAATGAGCTCTTAATAAGGTATAAATATGAATCCAGTCTGAAAATAAAAAAAAAATGGTAATGTGGTTCATAGAGGAAAATCTTCACCTTTGGAAAAAGATCCTCATGAAAGAATCACACTGCTAACCAAAGTATTTGGCCTCCTCTGTTTTCCTTTTTTGTTTTTTCTCTTACCATGAAGGGGAAGAAATTGAGCAGAAACCAGGAAAAGAAGTAAATAAGACCAGAGGGGACCTAAAAAGTTGAGAGCAAAATGAAGAAAATAAGAATCCTTAAAACCAGATAATGAGACAAAAAGTTAAAGGAAATATGATAGCTACTCAATATCTTCATTCTATCAAGATAAATTTCAGACAATAAATTGCCTGGAGCTGTGAATACAATGTGTGGCTTTAAAGAAGATAAAAAAACTTTTCATTTCATAAATGAAAAAAAAAGCTGAATTTAGTAAAAAGGCACCAATCATGGAAAGATGTTCAGCAAATCCAATCCTGTTATTAGAAGAGAGAATGAGGATCAAAGAAACTCAATGACGTACCCAAGTTTACACAGCTTATTAATGATGGGGCTGGGACTAGAACTCATACCTCCTAGAATTTCCATTGGCACCTCAATACCCCCCAATACTTAAAAAGTTGTGCACCTTTAACTTTGCTCTTAATCTGCATTCATTCTATAGTTAGGTATTTAGCATTTTCTCTGTGCCAGGAATTAGGTTCAGTGAGTGTTTGCACTCATGGAGCTTATAGTCTTTGAAGAAAACCGACATCAAACCACGTTTCTTTACAAAATGAGTTACATCTAGAATGAATGCTACAAAGAAGTGGATGATAAAGAAACATTTTGGAAGTACCAGCTACTTACCTACTGCTCTGCTGCGATTTTCCTCATTAAGGCCACTAGGACACATTTCTTTCCTCATTTTACCTGAACTCTCTTCAACTTTTGATGTCACTGATGGTTTCTTCCTCTTGAAGCTCCCTCTTCTCTTGACACAATCATTTTTTTTCCTACCTTCCAAGCAAAGTAATACAAGGGTTTGGGGATCCAAGCCAAGCTAGAGAGTTACTGCAGGACAGGCTTATGGCTGCAAACCTTGGATAAGACAGGAACTCAAGCACAGCTTTGGGGCTGAGGCTTCAGTGGAGTCAAATGTATGGTAGTAAACGTTACTGGGAGCACGCTGAAGGAGTCGTCAAGAATGAAGCCATGGGAAGAATAAATAACCTAGAGAACATGAGCGTGGGGCATGTGGACCCAGTGAACATGTCCCCAAAGATCTTTATTTTTCAGAAATGTCTAAATATACATATAATTTTTTCTTATAGTACATGAATTCCTAAAACAAAAGTGAATTAAAAAACAATAAATTAAGGAATATGATTTTCATTACATAGAATGCTTGAGACATGAAGAGGATAAATTAATGTTTAAAATATTAAATTGATATGTTTTCATGTCCCCCTTAATCATTTTTGCCCTGGGTCTTCTGCCACTATGGCTCTAAGAAAGAGCAAGATGTGATGCATTCAAAGTCCCTGCCAGTCAAAATGCTTCCAGTTACAGGAGAAGAGAAGAAGATGGAAAAGAAAGGATAACAAGTCTGAGGGGAATGTCCTGTTCTCTTCAGAAATGAAACACGCTACCAGATGAGAAGAGCAGAAACACCCACGTAGGATGTGTGTGTGTGTGTGTGCGTGTGTGTGTGTGTGTGTGTGTGTGTGTGTGTGTGTAGGGCTGATGGAGGAGAGTAAAAGGACAAAAACAATACCTGTTAAAATTCTCAGAGACATGGAGGAAAAAATTCAAGTAGATGTTTCATTTTTCTAGCACTCCCAACAAGGCTCCAGAGTGCCAAAATCACATTATTACAGTACTGTCATTAACGTGAGGGATGAGCCTCAGAGTGTCCTGCTGGTTTCCTCTCTCTACATGTTGTACAAGAGAAGTTCAGAAATCTGAGTACTTTTCCCAATCTAGAAGGCTGAGATGCAAGCTTGCAGGCCTGCCTGGGAGCTTCTGTAATAATAGGCAAAGTGTCTCCAGTGTGGAAACTAAAGGTGAGATCAAAGACAATGGTAGAAAGTGACCTGTAGGCCAGCAAGAGTGGAAGTAGTTAAATAGAGAATTACCACATGACTCTGCATTTCCATTCCCAAGTGTAGACCAAAAAGAATTAAAAACAAGTCTTCAAATAGGAACTTGTACATAATTATTTATTGCAGCTCTATTCACAATTTTCAAAAGGTAAAAACAACCCACATTTCCAGTAAGAGAGAAGTGGATGAACAAAAAGTGTTATATCCATAAAATGGAATAGTATTCAACCATAAGAAAGGAATAAAGTACTGGTACATGCAACTACAAAGATGAACTATAAAAACATTATGATAAGTGAAATAAGCCAGACATAAAAATCCATATCTTGTATGATTTTATTCATATGAAATATCCAGAACAGACAAATTCAGAGACACAGAAAATACATTAGTGACTGTCAGAGGGTGTGGGGGAGAAGGAATGGTTATTAAGTACATGGTTTCCCTTTGGGGTGGTGAAAAGCTTCCAGAACTAGAGAGTGGTGATGGTTGCACAGCGTAATAAATGTATTTACTGTCACTTGATTGTATACTTTGGAAATTGGTACATTTTATGATATGTGCATTTTACCACAAGATAATAATAGTAATAGTAACTGTTATAGTAATGATAATGATGATAATAATAAGAAGAAGAATAGTAATAATAATAGAAGTAGAAGTAGGGCCTTGGCAGCAGGGAGAGATGGCTTATTCCCCTGTGGAACGCTCAACAGGCTTTATCCATGCCAAAGGAGCAGAATATGAATTTCACTGAGTAAGATCTTCAGTATTGGGTACCAGAGCTAGATATCCACAATTGGTCAATGGAGATCCAGAGTATTAGGACCCTGGACCCAAACTATTCCACTGTCAGGATAAAAAAGTAACCCTTGAAGCCAGGAGCAGCCTTGGGGAATGGGATGAAAGAGGCAAATTAGATTGGAATTGAACTTTGAGTTGCCTTAACAATTTCTGAAATGGGACCGTTGAAACCAAAAAGAATGATTCGAAACTGGAAAGGTGTGAGATACTGTAGTTGGCAAGTTTAGAAGTGTTTTTTCCCCTTCCATCAGCAGGAATGGGTATCTCAGAGTGAGATGGAAATAGTTATAGAAAATAAAAGGACCACTTTTTTGGCGCATAGAATAGGATGTATATTTTAGGTTTTAATGAGATGGAAATCAATGTACAATACAGGTGTGCTTATAACCCATTTCTCTGTTTGAGTGATGTTATGCTGTGTTCATCTTAACAGTGATGAGGAACGTGACAGAAATGTTAGAAGTGCTGTATCAGTGGCAGTGTTTATGGCGACAGAAGATTCTACTCTTGAGCAAAAATGTGTATGAAGCTAACACTCCATGATGTTTAGGTGTAATAGCTTTACACATATATAATGAAAAAAGCCACGGTTACTGTGAAATTCCTACAGGATAAAGACGTGTTGTAGAGAGTCTGAAACTTGTGCACATTTAATCTCCGCATTCCCGCTGAAACAACTGTTTTTATAATGAACTTTTTGGTGACGTGAGATTTCCAATGGCACAATTACAATGTCATAGCACAGAGGTGGCGCTAGGATTTCTCAAAACAGTTTGATTACTATTTTTAATATTTTTCCATTCGATTATTTGAGAGAGAGAGAGAGAGAGAGAGAGAGTGAGTGGCGGATGAGGGCAGAGGGAGAGAGAGAGAATCCCAAGCAGGTTCCAAGCTCAGCTCGGAGCCTGAAGCAGGACTCCATCCCATGATCCTGGGCCCATGAGATTAGTCAAAGCCAAGAGTTGGACGCCCAGCCAACTAAGTCACACAGGCACCCCTGATTACTAGTTTGAAGAATTGGGATCTTTTACATATATGTGTACAGATTTTGTGTTTTTCTTTAAAATTTCGCAGACCTTGGGTTGGTTGGTGCATGGAAACAATCAGAACTGAATCTCCAGCTCAATGGAATCTTTAGCCTTCCCTTTTGTCTCCACAACAGCAGTGCCACTTCACTCATTTTAGATATCTTGATCCATGGGCACTGGTGTTCACCCTGTGCTACAGCCAAGTGTGTGTTATTATGTCCCAGGACAGAGATCGCACTGGTGAATCATACTGTTTGGCTTAAGTGGCAAAATCCCAGAAATTGTCATCTCTGGATATGACAAACCACCAACTCCCTAGCTCAACAGGACTGAAGTCATAGTAAGGATGCCATCACCCTGAAAACAGAATTGTTTACTAACCAAGAGAGCATTATGTAAATTAGATTGTAAAGTGCAAAGTGGTATACATATATAAGGCATTATTACAGTGTTGTTATTAACAAGTATTCTGGAGTTTTGCCAAAGAATCTGGACTATTTGATGTTGATGACTTTGGTACAGCAAATATAGCCCCAGAGACCTTAGATTAGCTACAAGCCATACTGGGAAAACTGAAAAAGACTAAGACATGCATTTTAAAGATAGCATTTGAAGTCTCTACATTTGTGTTAGAGAGTATACAGCCTTCCTAGCACACAGGTCACTAAAAGCATTAATTTGGAAATATAGGTTTTTTTAATCTTAGTGTATGGATCTGTCTTCTTAATGGCCATAGGTACTTTTAAGAAAACAATGTTTTCAGTCCTTCTGGCCTCTCTGTTGATTTTGTGGCTTAAATGAACTCTCATTTTCATACATAAAGTAAAAGTGAAACAGAGGGATTAAGCAACTGGTTGAAGTTTACACAGTGACTCACTGAAGAGAAAAGAGGAACTGTGTCTCTTGATTCCCACACCAGTTTTACATTGTGACCTAATTCTTCCCAGGTACCAAGACCCAGCTAAATAAGTTTTCGTTTCTCATTTTATAGAAATTGATTAAATAATGGCTCAATATTGTCACTGAACTTTTATTATTTTAATTGCATCGCTATCAATAGTTATGTAGAGATTCATAAAAGATTGTTCTTGATGTGTGGAAGAATCGATTTTCTTTCAGACAAACGATCACTTAGAATTTTGAGTATGGAAATCTTTTAGAACTGTACTTTGATTTCTTTAATAGGATTTGGTTAATCTCTTGATGAATAGTAATACACAGTCCTTTATACATGGCTTTCTGTTGAATAGTTGACTTTGTTATCCTCTCTTACAACATGTTTTCTCTGGTGCTGTTAATACGTACAAGTGTGGAGCAGGCTGAAGATCTCTCTCACTGGCCTGCTGACTGAAAAGTATGAGGACAAATAAAATGAAAACAAAACCATTTGCTATTTGGTGTAAGATAAACTCACCCTAGGATATCAAAAAAGACAATTTACAAGATTAACTTGAAAAATCTACTTTCGTGGACATTTTCGGCCAGGGATAGGCTATGCAATCATTCATCATCCCTGTGTCCTGTAGGTTTTACTGATTTCTGGTAAAAAAAAAACAAAAAACAAAAATGTGACAGTGGGAAACAGTAATTGAGACAATGGTAAAAACTGAAATTTGGAACTGTGGCTTGTCTTTGTTTCAGCCGAGACACAGCTGAGGTTTTCTGCTAAGTGTAGTGGAAAATAAAGGAGAAGGAATTATTGCCAAAAAAGTAAATACAGTGATGGCTGAATATATATATTAAATTATTTTCCAAGGAGCTTTTGTGTGAGAGCCTGTCTGAGAGTGCACTTCAATGCATTTACATCTTGGAATTTTAAAGGGTCTGTCTATCAGTGTGCTTTCTGAATGGGTTTTCAATTGCACAAATGGTCTCTATCACATGAAAAGCAATACTGTTTTTTGAAAGGCAATGTACTTATTGTGCTACCCACATGGGACTATCAGTGCCTATTGGCTACCAACAATTACCTTTGAAATGAAAAATATTGTTTGTATCAAAGAACTGTTTGAGTCAAAAGAAAAAGCTTTGCAGCCTGCCAATCATCCCCATATCCTGAGGATTATATTGTTGGGAGTTTTATACAATTTACATGCAGAACCTGAAAATGACTCCAGTGAGTTATATAACCCCATGGGGTGTTTTCACTCTGGTTAGGTTGCATTTCCTGACACTGCTGACATCAGATTCTTTTTGTGCAACTAGGAACCAATGTCCTTCTATTTTTAGATATCTTTAGTCTGTCCATCAGTGATTACTTGGAATGCCTTTTTCCTCCAGAAATTTCAGAAAATCACCTTTATCAGGGGATTAAGGAAAACAGTTATTATAAATGTCTCCCCAGATTACTGGTTTGGAAAAGCAACAAATAGAATAGTTAGTGTCATCTGGGTTACCAGAATAAGTTACCAGAGCTACTAAATTCCAGTAACTAAAACAAGTTCAGGGATATTTGTAAATCAGTATTTTAGAATTATTTTTCTAACCACAGTTTTTGAAAAAGCTTTATCATTCATTTTTTAGATCATGGAGCAGAGCCAGGCTGTCATTCCAAAATTCATTCCTTGCTCAGAAAAATGCATCTATAATTTCTTTATAGTGTGTGGATGCCATGGCAGGAAACTGCTCTGGAGACAGAAGACATGCCAATGTGATTAAACAACCCATATGTCTGCCTAATGCATGAGAGTGAGTTATTGTAAAGCTTGATATAAACAGATATGTTATATGATAAATATATAATAGGATATTTAGTGAAGGTTTAAGTATTACCAGACACTCATGGGGTCTCCTAGGCATATTTCCAAAGGAACTCTAGTCTTAGCTTTGTCTGAAATTAATTCTGATTATTACCAGAAAGAAAATTTTTATTTTAATCAAAAACATACAGCCTTTATATTTCAAAAACTGAGAAGCAAAAAGAGTTAAAGGGAAAAGAATTAGGGAGATGCAGAGAATATCCTTGCTCTCATTTATAAAGTAAAACATATTGGAGCTACAAATGTTCACTAGCACACCATTAGTAATATTGGGTGTGTGTGAGTGTGTGCATGTGTGTGGGTGTGTACAGTCCATGTGTGTGTATAGTGCGTGTATGTGTGCACATGCATGTCTGTGTGTGTGTGTGTGCACATGCATGTGTGTGGATGTACTTATTTATCTTTTGTATATATATGCATGACTACAAGTACATATATCATACAAGTACAAGTAATCATACATTATATATATATATATATATATATATATATATATATATATATACACATATATATACATATATATAATAGTAGGTTTGTAGTAGAGAGATAGTAGATACCTATTTGACATGTCATGTTATTATTTCATCATATTCCCAAATTATCAAGAGACCATAGTTCAACAATAAAAATCCCCAACAGTCCTTGGGAACCTGCTTTTACTTTCACATAAATCGCAAGCCACAGACATTGGTCAAGTCAAATCAATGAACACTCACTGGCCTATTGAGTGTTTAGGCTTTTGCTGTGCACTATGACTAACAGAAACACAAAAAGACATTAAAATGAGAAAATTCAACCCATTCATTTAATTTTTCAGTATAACAGAGAAAGATTACCATTATTTGTAGTTTGCAGTGGAACGCATAGGCTCCAGTGAGAGAGAAGCGTAATTTGAGAGCCATTGTGGTAAGCAATGAATTTTGTGGATTCTTAAGTGATAAAATTATAAAGCAAATCTTTTTTGACAGCAAGTGCATATGGATGCTGCAGACCATGGATGGTAGCTAGATAAAAGACCAGGTGGCTTGGAGGTAAGTGTGGGTCAAGGTCCGAATCAGAATTGGTCAGGAGAGTAGGAGTTAGGAACAAGTAGGTTAACTCTGAATCAGCATGAACATAACAGGAGCAGAGTCTGTACTACCCTCTCTTCTTACTGGATTTTGTTTACCCATTTATCTACTTATGACCTTCCTGATTTCTGAAAAAAAAAATAAGGTGTTACAAAAGTAATGAGGTGAAGACAATTTCTGAGAAAGAGAAAGACTGGGAACATTTAAACTCTGTGTTCAAGGTAATGAACGGCAGGGAAATTTGGCATCTGGTCAGGATATTGGTAACCAAGTAGATGACAAGAGTGGGGGGAACAGAGATGGAATGGAAAAGTCAGGGAGATTAAACCTGGCTCTTAGAAACCCATGTAAGGAGGTGGACCCAGTGTGAACAGAAAGAAGACTGGACTATAAGAATGTTACAACTCTCACTTCCATCTCTTCTTAGAAAGAAGTTTGAAGCTGAAGCAATGCGATGGTCCATTCCAGAACATTTGATAGGATTCTTGCTATGTCATGGACAAACCCTCCAGCCTGTTGGCATCACAGGCAAGACACATAGCTGTACGTGGATGAAGTGGGGAAGAAGAAGGATACAGGGGATTTCCTAGGAAGAAGATAGGTGGGAACAGGAAGAGATTGATGGCAAGGATACAGGAACAAACTGATGACAGTGTAAACCAAGGGGTGAGGAGTGAGAATGGGGTGGAAAGGAAAAGGAAATCTAAATGAGAACATGATATAGATGCTGAAATAGAGTTCAATTAATCTAGAAAAAGTCAAGAAGCAAACGCATGCTCCATTTGATCTTTTGCTTACTTTAACACCCTTGACTTTTATTGTCATACAGGTTGCCCTAGAACTAATTGTTCTGTTCCTTTCTCTTCTATTATTTTGTCCCCTGTCCTGTTGTTGCTTAGGATCTTTTGTGACAGTCTTGGAGCCATTTGGGAATCTTAACATCTCAATACCCAAGTTGAAGTGTCTGTATATCACAACTATTAGGATTATATTACAAAATGATAGTTTTCAAGATCCTAAACATGAATCAATGTCTTGTAATTCTTTACATGAGATGACATTAATACATATATATGTGCATGTGTGTGTGTGTATGTGTGTGTATATATATATACAATATATATGTCATCTCATGTAAAGAATTATATATATATAATATATATATATATATATTATATATATATAATTTCTCCATTCTCCATCTGTGTTTCTTCTTCATGGTAGTGCATAGGCTCAAGAAATAGAATTTCTTTTGCTATATATACAGCATTATTTGAATGAAACCAGAAAATCTTGAGGCTAATTAAAGGAAATACAAGCTTTTTTATGTTTTCAGTCACCTCAAAAATTTAAATTGAAGATATTCTGTCACCCTCTCCCACCACTGCTCTCTCTTTTTTCCAGCATTTATTAATTTCTTATAGTGTTCCAGGTCCTCTGTGGGGTATAGGGTGAGTTTTACTAAAAATACCTAGTATCTTCAACTGTAAGTGCTATCAAAAGACAAGTACTGCTGTGGTGGGGAGTTGGGGAGGAGAAAGCATCAAGATAGACTGTCTCCAAAAAAATGTTGTTTAAGCTAAAAGTAGCAGACAATAATTTAACAAAGTTGGTGTGTTGGGAGGGAGAGAAGTCCAGAAGACCATGCCAGGGAAAAGAAACATGCAGATGTGTGAAAGCAAATTTTTAAAGAATGGAAAGAAGTTCAAATAGAACCAGCCTGTTGACTGTGATTGTTAAGGGAACTGGCAAGAAGTGAGACTGGAGAGGTAAGTGAGGGCCAGCATTATACGGGAAATGTGAAGACGGTTTGATCTCCAAAAGTATGTTAATATAATACATAATATTTAACAATAAAAGAGAAAGTTCAGTATGTTCCTATCAATAGATGCAGAAAAAGGTATTTGATAAAAGTTAAAACTCATTCAGGAAAATTTCTCAGCGAACTAGGTTCAGAACAACACTTCCTTAATTTCACATTGGGTTTCTCTCAATAAACCTAAAGCAACATCTTATGTGGTGCTAAAACATAAGAAGCATCTTCTTTAAAGTCAGAAACAGGGGTGCCTGGGTGGCTCAGGCAGTTAAGTGTCTGACTTCGGTGCAGGTCATGATCTCATGGTCCGTGGGTTTAAGTCTTATATTGGGCTCTGTGCTGACAGCTCAGAGGCTGGAGCCTGCTTTAGATTCTGTGTCTCCTTTTCTCTCTGCCCCTCCCCTTCTCATGATCTCTCTCTCTCCCCCCGCTCTCAAAAATAAATTAAAAACATTAAGAAAATAAAATAAAGTCAGAAACAATGTGCTATCTACTTCCCCCATTCTTTTACGTGATAATGGCAGTCAAAGCCAAGCAATTCAAATTACAAAATAAGAAAGAAATAGGGTATGAGAATTGGAAAAATAGTATAGGTGATGCTTTGCCTGCAAAATTTTCTTTGCAGCTACTAAACAATTGATTGGATTGTGAAGGGCTAATCCAACTTTTCTTTCTATTGAGATGCTAATCAAAGCAAATATGTCAACCCAGAAAACACCCCAGTTGATAATACAGCTTAAATGTGGTAATAGCCTTGTGTATGTGAATTACTAACCAAAGTAAATGGTCTGTTTGTCTTTCTTCAGTATTTTTTAGTATCTAATCTGTCTTCAATTTTCTTGCCAGTTGCATTTCAGCTGTTACTTGATGTGTGCATGCAAACTGTAAATGATTGTGGGAGCATAACTTATCAGGGTCATTTTTTTCTTATAGTGTGCCCAGTATCTGGTTAAAAATTATGATGACGATGAGATTTGATTTCGACAGAGCCTTTCAAGAATGGCACAAGAAATTTTATAACAATTGCCCTCCCTTAGATGCAAACAACAACAACAACACCATCCTAAACAATGGTTTTGAATATTAACAATTATATTGAATATGTAAATACCACAAAGGCTATTTCTCCAGGCATCACCGGCTCTTTGGCCTCTAATTAGTTTTCCTTACCTTATTAGCTCTGTTTGTTGGCATTTGTCACAGTGAGACCAAACTTCACAGGAAACACTGTAAATCTTAATGTCACAGGTACTTTACATTTTATATAAATAATGGTAGGTTTATAAAAATTACACTATGAGACCAAATGTAGTATTATATGCAATCCATGGGGTTATATATTTCAACTCCTTGCTATACTACTTATAAAATCTGTAATCTAAGTAAGATTTACTCCACTTCCTTAAGGCTCAGTTTATCTGGACAACGTGCTTGACAACACCTACTTTATGTGAATCTTGCAAAGACCCAGCGGGATAAGCACAGCCAAGTCCACAGTGGCTGATACTTGGCGCTGAGTAAATGGGAGTCTCTTGCCTTTATTCTTTCTGTCTATAATATCAAATAGTAACTCATGCCATGGCATCAAACCCTTAGTGTGCTTTCCAGCCTCTCAAACTATCCACGGACACAAAGAGAACAAAGCATAATACCTGAAACTGGGGTCATCGTTAGGAAGGAAACCTCTAAAGACACAATTTTTGTGAGGTTAGGGACCATGCCTTTTTGTTCATTATTGTGTCCTCAGAATAGACACATTATGTTTTGTGTAGTGGAGGCTTCACAGAAATTTATTGAATAAATGAATGAATGAACAAACTGTAAGCGTTCTTGAAGATCGTCTAATACAACAAACATATTTTTTATTGAGATAAAAAGTTCATAACATAAAATTCACTACTTTATTTTAAAGTGTAGAATTCAATAGCTTTTAGGGGGTTCACATTGTTCTGCAACCAATGTCACTGTCTGATCACTTTCACCACCTCCTCCTAAAAGGGACCCTGTACCCATTGAACAGTTCCACTCCTCCCCCTCTCAGCTCCTGGCAATCACTACTCTGCTTTCTGCTTCTACCAACCACCTTCTACTTAACTGAAGGGAAGCTGAGGTTTGGAGACATCACGTGACCTCCCAGGTTGCAGAGTCTGTAAACCTCAGAGCTGGGGTGTCAATTCAGGTTCAATTCAAGCTAAGGTTCCTCTCTAGAGCATCACTGTGCTACACATACAGATCTTTTGAGCAGCATCTTCATTAGGAAGTGTCGCTCACTTTCCCTCCCTTAAATAATATTCATCCTGACCCTCTCTGCTTAAGTGGATGATTGAAAGAAGGCTCTCCATTTTCCAAAATGAGTTCTAAGAGTAACCATCACTTTCTTCCAGGCACTGTTCTTAAGTGTATTACAAACATTAGCTCCTTTCATCCTCACCACACCCATGAGATAGAGACTAATGTCCCATTTTTCAGGTGAGGAAATTGCAGTACAAAGAATTTAAGTGACTCACCCATGATCACAAGCTAATAAACTGATAATCCAATGATGATAACAGGATTTAATTTTTAAGATGGGAGGGATTGGAAATAACATAGTTTCAGGGAATGTGGAAATCAACAGTTAATTAATCAGTGCTCTACACCATAGGATTTCTTCTCAGAGCTTCTAATGATTCAATTGCCTCTAATGGATTAAGAGTCTTTAATTGATTAATTATGAATTTCTGAGAGGAGAAGATAGGATGTAATATTTCTCAAACATATTTGAACAAAGGAATATTTATTTATTTATTGAGATGTAATCGACATATAGCATCATATTACTTTCAGGAGTACAGCATTATGATTCAGTATTTGTATATACTACAAGATGATCACCACAATAAGTCTAGTTATCATCCATCACCATACAAAGTTAAATTTTTTTTCTTGTGATGAGAATTTTAGGATTTACTCTCTCGGCAGTTTTCAAGCATGCACTCCAATATCATTGCCTATAGTTAGTGTGCTGTAAGTTACATCCCTAGGACTTATTTATTTTGTAATTGGAAGTTTCATCCATTTTGGGTGTCCCCAGTCCCCCTCATTGTTCAGCACTGCCCTAGATCTTGGTTGTCTTGACCCTTTGTGATGGAGCCCCTGATTTGTTCTTGATAGGTCTCAGTTGTTGAGGATGTGCCAAGACTTGTCAGTGTTCAGAGGGAGGGACCTTAGGCAGCCCCTAGTTTCAAGGTGATTGGGAGTCAAACCCTCAGGCAGCAGCTTTTAAAGTTTGCAAATATATATAATCATGTGGGACTATAGTCATAGACCCTGAGGCCATCCAGACCAGGTGATCTGGAGGTGTCCCCTGGGCAACAGTTGCAAAAACTGAAGCAACAGATGAATGTATAAGCTCCTTTCTGGAAGGTACTCGCAAACTGTAGCAAGACCGGGGGAGAATGCAAGGATCCTGTCTCCGGGCCTACATCCCTTGAGAGCAGTACCATAGAGTCTGGATGTGTGGCTGACCTGAAGCCTGTCCCTCAGGCTAAAGCTCCAAGACAAGTAAATAGGTCTTTTTCACAGGAAGACTGTGGAACATTGCCTTCTGCTGTCTGTACAATGCCCTGGGGGTGGCAGTATGCCAAGAATTGCATCTCTGATTGTTACAGTCCTGTGGGAGTCAGGAACAGGAGTCCCCATGGCCACCAGAGCCAGGTGCTCCAGGAGAGCCCCCCCCCGTGTGGTCTGTGTGCACCCCACAGCCTCAGCAAGACAGCTGAATACAAGAATTGTGCATGTGCATTGGCTTTAGTGAGGCAGCTGGAAAACACAAGGGCAAGGTGTGCCTGCTGGCTTTAGCAGGGCAGCTGGAGAGTGCAGGAACTGTCTCTGCCTGCCTATGCTAGCAAGGTAAAGGCACAGTACAAAAATGGCACCCACCAGGGCCTCCCTCTGGGAGAGAGTCCCAGCAGGGCCTTTCCCATCAAGTAGGCTCTTTAAAATTAGTAATTGGATCTCCTTCACAAACATTCTAGGCACTTTCCAAACTGCTGCTTTTCTGTTGCGACTTAGAGAGTCTGCATGTGAGCCTTTTTTTTTTTTTTTTAAATTTTTTTTAACGTTTATTTATTTTTGAGACAGAGAGAGACAGAGCATGAACAGGGGAGGAGCAGAGAGAGAGGGAGACACAGAATCTGAAACAGGTTCCAGGCTCTGAGCTGTCAGCACAGAGCCCGATGTGGGGCTCGAACTCACGGACCGTGAGATCATGACCTGAGCCGAAGTCGGATGCCTAACCGACCGAGCCACCCAGGCGCCCCTGCATGTGAGCCTTTTAAGAACAGTATCTCGATTCCCTACAGCCCCTTGGGTCTCTGGACATAAGCCCCACTGTTTTTCAAAACCAGATGTTTTGGGGGCTTGTTTCTCTGGTACAGGTCCCAAGATTGGGGTGCCTGATGTAGGCCCACTCCTCAGGGAGAAGGTCTAGATTTGTGAGATTTGCTCAATTGTGGGTTGCTGCACTGGGGCTGGGGCTTTTGGCAAGACCTTATCTCTTCCTCTCCTACCCATCTCTATGTGGTCCTTCTTTCATTTGTTTTAGAGGAGTTGTTCAATTAGTCTTCAGAGGGAATTTTCCCACCTGAACTATGGATTCAGAGTGTCTGTGGGAAGAGGAGAGTTCAGCATCTTCCTATGCAGCCATCTTGGATTGCCCCTCCAATGTTTTTAAAACCAACTTACTGAGTTACAGTTTACATGCAGTAAGCAAACTTATTTTAAATGAACACTTCAGTGAGTTTTAACAAATGGATCTACCACCATAATCAAGGTAGAGAAGCATTCCATCACCCTCTTCCCAGAGAAGTTCCCCAGCTCTGGCCTCAGACAACTACCAGTCTGTTTTTAATATGTTTTCACAATAGATTAGACTTGTCGTTTCTAGAATTTCATATATGGAATCATACTGTATGTACTCTTTCACCTGTCTTCCTTCACTTGGCATGAATTTTAAGATTCTTTGGCATTTCTGCATATTATATCAGTAGTCTGTTCCTTTTATTGCATTGTATGGAAACACTGTAATGTTGTTTATCCACTCATCTATTAATGAATATTTTTGTTTTCTCTTACTTTGATGGAACATCTTCTACTTTGGAAATCACTGACATGAATTCTGGCTAATGTCAAACTCTCAGATACTTATGGACTCTTTCAGAGAAGTAGTAACCAGAGATGTCCTATAGGAAACACTTCTCTTGGTTGTGTGGCAGCTGTGACATCAAAAGGGGGGAAATACATCTGGGAAACACCTTCTTTGTGTCTGACATTTTATTGGGAATTTAACATACCTTACTCAATTTAATCCTAAAATGTTTGGAAGTCATTCTGAGGTCCACAGTCAGACTATTTTGGGGAAAGGGTGTGTGTGTGTGTGTGTGTGTGTGTGTGTGTACACAGGCATGCTATATTAAATACAACAGAGAAGTAAAAGAAATCCTCACCTCTCTCTGGACAAGTTGAGCAGGTTTCTGTGACAGAATATTAATCAAGCTTCAGTCTGTAGATTGATGGCAAGTGCTTTGTTGAATGTAATTAATAAATATGAAGGATTAGATGTTGAGCCTGATATCTGTTGACCTTGTAATTCTGCAGAACTTACAGGCAATAAAATGTCCCTGTATGTTGTACTGAATCTGTGTCTTGTTTTCCCAATTATCTTTGTAACCAGTCTTACTCAGTTACCATTCCAGAGAGCCCCTCTTCCTTATTACAGCACTAATAAATTAGGGGTTCCATAAGTGCCTTTGTTCAGATTCATTTTCTTCTTTCAGTTAATGAACAGCCATCTGCAGCTGCTCCTCAATCTTAATCCATCTGCATGGAGATGCCATTGTTATATACAGCATTCTATAAATATTGCTATGTTGACAAGCTGACTGCAGATGGGGGGGGGATATTTTTATTATTATTATCCCTGATTAAGAGAGAGGCCAGATTGACAACACAAGGGCTCTGAGGTCCCTTCTCTTCTGTAAATTGTCTGTTCACATAATTATATTTCTAGTAACAATATTACGGTGTGCATTACAATCATCATTGTAGCTGTTATTTGTTATTCGCTGAGTACCACTTCTGCATTCTGCAGTGTATAAGGCACAGCATGTAGGAAGCCAGAGTTCAGACTTGAAAGGATTAAATATTCTTGCTGTAAAAAGGAATTTTACCAGCTTAACAGAACTGAGGCTTTAAAGTAGATATGGTGTCTTGTGCCACATTTACAGGCCAAGGACTATATAGTGAAGAAGTTGAGTTGCACCATCTATATGTCAACCCGTCTCTTAAACAATGAGATTAGTCTGAGGATCCTAAAGTAAAGCAGTGCACTAGAAGAGAAATATCTTCATTTAAATTCAGAATATGAATGCTTTTTTAATGAGACAGCTTGGGAGATGACAAGTTCACAATTAGTGGGAAGAACTTTCATTACCAATGACTTAGGCTATTTCTCCCCAGCAAAGTGGGAAAGAAAGCAATGATCCAGTTGGTTTGAGAGGGAAAAACTCTTACTTTTTGTGTGCTTAATATATGTTGGGTGCTTGGAACACAGCCGTGGACAAGACAGACAGGTTTCCTACCTGTGGGGAGGTTGTGCTCCAGTGGACCAACATAGAACTTGAACAGGTAATCACAACTGTGATTATGTTAAAGTGAAAGATTCTATGGAGCATGTAATGGGAGGACCCATGGGGATAAAGGCAGTTGACCTGTAGCAGGTTGGATGATGGGCCCCAAAAGATAGGTCTTGCTAATCCCCAGAACCTGTGAATGTTGCCTCATTTAGCAAAAGGATCTTTCCATATGAATCTTGAGATAAGGAGATCATTCAGGATTATCAGGTGAACCCTACATCCAGTGAGAAATGTCCCTATGAGAAAAAGGCAGAAGAAGATTTGAGACAGACAAAAGAGAAGACACAGAAAAGAGGAAGAGGCAATGTGTGACCGTGGAGGCAGAGATTGGAGTGATGTGGCACAAGTCAAGGAGTGCTGACATCCACCAGACTCTTAGATCAGCAAAGAACAGACTCTGTCAGGAAGTGGACTGTGCCTCTGTGATTCTTCTTTGTTCTGCAAGAGAGAGTGCAGTTCATCTGACACCTGGACTACAGGCTGGTAAGACCCTGAGGAGAGGATCTAACTGAACCATGCTTAGAGTCTTGACCCACCAGAACTGCGACATAATAAATGTGTGTTATTTTAGGCTAACTTTGTGGTAATTTAAAAAAAATTTTTAAATGTTTTATTTATTTTTGAGAGAGACAGAGACACAGAGTGTGAGTGGAGAAGGGGCAAAGAGAGAAAGGGAGACACAGAATCTGAAGCAGCCTCCAGGCTTTGAGCTGTCAGCACAGAGCCTGAAGCTGGGCTTGAACTCATGAGCTGTGAGATAGTGAGATATCTCTATCTCACTGAGGTGAAGTTGGATAATTAACTGACTGAGCCACCCAGGTGTCCCTGTGGTAATTTTTTACACAGCAATAAAAAACTAATATACCCATTGAAAGAGTGTTGGGGTTGGGTAGAGTATCCAGGCAAAAGGAGTTGTGAATATAAGAACCTACAGCCAAAAGAGGCATGCCATGGTACAAGAATGGCCCGGCATGACTGGCGTCTGCCGGCTGAGGAGAGTGTCTGCTATGAAGGTGAAGAGGGGGCACAGACAAATCGTGAGGGCTCTGGAACTCAAGTGAGGGATTTTAGACTCCGTTGGTAGAAGAACAAGTATTTGAGGGTTTTAAAGCAGTAGAGCAATGAGATCAAACTTGAGACTTTGTGAGATTTGTACTAGTGTGCTATTGCTGCTTAACAGATAACCACAAATAATAACACAAAACAACACAAATTTATTTTCTTACAGTCCTGTAGGTTAGACGTCTGACATGGTCCACAGTGGGCTAAAATCAGGGCCATAGCAGGGCCAAGTTCTTTTCTCGAGGTTCTAGTGAGCAATCTGTTTCCTTGCCTTTAGAACTTCAGAGGCCACCTGCATTCCTTGGCTAACGACCCCTTTCCTCAATCTGCAAACCTAGTAACCTACATGTCTCTGACCATTCTTCTGTAGTTATATTTCTCTCTGACTACAGCCAAGGAAGTTTATCTTGTTTTAAGGACTTGTGATTAGATTGGACCCACCCAGATAATACAGCATAATCTGCCATCTCAAGGCCCTTTATTTAATTACATCTGCAAAGTCCCTTTTGCTGTATAAATTTACATAGTCACCATTTCCAGAGATTAGAACAAAGACTTTTTGGAGGCCATTTTTCTGCCTACCACAATCACACAGACTGCCTGCGGAGAATGGAACAGAGGTAGGCAACATCGAGGTTATCCCAGTAGTGTGAGAGAGACCTCATCTAGAGTTCAAACCAGAGTGGTAGGGTAAGGCCAGAAAGACCTCATCATATCTGTAAGATATTTGGGCTGTATTTGTACTTGAGGTGGATGAAGGAGCAGAAAGGAAGAAGCAATGAGAATGACTCAGGATTTTGGTTTCAGGATTTGTGTGGATGGTGGTGACATTTGTTGAGTTAGAGATGGAGGTGAAGCTGGCTTGTGCTTCACACTTTCTGTATTGTGCAGTGTCCTATTACTCTTTCAGATTTAATTTCCTCCTTTCACAAGTCTGTTTTCTACCCCAGGAGGTGACCTTCATGTCCTACATCGGTAGGTGACTTTGCCTTCTCCTTCCAAATCGTGAATGGGGCAGAGGAAAGAGATCAAAGGGAGAGAAGAGAGTAAGGATTGAATATTTATTCCACTGTGTCTCTTCCTGCAGGATTTTCTTGGGGTGGCTCTGTCCCACTGTCTCTCAGACACCTCTCTTCATGCAGTTCTTGTGTTTTTTCTCTCCCTGTGTGTGTGTGTGTGTGTGTGTGTGTGTGTGTATCTGTATCTCATTCTGGCTACTTGTAACTACCTCCTTCCTTTGTCCTGCAGATCTAGGAGTGCTAATAGCTTCCTGCTGTTACCAGGCCTAAGGTAATGCATCAACTTTTGTTGCTCTTTCTAAACACTGTCCATAATTTTGCAAATAAATCCTTTATTAAAACTTCTGTTTCCTGTCAGAAGAGTTCAGTTGTAGACATACTGATGACTGTAAGACATCCCAGTGGAGATTTAAACATATCAGTCTGGAGCTCAGAAGCAAAGTGTGAATTGGAAATACGAATGTGGACATTACCAGCATAAAGATAATAACTGGAACTTTGGCACCTGATCAGGTCATTTAAGAAGGAAGCACAGAGTTAAAAGAAAAAAAAATCTTAGGAGAGAGCACAGAGGAGTTCTGATATTTAAAGGCTGGTGAAGAAGCAAAGGAGACTGAGTAGAATTAGCCAGTGAGATCAAAGAGAAATCAAAGAGAAAACAATGTCATAAGAAAGGACAAAAGGAATCTGTATTAGTCTGTCTGATGGCCGTTACAAAAACCATAGACTAGGTGGCTTAAATGACAGAAATTTACTTTTCACAGTTCTGGACACTGAGAAGTCCACGATCAAGATGCCAGCATGTTCAGTTTCTTGTGTGGAGAGCTCTCTTCCCAGCTTGCAGTTGGCTGCCTCCTTTCAGTATCCTCACATGGTGCAGAGAGATGAAGAGAGCTCTCTGGCATCTCTTTTTATAAAGGCATTAAGCCCATCATGGGGACCCAACCCTCATGACCCCATTTAAACCTAATTCCCTCACAAGGCCCCATTCCCAAATACCATCACATTGGAGGTAGGACTTCAACATATGAATTTCGGGGAGGAACATAATTCAGTTCACAGCAGGATTTAAAATGGGGAAGTGGTCAACTGTGTCAAATGCTGCTGAGAATTAAGTTACAAGAAACACCAAAAAGTGCCCATTTGATTGTACAATGCAGATTACACTTTTGATCAGTATGTATTAATAGCTTAATTTTACACAGTAATTTATTAGGCAGTAATGGCATCTAAAGTATAACTCAGTCCTTTGAGCTCAAGAAGTTTCCCATAGAGCTGCAGAGTCAAGTCATAAATATATATCAATTTAAATACAGCAGTAAAATAAAGAATTAGTACAGAGCTCTATGAAGGTCTGAAAGAAAAAAAATAATTTCAACTCTCATTTATTGGGGTATATTTAGATGTCAGACACTATGCTAAGAACAACACATATATTATCTCCTTCTAATCTTTGCAAAAATGCTACAAGGTACCTATCATTATTATTCCCATGATTACATTTTAACAGGAAAGGAAATTGAGCATTTGAGACAATACGTAATTTTCTATGACCTATGGCTAGCAAATGAAAAGGCTGAAATTCAAGCCTATTTGACATCAAAACCCAGGCTCTTAACATGGATTTCGGGGTGTAAACTCATTAAAACAATGTTTTTCACCTTAAGAATAATTAATAGGGGCGCCAGGGTGGCTCAGTTGGTTAAGTGTCCGACTCTTGATTTCGGCTCAGGTTATGATCTCACAGTTTTGTGGGTTTGGACCCCATGTCAGGCTCGTGCTGATGTTGTGGAGCCTGCTTGGGATTCTCTGTCTCCCTCTCTCTCTGTCCCTCCCCTACTTGTGCCGACTCTGTCTCTCTCGAAATAAATAAATAAACTTAAAATAAAAAAAAGAATCATATATAGTCTATGGATTTCACATAATACTTGAAGGCTTTTAAAAATAATTTTATATCAAAATAATTATAGATTTATAAGAAGTTGCAAATGTAAGGAAAGATCTCCAGTACCCTTCATCCTCCAATGGGCATATTTGATAGTACTATGTGCAATATCAATGGATAACCAGGGTGTTGACACGATACAAATGTGTGTGTATTCTATTTTATCTTATCACACCTGCACATTCATGTAACCATCATAACGGTTAGGACACAGAGCTACTCCATCACCTTGCAGACCTCCCATATGCTATCTCTTTACAGTCATATCCACCACCCATTCTGCTATCATCCCTAACCGCTAGCAGCCATTAATCTGTTATCTGTCTCCATAATTTTGTCATTTTGAAAGTATTGTGTAAACAGAATCATACAGTATGGGACACTTTTGGACTAGCTTTTTTCATGAGGCACAGTGCCCTGAGATCCATCCTGCTCTTACATGTTTATCAACCATCTGTTCTTTCTTATTGCTGAGTAATATTCCATGTTATGGATACACCACAGTTTGTTTAACCATCCACCTATTTTTTTTTTAATTTTAGAGAGAGTGAGAGAGAGAAAATGGGGGTGGAGCAGAGGGAGGGAGAGAGAGAGAGAGAGAGAGAGAGAGAGTGAGAGAGAATCTCAAGCAGGCTCCATGCTCAGCACAGAGCCTGACAAGGGGCTTGATCCAACAACCCTGGGATCATGACCTGAGCCAAAATCAAGAGTTGGATGCTCAACTGATTGAGCCACCCAGACACCCCAACCATCCACCTATTGAAGGACATTTTAGTTGTTTCCAGATCTGAACTATTACAAACAAAGCTTTGGTGTAGATGTAAGTTTTATTTCTCTGACAGAAGTTCCCAGAAGAACAATGGCTTGCTTGTATGGTAAGCATATGTTTAGTTTTTTTAAGGAAATGCCCCAGTATTTCCCAGAGTGGTTGTACAATCTTACATTCCCATCAACAATGTATGAGAAATCTAGTTTCTCAGCCTCTTCAGCAGCATTTGGTATTCTCACAATTCTTTATTTTAGCTGTTATAATAGGTATACAACAGATAAATAGATCACTATGGATTCATTTGCATGTCTCTAATAGCTAGTGGTGCTGAACATCTTTTCATGTGCTCAGTTGTTTTGCTATTTGTGTATCTTGTTTGGTAAAATATCTTTTCATATATTTTGCCCATTTTCTAATTGGATCACTTGGGTTTGTTTTTTGTTTTTGTTTTTGTTTTTTTGTTTACTATTGTGTTTGAGAGTTCTTTACATATTCTAGACACAGTTTCTTTATCAGATATATGATTTACAAGTATTTTTTTTTTACCAGACTATATCTTTGTATCTTGTCTTTTTATTCTCTTAGCAAGGTCTCTCATGGAGTGAATGTTTTTTTAATGTTTGTTTATTTTTGAGAGAGAGAGAGAGAGAGAGAGAGAGAGAGAGAGAGACAGAGCCCAAACAGGGGAAAGGCAGAGACAGATGGAGACACAGAATCCGAAGCAGGATCCAGGCTCTGAGATGTCAGCACAGAGCCCAACATGGGTCTCAAACCCACAAACCACGAGATCATGACCTGAACTGAAGTTGGACACTTAACCGACTGAACCACCCAGGGCCCCTGGAGTGAAAGTTTTTAATTAACTGCGTATTATATGTACATATATATGTATTATATATATATATATATATATATATATATAAATTATAATCCATAAGACTGTAGAGACATCAACTTGGAAGTCTTTCTCAATGATATTGTCGTTTGGATCAGAGATTCTGCTAGAGTTTACAAGTCGTGTCTTGGCAATAGCACACAAAATAGCAAATGTCATGGCTTATTCTGTATCAGGCACTTTAGAAGAATATGCATCCAAAAATGCAGAGAAGCATGTGGGCAAGTTTCTACTAATCCATGTAAACTGTACATTAAAATGGCCTACACATTACAAGATTTTCAAAACACTTTCATTCAAGATAGTAACTGTTTCATCAGCAGCATGAGGGATTTTCAGAGTCTGAGATTAACAAAATTGGAAGATGGCATTGAGGGAGTTAGATGTTATGCAATACAATTTAATACAATTTCTGTAGGTATCAAAGTTTGTAGGAAGTAGCTTGTTACATTTAGTAGTTGATTGATTTAAAATATATACACTAGAAAGAAAAACTTAAACGTTTAAGGACTGTATTCTATAATGTGCTTTTGAGAAATATCCTTAGAAAAGGTACACTCTATGGATTACTAGGTTTATTGTAGCAGTAAAATGAAATAAAGACAACTGTCTGGCTTTTTAAGTGTCTAGATTTTATTTATTTTTCTTGATTGATTTAAATTTCTTCATGAGTGTTAAACAAGAAGATGAGTATTTTCCCTTTTAAGTATTAGATTCTGTGTTATCAATACTAGGCTTCAACAAGTAGGTAAACTGTATATTGTAACTATATATGGTATTGCTTTAATTACTGACTGGCTAGAGAAGTAAGTAATTTAAGCCTATGAAGGTCTAATCTCTTAATCTCTATTATTTGAGGGGAAAGTTTTCCTTAGCATTTTTTTTTAATAATCACAAAGACTAGCTGCAGGAATAACAAAATACTCTAATTCTAAAATCAGCTTGTCTCTATGATATAACTTCAATATTTTATTCAAAATGTGTTCTTAATATGCATCTAGAAAAAATACCTAAATTTTTAATTTAATAAAAATAATTCAAGTATTCAGAGTGCTATTGCTAGGAAAAAATTTTTATAAGACGTTTGTTTGAACTGTGAAAGAGAGGCAATTTTAAAATTAATGGATTTGCAGCATATACAATATTCCACAAAGCCACTCTTCTTTTTCTCCCTCTCTCTGAGCTGCCAGCTTTGGACAAAGAAACTTTTATGGCAGTGACTGACTTGCAGAATCACTCAAGACCACCCTCTCCATGAGGAAGAGGTCAGCAATTAGATAAGGTGATGGTAGATTGACCTTAACACCAGGGGCTGTCCAGCTGGAGCTCAGTGTTCATTCCATCCTTTCAATTAAGTTCCTAACAGATTCTTGAGGAAATAAGGGGGAAAGGGCAACCTGGCTTAAAAATCAGAACATACAACAGAGGGCCAAAAAAGCACAGGAACAAAAATATATTCCAGATAAATCTTTCTAAAATCAGCAAGCCAACATGTCATGGAAAGGGCACACTTATCAATGGCAAAACAATATCCTCTCAGCCCAATGATATAATTATTTACTTTGGTTAGTGGCACTGAACTCCAGGAGTATATTTTATAAATTAAATACTTATAATAAAACTACAGCACAATTTATCCCAAGAATGTCTTTGGAATCTCCCTTCTCTCTCTCTTTCATGGCGAGGAGAATGAGGCTGATGGCAGTTTGCCATGGTTATGTGATATCCTGGCAAGAAAATGCTTCATTTTATATCACAAACATATGGTCTGGTAATGGTTTTATATTATATTCCTTTAGTGTTTTATTCCCATTTTTAGGAGACCTCTTCTAGACAAGAGCAATATGTTTTCTTGTCCACCTATCACATCAACTGTTAACACATGTCTCTACTTTTAGAGTTCACAATGGTTAAAAAGTTAAAACTTAACCTTATGTTGCATATAACCTAAATTTTGATTATGCAGTAAAGTTGATCTCTGATGCTCTTCTGTGTTGAAGTTACTGTTTCTATGTTTTCCTTTCAATTAAGGAACTCTTCCCCTTTTTTCAATGGTTAACCTTACTCAAGTTACAATGGACTAAATAAAAATGTGTACAAAATGTAGCAACCAGGATAGTAAAATGACTCTAAACTTAAGGTTTTAAACTAGCATTTCACAAACCAAGTCTGGCTCACAGATGTGGGTTTTTGTTTTTGTTTTTTTGGCTTATGGAGTGTTTAAATATTTTTTAAAAATTAGTTGCCAACATTTAAAAATTGGGAGATTTCAAATAGAAATCTTGAGACTTGGGCTCTTTTAAAATCTCCCCAACAGCCCTGACCCAGACTTTCACCCAACAAGTGGTGGATGCCAGGTAGTATCTGCCTCTTCCTTTGGGTTTTCCCTCTCTGGTTCACTTCGGTCCCACCCAACATGCTCTCAACTTGTTTACATTCAATCTCCCACCCCTGTCAACATCTGAGTTTGAGACTCCTCAACTAGGCTAGATGGGGAGTTTGGAAAAAAATTGGTGACATGTGGTCTTGGGAAATAAATAGTCATGAAAGACAAGTAGCTGTCCTCAAATATATGAAGGATTACCCCTGGGCGAAAGTGATTACTGTCAAAAGGACTGTTGTCTCAGTAGGCAGAAAAAATCTAGAGTAAGGTAAATGTTGCCTAAATGTAGCAATAACATCTTGAATAAAACAAGCCAACAAGGAAAAAAAAAGCACTACTCTGGGCAGTAGTAGTGCTTTACTACTGGAAGTGTAAGCACTTTACTGGAAGTGTGCAAGCAGGTGTAGGCATGGTGGGATGTTCAAGGGAAGAAATGTCAACTGAGTTGACCAGTGATCTGTCTCCAAGGCCCCCTCCAGCTCCATGAGACTGTGAAATCAGCTATTTAAAATCATCTTTTGGGGCTATAAAGTAAGGACTATGCTAACTGGAAAACAAGTTTGAATTTTAAATATTATACGAACATATAGGTCTTTGACATATTTTTGGATTCTCTGGGATAAGATTTAGTGAATGCCAACTTATCCTTCTGAATCACAGGCGGTGCCCTGATTAGGTTTGTTTCAGAGTGCTGGTTTCTAGTTACAGGGCATTTTATTTCCTTTTTAATAACACATGGCAATCAGATGTACAGTTTTTCTTCTGGGGAAAAACATTGATTATTTTAAAAACAGTAACATCAGCACAACTGTCAGGGAAAAAAAAGCACAATGGTTTTGAAAATAACTCTGAAGTTTTTTATTTGCTGAAGAGATTAAAGAAAATATATACTGCCCCTAAAGTATATATAAACCACTGGGAAAAAATTACAATAATTGCTTTGCAAAGAAATAGTTACTGGGAAAGCATAAGATTGGTGTGGGCATCAATAGATTTCAGCCTTTTCTCTGCTAAAGTTTTTCCTTTCACAGATTAGGGATTGGCAAACTAACAGCCTGGGAGCCAAATCCAGCCCACCTTCTGTCTTTGCAAATAAAGCGTTATTAGAACAAACCATACTCATTCATGTACACATTGTCTAAGGTTGCTTTTGTGCTACAGTGACAGTTGGGTAGTTTCAACGTAGACAGTCTGACCTCCAAAGCCTAAAATACTCTACTATTTGGCCCTTAAACAGAAAAAAGTTTGTTGGCCCTCTGACACACACTAGCTAACTTATACTATTGATATCCATAGTTCTTGTCAGTGTAGCAAAAAGCTGAGCTAAACCTTAATGTTGCTATAGAAGAAAATACCACATTCTCCTGCTTTGGTGGTAAGCAAAAGAGCTTTTCTTTCAACTTCTGACTGCTGTCTCAGTTTTCACCTTGCACCTACTGAGACACAAAATTCAACATCTTTTTCAGTTTCTCACAAGGAATTCACTCATGTAGAAGTATCAGTGAACAATGTAGCCTTCATTAAAGTGCTTGGGGGAAGGGTGATGGAACAGAGGTGCTACATTCCCCATAGTAAACACTTTTAAAGTCCCCTTGAAAACTTTCTCCAGTGTTCTTTCTGCCTGAAATTTGTTGAAAACTTAGTGAATGCAAATGTGTGTGTGTGTGTGTGTGTGTGTGTGTGTGTGTTGCCAATTTTGATTATCCCTATGATAAATAAAGGAATCAAAATAGGAAGTCATTTTCTTAGAATTGTCTTTGTTTTAGCTTTCCACTTCTTCTGAATAAAACTGCACTGCAGTTTAGAATCTTTTTGAAATCTCTGGTCAAAACGTGGAGATCACTGCTGTAGAAGACTAACCTAGTTCACCACTGTGGTATCTCCTAGTCCCTTTAAGAATATATTTTGCACATATTCTAGAAAAGAAACAATATTACTTATGCTGCTGAGATTTACAACTATAACACTTATCTTAGAAATTCCATTTTGGATGATGAAAGGAGAATATATTGTTGCTAAATATAATTTGTATGTACAGTATAGTGAGTGGCTGTTGTTCACAATTTAAATATAGGAAGGACTTCTGTTGCTGGCATTATGAAAATATAGATAAAATTGTGGGGAAAAAACTAGCTCCAACACTTTGAAATAATGGATAAGACACAAACATCTCCTTTATTTTTTATTTTTAAATTTTTAATTTTTTTAATGTTTATTTATTTTGAGAGAAAGAGCGGGGGAGTGGGGCAGAGAGAGAGAGAGAGAGGGAAACACAGAATCCAAAGCAGGCTCCAGGTTCTGAGCTGTCAGCACAGAGCGTGACGTGGGGCTTGAACCCACGAGCTGTGAGATCATGTCCTGTGCTGAAGTTGGACGCTTAACCGACTGAGCCACACAGGTATCCCTCAAACATCTTTAAATAAAAAGTTGAGCTCAGGAGCAAAGGAAACCCACTAGAGCCAAAACCTAAGAGAGAAGACTCAAGAGTTTTCCTCTCGTATCTATCTTCTATGTGGCACAGAGCTTCCTGGATTTCTCCCAGGGGATGTAAACTCTCTATTATGAAGGGCACTTTAGCTTACCCAGTCCTTACCATCATAATTCCATATAAAATTTCCTCAGGAAGAAAAGTTAGCTCTCTAGTAAGACCTCACCCTCTTCAGAAGGTATTTTTGTGACTCGTGCCAGATTGTCATCTTGCCATCTACCCAACACCATCCCAAACCGGTTTCAAAGTATTTCTTCAAACAAATGCAGTGTTCAGCCCAAGAAGAACTCTGTTATGTGGAATTTTCTCATTCAATTGCCAAAATTGGAAGAAGAATCTTGTGAATAGGCAGAGGATAGTTTCCTATGAGGCAAAACAGATATGCCATGATCCGTCTCTCCCATGAAAATAGGGAGGACATTCAGAGAGGCAGCAAGCTGGGAGCAGAGCTGGTCAACACACATCTAATTGCTCAGAAGCCTTCCTTTGCATGTATTACAAAAGCTTTTTTCTACGCCTTCCACACACTCATTGAAAGGTGCCACTGATGATGACTTTGTAGACTGAAGTCTACCAATGAGCAGTGTGAAGCAGGAATCAGTCAATCTGAATGCAGAATGAAGGATCATGAAAAGGAGTTTTAAGAACATATTAATAACACAGAATGCTATTAGTGTCAAGAGGGACTTTTCTGGAGTCCAAGTGAAGCATGAAATACCTTAAGGTACCAATGGGGAATTTAGGAAAATCAAAGGCTTTGTTAAAATATTTAAAGTCTCTGATACTGAGCTTACTTCATTCTGACTCATCTTTTAGATCTGAGCTCAAATATCACTTCTTTACAGAAGGGTTCTCTGTCAGATCCCTCTGGTACGCAGTCTGGCAACCCCTGAATTTTTTCCTAGTGTCACTGTGACCATTATAATTTCACAATTAATTAGTTGTGCAATTCCTTGAAGGGGTATACCTTAGTTACTGCCCTATCTTCAGTGCCTAGAATTTTCCAGGCATGGAATTTGTTTTGCTAAATAAAGAAGTTATAAAATTACTGCAGTGGTATGGTTATTGTCATTATAATATTATATCTGCTTACAATGCACCTTTGAGATGTTTTTTCAAACTTTTAAAAACTGTCATCCCCTGAGAAACATGTTATACATCCTGACATACATACATGCATACACAAAAAATTAAACGAACAAAAATGTTGCTATAAACAATACTGACAATCATCATGTGCAATTCACTCTGAAAGTTTCTAATCTCTTCTGTTTTAGTCTTTGAGAGTGCTATTCATGACCTCCTAAATTGATTTCATAACCTACTTATGAATTGTAACCTACAGTTTGGAAAAACCCTGCCCCAGGGCACTTCATAATCGTAAGACGCAATTGAATATTAAATGTGTTTAAACTTTGCCTTCATTCATCTGTCTCTATATGTGTCATAGGATTTCGATAAAATATTCTTTGCAGCTGCAGCAACATATTTGTCAAGGGCTCCAAAACTCCTTAAATTAACATTCAGTTGGCAATGCCCCACTGTGGGTACTTACAGTCAAAGGGCATTATGGGAAGATGGCCAAACATGCCAAAGTCCACTGTGTCCTAAGGTAATAACTTACTTGCAGAAAGAGTAATTTACCTAACATCCTGATTGCACATTTATAATTAGATTTGTATTTCTTGCCCAGTTTTACTACATCAGACTAACATATGCTGTGCTACAGATGGAAGTCCCGGGTTATTCAGCATCAGGGACCCTGGGGTCTTGTGATTCCAAATTAAACTTGGGTGTGTGCATAAACCATGCAAATTAGGCTTTGGCCACACGCTCAGCACTGCTGAAAAGAAATCAGGCAACAAGTCTAGAAACAAAATGCACTGGAGGCTGCCTCCTTTTGTTGGAAAAGTTTTTATTAGGCTTGGTGATCAAGGAAGTTTGAAAGTAAGCACTTAACTCAAATTGCCATGACTAGATGCACATGTGTCCTTAACCACCAAACAGGCTGGCAGGCAAGGCATGTTTTACGATGCTCATCCATGTCTACTGCATGCAAGTAAACTTAGTGAACTGACCAGAATTTCTGTGGGTTCAGTATCTGGAAAATGTTTTCACATGTGGACAACTGGAGTTGTATTCTTCCGTGGGTGATGCTGTATCAGTTGGAGGAAGACTGTGTTCTTCTCCCTCTTGTCTGGGTGACACATCCATTGCCTAAGACCTCTCTACCCTGAAGTTATCCCATGCCTGAGCTCATTTGAAAGAGTTCATTCTTTCATAGTTTGAAACTGGTTGCAGGAAAATCAGGATAGCCCTAGCACAAAGGGTGATGGGATGTCCCTCTCTATGGCCGACTGGCTTTACTTTCCTCTTCCCTAGGATGTCATGCCTTCAACTTGTGAGAGTAAACTTTGTATTGAAAAGTAAATTTTGTAAGTAAACTTTGTAGAGAAAAATGCAGAAATCACAAGCATAGCTTAATAAATTTTACAAAGTGATCATACCCATATAACGAACACTCATATCAAGAAACAAAACATTCCCAATCATTATCTGTTCCCCGTGGGTAACTGTTATCCTTCCATCTAATAGGATATATGACTTTTTCTTGTCTTTGAATTTTATATAAATGGACTCCTGTAGAATGTACTTCTTTAAATCTGGATTCTGACATTTCACTTTATGTTTAGAGATTAATCTATGTGGTTGTAGTTGTTTGTTCATTCTTACAGCTGTGTGGCACTTCAGTGGATGAATGTAAAATAATTTTTATACGCATTCTACCATGATGGACATTTTGGTTATTTCCAGTTTGTGGCAATTGTAAATAATGCTACTGGGAACATCCTTGCACATGTCATTTGGTAAATCTACGTACAGATTTCCACTGCTATATCTCACAGGAGTAGAACTGTGGGAACATAAGACATGAGGATATTCAGCTTTAATTGAAATCTGTACAGTTCTCCAAAGTGACTGTGCATTCCCACCAACAGGGTGTGCAACGCCCAATTGTTCCATATTTTCATATTGTCCATCTTTTTAGTTTTAAATTTTTTTTTCCAACATTTTTTATTTATTTTTGGGACAGAGAGAGACAGAGCATGAACGGGGGAGGGGCAGAGAGAGAGGGAGACACAGAATCGGAAACAGGCTCCAGGCTCCGAGCCATCAGCCCAGAGCCCGACGCGGGGCTCGAACTCACGGACCGCGAGATCGTGACCTGGCTGAAGTCGGACGCTTAACCGACTGCGCCACCCAGGCGCCCCATCCATCTTTTTAGTTTTAGACTTCTGGTGCGTATTTTTAATTGGAAGAGCATGGACTTGGAATTAGAGAGATATGACTTTTATTCCTGCCATGTCACATTCTAGCAGCTTATGTGGTCTCAAGCAAGTCACGTTTCCTCTCTGAATCTTATGTTTCTCATCTGCAACATGGCACTAAAAATATTTATCACATAGGATAGCTGCAAATTATAAATGAAATATGTGCAAATAATAACTATTCTTTAAGCATCTACCATATGCCACTGTGTTAGGTACTTACCTACACCAATGAGCTTAAGATATAGTCTTTATGAACAACACCAGTAATAATAGCTCTATTCCCCACCATCATCCGGCCTTCTACAGAGACTCTGAGTTAGTCGTACCATTGTGCCCAGAAGATTGGACTGCTCTATCTCCCAAAACAAAGGACGTGGAATCTAGTACTTTATAGTCATCCAAAAAGTGCATCAGGATGTCGCTGGGGCAGATGTGATTTGATTATTTCTGTCTGTGGTTGCAGGGCTCAAAGTCCCAACATCATACCACAGTGTCATGATGGAAATAGCTTACTCTAGGGTAGACAAAGAAACTAGCAGGTAACGACATAAACTTTTATTTTTCACCAAATTAAGAACAAGAAATGACTGGGGATATCATATGTGTTTTCCAAATGCTTTTACTGGAGAGTCTATGTATGAGTGTATTCATTTTTCAAAACTTTGCCATATCATTTTTTTTTGTAAAGAGGTGTCATGTTGCCTTAAGAATTGAAAAGTAAAGGTGTTTATTGTCTGTCTTCCTACTCAACTTATGGAAACTAAAAAAGGCTTCAGTTTTAGAAGAATGTGCCCATGATTTTCAGAAGACATGAAGAAACTTTTAGGTTGGCAGATCTCTTTCAACAATTGGTATCAATCCAACAGCTCTTCAATTGCCAGGGCTCTGTCTACATAATAGGAAATTAAACATTTAAGCAGAAAATAAAACATCACAGAGAACTGTTAGTTGCAAATTGAAAGTGTTCCACATGTTCTCCCTCTGTTACTGCTGTATTACTTGGGGGAGGAGGGACATGGTGATTTCTCACTATCTGTTAGGGACCCACTCCCATCTGGGTTCATGAACATAAGCCTCTTGGTTCTTACTGAACTGTGTTCTGTGTTCTCACTTGTCTTTAGGTTTAACAAATAATCATACTGTTCCTCCAGTACGAGGCTGCTTAGAAACCATGGAAGAATGATTCCCAAGTTAATAAACCTAAAACACATTTGCCTGACATAGTTCCTTTAATTTTTAAAGGCTTGTATAATTTAAGGGAATTTAAATCCATGTGTTTTTTATTCACTTGAACTGACATCATCAAAATAGCCCTTTAAACAGCTGGTTGAGCCCTTTTTAATAAAGTTCTCTTATGACTTGTTTCTTTTTGAAAACAAGATTTTTTTTGCCAAAGGCAAATGAACTTAAATGCCAAAAGACCTGGATTTCAGTCAAAACTCCAAACCTGTATATTTTGAGGTTGAAAATTTTGCAAATGGGCTCCTGAGTCTCCACTGAAATTAGGTGCAAAGAAGGAAAAAGTGCCATCTGAATGAAGTTCATGGTCAAATCTAGTGTCAGAAGACTAAAGAAACATCTATATTTGCTGCTTAATTTGTGCCAAATCTGAAATGAATCAATGTACAATGTGTATTGGATTATTACAGAAATGTGATCCACTGCCAAGCAGTTAACTTTTCCACCATCTCTGGTTATCACGAGTAAACCACAATGCTGGACTCTCCAGAGGTTAGAAACCCAACACACGGCGGCTGTCTGAGATTTGTGAGATGTGATTGTTTTAACAGAGTCATTTTGGAGAAAAATCTTTCGCTAAACATTGTAGATGTTCATGATAGATGTGTGTACACACATGTGTGTATAGGAAAAAATATATATGCATGTATAGGAAATATATACATATTCCTCTCTCTGTGTCTCTGTCTCTGTCTCTCTCTCTCTCTCTCTCTCTCTCTATATATATATATATATATATATATACATATGAATTTTTCTTTTTTTAAATAAGAATACTCTCCTCTAAAGACATGCTTAATGATTTAGCAAGTGAAATAATGATCTGAGCATGAATCATGTAAAGGAGTTCAACCTTTATAAATATATCCACATGCTGCAGTCAAAACAAAACTCTCAAAGCTTCTTGATATTAGCAATCCTAGACTGTTTTTCTCTTTGTCAAAATGTATATAGCTACGCAGTAATCAGAGAGATGTATGACTGGGAGTAGCTGAATTTTACAGGAATCTGTGAAGCAAATGGGCATTCTGCCCCCCTCCAGCCCTCCAGCACAACTGCAGGAGCCAATGCTCCATTTGAGAAACAAATTTGTCTGCCATCATGAAACTCCTTAAAGGCTAATTCCCCTAGAATAGGAGAATTTAACGTGAGAAAGAAAGAACAAGAAAGGGACAAGTTCTCAGATTCTAGTTTACAACTGAGATTTTTAAAAGAGGAACTTTACATATACACATTCACATTGAAGGTGCATAAATATTAATAGAGCCAGGTTTCTGATAAAAATAGAAACCAGAATCTTTATCACTGTATTGCTGTTAACAGATTTGATTGTATCATCCCTTTTTAAGGATAGCTCTACAGTTTCCTACAGGGTGGAATTTGTTTGCTGTCAAAAACTCTGGAATCTTCAAACCCAGTTTTCAAAGTCTGTATGATATTAAGAGAATATTCATGAGTTTACAAAATTGTCTTCTTTAAGAAACTTTAATTAGCAAAAATTCATTTTTACAAATGAGATGATGATTCCTATGTACTTACTCTTGTCTAAGATTTGTCACAGATACCTCATTAAAATTTCAAAACCTTGACAAGGAGAAGACCATTGTCCCCAACTGATAAATATAGAAACTTTGACATATAGAGCTATAGCAGAATGAATGAATTTCATTATGAATATATAGTCAGAGAATTTTTAGTGGATTCACTGCAGGGTCCATTTAAATATGAACTTCGATTGTGCTTTGAATAACTGGATGAAGGTTGGAGACAAAGTACAGAAATAAAGCAGGAGAGAAATCTAAAGGAGATACCACCCTTTGAAGATCAAACTGAAATTAAAGGGTTGCCAGTGACAAGTAGGATTTGATTTAAAGACATTTGATTTGTATCTTTCAAATAACTCTTTGACTGCATAACATGAAGTACATCACTATTTGCATTATTAAGCAATAGAAGTTTTCAGAAGTGTTTTATATATTGACTTTTCAGCCCTATCCAGAGAATGCTGTTTCATATTGGCAGTAAAATTGCTATACTCCATGACTTAGCTATGTGACCTTGGCAAGCTACAAACTTTCTATATTGCAATTTCCTCATTTACAAAATGACAGTGATGATATATAGACGTATTGTACAAGAATGAATGTACAGAAATATCTGAAAGTCTTTTGACTTCATTATAAGCTACAAAGATATCACTGTGTTCAATTACAGTTACACACCAAAGTCTCATCTCATGCTCTCTGTCTCTCTTTTTTCTTTCCCTTCCTTCTCTCCCTCTTCCCTTACCCCCTCCCAAGTATATTCTCTCCTAGAATCATAGGGTGTCAGAACTGAAAAAAAGCCTTAGAGATCATGCAGTTCTACCAAAAGAGAAAATAAAGTTCCAAAAAAAATTAAATAATTTATCCAAAGTCACAAAGCTACAAAAATAACTAATGGCATAAGTAGGTTTAGGTCCCAGGTCACTTATAATCCTCACCGCCTAGGAAGGCACTCTAGCTGAGTAATTAAAAGCATAAGATTGGGTAACAAACGGTTCAACCTCTGTAGTTCTCCACTGACCAATTCTCTGCATCTGTAAAATGGGATTGAAAACAATATAACAAACACCAGGCATGGCTGCATTTGCAGGATGCCTGGAATTTACTAGCACTGGATGAGCATTATGGATTGTTATCATTTTCTCACGACATTTCATTGTTTCTCTTGAGATACTTAGGTTGCATTCATTCACCTCCGTTTTTCTGAGATGGACTCAAGAGTCAGGAATCGCCTTCTCAATGGCCCGGAAGATTCCACGATAGAGTATTAACATCTAACTTGAGTTCTTGCTACACAATATTTTGAGATAGTAGCATGGAAACTTTATTATAGATGAGAAAACTGAGACACAGAGAAGGAACTTCTTCAAGAGCACACGGCTACTAAGTGGCTCCAGAGCCCACATTTTGCATCAGTGTGATAAGCTGAAGCTAAAGCAGTGGAGGTCATTCGGCATCAATCACCGAGTCCAGGTGATGAGGGATGGGAAGTCCAGAAATGTGCTTCCTTCTCCATTTGCAGTGAACTTCTATAGAGAACTGCCTTCTGGAGAATTATGTGCACACAACTCTCAGACTGAAATGGAGTTGGGCTCCACAATTATGACATGGTGAATCACCATTGACCTGGAGACCTAAAACTTCCAAGAAGTGAAAACAAATGGGCTGCCACAACCAAGTCCCCAAGGGTGCTTGTCCAAGCCCAACACACTTGGGACACTCTCTCTGCTGGGGGTAATCCTGCCAATCATACATCAGAGATGCTGCAGCTCAAGGTTAAAGTGGTCAGTTGCTAGGGGAAACATGCCCACTGATGTCATCATTCTTAGAAGTTGTATTCTTTCCTCATTTCTGGGAGCATTAGATTCATGTGCACGTTGGTGTTAAAAAGCTAATTTAAAAACGGAGTCGGATGTTTAATTATTGTTTGATTTGGGGTTACAGCCTTTCATTTTTCAAACATCTTAAGAGCAGAGAATGAAAATTGTTACCTAAGAAACTATTGAAATTCTCTTAACTCTTCTGGGTATGTATTATGTATTCCATGAGTTCTCTGCCAGGGATATAAGTCAGAAACTCTCCTGCTGGTTTTGATTACAGCTGCAAAGTCACAGATTTGAACAGCTCTAGACAATCATTCTTCTGAACGTGCACATAAATATAAAACATTTTCTTTATCCTTATCACATAAACCTTCAACGAGGTTTGCTTCAAAGTAAATTCCAGTTTTCTTTCATTTTTTCCTCATTTATCATTTTAATAATTAACAAACTGCATTTTTTTTCAAAAAGCTACTCTATTTGCATATTCAAAGGTCATTGTGCTGGTTCAAGCTATTTAATATCAAAGGGATGACAATTTAACAATCTCTTCTTCTGGATTCAGATAAAATACAAAATTACCTCTGGCTTTTTAATTTGGTACATTTAGAGACACATGATAAAAATATGAGATTAAGATAATGGCATGAGTATTATAGTGAACCATCAGTTAAGCTATGGTAAACTTTCTTCACATCTAGCTTCGGGTCTTTACATTGTCACTTTATTATTTAAAATGGAGCCATCACATTTCAGTAAGTGATATCAAGAACATAATTTGCTAAGACACCTCTTTATTTGAGGCGCTGTCAGGACTGGCAATGAGAAATGACACAATCCCTCAGTTGTAAGCGACAGGCGCCACTATATTAGTCCGCACTTGTGTATTTCTCTGCAGTTTTTGAAAAATTGCATTTCCTTTGTGTAAGCAGAACAAAAAGAAATAGAAATCGGTTCCATGTGAATTCTGTGGTCCTCTATATTAAACTGTAATTGTTTCCTGGTAAAAAAAAAACCAAGCCTGCAGGATTTCCTGAAAAATAATTTACAAGGATGGGCACTGGGTCCAGCTTGCTTTTTTCCCTGTGCTTCTTGTGATTGATGACACTGCAAGGAACTGATAGATTTGCTGCTGCTGCATCTCCAGAAAGTTCTTCAGCTTTAAACAAGCAGCAATCTCCCCCCACCCCCACCCCCAAAAAATCTTTACATGGCATTCACTTTCCTGGCTTGTTGGTTCCTAGTTGCTTTTCAACTCTGGCACTGCTCTGAGCTGCCCAGTTAATGGAGCCAGTTGCATCAATAGAACCATGAAGACAGTTTAGATGAATTATTTAAGGTAATGGCTGGGCAGAAATTTGTAATTCAACCTAGTTAGCTCAATATGAGCTATAATCTTTAGAGACGTAATATGGAAAGAATGCTGGCTTAGGGGTCCTACACACCTGAGTTCAGATCCTTCCTTTCCTACTGCATAACGTGTACATATCAAACTACATGAGCTATAATTTCCTCTTATGCAAAACTGGAGAATGACGAAGCTTATTTTCAGAAAAGGAAGCAACGAGCTTCTTGTGAGGCCACAGTGACTTAAAGGTTAGAAAATACTCTGTAAATCAAAGATGGTTTTACAAATAATAAAGCCCTAAAAATGGTAAATCAGAACCTCAGGCCCCATTCTTTAAGAATCCTCATATTATTTTAATAATAAATACTAAGGAAAAAAAACTAACTATCTTTAGGCCTTACAGTATGCCGGGCACTATGCCAGGCCCATAATACACATTCTCGTTTATACCTCACAAAATTCTTGAAAGGAATATGCCATTCTTCTTTTTTATAATAATAATTACATGTAATCATTATTGCTTGCACGATATATACCATACACTGTGCTAAGTAATTTACACACAAAATTTCATATAATCCTTAAAATATCCTCAGAAGAAGGTACCGTGTCATCCCTACTGAGGAAGTGCAGGCTCAGGGAAATTAACTTGCCCAAAGCCATATGGCTGGTTGGTGGGACTCATTAAACCACCTCCCATCAAACATTTCAGCCCGGTCTCTTCTTACTCTCTGTTTTCTGACCTTTTGATCTCTCTGAACCTTGCATGTACTTGAATCTGACTTTATTTGTAAAAGCGTGCAGTGGGACTGTTGGTTGGGCATAGGATGATGTCGTGTGACTTGCTCTGGGGTCCTCAGATCTTCTTTCACACCTCCATGTCACTGTGGCCCTGCGTACTCTGCAGGATCAGGCCAAAAGCCCTCAGGCCTACAGGTTTCCTCTCTTATGTGCCTTGGTGTGCTTCTAGGCAAGGGTTGGCAGTACAAAAGGAATAAAGATCCAAATACACTATGTCATATGAAATGAGGTTAGAATAATGACATAAGCTTTCTAATAAACTCCGCTTGCGATAGCCTCGCTGCATATGCAGCATGGATAGTCCTATGGTCATTTGTTATTGAAAATAATATGCTTTAGAAGGCAATACCAATTAAGTTCCATAAAGACCCCTTCTATTTATTCCTAATATTTGAGACCCTGGCACAAATAATGGAGCTTTGAAGGTGCTACATCACAAGAAGAATCATAATCCTTCAAACCTGCTCATGCTGAGGCAGATGGATTGGTGAAATGTTTGACTGACAAATTCTCTACCATCTTAAAAGAGGCTGAGAAGCATAGCAGAGCACCAAATGGGAACCTGAGGGTCTCAGAGGCCTGCCAAAAATCAGACCAAGTAAACATTCACACCTAGAAATTAAATCAACAGAAGTATCTTGTAGCCAACAACTTTTGCTACTATTACATATGGGGAACCTTTTTCACCCCCACCTCCCTAGATGGCTTCTTCATGAATTTTAAGCTTTGCTACCTGCCATGTGTATGGTGTGGTAAACAAAGAAGGAAACAGGATGAGGCACATCCTGTTGGTACCCCACTGGTACCTCCAATGAGGTGATTACTTGTATTCGTTCTTTCATCCTTGTCCTGAGAATTAAAATGACATAATATGTGCCAAGCACACAAAGCAGGACTGTGCCTGGCACACAGTAGGCAGTCAAGACATGCTGGTTCTTGGTGTTGTCATTGTTTTCATCCTACTTTCCTCTTTTCTTTCTAGACATTCTTCACCAACTCAAGCCATGTCTTACCCATTTGTCTACCATTTTGGAGACAAAGAGAGAAGACATAAATAAGAGGAAGAAATGAAGGAGTGACTTAGGAACAGGAGAGCAGATATGGTTGCTTCAAGATCTGATGAATCTCTCTGATTCTCTCACCTTAAATAGTTACAAGGGAGTTTATGAGCTCAAGCAGAATACTCTACCTCAGTGTGCTTATCTACAAAATGGGAGTGTGGGTAATATGAATGTATTGTCCCCTCCAGGGTAGACATGCTGTTTGACAAGCTCTAAGATAATTTAACATCAATATACAGCTAAGGGGCAAAGAACCCAGATTTCTGCTGAGTTCCTAAATGCCAGTGGGAGGCATCGTGCACATGCATGGATCTCATTCACTACACTTCCTTCTTTGCCATAAATAGAAGCAAAACTTGCCTTAAACATAGTTGTTTTTACTGGGTATTGTCTGCTGTGAATAAGGAAGTTTTTAAGAGTCTTGTGAGGACAAAGCAACATGTGATATGTTCATCTTAACTTCCCAATATGAGGAGACTCAGAGCATAATATAAGCATTTCTCTCTCTCTCCATATATATATATATATATATATATATATATATATATACCTCTCTCTCTCTCTCTCTCTCTTTACACACACACACACACACACACACACACACACATACGTACACCTATGTACACACACTTAGATACACACACGGACTATTATGCTTAAAATATTTTTGTTCGTGAACACTCTTACTGATTTGCACAAGACCTTCTTTTCTTTGTTTAAGTATTATATTAAACTACAAAAAAAAAAAAAAAAAAAACTTCCCCCTCATGGAAACTAGAACATTGGCAGTTGCTTACATATACTTCATTGGTATTATCTCAAGCCTTTTCTGTCCCCCCTGAAAATAACCATATCCTAGATTATGTGTCCATCATAAGCTTGCTTTCCATTTATATCATTTCATCGTGTCTAAAAATTATATTCTCATTTTAGGCATTTTTAACTTTAAAAATGCTGTATATAATATCCTGGGACTTACTGTTTTTATCTAAAATCATTGCTACAACCAATCCATTTGGTTTTATGTAGCTGTATTTCAATTTTTTTATGCTTACATTGTATTCCATTGCATAAATACACCACACTTTATTTATCCATTCTTCTGTCAATGGGCATTTGAATTATTTCCACATCTTGTAATCTGTCTGGCCTGAAATGTATATTAACCAGTAATAATTCAATGAACACCCAGTGCTGCTCTTTAAACACTTTACCATTCAGACACAGTCATGAAACCAATGAAAGGGAAGGAATAAAGTTTCAGTGCATTTTAAAGTAAGGATTGTTTTTTGGGGGTGGGGGAGTTCCCTTTAGTAAGGGCTGATGCTTGCCTGTTAGCTCCAATGGATGCATTTTTATGAGGATTTAATTTACCATCCCCTGAGCTAACCATTTCCAATTAATAATAGCTTTGCTACTTTAAGCAGGTTGCTGGGCTTCAGTTTCATTCTCTAGGAAAATAGCCAGAACTGATTTTAAAACTCTGTAAGATTCCTCTCACCCACTAAGATCCTAGGGCCTAAAGGAGAGAGAGAGACCCATCTACAGTACAAAAACCTAATATTTGTTGTGGAATTAGGAAGCACATGATGCTCTGTATTTTACATACAGTATTTTCTGTAATGATCACAACCTTATTAAGTAGTTACACTTATTATTTTCAATTTGGAGATGAAGAACTGAGGCAAAGATTAAAAAAAACAAAAAGTACACACACCTAAGGTTTTACAAAGCTAGCTAGTGAGAGTCATGGAATGAAGATGGAAAGAAATCCATACAGCCTAAAGCAAAATCCCACCATTTTGGATGAGCACTCTGGATCTCAACCAGCTGAGCCATCTTCCGAATTCCCTGAAGTTCTAGGAGTAATAAATGTTAAATTCAATCACACAACTTTCATCTCTTGCTGGAATGCCTTCCTCCCACAAACTAAGGAGTGAAATTGATACCTCTGTACTTAGCACTGCACAAGTGTTTTCATCAGTACCTGATTAAAAAAAAATCACGTATGCGTTTTTTTGGTTTGTTATCAAGACTATTCACTCATAAGTGAACAGAACAAAATTAAAGTTGATAAGATTGACGATGTGACAATGAATTCTGATGAAGAATTTTTGTGTCACCAGAGTTGCAAACTGTGCTATGATAGCGTGGTCTTATGATGTTGTATATACTTACTTCTTAGACATTTTTCCATAATGACTGCAGCACCATGGAAAATTGAATTCAGGATGTAGAAATTAGTGCAATATTTGAATATTTTTGTCAACATGCAAAGTTGCAGTATTTTCAGTTTATTAAATATTATCAGTGTATGAAAGCTTCAGTTCATTAGGAAGCTGAAAGAATATAGTGTTGCCAACTAATAATCATCAGCCAGTGAACATTCATCTTGTGTTGTGTGCAGAATACTGAATGAGGCAGTTGGGGCATGATAAAAGAAGTAGAAGACTCTGCATCAAATGATTTTATAATTTAATTGAGAAAATTATTTAAAGTTAGAAGTTTATTAAATATCAAATACAAATTTAAATGGTATGAGTTAAATTGGTATATACTTAGGGAACACAGGGTAAAAGAGGATTTACAGATTCATCAGAGACAAGCTTTAAGGAAATTACGTGTGCACTAAAAGTCCTAACTCCTGTTGAATTACTACTGTGTGCAAGCCTCCGTGCTTAGCACTGCACAAGCTGTATCTCATTTCCACTGAGCTGCCATTTCTCCTTAGTGTCCTATTGTACATCACAGTTCTCCAGTCTGTCCTGGTCTTTCATGGTTTTGACTTTGACTTTTGAAAACTACTGATCTCTTATTTTGTAGATTATCTCCAGATTTGCATTTGTTCAGTATTTTCCCATAACTGGAATGAGGTTATAAAGTTTTGACTAGCATAGCCCAACTATCACAACAACGATGTTTCTGTCCTCAGGGTATCATATCTTGGGGTTCACAATATCAGCATATCCTATTACTGGTGTCTGCTAGGTTTACCCGCTATAAAATTACTATCTTTTCCTTTGTAGTTGATAAGTATTTGGGGCGGGAAAGATTCCTTGAAACTATGCAAATCCTATTTTTCCTTAAATAATTGCCCCCATAATTTTAGTATCCATTAGTGGATCCTGTCTGAACATTATTAGTATAGTGTTTGCCTAGTGATGGTTCTCTATCTCTCTCTTTTCTTCTACATTTGTTGATTGGAATTCTATTGTGAGGAAGAGCCCTCTATTCTCCTTTAATTATATATATATATATATATATATATATATATATATATATATATGCATGGATTGTGGATATTGATTTATTCCATGGGTTAAATCCAATATTATTATTATTAATTTTGTTGCTTGTATTATTCCACGTTTGGCCACTGGGAGCTCCCTCAGGTTGGATCCTGTCGTTTTCTTGCTCTTTGGCATAACACGTTATTCCAGGTTCATCTAGTATATTTCTTGCCTTAGATCTGTAATCAAATACTTCTTCAAGAAGATATCATTCCTTCCACTGAAGAACAGTGATTAGAGACCAAGATTTAGGAGCTATGTATGCTCAGATTAGTTTTTTATTACCGTCTTCAGACTTTCCATTAATGAGAACTAATCTTGGTGAGATGGGATGAAATGAACCACTGGCCTTTAAAGTATTTTACATGCCACACTAAAGAGTTGGGTTCTGATATCATTGATTTCAGAGAGAAATTTTGTAAAGCTAAGCAGGGGTATAGGTGATAGAATTGTGTTACAAGATAATTTTCATACTTGGGTGCAGGATATAACAGATGAATGGACAAAATCCTAGATGATTAAGAATAAATACCTAGGTAAGTTTACCCGTGCACTGAGTGAGAGAGGCTCAGTCCTAGAATAAGAGTGTAGGAGGAAGAAAGAAAAGGAAGAAGGATGACAGACACAACAGAGGGTTGGGAGAGGTGTAAAATTATTCTGTTTGGTATTTCGGAGAACTGAATATATGGAGGTGTCACTGGTAATATCAAGAATGATTGATTCTGTGTCAAGAAAGCACAGATTTCAGTTTTGACATATTTAACTTAAAAATTATTGAGACATGTTAATGGAAATATCTCCAGTAGGAATGGAAGGTATTATACTAAAGACAGATACTGTATTTTTGAATTCCTAATACCTACCCTTGTACCTCCTTTCAGCGGGTGTTTAGAATAATAATAGCTAACATTTTTAAGTGCTTACCTCCTGTCAGGCTTATGCCAAGCATTTTTATATACATCAAACATTTTTATCTACATGGCCTTATTCAATCCTCATAATAATGATATTTATATAATTACCATATTTTTATGGAGAAACTGAGATTTAAGGAGGTTGAATAGCTTGACCAGAGAATCACAGCTAATAATTCATGAAATCAAGATTTGACTCCAGTTCATATGATTCCAATGTCCCTACTCTTAATCAATAGACTGTTTTTGAGATAAAAGTAGGTAAATATGTAGAGTGATCAAACACAAAAATTCCTTACAGAAATAGATCTGAGACTTATTTGTGTGAATGAATTCACTAGAATAGTAAGACTAAAGGAACAAAAACACATACCTTAAGACATAGTCTCAACAAAATAGATTTGAAATAAAGAAGACAAAGTCAAAGATGATTAAAGGAAGAAAACAGAAGGAAATATAAAAATATTGTTGACATATCAGAGAAAACCAAAGTGCCATGGTCAGAGATCTCTACCAGTAATGGCAGGTAAGCTTAGTGCAGACCAATACTCCTGCCAAGCACAATTATAAAATACAGAGACTGTCTTAAGCCATTTGTTTTAAGGTATCAGAAAGCTTACCTAATTAGCAAAGACTTCAAGAGACAAGATTCCAGAGTAAAGTGAGGTTCCTAGATAAACTGAACATTCATGCCTTTTCCCCTTGTGGCATTTCTAAGTTTTCAAGCAGCAGCTGAGAAGCTATCCTGGGGGTTTTAATATGACTCGGGGTGAAAAAAAATGGAGTTCAGGGTCTACTAAGAAGAAAAGGCCTTAGCAAACAACCTACACTTTCAGCTGGGACTACAAATTACTATACTCTAGAAATTTATCATCCCTCACATAGAATAAAGTCCACCTCCAACTGAATTGATCTAAGATTCAGTTAGGGCAATCTGTCCAACACTAACTGCCTTCTGGTAGTAAAAAGTGGAGGAAGATAACAGTGTATAAATTTTCATACACTGTGTTCAGGATTCAATAAAAAAATTAGCCAATATTGGGGGTGCTTGGGTAGCTCAGTCGGTTGAGCCCCTGACTTCAACTTAGGTCATGATCTCACGGTTCCTGGGTTTGAGCTCTGCATCAGGCTCTGTGCTGACAGCTCTGAGCCTGGAGCCTGCTTCAGATTCTGTGTCTCCCTCTTTTTCTCTGCCACTCCTTGTGCTGTCTCTTTCTGTCTCTCAAAAATTGAATAAAAATTAAAAATTTTCTTTTAAATTAGCCAGTATTGAAGAGACAAGAATCCAAGATAAAAAGCATAAAACAGAAATAGACTTATACAAGATCCAAATATTATTTATCAGGCTAGATATTAAAATATATGTGATTACTGTAATTCAAAATAAAAAGGCAAGAAGAAAAGAAATGGAAAGGGAAATGGAAACTATAAAAACTATAAAACTATAAAAATGAATCAAATAGGAACTATAAAATTGAAAAATATAATTGAAATTACATCTTAATAGATAGATTTAAGAGCATATTAGATAAAACTCAAGAAAATGTTACTAAACTAAAATTTGTGTCAGAATAAAATATTCTAGCTGAATCAAAGAGAGAGAAATAGTAAAAACACAAATTTAAAGTGTAGTAGATACATACGATGTGGTGAAATGTGTAGTACATGTATAATTGGAATCCTAGGAGAAAAAAGAGAATAAGGCAAAATTAATACTCAAAGAGATAATGGCTGAGAACTTTTCAAACAGATGAAAATACAATAAGTCACAGGTTGAAGAAGCATTACAAATGCTACTAATGAAGAAACAGCCATACTGAGGCACTTCAGGAACTTTCCAAGAAAAAAAGGAATCAGAGTAAAATCTCAACAGAACTATATGAAGCCAGAAGATAATGGGATATTTTCAAATTGCAAGGGAAAAGAAACAATGGAAAAATGTCAACTTAGATTGGTTTATTTTATGAGAATCCTTCAAAAGAGAAAAAAAGAGAAGCTCTCCGACCAATATAGAGATTGCATCACCCACACTGAAGGAAATACCGGAAAGCCGTTCTTTGTCCAAAGTGAAATGATCCCAGATGGAAGCAGTGAAATGCTGGAAGAAATGGAGAACAAAGAAAAAGATAAATGTACAGGGAAAATCTAAGTGACTATTGACTATACACAAGAATACCAATGATATCTTGTAGATTAAAATATATTACACCAAAAGCACAAAAGGCAGAAGGAAACAAGGTATTATAAGTGTTCCAAGACCTTTACGTTACTTGGGTAATGACAGAAATCATTTAAATTGGAATTTAATACGTCAAAGATATTTATGGTGATGTCTAAGAGTAGCCACTGAAAGAAAAATAATAAACTGTAATAATTGCTACTTTAAAAGAATCCAATAAAGGAAAGAAAAGGGAGGGACAAATAGATGACAAATTAGAGAACAGATTTAAATCCAAACATAAAAATGGCACAAAATGTAAATATACTGAACACTGTAAATACCAAACCCTTTAAATCACCAAAGAGTATTAAAGAGAAACAACCACAGGCTTCTTAAAGGGACATAATTTAAATATAAGGAAAATAAAATAATTGGAAAAATACACAGTGCAAAATAAATCAATAGTTTAGTAATAGCTTTATTACTTTTGGAAAAAACAGGAAGTCTGAAGGTATTGCTAGAGGTAAAACAGTTTTTTTTCATAATTATAAAATGGTCTATTAAAAAGAAGTTGAATGAAAACAAAGTATATGTGCATAATAAAATATTTCCAAAATATATAGACAGAAAGTTGACAGAAATAAAATGAGAGAAAAATCAACAACTATAGATGAAAACTTTTAACACAACTTTTTCTGTAATTAATACAGTAAGTAGATTAAAACAAACAAACAAAAAACCACAATAGGAATATAACAGAGGGGCGCCTGGGTGGCTCAGTTGGGTAGGCATCCGACTCTAGATTTTGGCTCAGGTCATGATCTCGCAATCCGTGAGTTTGAGTCCCACATTGGTCTCCACACTGACAGCACAGAACCTGCTTGGGATTCTTTCTCTCCCCATCTTTCTTTCTCTCTCCCTCTCAAGCTCGCATGCTCTCTCTCAAAATAAATAAATAAACTTTAAAAAAGAGAATATAATAGATATGAACCACATGATAGATATACTTGATCTATAAAGAACTGTGTTCAAAGACTACATTTTTTCAAAACAATACAAAACATTTACCAAAATTAACAAGACACTGGGCCATAAAGCAAATCTTAACAAACTTCAAAAGATTGGTGTCACACAGAATACATTCCCTGAAAAGAGTAGAAGAAAGATTAAAATTAATATCCAAAAGGCAGTTGAAAAATCCACAAATATGAGAAATAAACAATTTACTTGTAAAAACACATGGATCAAACAATAAATCACAATGAAATAAAAACCATTTTGAACCAAATGGTATGAAACTATGATATGTCAAAACTTGTATGATGCAGCTATAGCTGTATAAAGGAAAAATGATAGTCTTAAGAACAAATATTCAGAAAGAAAAGAGCTGAAAGCCAGGTCGTTAATTATTCATCTCAGAATTTAAAAAAGAAGAGAAAATTAAAGCGAAATAAGTTTTTTTAAATTTTTTAAAATGTTTATTTTTGAAAAAGAAAGAGACAGAGCGCTAGCAGGGGAGGGGCAGAGAGGGAAAGAGACACAATTCGAAGCAGGGTCCAGGCTCTGAGCTGTCAGAACAGACCCCGACACGGGGCTTGAACCCACTAACCATGAAATCATGACCTGAGCCGAAGTCAGACACTTAACAAACTGAGACACCCAGGCTCCCCTAAAGCCAAATGAGTTTTAAAAAGGAAATAACATATGGAAGAAATAACACACTAGAGTACAAACATAAAACATAATGTAGAAAGACAAAAGTAAATTTTTAGAATTATTCCCTAAATAAATTGAGTATCAATAGTATAGAGAAGTCACAAGTTACTAATATAGAAGCAATAGGAGGCTCATAACTTCAAATCCTATAGACCTAGAAAAGTTAAGAAGATATAAACAACATTATTCCAATAAATTTGAAACTTCAGATAAAATACACACATTTTTTTTAAAAAAACACAAATCACCAAATCTGACCAAGAGAAAGAATCTGAATAGTCCTGTATCTCCCAAAGAATTTGGTCCCATAATTAGAAAACTTGCAAAAAAACACTGCTCTCAGCTTTCCCTGTTGAATTTTTCCAACCATTTAAAGCAGAAATAATACAAATCTTACAAAAACCCTTCCAAGAAAATAGGAAATGTAAACTTAGAAACTCATTTTATGAGGTTGTCATAACTTTGATACAAAACCTGACAAAGACATTACAAGAAAAGAAAATCATTTTCCCTCAAGAATTTATATATGTCTTAAAATTATTAGCCATTAAATCAAAACTAAGTTGGAATCGTTCTACGAATATAAGGTTGGTTCAACATTGACCACTTAATCAATATAATTCACTATGTTCACAGAATAAGAGAAAAATTACATGATTAACTCGACAAAAGCAGAGTGACTGATAAAAAGATCAATACATATTTATGATGATCTTAGTACATTAGGAAGAGAAACAAATTATCTTAATCTGTTAAGAGAATCTTTAAAAAAAAAAACTAATGCAAATACTGATTTTAATGGTGAACTGCTGACAGCTTTCTACCTGAGATCAGTGGATGATGGTATCCACCATCACTATTTCTATCAATCACTGTACGGGAGGTTCTAGCCAGTTCTACGTGGTTCTATTTGCAAGAGCAATGCCAACAGCACCCAGCACTCTCTGATCCATTTCTCTGCATATTCTTCTCCATATCAACTATTACCTTCAAATAAATTGTACATTTTGCTTATTGATCCTTCTACAATCTAAGCTTTGTGGACAGGGATTTGTAACTTATTTGTTCAGTGTTCTTCACATCTATAACAATGACTGGCTTCCAGTAAGCCCTTAATGCATATTAGCCAGATTAATTAAATAAATAAATAAAGCTTAAAGATGATTACATAGAAGAAGCCACTATAATACTGCAGTTGGCTTTTATTTTATTTTCACATTCTTATTTGGTATTTTTCTCACTGGAGTCCACACTTAGACCTTCGGGGGCCCACAAAGGCCACATTTCACAGCCTGGCTGGAACATTCCATGACTCTCAGAGTGAGAACAATGAAGGGAGCATAATTCTGCTATGAGAGTAGAGCATTTTAATGTTGGCTTCAATATTTTTTAGTACATTCATAAAATGTTTAATGAAAGTGTGATAAAAAAGAAGAGTGGTTTTATTAAAAGAAAAATAAAAAGTTCTGTGTTGTTTCAAGGGATCATCTTTTGGTTTGATACTCAAAATGAACTAAAGTGAGAGAAGAAAAATATGCTTGAAAATAACGGATTCAGTGTGTTATTTATAATATATAATGGAACATGTTCCTGAGAAAGTAGGTTACTTCTTTATGCACATATAAATTTGAAATTAATACAATAAAAAGTTGAACATCTTTGGTTAAGGAGGACAGTAAGGTCAGATGTCAAACTCATAATAAAAACATTGCTATAGCCAGACCAGAAAGTGACTCTCTGATCTTTTTAGGTTTTTCAATAAGTTTTTCTGATGGTTTTTTTCCTTCTTTCACCATTTTTATAGCCTCACTCTTAAAAGACTCATTTTCTTTCAAGAATAATCACTCCAGCAAGAGAGAAAATCTCTGCATTTCAACAATAGTTGGGTTTGTTAAAATTTCAGCTTTAAAAAGAAGATAAATAAGACAGTGCTTTGGAGAAAAATGACTAATCTGGAGCTCTTTAACTGTTTCTAGAGCATCTATGAGTAATTTTGGCATACCACCTTGCAAAATTTGGTTATGCCTTGAATTAATATTCACCTAAGAACAACTATATCTTAAAAAATTATGTACAATGCGTCAGTTTCTAGAAGCCAATGTTCTTTTAACCTCTCTCCATCTGGAAAAGACAGTCTTTAAATTACTGTCAAGTAAGGAAAAATATTATCCAACTTCCAACTTTAAAAATTTCTTTTATGGTAAACTATCTTTAGAGATGATATCTGTACATCCAAGGCTCTTAAAAATATCTGAGAGTGCAAAATGACATAGGTAAACTTTTGATACACTACATAAATTAACTAACTAATTAATTAATTTCTCAGATGTACCTTTCCTACTCCTCAGATTTGTCCTTGCCCCCTATCCTCTTCCCAACTGCAAGGCAACATGACATCATGAATAAATAAAATGTATTCTGAAGTCAGTCAAATACACATTCAAATCCCAGCTCTACCACTTACTGTGTGAATTTGGGAAAACCACTAACCTCTCTGGGCCTCAATTTACTCATCAGCAAAATGGGGCTGGTGATACTTCAGGGATGCCAACTATCAGGACCAAATGAGGTAATTTATGAGCATGACTGACATGTAGTAGGCACTTTGGGAAACAGTAAAAAGTTCTTCATATGATCAATGTTTCTTCAATTCCATTTTATATAGAACTATGGTATGTTCTTTTCACACCCAATATATCTAAACACCATTCTTCTTTAATCTCAGTCTTTTCACATCAGTCTACCAGCTGCACAATCTTGAATAAATGGTTCATACATCTGGAGCTCATTCTCTCATACCTTCTCTCTCTCTAGGAAATTTAAAATTTAGAAATACTAGCTACAAAATAAATATTTGCTTAATATGTGCTGCCATTGTCCCAAGTAGTAACTCACTTATTTTCCCTATCAACCTTATGAGGTATGTGCTCCTATTTGTATTCAAGAGAGGCAGAGTATAAGGAAGGGAGAGCTAAAGTGGCTTGCCCAGGTTACACACAGCAGATGTCAGCAGAGAAAGAAGTCAAACCCAAAGCCTCTATGTGAAACCACTGTGCTAGAATACCCATCAGTTTATTTTAATGTGACTCCAGAATTTAATCTAAGATGATGTCTTGAGACACTCATCCTTTGATTCTAAGGTTGAAAAAGGCAACACAAAAGAAAGGAAGCTTAAATGGTTCTCAGCAAGAGACAGCCATGAAGTGTGTCCCCAGAAAGTGGAGTGCCACTAATATATGATGGCCCTTTGATTAGATAGACTGTTCTGTTTCTGGCTTCCCTTGAATATAAAAAGGCTGGATGGGACCCAGACAGGAAAGCTGACATGAGAAATAAGATTGCTAGAAACAATGTCTTCTGAGTAACTCCTAACATCTACTGCCTTCTTATCAAAATGCATCAAAACTTTGTGTCTTGAAAGACTAATAATAACATTTCTTGAATACCTACCTTGTGGCAGCCAGGTTGCTAAGTTCACTTTTGATAATCTCATCTAATCATTACAGCAACTCTTTTCAGAAAAATACTATTCTTTTGCTTGTTCTATAAAAACGGAAACCAATGCTGTAAAAGATTAATGAGTTTGTCTATGACCATATAGTTGATAAGTAGTGGGAATGGAGAAAGAACTACTCTGTGGCTTTCATTGACTGAGTGAAGGCAGAAAATTTACCTCACAGAATGTTATAATTGATTGCCTTGGTTTAAGATGCTCTGGTTTGCTCTACTCTGTGTGAATGGAAAAGAGCTGAGGCCAAGACCAAAAAACAGACTTGCCCAACCAAGGTCCTCAGATCATTAATGGCTGACACAGAACCATACTTTCCTATTAGCTGCTCCTGTGTTTGTTTGTTTGTTTTTTTCTGCCACACTACTGTGCCTCTTGCTCGGGGTAAAAGAAAGAGTGATTACAAAATCCATGGGCATAAATTTCAAAAATTTCCACAATTTGTTTTCTGTTGTTAATTTCAAAGGAGTGAGTGAGTTAGAGTCGGGGAGGTTAAAGAAGCTGTGGAGGTGGGTCAAAGAGAGTCAAATATGGAGAAAAAGGTCCTAAAACTTGTCCTTAGCTGGCCCCTAGTGAACACTGGAGTGCTTTGTTCAAAAGAACTCGTAACTAAAAATAAGCTGGGAAAAGTGCCCCTATAGGAAAAACAACATTTCGTGCAAAAGTATGATTTCAATAAGTCAACCGAGTCCAAGTTTAGACTGTGATTCATTTTACAAATGAAGTTACACCCCCAGATCATGTATGCATCCAATTTCAGCCTTTGGCCATATTCTTCATCACTCTTGCGGGACATGTGTTTATTAAATTATAGCCCATGCCTTGTTCTGTGGTGTGGACTGTTGATCTTACAGATCTGAAGTAACATAATTATTTAAAGCAAGTTTGAATGGCATATTATTAAATTACTTTTTTTTCTTTTCCACCAACAGAAAGTATTCTCATTTTCTAAATTTAAAATATTTATCTTCTTAAATTTTGATACAATATCTTTGATACATACACAATAGCATTAAAAGTGGTGTGTATAATTATACTGTCAAATGGTTCCATCTTCCCTCTTAATCTTCTTCCAGCATATTTAGTGTCGAAGAACTGGTGCTGCCAGACTATAATAAATCATCCCTGCAGGCCTCGAATATTGTGCCATACAAGAGAAATTTGGGAAGGATAACATTTTTTAAAGCAAACATGTATAGGCATTTTGTATTTGTACACGTGACTGCATATTGTTGGCACTTGGATTTAATTGCCTGACTTTTGAATTAAAGAATCGGTGGTTAAGGGTAGCAGATCTATTCCACAAAAAGCTCATTCAAAGTGGTACTCAATATCTATTGTTTGATTTGACTGTTGTATGCTGGATTAAGTCAGTGAAAAATTGTACCAACATAACATAACAGTACTAATTATCAAGTGTCCATTGTATGGTAGCCATATTATCTTTAAAAGTCAGACTCTCTGAAAAGTGAATTGTATCAATACTTTTTATCAGATACAAAAAAACTCTAGGGGCTCAGAGAGTTTAAACAGTCGAAGGGGGTCAAAAAGTAAGTGGCAGAGATTGGGACCTAATTAACATGTGTTGGAAAACACTTTGGGAAAGGTTGACCTAAAAGATTCATACAATGCCAACTCTGCAAGTTTTTATTTTAAAGAGCATGGGCTATGTCTTGATCAAAGGCACAGCCTCTTTCCTTTATTCCAGGTTACCTTCTGGCATTTTATTTTTTTAAGGAAAGGAAACTAACACTTTTTAAGCACTTACATTCTACCAGTTTCCATGACGGCCTTTGCACATGCTGCTTCATTAAAATTTTTTTAAACACGTGGAAGCTCTCTGACTCTGCTCAGCTACCTCCTACCACAGCCGAAAGTCAAGATCATTTGGCATGTAGAACTCAGAAAACTGAGTTCTAGTCATGAGAATGAGGTAGGTCACAAATCCTCTCTGCCTCCTTAGTTTCTTTACCTGTAAAATGGGATAATTATACAATTTCTGCCTGCCTCACTTTTCAGTTAGGGGCAACATGTCAGAGAATAAAATATTAGAGGAGAATAAAATTATACATATGAACAGAGTGGTCACCTATATGAGAGTCACATTGTCTAGTTTTAAAATACGAGGTCCATGTGGCCAGTACAAGAATGGAAGGAAGGAAAATGGGAGAAAAAAAGGAGTGACAGAAAATAATCTGAACAGGGCCAGTGATTCCTCCTGTTATTATACTCGATGAGATTAAACCTCCTGTAAAGAGGACTCAGTCCCTCCTAGCTCTTTTGCGCTTCTCCAAGTGTGAGCATCTCCCTGTGCTGGGTTTAGCTTGTAGGGATTAGATGCATAATTTTCTAATAAGATGGCCTATAAATGCAAGCCATCTGGCTCTCCAACAAACAGCCACTTGTTTCAATGCAGAACGAAAAACTGGCTGTGAGAGAAGACATATTCCTCAGAGCATTTTCAAGAATAATCTCGATTGTGCTTCTCAAACCATCTGTGGTGAAGCACTATTTTTTCCCAACACTTTTTAAACTAATACTTTTGTAAAATACAATAAAAATTAATTACTAGAAAATAACCACTTGTTTGGATGTCCAGCCATGCCATCTGGCTTACTCTCAGTTTTAATACTTATCTCGTTGCTGACCAGAAACAATGCAATGACTTGTACTGGCTCAGGAACCATCCTGTGAGGAGCACTGGTCTAGGGGACAAGCACTAATGTCAGTGCTAATTCTCAAACCCCAAACCCTCTTGAAAATAGGATGCCATTTTCTATTCAATGAGGAATTTTTATTACCCTTTGATAATCTTTTTTTCCTTCTCCCCCTGCTGTCCCAGAGGCCCAGGGCCCTTAGGCTCTGCCTGTTTTCCCAAGTGAGACCCTCCTCTAACTTCTTTACCATTTATCTTCACTACCCAACCCTATGTTTGGTGACTTCTGTCCCCAAACATACCACATTTCTATCTTTCCTTTCCTTCCTCACTTCCATCAAAATATATCCATCCTGTAGCCCACTCCCTTGGGGTCTTTTCTATAGTAACTGACAGGCTACTTACTTCAATCAATGAGTTTATGCTGATGTGTTATGAAGTCATGGCTCACTCCACTCAATGGGTTCCATATACAAACATCTGTGTTTTTAAGATATTCTACGTGAAAGGATGTCATAAAAGATATAATATCTGCTCCTAACCAGTTTATCACCATGCCACCTGGATCATATTCCACATCGACTATCAAGTTCTTCAACAGTCTCATACTCTACTCTCATTATCAGAGCTCATTTCCCACCACTCCATAGCCTGGCTGGCTGCCTCCTTATGGCTGAGCTCACCATAATTTTTCAGATTTCTGTATTCTTATTCATGTTATTCAGTCATATTCCAGAATCTTCCTTTCTGTTACTCATCTTTCCAGGCCTAGTCCAAGGAGGGCTTCATCTTCATCATGTGCCTGCTGGACAGAGGAGCACTCCAGGGCCAATGGATCTGCTCTTCTCTGGAATCCTGTTGAATTTGTGTTCACAGTATTCAATGTAGCACCATGTCATGTAATTTTGAGTTGTTATAACAGCTTTTTTCTTTCTCCATGATTAGATTGTAGACCTCTCCTGAGCAGCATCTTCATTGTTTGGTATGATGACAACTAATGTTCATTCAACATCTTTATTCATTGCCAGCCAAGAGCAAGGTTGCTTCCTTAACTCTCTGGATAATACAAACACAAAAACCCTTGAGTCCTGGGACTGAGATCAGCTTTCCACTCTTATGTGTTTTGTGGAATACTTATCCTGTCTTGCACTCCATGAAAAAAATGGGTCAATTCAATAATCAAATAAATTTCAAAACTTCGGCATATTCTATTTCCCTCTCTGAGAGTCCCATCAAAATTAGTATATTAAAATTTTTATGATGTCTTGTAGATGGACAATTTAACTTTATTTAAACCAGAAGTTCCCACAAATACTCTGACCAGGAAACCCTTTGTCTGGAAACATCCTTTGAAATAATCTAATGGATATTAACATTTTGGTGTTATTTTTCAAAATACATTTGGAAAAACACTGGGTTATAATTTCAAAGTCAAAATTCTATGACTATATTAAAGAGTTAGTATTGATTTTATTAAGTGTCATTATAGCATGTGATTTTGTTTGTTTGTTCTAAAGTCCGGTTCTTTAGAGATGCATACTGAAGTATTTATGGATGAAATGATATAAAATCTGAGATTTTCTTTACTCTACAGGGAGAAAAAGGATTTAAGATAGATTAAATTGGCAAAATGTTGCTAATTGGTGAACCTTGGTGATTAATACATGGAAGTTCATTATGTAGTCTACTTATTCTATGTATGTTTTAAAAGTTCCATTATAGACAATTTTATTTTTAAATTCTGAAATACAAAGATCTGGCCAAACTTCATTAATTTGGAATTCACCAATTTAAATTCTGTGGTCAGTAGGACAATATACTAATTTGGTTAAACTGAAATTTCTCTTTGTTTATAAAATATAGTCAAAATTATTGTGAATGTAGAGTCCCCCAGTGTACTGGAGGCTAGTTTACAAATCTACAGGAGGCTCTGGAGGGGCCTCAGCAGCACTGTGAACAGAGCATGTGATCAGGTGGATTCCTGCTGGCTACAATCTGAAAAACTCTTTACTGAAGTGCAGATCTACATAAGACTTCATTTTTGGTTTTCTGTAATTAAAAAAAAATTATAACAGCTTTATGGAGATATAATTCACACACCGAACTGTCCACCCACCAAAGTACGATTAAGTGATTGTCAGTGTATTCACAGATGTGTGCAACCATCACCTCAGTCCATTTTAGAACCTTCTCATCACCCGGTCCCCATGAGCAGTCACTCCTCAGGCCCCCTCCCCCAGCCTTCCGGTAACCATTAGTCTTCTTTCTGTCTCTGGATTTCTCTGTTCTGGACATTTCATATAAATGGGATAAAGGGTCCCACTGTTTGAAAATATAAAAGTGTAAAAACCACTTAAGCACTGGTGAAGGCCATGGTGCTTGACCCAGATGGAAATGATCTACTGGCCCTAATTTGATAGAAGCCTTTCATTGTACCTAGATTTTAAAAACTGGTTAAATTTTATCGCCAGGCCCCCTTTCCTATGCCTTCCCACAGAGGCTAGGGAAGGCTTCATTTTGGTGCTTTGCTGGGTTTGTGGTTTGTGGGTTGGCAGCTTGCTTTCAGTCAGCCTTCAACATGGTCTGGTATGTAACACACCATGATTATTTCCGTTAACTAGCAGCGGGTCAGCAGCAACGTGTGTATCTCCAGGTGTGATTCCCCACCTCAAATTAGCACCTGGGGAAACTCCACAAGATCCAGGTCTCAGTTTCACAGAGACTCTGCTCAGAGAACATGGAAGGATGAACTTGTTCCTTGCTCCAAAGGATATTTTAGGGACTAATTCTTGTCTTGGTCCCTATTGGAAGTATCTTGAAGGACAAAAAAAGTTCATCTAGAGAGGACTTTACAGAATCCTTGAAGAAATCAGCAAATACCGCTGAGTTCTTTATCACATGACAAAGTGGAGTTCAGTAAACAGCTCTTTCTACTGCGCCCCAAGACCAGTTCCTTATTATAGGATGGAGTGGAGGGCTTCAGAGCATCAGCAGTGGAGTCAGAGAGTCTCAGGGGCATCCCAGCTGTACAGTTCCTGGACCTTAGGCTTTAGTACCTCAGTTACTAAGCCTTGCCTTCCTCATTTCTCAGAAGATTGGGAATAACATAGCCTACACCATAGAGTTGTCCCAAATGCTTTTAAACACACTGTTTCCCCAGTATCATTGCAAAGTGAGAGACGGTGAGGTAAACACTTTGTAGAAAGCCTGTGCTGATACAAAGTAGAAACTTGACATAGTCTTGCTCCTTCCAGTGGTGGTAGTGGTGGTGCTGATAATACCCCTGCTCCCCAGTAGCTCCCCAAAGAGGCAGTCAGGACAAATACTTCTCCCTTCACCATTACAATTAGTTTCCTGGAAGATTGACTTAATGACCTTGGCTCTGGGCACATCTGAAAATGAAAACAGCAAATTCTGATTAAGGTGGTGCCCGCTCTGAAGGGCCTGTCAGTCTCACTGTGCCCTCTCTGCTGTGACACTGTTTCATTCCAGTCAGTGAAGATGAAGAGAACTGGTTGGTACCAGACAGGAGATCTGCATTTATTTAGCAATTAGCTTCCATACTGTTTCCATGCTTAGCATGAAAAATAAGATTATTCCTATAAAATAGCTCAGGCACAGTTAACTTAATCTAATTAGTCTGGCACCACTCTCCAAAAGCCATGGCCACTGGGGCAGATTTCCAAACACCGTAGGTGGAGTACCATCCACTGTCAGAAAATGGACTGCAGTCTTCCCAGGACTGAGATCTGATCTACCAAACTGGTTACTGAGTTCAGTTCTTGACCCTTCAACTCCAGATATTTCCTCCTATTCCCTTCCCCACTTTATTCCTAATGCTTTGTAGCATGGGCAAGAGACACTGTCCCAACTAGAGTGACGTTTCCTCTGTTGACAAATGAATTTGCTAAATGGGCTCTCTCTTCTGTAAAAGAACGTAAATCTCTGCTAAGAAGCTTCAGTTTGGTTTCGGCACATGTGAACAATGAGGCAACCTCAGGAGGCTACCTTGAAATACTTCAGAATGAAGCTTCTTAACAAAGACTCCAAAAGTACAGGCAAGCAAATCAAAGAAAAATATCAGACTCCAAGTGCCCTCCCAGCCCAGCAAAACGTCAAAGGAGCTGCTGGGAAGGGAAGAATGGGCCTCCAAATAACGTACGGCCGGGCGGAGAGGAGAAAGAAAAGAGGCTCGTATCTGATTTATAAATATTTATAAAACAATCATTAGACTTGGCTAGTACATGCAGTTCTTCTCTCAGTTCACTGCTGGGAAACAATAATAAAAAGCATGGAATTATTCAAATAGAGGCTAGAGGAGATTTAATTCGGTATTTTTAGAAATCTACCAGCAGCTCTGCACAAGGCCTAGCGAGGAAGGGGATAGATGGCGAGCAAGCACAAGGTAATCCTGTACTTGGGCCGGGTGTGGGGATCCAGCTCAGCCACAGATGCAAATCGCAGAGCCACAGCCAGCCTCCTGCTCAGACCCAGCCTCCTGCTCAGACCCAGCCACCTGCTCAGACTCAGGCCTTAGGTGTCTTGGCTTCTCCTGCACATTGGTCCTAGGCTGCTGGGCTGTGGCTCCTGTTAGGACCTGGAGCTGCTCCTGTCAGTCCTGTGGCCCTCCCATTTATGAGCTTGTGTTCTCTGCACCGAACGGGGCCCAAGGTGGCTCCTCTCTAAGAAGGCCCAGCTTGGGTCTTCTTTTTGGGGCTGGGACAATTTAGTAAAGTGCTTCTGAAAAGGGATTTCTGTTGGGAAAAACTCATCTCATTCACGTTTGTTCTGGGCCAGGCCTACACAAAATCAGGGAGGCTGTGGGTGTCAGGAGAGCTTCCCAACCTCTGGGACAGGGCATCCTGCTGCATGCCCACAGCGACCTGCCAGTTGGCCAGGTGATAGGAGGGGTTGCAAAACTTCATCGTACTAAGACTGTTCAACAAAGATTAAGATTACCTTTAGATATGATTTGAATGCCTCCCTCTATAGTTCTGAATTCAGAATTGTTATTCTGACACTTAAGTCTCTTAAGCATCTCCCCTGGACCATTTAACACCACCCGTGCGGACAAATATTTTTATCAATGATGACCAGTAAGTTCAAGTTTCTCATTACAGTTTTTGAAGTCATTCCATTTTAAGTTATATACAATTGTTTTAAATTATATTTTTCTTATTTGTATTTTTTCTGATAGTGACTAACTACTATCAAAACTTACTTTTGGGGCACCTGGGTGGCTCAGTAAGTTAGGCGTCCAACTTTGGCTCAGATCATGATCTCGCAATTTGTGGGTTCAAGCCCTGCATCGGGATCTGTGCTGACAGCTCAGAGCCTGGATCCTGCTTAGATTCTGTGTCTCCCTCTCTCTCTCTGCCCCTCCTCTACTCGCACTCTGTCTCTCAGAAATAAATTTTTAAAAAATTTTAAAAACCTTACTTTTTCAACAAGTGCCATAAAAACACTCCAAATAACTCCCCTCAGTTTACTTTCATGTGCAGTACAAGTAATGTTGACTTGTGTACCTGGGCATGAAAATATCTAACATTAAATTCCAACTCTGCATCCAGACCTGTTTCTAAGGGCTTTATATGCATTTAACTCTTTTAGCATCAATGGTAAACCCATTTCACACATGGGAAAACTGAAGCTCAGAGAGTTTAAAGAACTTGCCCAGGTGGCACTGTAAGAAAGCAGTGGATCTAGGATTTTAACTCCAAGAGAATACTCCTCACACTAGGCTACCCTCTGTCTCAAAAAGGTAGGGAAACATTGGTCTATTAACAAGCATTCTCAACCATAGCCATACTGCCCACACTGGGTGGAAATAGGTTCTTGGGAGTCTAAAAACTCTTACTCTTTTTCTGTATAAAGCACAGATTACATGAGTATATAAACAGACAACGGTATATCACGGGAAGGGGCAATTACGAAGAAATTGTCCTTAGGGGAGCAATAATGAAAAAAAGATAGAAAAACATTGGTCTATGAGATATGTTATGAGAATATTATGGAAGCCTTTCCCTGCCAGCAGTTCCCTCTGCAAACATGCGAACACAAGCACACACAAATGCCACACTCAGATGTACCAAAATTACTTCTTGATCAGCCTGTCTTGGTGCTTGAAATTTTCCATATTAAAGAATCACTCATTTGGATCATGGTAAAACTGTCCATAGATGACCTCTTTGAAAAAGCAAATTTTGCTGTGATGAGGAGCATATTAATCTCTTCATATCAATTAGTGAAAGTGAGAACAACAAGGTACTGGGCAAATAACAGAACAGGTCAGATTATAGGAACAGAAAAAAAGAGAGACAGATCAGCTCAGGAGCATAAGGTCTGTGGGGTCAGGGGATACCCAAGAGGGCAATACTAGGGGAAGCCTTGATAGGGTATGGATTTATGAGAGCATCAGTGCCCACGGGCATGAGAAAACGGGGGCTAAGAAGGGGAGAAACAAATATTACCTCATTGATGACCTTTGTCGTCAGACAGAATTAAGTCCCCACCTTAGCTGTGCATTGTGTGGCAAGTGACTCTCCCCCACTGACAGTAAATCTTTAGTCACCGATATAGTGAGTAGGCCTTAGAGCGTGAATGCATCAGATGTGTCTGGAATGGAGCAGGCATTCAATATATTCTAGCTTATTTATTTATTTTTATTTTTATTTTTTAATGTTTATTTTTGAGAGAGAGAGAGAGACAGCGCAAGTAGGGGAATGGCAGAGAGAGAGGGAGACAGAATCCGGAGCAGGCTCCAGGCTCTGAGCTGTCAGCACAGAGCTCAATGTGGGGCTCAAACTCACGGACAGCGAGATCATGACCTGAGCCAAAGTCAGACACTTAATGGCACCCCTAATATATGCTAGCTTGAATGTTGATGGTTCCATCTCTATATCTTTCTATGGTATTTTTGTAATAATCATACAATTATCTTGCAGCTTTATCTAGGGTTGGCCATGTGCTTTAGAACAACTAACCCCATTCCTCTTGGCATCTGGTTAGAAGTCAAGGAAAGAGAAGTGACTCACTAACTGCATTACTGTCCAGACACAACAAGACAGCCTTTGGACTTCAGGAGAGTAAGTTTACTCTTTGTTGTTGCAAATATTTCCAAAGGAAAATTAAATTAAAAGTGTAATTTTTCAGAATCAGTCAAGTGATTGCCAGGACAGAGTAAGTGAAGGGGTTTTTCACAGAAAAAGAGGTTTCCCGAATTCTTCAGTTCCATAGTTTGGGAAAGAGGATGGCGAATGTGATCTCCTTAGAGAAATGCAGAAAAGGAGAAACTTAGAGGCCATACATCTTTATCTGGGCCAGATTATTCTAGTTCTAGTTCCCCATGACCATCTTCAAACCTACTCTGGATTGCTCGGCTATGTACAATCAAGGCCTGCCCTAACAGTCTAAGCTACATGCACATCTGGGAACTGGGAAGGTCTCATCTTCCACCAGCAGGTAACATTCTTCCCTCCTACTTGAAAGAGTTTGGGAAGAACCCCTCTCTGTCCCAAATCCTGAAAAGGAAATATGGCATCCCAGGTGACCTCATGAGCACAAAATTCTGAGCTCTCCCACCATGACCTGTTCTCATGTCTGCACTTGCAAGGATCAAAGTCAACTCTTCTCAACTTCTTGTATGTCTCTTCATTCCTTATGACCCTGATTCCAAATTACCTTAAATTGACTAGACCTTTTTTTACGGCTCTGGCGCCCACCTGTCCCTCATTGGGCCTGTTCCTACCACATGAGAAGCCAAGAGGAAGACGACAATTTAAGACCCTGTGGTCCCTTTTACCAATCTTCTTGAGGAGCAGCGTGGCCAGAAGAAGGAAATTATGCTGTCCAGTAGCCATTAGAGACACATGGCCATTTAAATTTATTAAAATTAAGTAAAATTTAAAAATCAGCTTTTTGATCATGCTGAGAATATTTCAAATGCTCAATTGCCACATGTGGCTAATGGCTACTGAAGTGCTATGCAACATTTCCACCATCACAGAGTTCTGTTAGACAGTGCTAATCTCGGCAAAGGGCTCAGAACACAGATTCCCCTTGACCATGACTGAGAAGGGTGCTATTACTCCTAAGAACCACTGTTTTTGTTTTTGTTTTGAAAACATTTAATTTTTTGAAGTTTATTATTTACTTTGAGCGAGTGAGCCAGGAGGGGAAAGGCAGAGAGAGAAGGAGACAGAGAGAATCCCAAGCAGGATTCTCTGCACTGACAGCAGGAAGTCCAATACTGTGCTTGAACCCACGAACCATGAGATCATGACCTGAGCCGAAACCAAGAGTCGTGCACTTAACTAACTGAACTGCGCAGGTGTCCCAGGAGAACCACTGTTGGCTGAAGCCTGGATATTCCTCCCAGTGATAACCTTCTGAAAATGACCTCCAAACAGCTCTGGGTCCAGGCCTTGCCATGGGGAGCTCAGATTCTTCTCTTTAGAAATTCACCAGTTTGAGCCAAGTTCTTCTCTGAGTGAGCAAACAGGAAGAGATAATATTTCCAGGTGGATATCACTTTTAAAAATTTTGATTTGGTATTTTTTATTCTGGTAAAATATGCATAACATAAAATTTACCCATCTTAACTGTTTGTAAGTGTATAGTTCAGCGGCATTAAATATATCTGCAGTGTTGTGCAACCATCACCACTATCTATTTCCAGAACATTTTCATCACCCCAAACAGAAAGTCTGTACTCATTAAGCAATAATTCCCCATTCTCCCCTGTCCGCAGCCCCTGATTATCTTTGATCTACTCTCTGTCTTTATGAATCTGCCTATTCTGGATATTTCATAACTAGAATCATATAATTTTTGTCCTTTTATGTCTAGTTTTATTTCACTTAACATAATGACTTCAAGGTTCATCCATATTATAGTATGTATCTGAATGTCATTCCTTCTTATGTCTGAATAATATCCCATTGGATGTATATACATTTTGTTTAAAGGAAGAGACAATTTTTAAATAACCAAAAAACTGAGACACATTGCTTTGCCTGATTGAATTCTCTGCCACTCCACTTACCTTTCATTGTCAAAAAATTCAATTACTTTCCTACTTCCTGCCCCACAGCAGGAATTAAATAACTTTATGAGACTGTTATCTTTTGATAAGTACAGTAAATGCATAGGATCTGGCACAGAGTAAGCATGCTCTACAACTCTCTGCTATTATTATTATTATTATTATTATTACTATTACTGTTATTAGTCTGCTGGATCAGCAGTACATTGTAGATGGCCTGAGTGTGGATTTCTGAAAATGCATCCGGCACTGTTCCTTAGACTGCCATGTGGACAAGATGCTCCAGTTGATTGCACTGGTAGGACAGCTGAGTTGATTGGTCTGATTGTTTAGAGGTATTCCCAAGTGGATAGAAATCCCATCAGGTTTTGAGGACCAATCTTCCTGTCTGTTACTTCCATTAGTTGTTCCAGCTCTGCCTCTAGAGGGACACATAGTCAGTCTTTTCTCTTCTCAAATGACACTGATCTAAAGTATTTGAAAGTGGCTCTGGACTCTGCTCTTGTTATATCTTCACTTCTGCAAGGCAATAATGTCTCCTTTTTTCCTCTGTACATTCTACCTAGTAGTTTCCAGATGTTTCCTTAGCCCAGATTGCTTCTCTGGATATACTTTAACTTGTTTAGGAGCCTCATAAAATGTATGACCCAGGACGGTATATTATACTTGAGATATGGCTTGATCATGGGCCAATGTTTAAAGACTGCTAATTACAGACAGATAAATAGATACTTACATGTATACATACATATGCTTATCTGTGTTTCTTTGTGTATATATGGACTTAGTAGATATACACACACTCTTTCACACACAGAGATACTTTTTCAGTGGTGGCACTGGTGTTTTGATGCACATGCTCTTCAGTCTTTAATAGCTCTGAAGAACACAGTGTTCTATTAGGTCAGCCCCCAGAAAGGTCATGGTGGTGACATGATTCTCTCACTCGGCTGCATGGCTGGTTGTGGACACCAGGAGTGGTGATGACCTATTGCCTTTGGAGGCCTCCCAGAAGAACTAAGTCTGTTAGTCAGGGGAAAGGCCACAACTTACAAAGCCTGACGTTGAAAGGTTTCCCTCTTTTGAATGTTTACATGGCATTGACTACTTTTTTTGATACTCTGCTAAGGTGTTAAAAGCTTTGCTTTCTCTTAGATTTTCAATAATTAAAATAAATAGATATAAGTCTTTCAAACACTGTTTTTCATCTTCATATACAATGACCTCTTTCTCCTGCTTTCTCTCATTTTCCTCCTTCTAACCCCTCCAAAGCACACTATAAACTCCAATAAGTGAAAGTCTTAAAAGTTGCGTAGCTCACATACATACGCAAGGCCTGACAATGAGGGTTTAGAAGAAGGCTACAATCCTTTAAGAGAGATGAGCAGCACAGGCTTGCTATAGCTTGATCAGAGAAGCTGCTGTTTATTTATTTTGTAAACAGGGAGTGGAGAGAAGGGAACAGTGAGCTCCAATAATAAAATGACCTTTCTTCTGAATAGATCAGCTTCATAAGTTAAAATGATTCAAGACTCAGTCTAATATCTGGGGAATAAAGTCCTCTGTTTCTGAAGACAGATGTGATTATGACACACAGTCAACAATGTTTTTCTTCATGATTGTTTGGCCTGAACTTGGGGTTTTCTGGGAGGGAAAGGGAGAGAAATGGTTGAGAACTTGGAGAATAACAGGAATTAAATGGGAATATATTTGTGGTTCAATGTCTCTATTACAGAGTTTTATTGTTGGCTTAGGTAAAATATCATTTGGAATGTATCATAAGAAAGTCTCCTAGGCCTTTTGGTAGACCATTCTCAAATTAAAGGATAGAGTCTGAATCTCATGAGGTTGTTTTTCATTAACTTAACAGAAAAAACATACTCATAGAATGAGGAACTGAAGCCAGGATGTGGGTTTCTTAAGCTACCATAACAGTGCAGTTTAGAATGTGGTACATACATTACAGTTAGCTTATAGATGGTTCTTTTCTGACATTCAAAATATGACTTTGTCTGTTCTAAGACAACTTTTGGTTTCATTATTTAGGTGATTCTTATGTATCTGTGATAACAGATGCCAAATATATATAGTCATGGGTAGTAAGGATGTCCCTTGCCCATGCCTCCAAGATATGAAAGAAAGAAAGAAAGAAAGAAAGAAAGAAAGAAAGAAAGAAAGAAAGAAAATAAAAGAAAAGAAAGACAAGAAAAGAAAAGAAAAGAAAAGAAAAAAAGAAAAGAAAAGATAAAAATAGGGAGGAATCACCCATATTGTACAGGATTGTTCAGTTTGTAAAGAAACATGTATATGAAATGTTTAGCAAAGGGTATAGTCTCTTTTATATGCACCCATAATAGTATTTCCCATCAGTTTCTGTAGACTCTATAAGTCATGTTACGGCTATAGAAGATGAAAATAATTTTATTAAAAAACCTTGTATGGGTTCTAATTTTGTTAGATTCTAATTGACAAATTCTAATTTTGTCAGTTCTCCATTTTGTTTCTCCAACTGAATGAAGATTCGGTTATCATTTGCAAAGGGCTTCACCATGAGATAATGGAGAAAATGAAAAGCAAGGACAGGATGGCATATCTGAACTTACAACAAAGCAGGGCAATGGAGATCAGAAGTCCGGGATTCTCTGCCTCTGAGTGACCACCAATGCCTACCACCAAATGGGGCATCAAATGGTTTCAATCTCATAGGTATTGTGTAGCTTACAATTAATGGTCACTGAATACAATAATTTTATAAAATACCTTTCTATCATATGACAACATAAAGGACTAATGCTCCTCAAGAATTTCCTAGAATTTAACCAACATGCATCACCATTAGCATGAATAAAGTAATATATAAGATTAGGAAGACACACACACACACACACACCCCTCTCCCAAACAAGAAGTGAAAAATCAATATTAGAGTGTATTGGATTTTATTTCTAGAAGAACTAAATACGACCACTAGATGGCACTCGAGTCTGATTTCGTCTCTCTATTGCCAGAACCATCTCTGGGAAAAACTGTAAGACTATCATAAATTTTCTGAGTCAGTTACTTGCTTATCTGATGTGGTGCAACGTATAAGACATTTTGGTATTCTTTTTCAAGTTACTGGCAATCCTCCCGTCAATAAGTGAACATACTGCCAATTCAACCTGAAGCAAACTGATCTTGTCCAGACAAGTGAGTTTTGTGATTCCTTGAAGAGCTCCCTATAAGTAAATTTAAGTTTCTACAAGTGAAAGAGATTATAATTTCAAATGAAAAAAGCATGATATGCCTCTGCCAACGTGCTGACTCCAGTTGTTCATTTCCTCCAGCAATTCAAATCTCAATTCTGGCACATCTACGGTAATGCCTGGAAATCCATTCAACAAACTTGTGTGGAGACCAGCATTCAAGGGTCCATTTAGATACCAACAGGCAGTGGGCATCCCTCATGGAGATTATTTTCTAGTGGAAAATAAGAAATAAGCAAATAATAGATGCAAATAAATAGATGCAATAATTTCATACACCATAAAGTCGGTGGCTAACATGGTAAAGATAACTGGGGCCAAGTGGGGGTACATTTGCTGAGGTGGTCAGAAGAAGTCTTCTCTGAAAAGGTGGAATTTGAGCTGTAACCAGAATAAAATAGAATCCACTACAGAGAGGTCAGTGTGGTAAGAGGCACCAAGAGGGAGGGGGACAGTAGAGAGAAAGGAGTTAGGAGGGGCAAGCAAGCCGAGCCTACAAGGGGTTTCAAGTTTGTCTAACATGGACTTCCAGTTTGAATTTTATCTTATTATGTGAGTCACTGAAATGTTTTAGGCAAGCCAGTAGCACAGTTGATTTACGTTTTTAAAAGATCATTCTGGCTGCCAGTGGGCAATGGATTGTATGACAAAGGATAATAACAGCAAGTGCTCAATATATGTGGCTAACACCAGCTAGGTGCTTATTATTCACTGAAATTTATTTTTTCACATCAAGAGAGTTAGTGACACTCTTAAGATAGTGGTTCTCAAGCTTTAGCGTGCATCACAATGATCTAGAGCACCTATTAAACACAGATTGCTAGACCACACTCCTAATCATATCTTCAGACATTACTTCTTCCTTCCACTGCTTCTGATTCATGATATTTGGGTGGGGCCCAAGAATCTGCATTTCTAACAAGTTCCCAGATGATGTTGATGTCATTGATCTGAGGACCACACTTGGAGAACCATTGCTGTAAGAGGCTGAGCATAAAATGCTAACAGCTATTAAAACAAAAGCAAACAAAATATGGAGAACTTAGTTCTATTATCAGGCTTCTGGATCTTAGAAACCACATTTATCCTTTTCTTGTATTACTAATGTGGGAAATATTCATTTTCTGGACAAGGATGAAGTCCCTGTCTTCCTTACTAGTGCAGCCTCAGTTTTGTTCAGGATTATTGTGTCCAGCTCCACACTTTAAGTCAGAATTGGCTTAGACCAAAATGCAGTGGCCCCATTTCCGTTTGCCAGATACTTACTATCCCAGCCTCCCTTGAATAGCCAAAGGACATGAGTGAAACCAAGAAGAAATAAGAGCGGTGTATTGAAGATTCTGGGAGACTTTCCTCCACAGTAAAAAAAAAGAGTGGGGAGAATAGAGCCTTCATTAAACAGGAGAGTCTGGTCAATAAATACTCTCATGTAGAAAGAGCCACAACTTCAAAAAAATGTGAATACCTGTCAGGTGGTGGTGTGCTGGTGTTTAACAACAAGCTCTCAGGGATGAAAAAAAGCCAACTGTTGATTTCCATGGCGTAAATCCTTCTACAATGGCTAATTTGAAGCTACCAATGTGAAGTCACTGAATACAAAAATGGGAAAAGTTGGTAACAATAGGTTCTCATGAGCCAGTATGAGCTGGCTCCAGCAAACCACTGCCAGGCGTTCTAAAACCTAAAGGTAGAGGGCACCTTATCCTGAAATGCAAAGTAAGCAAGGTTAATATTTCACATAATCTCTCCCAAAAGCCATTTGCAGCTGGGAAGCTTCAAGCATAGTGTGTCACATAAAAGAAGACACCCAGATTTGTGGTTGATGAAGAGCCCCCTTTGCCATAACTATTTACATTTTATTGAAATGTAAGCCTAAAAGTAATTCTCTGCAGAATTTTTTTTTAATTTTTTTTTAACGTTTATTTATTTTTGAGACAGAGAGAGACAGAGCACGAACGGGGGAGGGGCAGAGAGAGAGGGAGACACAGAATCGGAAGCAGGCTCCAGGCTCCGAGCCATCAGCCCAGAGCCCGACGCAGGGCTCGAACTCATGGACTCACAGACCGTGAGATCGTGACCTGAGCTGGAGTCGGCCGCCCAACCGACTGAGCCACCCAGGCGCCCCAATTCTCTGCAGAATTTTATGCATTGTTAGAGAAGGTATTTTAGAAGTCTGGAGTCTTTTTAAGGCTCCTCCACAAATGACCCCTCTTACTCAACTACCTACACTTCTTCTTGGTGTTAAAAGACAATAATGCTTAAAATGAAGGAAAGCAAACTTTATGTGAGGGGTAGCTCTGAGGAACTGGCAGGTCTGGCTTCTTCCAGAGAGCAGTCACTAATTTCCTACTCTCTCCCACATCCCGATACTCACTTAAGCTTCTGCTTGGCCCCTTGCAAGGTTTTAATGTCTTACACATTTTTCTAGCAAATCCCCCTGATACTCACCAGATATTACACTCTACCCTCTACCCAAAATAACTTCTCCCAGGTTCTCTCTGGCCTCAATGTGGCACATTGGTATGCACAATCCCTCTGCCTGGAATGCTCATTCAGGATTTTCCAAACTATGTGGATTGCAAGAACAACATGGGAAAGTTGCAAATGCAGTCTCCTAGATCTCATTGCTTGATCTACTGAATCAAATCTCCAAGGGAAGTTGCCTGGAAATACACAATTTTAAACAAATACCTCAGTGAATTCTATATGGCAGGCTTAGAAAAACTATGGCTTATCTGTATCCTTTTCACTCCTCAGCTCTCTCTTCCTTCCTGGTCCCCTCGATGGAGTTAGATCCTCTTCTTGTTTTAGGCTTACAATACTTTGCATTGCTTTATAGCTTTTGTTCAAATGAATTTCATTGAGAGTTCTTCCACAAGATTGTAAATTTCATGAAAGTGGAAAGTGCATCTAGTTTATGACTATACCTTGAGTACCTGGCACCGTCCCTAGCACATATTACATGCTCAATAAAAATAGGCCGACTGATCGACTCTTAGACCCATCTCACCCCTGTGAACAGTGATAAATCTCAAGATAATGACCACTTCCTCAAGGAACATTCATAACTATAAGCACATCTGTTTGGGCTTACGACTTAAATGTGTGTCCTTCTACAAGTACTATACCCAGCCTGGGTCTCAATCTCCTTAGTTCTAAAAGAAGCACATTAAAGGGGTGCTTCATTGGCTCAGTTGGTTGAGCCTCCGACATATGCACAGGTCATGATCTCACGGTTGGTGGGTTCCAGCCCTGCATTGGCCTTTGTGCCGACAGCTCAGAGCCTGGAGCCTGCTTCGGATTCTGTGTCTCTCTCTGTCTCTGCCCCTCCCCCACTCGCACTCTGTCTCTCTTTTTCTCTCAAAAATAAATAAACAAAAATTTTTAAAAAATAATAAGAGAAGCATATTAAAGAAGAATGGGTTAACAGGAGACACTCCTAGTTATTTAGAACATGTTAGGGGTGAGTGTGAGTACTAGAAAACCGACATGAATGGGAAAAAGACTGTCTTGTCCTAAGGCTGTATACATGTTAGCTCACAGGCCACCATGGCTATAGAGTCTCATCAGAGACCTCTGACCAGAAGTGTCTGCCTTCCTATTTGGGAAACTGAGTTCCTATCAGGGAAGTCCCTTGTGGTGTTGACTGGGTTGACTCTTTCATTCCACTGTCTCTGTAGAGCAAATGTTCAGTTTCAGATATTTAACACCATGTGTCAAGGGAGAGGCAGTGGAGGTGGAGATCGAAAAGAGGGCACAGCTTTTTCAAAGAGCATTATGTATCTGTTTTCATTTCCAAACCAAATGAGATGGGTTAGGGAATAAACATAGAATTTATGTCAATTTCTTGATTCTTAAGGATCAGACAGCTTACTTTTATTTTTATCTTTTTCTCAGTTTCTCCTGCACCAAATGTTTGCCCTTTGGGGCACCCATTCTCTTTTTGGCCATTCTTACCAGTTTCTTTGGCTAAAATTGAGAAGTTATGAATCATAGGGACCAGACAGCCATTTTATACCTATTTATTGCAATCATTCTATGTACCAGATGCTACACCAGTAGGCTAACCAAATAGGGAGCTATTGCTGTCAACTATGACCAATAAGAATTGGAGGTGACTTAGCTTAAATCCATTCCTGGAGTTTGGAAAACAGAATTCTTAATCATAAACCCAATGGACAAAAAGGCTAAGGTGTTCTTAAACTGACCCTAGATTGTTAGAGGTATAAGAAACCTTCAGGATGCTCTACTGCCATAATTTAAACACTTTTTGGCCTTGCTTTGAACAAAATCTGATTGGATGCTCATTCTCTAAAATGGTTATGAGCACAGCTGCTAACATTGTCACAGGAGTGAGGGTCCCAGAATCCCACCCACTCTATCCCAATGATGGCTGCTGAGGAGACTCCCTGAGTTCAGTTTGAAAATTATGCATGTACTATAACATTTTCCTTTTATAGACGAGAAAAACTCAGTTGCAAAAAACGGCAATAACTTTCTCATGACCGTGGAATTCATCAATGGAGGGGCCGTACCAGAAGCAGGGTTCCCTGACTGCTGGTTCAGGGCAAGTCTCCCTTCACTAGAGCACAGAATTTGCTCTTTCCTAACGCATGGCAGTCCAAAAATCTGTCCCCTGGTATGTTTAGATATTTCCAGAGGAACTTGATACTAGCGTTCATGCAGGTCTTAGGGAACATACAGAAGCCAAACCCCATCAGTCCATTACTTCATTAAAGCCAATAAATCTATAAATAATGATATCTTACTTTTGGTACAGATTCAGAATCGCCATTCCCCAAAACACTTGAAAGAAGTCATGGTAGAAAGTATAAGACTGCAGCACTACGCCCCCTAGCAGAAGCACTGGGTCACTTACCCACTGTAAAATGAAACTAACTCTCCAGAAAGTAGTTCAGATTTTGCCTGAGGCCCTCACAGCTTCATTGGGATCATCAGCACACAGGAGGTGAAAGGGGACTTAAGCAGTTCAACATGTGTCAAGCTTTTCTTAGCATCCCTTATGAGAACATTCTTGCCTGCTTTGTATGTACTATTTGATCCTACCTAAAATTGCAGTACAAGTTAGGGGCAGAGATTATCTGGGCCCAAACTAAACGAATTAATCTAACATGATTCATTAATATGAGAGGCCAAAAAGGAAAGCATTTTGTCTTACATATTATTATCTGAAAGAGTAATTTGTGACTCCTGAAAAAGATGCTTTTTCTGGTTACTTCTGACAGACAAATTACATTTGTCCTTTTGTATTTATTTTACCAGTAATAGAATTGACATAAAAAATATACTATCCTCAGAAACGGAAGTCTGCCTTTACATTTATTTCGCCATCTTTCATGATTTTTCTTCCAGGAACCCGTCTATACATAGCAAATTTTGTTACTTGACTTGCCGGCTGCTCTCTGCCAACCACCGTATGTATCTTTTAATTAAGTAGAAAAGAGATCTTAAAAGCTCACACAAGCCTAGGAGACTCTATTTCTGGCTGACAGCAATGTCTCCTCATTTTCTAGCAAAAGCACAGATTGACAGAATAGAATAGATCAAGAAAATTGATCGTTACTCATATGCTGGATTGAGTCAATATATGTAAATCCATCCCTATTGCTGGCAGGCACTGAGACGCTTGCCATGCAGAACAGACACAGTTACAGCCTGTTTTCTAGTCCAAATGCCAGCTTTCTGCTTTAATGCAGCAAAACTACAGTTATGTACTCAGAAAGCTCTTTTGTATTCATAACAACTGCAGTTTGAATGTGGTTCAGGACAGAGAAACTATTTACGAGCCACCATCTCTTCTGACTCAATACAATTTGCAGTAAATACAGTTTAAGTTAGAGCGATAGTATAGATGCTCTGGGAATTTTCTTTGTGGTTTTACTACATTTTGGGGAAACGTTTAAAATGTTCGTTGCTTTCAAGTTCATTTCTTTAAAGTGAACAGCCTCACATGGTTGTTGTGAAATCAAGTGAAATAATAGATATAAAAAAGGCTTTGAAAAAAATTAAAAGCATTATGCAAATGGGAGATGATGATGATTTTTTTTTTTTTTTGGTCTCAAGTTCCTTTTACTTAAGGGCAATACTCTCGAGTTATCCTAAGGCCTGTTTTAATCTTGATTTAAAATAGTGGAATATTCAAAGTAGCAGTGGATGAAAAGAAGGCCTTGGAACATAAAACACACATTATGTGTTTAGATATCCCTTAATATATTTTCAGAGAAGAATAATTATGAACCTCATAGTATCAAAGAAGAGTCATGTTTCTTTCCTCAGGAGAAGGACTAAATGGTACATGATTTGAGTCTTTCAAGAGCTCTTAGAATTGCTATCTTCTTTTCCAAGCCTAACAAACCCGTTCAAAAGCTAAAGACAGTCATCTCTTCTATGCTGTAAATCGCAAGAGGAACACAGTTCATAAACAAATATGGGTAAACCATCATTCAAGCTGATTTAGCATTCTCATAATATATGGCAGTAATCACGAAGAAAGCCCTTCTGAAAGCAGCTGAAGCTGAGTGCTGGGGATTAGGGTCTGCTGTACCTTTAAGAGAGCTACCACAGACACAACCCATCCATTATGTCCATCCCTTCCAGTCACTCCCCCAAACAGTGTGGGGTCTCTCCCTCTGCTTCTCTCCCCCCACAAGTGGGAAATGCCTCAATTACACTGGCCAAGTGGCCAGAAAATTTGGCAGGGACAGAATTACACGTTATGGTGGGAAGGCATTTTAAGGATCTTTTATCTCTGGTGCCTTCCTTACAAATTATTCTCCACCCATCATTTCATCCCCCTTATATTGTTAATATCTCCATTCTGTTCAGGCCTGCCTCTCTGCCTGGGAATATTCCCAGGCCTCCCAGTTCCTAACTCTACTTACCCTATGTTTGACCACTAGGAGCTTCTTCAAGTTAGCTACTGAGTCTGTTGTTTGAGTTTGTTTTTTGTTTTTTAATTATTTGAGTATAGTTGACATACAATGTTACATTAGCTTCAGGTGTATAACACAGTAATTCAGCAACTCTGTACGTTATGTTATGCTCACCACAAGAGTAGCTACCAACTGTCACCATACAACACCATTGACTACATGCCCTATGCTGTGCCTTTTATTCCTGTGACTTATTCCATAAGGAGAAGCTGTATCTCCCACTCCCCTTCACCCATTCTACCCGTCCCCCCCCCCACCCAGGCACCTTCCATCTGGCAACCACCAGTTTGTTCTCTATATTTATAGATCTGATTCCTTTTGTTTGTTTAAAATTCATTTGTTTTATTTTTAGGTTCTACATATGAGTGAAATCATATGGTATCTGTCTTTCTCTGTCTGACTTATTTCACTTAGCATAATATCATCTAGGTTCATCCATGGTGTTTCAAATGGCAAGATCTCATCCTTTTTTATGACTTAATAATAATCCATATATATATATACATACATATATATACATTACATCTATATCTATACATCTATATATCTATATCTATATCTATATATCTATATCTATACCTACCACATCTTTTTTATTCATTCCTCTATCAATGGACACTTGGGCAAGAATGTGGAGAAAAAGGAACCCCCATGCACTGTTGGTAGAAATGTAAATTAGTACAGTCACTGTGGAAAACAGTATGGAGGTTTCTCAAAAACTTAAAAATAGAAATACCATATGGTCTAATAATTCCACCACTGGTTATTTACCCAAAGAAAACAAAAATGTCATTCTAAACAATATGTGCACCGCTGTATTTATTTCAGCATTAATTACAATAGCCAAGATATGGAGGCAGCCCATTATCTATGGAGTCTTTTCAACACAACCTAGGTAATCTTTGATAGCTTCCTTGCTCTCTAGGATATTGTAGGCCAATCATATACATTTCCACCCTCAGACTTAGAATCACCCAAACCCAGGTTGTAGGAAATAGTATTTCAAGACTACAACCTGCATGTGAGAAGTGCTCATTACTAGTAATTTGGTCACTGTTTCTAGGTCTTTTCAATGGGCAGAACTAGAATGAAGCTTTTATATAATCTCCCTATTCCCAATTCCCCCGTTTTTAAAACAGTCGCATTATCTACACTGTGAGAGCATATAGACATTGTATACCACACTGTCTCCCTTATGGTGATTTCTGGGTCTTAATTATGCAGATAAATTTATACCTAATGTTCTCTACCCACCCTTGTGATAAATTTGATGATAAAACTCAATTTTTTTAGTATGAAGAGTTAAATTTTCTTTCCACTCTTCTCTGGACTAATACTTTCATAAAGTACAATGAAAATAAATTTCTAGAGAAATGATTCATGTGCTTGGATGTCATGGCAATGTGAAAATGTTATAAAAGTTTGAAAATGCTTACTCTTAAATTCCATTCTTATTTCATTGTGGTCTGGTAGATTCCTTAGGAAAGGCACATGAGAACAATATTCTCCATGTTCTTGCATGTTTACATCAGTTTACCAGAGGCTTTTTATACTTAAAGGTCAATTTGGTTGAGCATCAAAATCTTGGCCCACATTTTCTTTCCTTAGCTTTCTTAAATATGTTGCTATGTTTTCCTTGGTCATAAAAGTGTTGCTTTTAAAGATACTGATGGCAATCTAATTTGCTTTCTATTGGTCTTTTTGCTGGGATGTCCAAATGATTTTTCTTTGCAGGATAGCGTTGGCTATTATGGGGCAATTCCAGTCCCCTCGATATGTAATTTCAAATTGCCTTTTATTTCAAGAAAATTTTTTGAATTATAATTTCCCTTTAGAGACTCCTATTATATAATAGAGATCACAAAATTTGTTATACTGTGGAAACTCTTAGCAGTCTGGTAAAACCAATGGACCCTTTCTCAGAATAATATTTTTAAATGCATAAAATGGAATGTATAGAATAGCAAAGGAAACTGATTATACCGAAATATAGTTCTCAAAATATTTTTAAATTGTGAGACAGTGATCTATTTACTTCTTTATTACCATATTGAATAATTAGACCTACGGGCAGGTATAGTAGTCACTATAAGTTTGAAAAAAAAATGATGAACATAAATTATATTTGGCAATATTTTTTAAAACTATAATTTGATACTGTGACATTTAAAACTCATTTTGGTGAGCAAGTCACAGGTACTGTTAATATTACTATATGCTGGTGTATACATATTAATTAAAGAAAAGTATTAAATTTAGCTAGAGGTTAGCAAAAATGAACATATATTTTTCCCAACAAAGTCCACAGACCACATGATTTTTATCCACAAAACCTACGGTCCTTGACTCTAGGTAACAAACCCCTGTAATAAACATGCTGATTTTTCTGAAGGAAACATCCCTTTCACGGGGGCCTGGGTGGCTCAGTCGGTTGAGTGCCCGACTTCGGCTCAGGTCATGATCTCGCGGTTCCGTGGCTTCGAGACCCGCATCAGGCTCTGTGCTGATAGCTCAGAGCCTGGAGCCTGTTTCAGATTCTGTGTCTCCCTCTTTCTCTGTCCCTCCCCTGCTCACACTCTGTCTCTCTCTCTCTCTCTCTCTCTCTCTCAAAAATAAATAAACATTTAAAAAATTAACAAGAAACATCCCTTTCTTTCAGATGGTTTTTCAATTATTTTGATGTTTATTTACTTATTTTGAAAGAGAGAGCATGATCAGGGGAAGGGCAGAGAGAGAGACAGAGGGAAGGGGAGAATCCCAAGCAGACTCTGTGCTGACAGTGAAAGCCCGATGTGGGGTTTGAACCCACGAACCGTGAGATCAGGACCTGAGCAGAAATCAAGAGTCCGGCGCTTAACTGACTGTGCCACCCAGACCCCGCCCCACCCCCGGGCTCAGATGCTTTTTTAAAAGTGTTTAATTCACACTTTTTTGATTTTTAAAACTCTCTTCCTTTCACACAGTCTATTTCTCTCACTGAATTATTGTTTCTGTTTATTTGCCTTGCTACTTTGGATCAATTTCATTACAAAAATGATCTTACTATTTTATTTCTTTTTTTTTTCTCAACTTATTGAGAAAAAGCTCTCTCTTAAAATTTTCCTAATCACCTCATTTCTGAGTTTTTCCATTTGTGATTAATTGTCATGGCTTCTACCCTTTACTTGGTGTCTTTTAGCTCACTTTGAAATTCTGGGTTTCAGTTTTCATTTGTTTTGTGGGCACATCTTCCATGTGTCTCCCAGACCATGTGGAATTTTATTCTGTTCTTCATCCTCTTTATTAGACTGCATACTTTTTCCTTTGCTCACATGTAAGTAAATGAGTTTTCGTCAACTTTTAGGGGGAAGGAGAAGCCAAAATAACTCTCAGATTCATGATTCTAAACTCCTTCTGGTTTTTATTTTTCCCTCAAAATGATTTTTCAAAATTTGGCCTTGTGCTTTGTGAGCTCTCCCTTTTCCATGTCCCCATCCCATTCTCATCTGATTTTTTTGCCCCTCTTGTCCCTGTTCCTCTCAGTTCAGAAGCTGTGTGCTGGAAAGGAATATTGGCTTGTTATCATCAATGGCAGATAAGGCCCAGGTTGCTCCAGCACCATTAGATCTTATCAGATGCAGTCCCCTTGCTCGCACAGTGATTTTGATCTGCACAACTATGCCCCAGTTCAGCCACATTTTCCAGTGAGCACCTCTCAGGGATGTGGGGGTGCTCTGTTACTCTTGACCTTCAGAATCCACGTTGCCTTCCCTTTACTTCCATCTACAAATATGATGTCTATGCACAGTTCTCCTGGCTCTCAGCGTTTTCCCCCAACCCATTCATATTTTAGAGTTTGTGGAGATACCTTAAAACCTAGTAACTGTAGATACATAGATAGATAGATAGATTGATGACAAGTTAGGTAAATAGAAGATAGATACAGAGATATTTTATGCGGGTTGTTAGATTTTATATTCTAGTTGCTCTATTAGTTTTATATAGGGTTGTGGTTCTCAACTGGGGATGATTTTGTCCCCCAGAGGACACCTGCCAATGTCTAGAGACAGGTTCATTTTCACAAATGGAGATGAGATGGGAGTGGGGGTGGGGGCTACTATAGGCATCTAGGGAAGAAAGTCCAGGAGTGCTGTTAAACATCCTACAATGCACAGTTTAGCCCCACAACTAAGAATTGTCCAATACAAATTATCAGTAGTGTTGAAGTCAAGAAAAACTGGTCTGTGGGAACTTGGGGAGACTCAAAAATTCAACTGACATCTTCCCAGATTCAAGTGACACCTTCCCAGCTGCCTCCCAGCCACTTCATTAATTCATCTAGAAATTTTGTTTACTCCTATCCCCTTCTATCCACCTTCTAGTTCAAGTCCACATTTTCTTTGACCGGAGCTACTGGGACAGTTGTTTGGACTGCCTGAAGCCATTCTCCCTTCTCTTTAGTCCAAATCATCCTATCCATGATGCCAGAGTAATTCTCCCAAAGCGCAGCTCGTGTCATGCCAAACATCTGCTCAAAGAGATCCAGTGGCTCACCAGTATCTTGTAAATAAAGTTCAATCCCCTTATCTGGAAATTTGAAGTTTTCTGTGCTCTTTCCCAATTTTATCTTCCCAACTTTTACTTCCTCTACACCCCTACACCTAACCCGTAACACAGTCAAGTGGAAATCTTTACCATTTGGCTAATATGTCTCTTTTTTCTCAATTCTTCATTAAGACCACTCCATTATTTGTAGTGCCTTACCATCCTTCTAGCCCCAGCCCCCAAATTCCCTTGCACATGCAGGCCCCCAATGTCTCCCACTCCTCTTCTTTCTCCCCTACCCACTCTAACTAAAAATCCCCTTCCCTGTGTTGCGTATCTTAACATCTTGGATAAACATGTCTTATAGCATTTAAATTTGACATGTGCACACACACACACACACACACACACACACACACACGTATACATGCATACATACACACACATCCTGCTATATTATAATTTCACTGTGAGCAAAGATTGTGTAGTTTTCCTCCTGGCATTTCCCATAGTACCTAGCATAGACTTTTACAGAGTAAATGCTCAGTAGTACTTGTTGAATAAACAAATTAATAGAACTCAGGCCTAAAGGTAAGGTGACCATCCGCAATCCCTCTGGTCAGTGGCTGAAAGCAGATGATGCTAAAACAAAATCACAGTAGTAGGTTTCTAAGACCATTTTGGGTAAATGATGCTATAATCATCATCATTATTATTGCTGATAATTACTAATCTGGGACTGGCTGTTGAATGGACAGCAATGAACAATCTAATTTAGGTAACACAGCTACTGGTACCTAGAAGAATTTCTAGGCAGATATTCACTCAAGTAGAGGCTCAACAAGTGATTACCAATGTATAAAAATGAATACTAAATATTGGTAACAATTTTTGATAGTCCATCTCTCAAGGCTTTATATCTCTACCACTCTATGTATTTTGTTTTCATTTTGAGTTACATTTTTTTTTTTAAATAGGATCACACTCCATATAAAAGATATGCCATAAATCTAAGTTATCTTATCTTGGGCACTTTTCTTTTTTTTAATTTTTTTAATGTTTATTTATTTTTGAGAGAGAGAGAGACAGAATGTGAGTGGAGGATGAGTAGAGAGAGAGGGAGTCACAGAATCCAAAACAGGTCCAAAACAGAATCCAAAACAGAGCTGTCAGCACAGAGCCTGACACGGGGCTCGAACTCACAGACTGTGAGATCATGGCCTGAGCCAAAGTCGGACGCTTAACTGACTGAGCCACCCAGGCGCCCCACCTTTTCTTTTTTTAATATTACATATGAAGTGATCTTTATAGACTCAGTGAGTCATTAAACATGTCATATGCACATATATTTCTGTGGATAGCACATACATGGTGACTTTCTGATAGTATGTTATGCATACTGAAAGAATCCTCACCCTCCAAAATGCTCCCCCCACCTACCATTCCTGCTCTTTCCTGCTCATTATAGATTTTCACTTCGATGTTTAAAGCAGGAATCTTTATAAGTCATTTATCCCATGGTGGGAATGAGTTTCAGATTCCCTGCCCCCAGAGCCAGCGCAGGAAGGCCAGGATGTTTATGAGAACCAAGTACCATGGACAAGTTTGCCATTTTCATAATTTGGCCACAGGCCAAGAACTTCTCTGTTTCCTTCTAGTCATTTCTTCATTTTACAGCTTCTCCTCAATACAGCTTGACATGATCCTTATGCTTTTAAAAACTTTCTGCCTATCGCTTCTCAGCTTTTTGGCTAAGATCAAATGTAGTATCTGTTCTTATCAGTTTAAAAACTTTCCAGCCAGAAGAGAGAACATCAAAATATATTTTATTAGCACTCTTTAGAGCAAGAACGAGGCTGTGTGCCCCCATGTAGGAAGTTGCTTATGTATCATAGTTACACAATTAGTATGTGGAAATGGAAACTGAAAAAACAAATCCTTATCCTCTATGTTTCATTGGTATTAAATGTAGAACGCTGCACCAAACCATTTTCGAGTGAAAATGTTAAGGATCTAAAAATGTGACAGGTTGTTTGGTTTTACAGTTTTAATCCACGTTATTTCAAAATATTCAAGATCACTCCGTTTTTTTCGCTTGGGGATTGAAATTATTCTTTGAGATCTAGACTCTTTCATGTCTCAAATACTAAATATCAATTAATGTCAAAAGAAGAAAGCTATGTGGAATGTGAAAGAAGGCCAGCTCACCCACCTGGTCATCTCTGCCAGGCACAACAATTTGGGCTAAACTCTGACGATCCTGCTATAAGTTCTTAGCAATTTTCTTCTCAGCGATTCCCAGACATGTTATACTCTAACTCACTTGTTATCACAACTGGAGGTGTAGTTAGGGTTCAGATGTCACACTACTTTCTTTAGGTTTGTGCCATGCTGAAACCACCCTTTCATGGTGTCCTTGGCTTCTTTCAGAAATGGAACCCGCATTGATGGACTCAATATATGCAAAGGCCCACTATCTAGCAAGTGGCTGTGTTTTCTTCATTTTGTAAACAGGCAGAGGCATCAGTGAGATTATTATTCAGCAAATTTTTACTTCCTCCCCCAACTCCCAGTTTCCTGAAGGGAATATACTTCTCCAGCCCTCTGAGGCTAAGCTTGGCCATGTGACTTACTTTGGCCTCACAGTAAAGCAGAGTGTAATGCCTTGCCTTCTTGATTTGGGCTTGACCACTCATGGGATTTGCTTCGGCCAATGGGATGTGAGCTGACGTGACACAAGACTTGACATAGGCTTGTATTTTGCCATAGAAAGAACATATCTTCTGTAATCCCTTGTTTAAGGAAAATGAGATACACGGAAGAGATCTTGATCTAACCTACAGTGTAGGGCCAGCTCAGACAAATCCCAGCACACATGTGAGAAGTGTTTCTTTGTGTACTAGGAGCGTGGTTGTCGTGGTGAGTGGCTAAGGCCATCAGTAATGCAATGTACTGAAGCCCCTATAACCTGCTATCTACTGCACTTTGACCTCTCTGACTCCAGTCCTTGTCACCTCCAGTCTATCTTGCCCAACACTGCCACTTTTAATGTCCAAAATCTCTCTTGTAATCATGCTGCTTTTTAGATGATGTTTTGGATATCTTTGTAATTAAGAGCAAGTTTCATAAACTGTCTTCTGAGAGCAAATATCCCTCAAATGATAAAAAAAAAAATACTCCCTTGATAAAAGGCTCTGTAATCATATGTATCTGGGAAATGCAGGGTTGAAAAAAATGTTAATTAAGTTTTTGAATGTGTTTTTGTTTTTGTTTTTTACTGCATAACTTCTCTGAGCCCTTACTGTGTAAATGTGCATTGTGCTTCTTCAAGCAGGAGGCCTGGGAGACATCATGTTTTAAATTTGTTGACCCTGAAAACGTTATATTTTCCAGGAACACAAATTAACATCTCAAGTATCACAATTTGGGAAATGGTAGTCCATAGGATAAAGCCAAACCTGCATGACATTAAAGAGCCTACACATGGGGGAGCCTTGGGTGGCTCAGTTGGTTGAGCGTCCAGCTTCAGCTCAGGACATGGTCTCATGGTTCATGAGTTTGAGTCTTGCCTCAGCTCTGTGCTAACAGCTCGGAGCCTGGAGCTTGCTTCTGCTTCTGTGTCTCCCTCTCTCTCTGTGCCTCCCCTACTTGCTCTCTGTCTCATGTGCAAGCACGGGAGGGGCAGAGAGATAGGGAGACACAGAATCTGAAGCAGGCTCCAGACTCCGAGCTGTCAGCACAGAGCCCAACGAGGGGCTCGAACCCACGAACCGTGAGATCATGACCTGAGCTGAAGTCCGATGCTTAACTGACTGAGCCACCCAGGCGCCCCAACCGTAAATTTTTTTTTTTTAAATAAAGAACGTACACAGGAACCAAACACATTTTTAACATATTTTTATAATTTTTTATATTTTACATTATAAAAATAGTATAATCTCAATGAAAGTTTTAAAAATACAGAAAAATAAAACCTTTTAATTATATATAGTCCCATTCCCCAGAAATGACTAGTATTTGATTTTTATTTTATTTCCTTCCATTATTTATGTTATAAATACTTTATCTGCTTGTGATCCTATGGCACACTAAAATTATAAGTACAGACTTTACTTTTATATTTATAAAAAGATATATTACAAATGAAATATATTGTTAACATTTTTTTCTTTTTTACTATGCCATATTTCAAGCAAATAAAATTGTGTGTACTATTTAAATAAGTGTAATGTACCTACCTACTATATCACTTTGCCAGATATGAACATCTTCATATACATGCCTCAGATTTTTGTTTTCTCAAGGAAAAATCACTGTAGAATGGTCAATGCCCCTTCTGATACCCCTCCCCAATTTTACATCTGTCCCCAAAGAAAACGGCCATCTTGAATTTATCATTTCCTTCTATACTTTTATAATTTGACTATATACATTGTATCCATAAACAAAGTAAGGTTTGATTTTTAAGTTTTTAAACTTATAAAACTCAGATCATACTATAAATATTCCTTTGTAACTTGCATTTCCTCTCTCAATATTATGTTTTTTGAGTTTTTCCACATTGTTCTTTGTAGCTCATGTTCGATGATTTTAATTACAGTATCGAAGATGCAACCAATTTTTTATCCATTTTTTTCCTTTTTATGGATTTTATATCCACATTTTTATCATTATAAGCAATGCTGCAACAATCTAAAAGTGTAATATGCTGGATCATGGATATGCACATTGTTAACTTTCCTAAATACTGACAGTAATTTCTAAAAGCTTGTGCTAATTTATATTCTCATAGTAGGGTGTGAGAGTTCCACAACACATCCTCACTACCAAAGGTATAGCCAAACTTTTAAATTATTGCCCATTCTGATGGGTTTGAAAATATACATTGAGGTTTTATTTTGAATTTCTCTGAAGACTTCTGAGGCAGAATATTTTTTCATGTTTACTGGTCATTCAAGTTTCTGCTTTTGTGAGTTGTGTTATTTATATCCTTTGAATATTGTGGTTTTGAAATTCAATTCCTTCCTAGTTATAACAATAAAACATGCTCAGTTGTGAAATTCTACAGCAAACTGCAAGGAAAAAAAAACATGAAATCACCTCAAATCCCACCACTTACTGGCTAATATTAACATTCAGCTACATTTTTCTTAGTCTTTTAATACATGTAATTGTTTTATACAGCTAAAGTAAGGAGCAACTGGAAGGAGGACCTTGGTGAGAAAATTTTCCACTGGGTTGTTCATAACCTTTTCTAGATTAAATCCCAGGAAATAGAGTTGTTTAATATGTGTTTGAAAAAAATACAGAACACTGTCCTTCAAGATCTCCGGCATTGAAAGTGGCCGGAATATAAATATTCACTTTACTTTTATATAGAACGAAGTCAAAATTTTTGAGCCCTTTTCCAGCCTCTCTTACTTAGTGTTGCACATAGGTCGTCCATTGTCAACAAGCACTTGGAGAGAAGAATGCCATGGACACTACAAGGGGTTTCACCTGAGAGGGGGCCCAATGGACTAAATGATACAGCTCACAAGTTACATCTGGTGCCAAGAAAGTGGAAAAAGTTAGGAGCGCAGAGAAATGCAGGAATGCCTTCAGGCTTGGAATTACAAAATTCAATTTATTATTGATTTTAGGATGTAAAGTGTGACTTCATCAACACAATGCCTAGAACTCCTCTTTTTGCTCATTTTTTATCTCCTGCATGTTTCTGGTATATTTGTAAGTGATATTTTTAAGTAGAAGGATCACATCAATGAACAGTTTCTGAGCCTTTGAATAATGGTGAAGGTCTTTCTGTGGCTGTCACACGTGAAAGACAATCTGGATGCTTTTAAAATTCTTGGGTTACAAACTTCCCATCCAAAAGCACTAAGATTTTTCTCAAATTCTGGCATTTGCTATTACAGAAAGGTTAAGGTCAGTCTTTGAAGGCAACATTTTTCTCTCTGCCTGGGCAAATGTAGGATTTATTTTTATTCTTCTAATTCAAACATGTTGGCCAGTCATGTTCAAGTGTGGTTCTCTTTTCTTTGATTTTGTCCAGCATACAGTGAATCCCCCTATTCTTGATACTTGTCTTTATAGGACTGGGAGAAGTGGCTTTTTACTTAATGTATGTTTTTGATTATTGCTTCATCTCCACTTGTGCTTGTTTCCTCCTTTGTAACACCTAAAGCCATTAGGTTTCATCTGCGGTGTCCGCTTTGCAGAGCCACAATCTTCTCCTTCATCATTTTTACCTTTTTATCCTTTTCTTCTGCATTTTGTAAGAGCCCTGGAACTTGTTTCATGCGTCACTGATTTTGTTTTCTAGAGTGTCTGTGCTATTCTTCCTCTTCTTTCTCTGGTATGGTTGACACACAATGTCACATTAGTTTCAGGTGTACAACATAGTGATACGAGAAATTTATACATTATCCTATGCTCACTAGTATAGCCACCATCTGTCCCAAACATTGCTGTCACAATATCATTGACTATATTATATTTATTCCTTATGCTGTACCTCTTATTCCTGTCACTTACCCATTCCATAGCTGGAAGCCTGTATCTCCCTCTCCCCTTTACCCATTCTGCCCATCCCTCCATTCCCCTTCCTTTTGGCAACCATCAGTTTGTTTTCTATATTTATAGGTCTGATTCTGCTTTTTTGCTTGTTTATTCATTTGTTTTAGATTCCACTTATGAGTAGAATCATATGGTACTTGTCTTTCTCCATCTGACTTACTTCCCTTGGCATAATATACCACATCTTCCTTAACCATTCATCTATTGATGGACAGTTAGGTTGTTTCTATATCTTGACTATTGTGAATAATGCTGCAATAAACACAGGGGTGGATATATCTTTTCAAATTAGTGTTTTCATTTTCTTTGAGTAAATACCCAATAGTTGAATTATTGGATCGTATGGTATTTCTATTTTAAAATTTTTCCTATTTTAATTTTAATTGCCGTACTGTTTCCCACAGTGGCTGTACGAATTTACATTCTCAACAACAGTGTACAAGGGCTCCTTTTTCTCTTCATCCTCACCAACAAATGTCATGTTTTCATCTTTCTTATTTTAGCCATTCTAAGAGGTGTAAAGTCATTATTTCTTGCGAGGTTTCTTTTTTTTTTTTAAGTTTATTTCAAGAGAGAAAGAGCATGAGCAAGAGAGAGGCAGAGAGAAAGGAAGGGAGAGAGTCCCAAGTAGGCTCCACGCTGTCAGTGAGGAGCCCAAAGCAGGGCTAACTGGTGAGATCATGAACCGATCTCAGGTGAGATCATGACCTGAGCTGAAATCAAGAGGCAGCTGCTTAACCAGTTGAGCCACCCAGGCGTCCCTCTCCTGTGGTTTTGATTTACATTTCCCTGATTATTAGTGACATTGAGCATCTTTTCATGTGTCTGCCATCTATATGTATTCTTTGGAAAAATATCTATTCAGGTCCTCTGCCCATTTGTCAATCAGATTGTTTGAGTATTTTGATGTTGATGTGTAAGTTCTTTATATAGTTTGGATATTAACCCCTTATTGGATATATCATTTACAAATATCTTTTCCCATTCAGTAGGTTCTTTTTTTTTGTTTTGTTGATGGTTTCCTTTTCTGCACAAGAGCTTTTTTATTTTGGGGGTAGTACCAATTAGTTTATTTTTGCTTTTGTCTCCCTTGCCTTAGGAGACATACGTAGAAAAATATTACTATGACCAATGTCAGAGAAATTACTGCCTGTGTTCTCTTCTAGGATTTTTATGGTTGCAGGTCTCACATTTAGGTCTTTCATCCATTTTGAGGTGTTAAAAGGTGGTCCAGTTTCATTCTTTTACATGTAGCTGTCCAGTTTACCCAACACCATGTACTGAAGAGACTGTCTTTTCCCCAGTGTATATTCTTGTCTCCTTTTTCATAGATTAACTGACATATAATTGTGGGTTTATTTCTAGGTCCTATATTTTGTTCCATTGATCTATGTGTCTATTTTTGTGCCAGGGCCATATTATTCTTTACTGCTATTCAGTTTTATCCTGTTGTTTAGTTTTTGATGTTCTAAAAATCCTTTCTTCACTCGGAAATCTTTATTTTCATCTCATCCAAGTCTCTCATTATGACTTTCTACTACTATTTCACAGGGACAGGAAGTCTTGCATTCCACTACTGATAATCCGGTTTTCTAAAATTCTTTTCTGTTTACTATAACAAATCATCCACTAATATCTGCTTCTCCTCTAAGTCTTTAGGCTAGTCTTAGTCTCTTCCTTTGTGATGTAAGATTGTTAATATTCCCCCATAGTTTATTTTATTTTTCTGTCCATTTTTTCCATCAACAAGGAAAGATCTTTAATGATTTTTTCCCCAATAGGCAAAAAATATGTAAATTTCCCTCAACCCCTTCCTTGTGGACTCGGTTGTAAGCTGAATACACTTTTTGTACCTCAGCTGAAATTCTCATTGGCAGGTGTAGCTTCTAGTCTTAACTTCCAGAGTCCAGTGATCTCTAACCCCCATTTTATGTACAATGACTCTGCTACCTAAGAGGAAAGTTCTCCTCTCCCCCACTGCATAGTATTCTGACTCTGATCATATTCATTATTTTAAAGACTGACCTCCTTGTTCAAGTTTCCAAGTAGAAGAAGGAGTGCATAATGTGAACCAATGTCAGAAATTCCATTTTGATTAGTATGATGGTTGAAGCCCTGCAGATCACTAAAATGTCTTTTAGGTGTTTGCTTTTTTTTTTTTTTTTTGAAATTTTGCTTAGTTGGAAATGTTAAGCACATATGTACTGAATTAAAGGCTATGCTATTGAATGATAGGTAGAAAAGTTCTGCTATTCAAACTGATGTTCCCTGGCTTCATCTTATGCCCTCTTTTCAAAGTTCATGCCTATTCCCTAGAAATAAATTTATTGCTTATGAAGTAGTAAGACGTTAATCATTCTTTTTCAGTTTTGTGCAGAAGTATCATTTCTATGCCTCAACCAGATCTTCTTAAATATTCCTTACCTAGGGGCACCTGGGTGGCTCAGTCGGTTAAGTGTCTGACTTCGGCTCAGGTCATGATCTCACAGTGTGTGGGTTTGAGCCCCGCATCGGGCTCTGTGCTGACAGCTCAGACCTGGAGCCTGCTTTGGACTCTGTCTCCCTTTCCCTCTGCCCCTCCCCCACTCATTTTCTCTCTCTTTCTCTCTCTCTCTCTCTCTCTCAAAAGTAAATAAACATTAAAAAAATTTTAAAAAATATTCCTGACCTACCCGTGAGGGCACAGAGTGGATTAAAATATAATTCTGGTATGGTAATTAGGGTTCTTTGGTTGCAATCAATAAAAATTGACTCTGGCTAACTTGAGCCAAAGGGAATATGTTGAAAATGTTCTAGAAAATCAGAGAGTTTGACAGGTAACTTGGAGACCAAGTTTGAAAGAGATAGAAGAAATGGCAACCTGAAAACCTGGAATCAAGGACTGCAAGAACTAGAGGGATGAACCCACAGAAGGAAGAGTCAGGCACCCTCCAGGTAAACTCTTATGCACTATCTGCTTGTTACTTTGAGATTCAAACTTCAGGGAACAAGTGTCCAGTGAACTTTAGATCACAAGCCTATTCCTTTTATCAGTGATAGCAGGGCTCCTGATTAGGATCCCACGATATGGAATCCCAATGGGAAGAGGTAAATGCCCCACAAAAACAAAGGTGCTGGTAAGAAGAATGGACCCTGTGGAGCCAAACTCCCATGAATGTCCATCATATGAAAATTAGACTGTACCTTCAAATTTCATTCACACAATCTTGTATCTTGCTCATTTAATTTCTTCTCATATATTAATTAGCTGGATTTTTGTTGGCTTTCTACCTCAAAATTGGTTAACAGCACAGTATTATTGGTTTTGGATGGCTCACAGAGAGGTCACATCTTACTGGGTGAAAAGAGACTTTGGAATCTGAAATCAAACACCAACCACTACACTTACTTAGCTATGTGATCTTGGACACACAACTTAGTTTTTCCAAGCCTTGGTTCCTAGTTTATCATTACTTTTTTTGAGAATTTAATGGGGTAATACATGTAAACTCACAGAAAGTATTCAATAAATAATCTATTGTGTTACTATATGGTTATAGTTGTGTAAATTGTTATTATTATTAACAATTGACTAATTTATATTGACCTGTTGTTCTTCACCTCAACCGGACTTTCAAATTAATCCTCTGATAACACTAACACTCAACAGTGGAAAGAGAGAATCCAAATAATCTTTCCTCAAACGTATAAACCTCATCCCCAGTGAGTAATAAGCCACATTGGCCCCTGACTGGTCTACTAAAGGCAGGGCATCCTTTGGAGACTTTTAGTCCTATTCAAGAAATCAAACTATTGAATACGGTCAAAGCAATTATGGATAAACCACTCAGTGACCTGCTTAAAAGGCCTTCAATTACCATTTATTCCTAGGATGGGGAGAGTAACTCTGCCTGAGGAGAAATTAATGTATTGCACTTGAAATAGGCATTGACATATTATGGTGTGCACATTTGTTTGTCATAACTACAGGCAACATGCAAGACAAGTTCCAAACAGCAATGGAAAAAATGCAGTAAAAAAATTGTTTCATTGAAGAAACAGGTGGACTATTCTCAAATGGACATGGAATGGAACATTTTAAAGAATAGATCACATGTGAGGCCACAAAACAAGTCTCAATAGAATCAAGAACATAGAAATTATATCAAGGATCTCTTCCAACCACAATGATATGAATCTAGAAATCAATAAAAGAATGAAATCTGGACAATCACAAATATGTGGAAATTAAACAACATGATCTTTAGTAACAAACAGATCAAAGAAGAAATCAAAGGAGAAATGAAAAACCTATCTTGTAGTGAAGGCTCAACATACCAAAACTTATGGGATGCAGCAAAAGCAGTTCTAAGAGGAAGGTTTCCAGTTATAAACACATACATTAAGAAGAGGGAAAGATCTCAAATAAACAACCTAGCATCCTAGGTCCACAAGGACCTAGGAAAAGAACAAACTAGCACAAAGTTAGCAAAAGGAAGGAAATAATAAGGATTAGAGCAGGAATAAATAGAGAATAGGAAAGCAAAAGAAAAGATTAACAAAACTTAGAATTAATTCTTTTAAAAGACAAACAAAATTGACAAATCTTTAAACTAAGAAAAAAAGGAGAAAACACTAAAATGAATCTCATAATAAATGAAAGACATTACAAATGACACCACATAAATACAAAGGATTGTAAAAGACCACCATGAGCAATTACATGCCTACAAATTGGACAACCTGGACAAAATGGATAAATACTTGGAAACATACAACCACAAAGACTGAATCATGAAGAAATAGAAAATCTGAACAGACCAAAAATGAATAAAGAGATGGAATCAGTAATAAAAATTCCTTCCAACAAAGAAAAGTTCAGAACTGGATGGTTTCACTAGTGAGTTCTATGAAACATTTAAAGGAGAATTAAAACAAATGCTTTCCAAACTCTTACTCAAAAACAGAAGAAGAAACACTCTCAAAGTCATTTTTCTGAGGGTAGCATTACCCTGATAAAAAGCCGAACAAGGACACTATAAGAAGATTACAGGCCAATATTCTTGATGAATACAGATGCACAAATTCTCAACAAAATACTGGCAAAGCAAATTCAACAGCACATTGAGAATATTATACACCATGATCAAGCGGGATTCGTTCCCAGAATGCAAGGTTGGTTCAATATATGTGAATTAATAAATGTGATACATCACATTAATATTATGAAAGATTAAAATCATATGATCATCTCAATAGATGCAGAAAAAGTATTTGGCAATTCAACATACTTTCATGATAAAAACTCTGAATAAAATTGGGCGTAAAACAATGTTCCTCAATATAATAAAGGCCACATATGATAAGCCCACAGTTAACATCATACTCATTGGTTAAACACTAAAAGATTTTCCTCTAAGATCAGAAGCAAGACAAGGGTACCTATCCTCAGCACTCCTATTTAACATAGCATTAGAAATACTGGCCAGAGCAATCTGGCAAGAAAAAAATAAATAAAAGGTATCCAAATGAGAAAGGAAGAAGTAAAATTATCTGCTTGCAGATGATATGATCTTATATATAGAAAACTCTAGAGGCTCTACCAAAAACTTTAGAACTAAAAAAAAATTCAGGAAAGTTACAGAATACACAGCATACAAAAATATGTTGCATTTCTGTACACCAACAACAAATTTTCTGAAAAAGGAATAAATAAATCAATCCCATTTATAATAGCATCAAAAACAATAAAATACTTATGAATAAATTTAAACCAAAAGGTGAAAAATTCATACACTGAAAACTATAATACATTGGTGAAAAAAATTGAAGAAGACACAAATGAATGAAATTATATCCCATAGTCAGGAATCATAAGAATGAATATTCTTTTCTTTCCTCTTGTTTTTTATTTTAGAGAAAGAGAGAGCATGGGTGGGGGAGAGAGGCAGAAAGGTAGAAAGAGAGAGAGAGAGAGAGAGAGAGAGAGAGAGAGGGAGAGAGAGAGTATCTTAAGTAGGCTCTATGCTAAGGGTGGAGTATGATGAGGGGCTCAATCCCATGACCCTGGGATCATCACCTGAGCCACAATCGAGAGTCAGATGCTTAACCAACTGAGCCACCCAGGAGCCCCAGAAGAATGAATATTCTTAAATGTCTATACCACCCAAAGCCATCTATAGATTCAATGCAATTCCTATCAAGATTTTAATGGTATTTCTGTTTTCACAGAATTAAAAAAAAATACTAAAGTTCATATAGAACCATGAAAGACCCTAAATAGTCAAAGCAACTTTGAGAAGAATAAACCTGGAGGCATCATACATCCTGATTTCAAACTATGTTACAAAGCTATGATAATTAAAACAAGCAGGATACTGGCATAATAACAGATACATAGACCAATGGAATAGAATCGAGAGTTCAGAAATAAACCCATGCATATACAGTCAACTAATATTTGAAAACCCATTTTTTCAACAGGGAAAAATACTTTCTTCAATAAATAATACTAAAAAAGAGAATATTTACATGCAACAAATGAAATTGGACCCCTATCTTAGAATACTCACAAAAATTAACTCAGAATGGATTAAAGACTTAAACATAATACTTGAAACTCCTAGAAGAAAACATAGGGAAAAGCTCTTTGACATTGGTCTTGGCAATAATTTTTTGGATATGACACCAAAAGCACAAACAACAAAAGCAAAAATAAACAAGTGGAATCACATCAAACTGAAAAGCTTCTATACAGGAAAAGAAACCATTAACAAAATGAAGCAACCTAAGAGATGAAGTTACACATTTACAAACCAAATATCTACTCAAGGGTTAATATCATACAATTCAATAGGAAAAATTTAAATCCAATTAATTTGACAAGTGGGCAAAGAACTCAGATATTTTTCCAATATACAAATGGCAACAGGTACATGAAAAGGTGTTCAACCTCACTAATCATCAGAGAAAAGCAAATCAAAACCACAGAGAGATATCACCTCTGACCTGTAGAATGGCTGTTATCAAAAAGACAAGACATAACAAGTGCTGGCAAGGTTTTGGAGAAAAGGGAATTCTTGTTAACTATTGGTGGTAATGTACATTAGTATAACCACTATAGAAAAAGTATGGAGGTTCCTTAGAAAATAAAAAATAAATTACCATATGATCCAGCAATCCCATTTCTGGGTCAACTGTACACCCATTGACTCCTAGAACTGCCTGTACCATTGTGGAGATTGCCCATGGAATTTCTAATCGTGGGTGCCATTTGTATAAATGTCAGAACTTTTTCAAACGCTTATTTCCAAGGAAGGAGGTTATGCTTTTCAAACTTCAATATGCATATAAATCACCTTTTGATATTGTTAAAATGCAGATTCTGATTCAGCAGGTCCTGGCTGGGGCCTGAGATTTTGCATTTCTAAAAAACTTCAATATGATGGGGAGGCTGTTATCCCCTGCCCAGAGTTTGAAGTAGCAAATTAAAAGGGTATAACAATGATTCTCACACAGATTTCTAAGCATAACTGGAAAAATTCTACTGACTTTACTTAATGACCTCTTATGTATAACCTTACTTACAAATACCAAATGGTCAATTCCTGTCTACTGTCTTGGCCATTTTCCACAGGTCATAAAAAAGCAAAAAGCTAATAATCCAGGATAATTGTATCTTTAGTTTGTATAGTCATGACACAAGAGCAAGTTTAAAATGCAGATTCCCTGCACTACTATCCCTCAAGAATTTGGCTTCACGATGCCTGAAATTTGCATTTTTAATATGCAGTCCAGCTCATTCTGATAAAGGTGGCACTTGGACAATCTTTTGAGAAATACTAGGTAATTATGTTGGTATTGTTGCCTGATGTAGTAGAGTTAGGGTATAGACTACGCTGCTGTAACAAAAATACTCCCAAAACACATGGTTTAAATTAGATGGCAATATCTCCCTCATCTGCCAGTCCAAAGAAAAATTCCAAGCTGGTGTGGCATCTCTGTACCATGATGCTAGCATGACCCAGATTCCTACTATCTGGTTGCTCTGACATCTCCTGGGATGTTGTTTCTAACTGCATTTTCAAATCTGAGTCACAACCACATCTGTAGTCCAGCCCATAGGAAGGGAGAAAGAGACAAACTAGAGGGCAAGCTATTTTCTTTTTTGTTTCCTGGTTATTTGGTTTATATGTACTTTATTAAAGTATACTTTACGTACATTGAACTGCACATATTTAAGGTACGCAATTTCAAAAGTTTTGTAGTATTCATAACAACCAAAATGTCCATACATGGGTGAATAAATAGGCCATTTCTTTAAGCAATGGATGCACACAGTGCACACATTAAGCATCAATGAAAACTGATAAACTAGTTGAAAGGCCACACCCAAGCTGCCAATGAGTCTGGGTAACATTATCTCAAACTGGGTACCTTGGGCAAAGCTGTATCTTCAGTACTGCGGAGGAGAGAAAAGACTTTGTGGGACAGCCAGAAACCCACAACTCCCAGCAAACCTTTTTATGCCTTAAGATTCAGAGCAGGCAGGGGGTCCTGAATGGTTCAGTCAGTTAAGAAACCGACTCTTGATTTTGGCTCAGGTTTATGAGTTCTAGCCTAGAGTATAGTTCTGTGCTGACAGCAAGGAATGTGCTTGGGATTCTCTCTCTCCTTCTTTCTCTGCCCCTCCCCTGCTGGTGCACTTACCCTCTCTCTCTCCCTCAAAAATAAATAAATATTTTAAAAACCAAAACAAAACTCAGAGCAGGTGTCTCCTCCAGGAGGCTTTTTCTGACTCTCCAAGCTGAATAAAGTATCCCTCCTTTGCTCACTGAAACTCACTATTCATGATTCTCACTATACCTAGGGTGTTGAGTTAGTGACATGATTCCTTTGTTCTTCATCTATACGTTCCCTTTGGCATGTGTCTAGTTACTGTCTGTCAACAAATGACAAAGTTGAACTAACCCAGTATTCTTATGAAGGTTGATAATTTCTTTTTTAATATTTTTTAAATTTTTTGATATTTAGTTTTGAGAGACAAAGAGTGAGAGGGGGAGGGGCAGAGAGACAGGGAGACACAGAATCCAAAGCAGGCTCCCGGCTATAATCTGTCAGCACAGAGCCAGATGCGGGGCTCAAACTCATGAACAGTGAGATCATGACCTGAGCCAAAGTCAGACACTTAACCAACTGAGACCCCCAGGCACTCTTCTTTTTTAATGTTAATAATACGAACCCCTTATTTAACAGGTGCCCACTTTGTACCAAACACCATTCAAGGTCCCTTAAATACATTACCTCTTCGCCTCTTCACAAAATTTTTGCGAAGTAGGGATTATTATCCCTATTTTATTTATGAGGAAATGGAGGCTTGTAGGGGTTACAAAACTTGCCCCAGTGTCTCAGAGCTAATGGGACAGAACTTAACTGTCTGATTCAAAGTCTACCCTCTTTCCACCTGAGCATGCCTCTTCTCTACTATCATTATGATGATCAATCTCCCTAAATATGCACACTATACACATTTGAAGGTGTTTTTGTTTTAGCATGTTTATATACGTTATTACTTGCCCTGGAAGGAAATGTTTCTTAGTCTCCTTTTCCATCTGCATGCCATAAAAAAAATTATCTGTATGGTATTGCTCATATAAACTAAGAGCTAACTTGATTTAAAACCAGAATCTCATTGTCCTGAAAGAGCCCAAATTATAATTCAAGATCTGGCTTATAGCCTATTTCACAGATGGAAAAATGGAGACACAAGGACACAAAATAATTGCTGGAGTCAAATAAGGCACTGCCTCAATCGGGCTCAGGCTTCCTTTTGGCAGGGAGGCAACATGTGTTTGGAAAGAGTATGGACCATGTAGCCCAACAATGCAAGATTCAAATATGGGCTCTGTCACTTGAATATGTGACCTCAGGCAAATTTTCTACCTTCTTTGAAGGTGTTTCCTCATTTGCAAATGAAATAAAGATACCTACCTTGTAGATGCGTTGTGACTATTGGAGATGAATAATGGAAGGTACCTAATATAGTGCCTGACAGAGTGAGTGCTAATTAAATGTTAGTTCTCTCTCTGTGTCACAGGCTAGCCTTTTCCTAGAGCACACATTGCTTTCTACAGGGCGATGGTCTTTTACCCTTCTTGACACCCACATAAATTTCACACTGGAAAAATCTAGAGCTGAGTGCGCATGAAGCCAAGTCCATCCTAAAGGGTTTTTTTTTTTTAATTTAAAGGAAGAAAAAGTAAAAAGTGCTGAGCCAATATTTCTACTATTCAATCATTAAATATTAATCGATGTCAATGCATTTGAGGAAGCCTTTAGCTGTGACAGGTGAGCTGAAAGTTGAAATTCTGATTTAACGAGGCCTTCCGGCCGCTTTGGCAAAATGTCAGGGTGCAGGGTGTGGTAGAGAATAATTAACTGATAAACAACCTCCCGAAAAAGATCAGGAACTAGGAAATCGAGGACAAAGACAAGGCTTCTCTTATTTTCTCCAAAACATTTTTTCTCATGGGATCTTTCAGTCCTTTCTGAATCAACCCTGATTCAGTACCCCCTAAGTCGGAATGCCCTTAACTGTTTTTGTTTAGACGGGGCTATGAAATGATTAGGCTGTTGAAATGATGAATCAGGGAGCACTGCAGGATTTTTCACAGTCTCTCTGAACAATGCCCCATATCACATTTACACTGACAGGCTGTATTTTTATATTTGACATGTGAGAGGAACATGGAAAATAACACACTGACAGAGCCTTAGATACCAGTCATACATCTTCCTAACACAGATTGATGGGTGGAAAAGAATATTATTTAGTGAGCCCTTCTTAAGCTCTCCAAGGAAAATATATAGATCCACCAGTGGATTGACTTGCAACTCATATTAACATTCCTTACGAGCAAGAAACAGAAAAACAACCACCATCCATTTCTGCACCACCAAACAGATCAGAAAAATTAGCAGAAACCAATGCAGTACTTGTACATTTCTCACTGATGGGTCATGCTTTGTTCCTCCCCAGCCCAGCAATCTGAGTAGGTGGAATTTCTCCATCGAGGCACATTGGTCTTTCTCAATTTCAAACCAAAGGTGAAAGATAAGCTGGTAGGAAAACTGAAGCCACAGCTTTAGCTGATCAGGGAACCAACCTGAAACAGAAAAAAAACTGAGAAGGACTATCCCAGGCTAACTGCATGCCTATGGAGAGACCATAGAACCATGTGGGAGTGTGGCTGATGCATTCTAGGAGATGTAGAATAAGAAAAAGAAGGAAAAGAAGAAAGTATGCCCTTTATAGTGGATGCTGTACTCTCCCTCCAGAAGGCAAGATTTATTCCCACAGTTGCTGGGAATACTGTTGGTGACCACACTCTCAGACGCCAGCCTTCTTCCAGAAGACCGTCTGCTAAAGAGAGCTGTCTCACCAGACAGTAGGCTGTCTCATGGAGCTGCCCAAATCCAGGGACTGGTCAGTACAGAAGTATAAGGTCCTGGCCTCTGATCCCCAAAAGGAACAACTATGGAAGGTCAGTTGTCCCAGCTTCAGAGCCCCAAGAGTTAGCTAAGATCTGCATTAGGACTACATCACAGTCTAAACTCATCCTACGTCCAATCCCGCTTCCTTCCATTTGCTTATGCAGGTGTCAGTCCCATGAATATTCCATAATTCCCTACATGCTAATCTCCATCTCAGAGTCTGTTTCCAGGAATACCCAAACTGCAATACTCCCTTCATTTCCCACTTCGATAATGTACCATGTAACTTAAATATCCCAATGAATAAAATCCTATGATTCTTTCAGAAATGTGTATGTATAATCAACCAAATCATTTTGAAACCCAAGTCACAGTCATTCCAATTCTCAAGGTGGAAAATAAAAACAGAGAAAGACGGGCACCTGGATGGCTCAGTTAGTTGAGCATCCAACTCTTGATTTCGGCACAGGTCATGATCCCAGGGTTGGGATCAAGCCCTGCATCCAGCTCCACACTGAGTGTGGAGCCTGCTTGGGATTCTGTCTCTACCTCTCTCTCTGCCTCTCCCCCATGTTCTCTTTCTCTCTCTCTGTTTCTAAATAAATAAGTAAATAAATAAATAACCAGAACAAATCAGAGAAAGATAAGCACCATCTTGTGGAAGGAACTGTCACTCTAAGTTTCAAGTTTCTCTCTTTGTTTTTCATTTGTTTGTTTCTTTTTCATTCTATGTTTAAACTGAAGCAAAAGCAGGTAAAGAAAAACATCCAGAAATTCTAATACCAAAACAGAAATAGGTGAGAGAGATCTTTTTCCTGTTGTAGATGATACTAAAAAGCCAAGAAGCAGGGATCTGCATCACTGATTCTTAGGATCGCAGAGTACCTGACACTCCGGTTTCTAACAATGGGATATGAAGACTTTCACTGAGCAGTTTACTGATTTTGAAGCGAAGGCAAAGGGAACCAGACACATGTTTAGAATCTCACAGCAAGTTTTTAGCATTTGGCTCCAACTAAGAGCACTGAGTCATTGGCTGCCCCAGGGCTTCATCTACTTTTCCTCGTTTTTTTCCTGCCTTTCTGTGTTCTCCATTTGCCTCCTTTGCTCTTGCTTCTTCCTCTTTGGTTCCCTTTCCCATTTCCTCTCCCTCCCACTTCACTGGACATTTTTATTGACTGGAGCTTCAATAGTAGTTGCATCACACAGATTGCTTTTTCTGTAGTAAAGCCCTGATTTGGAAGGGAAAAAGAAGAACTTTTCATCTCTGTGTGCAAATGTGATTCAAATATGGTGAACTAATTTATTCTGTAAAACTTAATTAAAACCCATAAAAAAAGAGACAACTCTGGAGGGAGCAGTAACTCCCTTGGCAGGACTTGGGTGAGACTTCATTCAGTTGGGACTTTTTAAATCTTAGCATTTGATTTGGCCCCATGATTTTCAGAGGACTTGGTTTGGTTTTATGTGCTACTAAAGTGCTTTTACGTATTTAATGGTTTACTCCAATTGGGTAAAAGTTTTGTTAGGTTTTCTCTAAAGTTTCCCACAGGAAAGCCTTGGTTTTTTATTTGTGACTGGAATATTTTGTGGCTTTAGAAATTATCAGGAAAAATTTTTTTTTTTAATTCTACTTTTGAAGTTTTCCAGTTGCACACAAGTGTATTTTCACATATCTTACATTACATACCTCGTTGTGAAGTGATGTTGTCTGAAAGTATGAATAAACAATGTCAGAGTGGAACTTGCAGGAATAGTGACTTCATGCTGAGATTCCCATTACATGTTAAGCTTCTTGATTGTAGAACTCCATCTCAAACACTTTTTAAACGACCTACACCAAACAGAGAAATAGAGTACACATGGATGGAGAGAAGGAGGGAAGAAGGGAAGGAAGGAAGGAAGGAAGGAAGGAAGGAAGGAAGGAAGGAAGGAAGGAATCCATCAATTCCAAAGTGTTGGGATACATTTACCTATATTCTCCCTGCTGGAATCAGAATTAAAGGGAGGGCAAGAGCTGCTCAGAGCACTAGCCCCATCTAAGAATAGAGGAAGACTTCCAAGTATGGAATCCCAATGAAATCTCATACCCGGCACCAAACTTTGCCAAGGTGGGTACTCAGTAGACCTTGGATAAATTGAATTGTTACACCCTTTTGATCAAAGTTTGCCTCAAGGGCACTACAAAAGGAGTGCCAATGGTGATTATTTCCAGTATTTTGTTATGAAAATTTCCAACATATAGAAAAATTTTTATAATTTTTCATGGAACACCTCTGTACCTATAACCTAGATTCTACCATTAATTAACATTTACTCTACTTATCACAACTCTATCTATCCATCCCTATATTCATCCAACACTCATATTATTTTTTTGTCTGGGTATAGTATACTTATCGATGGTACATGACAAGGTAGGGCTCCCCAAGCCCCTCCCTTTCTTCAGGGGGTCTGTGATGGAAACTGTGTAGAGGTTGAGGGATTCTCAGTATGTTGAGGGGGTGAGTTGGGGAAAGGATTCTCCAGCAGCTGAGGCACTGTCTCTTCCTCTTTCGCTCCCTCGGGCTGGTGGTCCAAGGGATCTTACTCCTTGGAGACCATGTGGACCATAAGGTCCACCACCCAGTTGCTGTAGCCAAATTCATTTCATAATAGGAAATTTGCTTGACAAAGTGGTTATTGAGAGCAAAGCCTGCTCCAGCATCAAAAGTGTAAGAGTGGGTATCACTGTTAAAGTCACAGGAGACAAAGTGGTCCTCAGTGTTGCCCAGGGTGCACTTGAGGGGGCCCTCTAATGCCTGTTTCACCACCTTCTTGATGTCATTGTACTTGTCAGCTTTCTTTAGGCTGCAGATAATACCTACGATTGACACATTGGGGATCGGGACACAGAAGGCCATGCCAGTGGGCTTCCTATTTAGCTCAGGGATGACCTTGCCTACAGCCTTAGCAGCACCAGAAGAAGTAGGGATAATGCTCTGGGTAGCCCCTTGGCCATGGTGACACAGCTTCCCAGAGAGGTCGTCCATGGTCTCCTGGGTGGCAGTGATGGCATAGACCATGGTCATGGGTCCCTCCACGATGCCAAAGTTGTCATGGATGACCTTGGCCACAGGGGCCAAGCAGTTGGTGTTGCAAGAGGTATTGCCAACAATCTTGAGAGGGTTGTAATACTTCTCATAGCTCATGCCCATCGCAAACATGGGGGTACCAGAAGAATGAGTGGAGATGATAACTCTTCAAGTGAGCCCCAGCCTCCTCCATGGTGGTGAAGACCCGAGTGGACTCCACAACATACTCAGCACCAGCATCACCCATTTGATGTTGGTGGGATCTTTCTTCTGGAAGATGGAGGTGGGCTTTCCATTGATGACAAGTTTCCCATTCTCAACCTTGACTATACCATTTAATTTGCTGTGGGTAGGATCACACTGGAACATGTAGACCATGTAGGTGAGGTCAATGAAAGGGTCATTGATGGCAACAATATCCACTTTGCCAGAGTTAAAAGCATCCCTGGTAATTAGGTGCCCAATACAGCCAAATCTGTTTACTCTAACTTTCACCATCGTGTCTTGGGGACACAGCTGGCACTACACCAGAAGATGTGATTGTTGAACAGGGAGAAGCAGAGAGATAACTCATATTATTTTTATGCATTTCAAATTAAATTGCAGGCATTGGTATCCTTCTCCATAAATACTTCAGTATACATATCATTAGAATTCAATATTTGTTTCCAGTCTTTTCCTTTGAAATAAAATGATCATTCACTAAAGTTTGACAATTGCAAACACTTGTGTAACACAAATCCTAATCAGGATTGCCATCACTCCCAGAAAATTTAGCAGTAGAGATTTGAGAGCCTTTGAAAAAATATCTTTACCTCTTTATTCAGAAAAAGAGTGAGAATAACTTAAAGAGTTTAAAATTTTATAGGAACTGTCCACCATCACAAACTGCCTCAGATCTCACACTATTAAAGAGTTGCTTTCTTCTATTTGTTTTAGCAAAATCCAAACTCCAAATGCATAGTTGATGGCAAGGGAGAGATTTATGTGTATGTACAACATTAGCTGAAGGTCCAGTGAGTTGGCAAACAGGCAGGAGAGAATAAAGCAAAATTAGAATCATATTTTCTTGTGTGGATTAAAAAAATAATGTATACAAATAATTTTTGTCAGAATAACAGGTATGCTTTGGGTCTTAATACATGTAAGTATGTTTTCTTTGTACCGGATTTTCTGGGGATATCATCTTTATGCAGAAAAACACAACAACCAAGGAGCCCTCTGAGAAGTTGTACGTGTTGCCAAGTTGAATCCAGTGCCAAGCTAAATCCCTACCACATGGTACATATAAGTTGAATCTCTTCCAAATGCAGGGCTCCTTCTTAAGTAGCTGTGTTGACTAATTACTTTCATCAGGATAATTGCACCTAAGAAAAGGGTACAATTATTTCTACCTAGTAGAATGTTGACATCGTTTAATGAAGAATTAATGCATGTGGTGACAAACTATGTATTTAGAGAGGAAATAAAGCACTTACCAACAATCTGTTTCCAAGAAAGAATTTGTAAGCATGTCTGGTATGCTTTTTTTTTTTTAATTTTTTTTTTAACGTTTATTTATTTTTGAGACAGAGAGAGACAGAGCATGAACAGGGGAGGGTCAGAGAGAGAGGGAGACACAGAATCTGAAACAGGCTCCAGGCTCTGAGCTGTCAGCACAGAGCCCGACGCGGAGCTCGAACCGGACCGTGAGATCATGACCTGAGCTGAAGTCGGACGCTTAACCGACAAGCCACCCAGGCCTCCCGTCTGGTATGCTTTTAAGTACTCAGAATGAAACTAATAGGCATTTCTACAGCACACAAGACTCAGCCTCTACCTAAGTCCATGCATGCCAATGAATTGACATCCTCCAGGCACTAGTGGGTTCTATGTCATGGTTGAGAGTCAGTGTAGCATGAATATTAGGTTCAGGTAGTGCCCACTCACACCACCACATTTCAAAGTGACCTTTCTAGTCACTGTTACACATAAATAGTAAACCCACAGCATCCTTCTTTGTGGGAGTGGCAAATTTTCTAAAACCGCAATGCAAGGGATTATAGTTAAAACCTCCGTTGTATTGACTGGGACTAGAATAGTCACGATGAATAAGAGCCCTAAAATTCATTCCTTCGTATACTTGTTGAACACATACTGATCAGTCAACTATTATATGGAAAGTGCTATGCCAATTACTACATAACAACCCAAATGGAATATAAATTCAAGAGGCTTATAACTCCAAAAGGAGTTATAGCTCCAAAAGGACCATTCAATCATTTATTCAACATATCTCTACCAGAACTGTGGTGAACTCTGTGGTCCACTGCCCAAATAGTCCTCAGTCCCAAATAGACTGAGGCACCCATTTCTCCAGCTGCCAAGAGTACAGACTGCTGATAATTCACAACTGAATTCCTCCCCAGGAATTGCTCTAGGTGAAAAGAATACACATCCTTCTTCCTGGAGGCATCTGCATCCAGTGACTGATGGTGCTGGAGTACAAAGTCTCTTGACTCAACTAGGACAACTGTGAAGAACATGACAGCTCCAGATCTCAGCTGAGGCCTCTCCTGCAACTACATCAGAATTCAACTTCTTCCTTTGCGCGGTCCTGTGACTCTCACTCATCACAGGTGTTGGTACTAAAAGCACTCCTCAATTAACCTTCTGCATGGAAACCTCACAGCCTTAGTCACCTGAGGAAGCCAACCTGGGACAGTTCCTGCCAAAAATGATTCTAGGAAGGCAACCACAAGATGGAATTTATGAGCTGGATCACCTAGTTCCAAAATGAGAATTCTATCACTAGTGTGCAGTTATGGTGCAACTATTTTAAAAATCCACTAATGGAGAACTGAGGTAAAAATGAAAGTCCAAGGGTAAAATACTACCAACATGAGATGGTATGAGACCTTAGGGGCCTCCTCAATAATACAAAAAAGATTCTCATCTCCTGCAAACAGAGGACAGAAAATCTGTAGATTGGACCCAGGCAGAGAAACACAGAAGGTTGAATTCTCTACACCAGCAGGTCTTTTATAGTATAGGCAGGATTCTGATTAGGAAGGAGTGGGACATGGAGACTTGAAATGCAAACATGTTGGTTGATGCACTAGAAAATCTTGAATCTTTGTATGTATTCAGACTCCCCTGAATCCTCTATCTATTCAGAAGTGGTCCACTCCTCTCTTTAAAGGCTTGCACTCCCCACTCCACTTTTGCTTGAAGATGGTACAGAAGTTTTTGCCTTGCAAAATAACACACATCCCTTTGTGATCTGCCCTAGGTCAGATCTCCTGGCCACCGGGTCATGGAGAAAGTTATAACAACCCATCTGGGGTAGTTCTGAGCCTGCTAAAATATGTTAAAAACTATATATCAAAGAAGCTGCACTACCTAGCCAACATTTCCCAGCAGGAGCCAGGAGAGTTTCCATGAGATTACATCCTGAGTATGCTGTATCAAGGAGAACAGAATGTGAAGTTGGAAATTAATGAGTTCATCAATATGTGAGCATTCTACTGTGATCCAAGGTTTACATCCCATCAAGAATCCCAGGAGACAGTGCTAATATGCTGTTAGGATGGTTCTTGGAAGCTTGGACAAAGCAATAGCCTACACCTAATGAAGTAGAAATGGGACAGATGGTTAAGACAGTAATCAAAAGATTCAGAGAAGTGAGGCTATTAGATTATATATAATACATAAGGCCAGAAAACCCACCCAACCACAATGTTCTAAGAAAGGGCTTACAGGACAGTCCATTGACCAGAGTGTTAAGTAATGTGCCAGTAAGAGGGACACTAACATCATTAAGAAGCTCAATGGCAGTTGTCTTTGGTCATCCAGGGCAATAAGAGATCCTGCTAAAGAACTAAGCTCCCTGATAACCATGGACATGACAGGATCCCCAAATAAAAGAATCCAGATAACTGAAACCACTGAAAAGAGTCTACTTCACTGAAAAAGAGAGGTAAGCACAAGTATAGTAAATAGTAATGGGTAATGAAGTATGACTTGTAAAGAACCATGGAGGTGGTTAAGAGAACATGGCACTCCAAATGTCATGATAAATGGGCAGCCTATGAAAGTATTTCTCAAGTTATACAATTAAATGAAATTAAAGATGAATGATCAAGAGAGTGGGGGTGGATACCTCAATAAAAATTCCAATATTCAGATCTTGTCCAATATTGAGACATGAGCCATCCTCAGACCTGGAATACACTGACTGATGGAAACGTCATCCTAGGAAAAAGAATTCAATGACACCATGAAAAGTTACTTGCTAATGATTCTTCCATAAGGGACCTCTGTCCATTTACCCAAATAACTTTACACTTGAGAAAAAGAAATATCTGAATATTTGAATGAGAACTATAGGGCACAGAGTCCTAATTAACATTTATATCAAAACATCAGCATAGGCCTCTATTATAGTAGGGCTATATGGGTACATACAATAAATGGAGCTCTGGTCCACACCCTGCTTACTGTGGGTCCACTGGGGTCCATGGACCTACTCCATCATCATTTCCCCAGTCTTTGAATGTATAATTGGAATAAATATACTTGGTAGTTGTTAGAACTCATACAAAGCTTCTTTAGTTTGTAGGTTAAGAGCTATTACAGTGGGAAAAGCCAAATGGAAAACTAAGAAACTGCCTTCTCATTACCCTCCCCAAATAAGACTGTATTCTAGGACATCCTCTCCAAAGTAAATGACAAATTATAGCATCTCATAACCCCTAGCACTGTGAAGAAAGCACAATGTTTGGTAGGCCTAAAAGGGCTCTGGATGCAGCATATTCCACATGTGTAAACACTGCTTCCACCCACTTACTGAGAGACATGGAAGACTTACAGGTTTGAATGGATCCCAGAGAAGGAAAGAGATCTGCAACAGGTCCAAAGTACAGTACAAGTAGCCTTTCAACTTGGGGCATCAGACCTAGTAGACCTTTGGTATTAGAGGTATCTGTGTTGACAACAGATGTGTAGTTTATAGTGAGCTCTAATAGGAGAATGATAATACAGACTTCTAGGTCTATATTTGTAGCAAGTCTCATTCTATCTACTGCAGACATTTCTAGACCTCTTAAAAAGATCTCCCACATATGCTACTTATTCCTAGCATCAGACCTTGGAACATCAATTGATCATGTGGCCAGAGCTTCCCTTCAGGAGCTGGGTTTCTAGACCCACCAAATCATAAGGTTCAAAGGACTCAGCACCAATCCATCATAAGAAGAAAGTGCTACTATTGGTATCTAGCATGAGAAAGTCCAGAAGGCACAAGTAAGCTAGATAGGCAGGTGGTCAGACTCCCATGCCATCCTCCACTATTTTACCAGTATTCCTCCTTATACATATGGCCCCATGGTAGGGGTGGGGAGGGAATGGAGGATGGCATATGACCTGGTGACAAAGAAAGAAAAAGGCCTAGTCAGTTCTACTCAATGAGACATCACAAGCTTCCTTGAACTTCTCACCTCCTTTCTTAATTGGTAGTCTAGGAAACTGACTATCTTGGAACTGTGGTGCCAAACGCCACCTGGTGTTTAAATCAGGTTGCTATCTGATCAAATAATTAGTTGCACCAGTTCCTTTTATTCATTCATTCATTCATTCATTCATTCAGTAGATATTTGTTGAACTCATATTTTGTATTTTCCTGGATATGAGGAGTACAATAATAATGAAACAGATGAAAATATCTTCCTTCAAAAACTAGACAGCTACATGCAAAACAATAAATCTGGACCACTTTCTTATACTGTATACAAATATAAACTCAAAATGGATTAAACACCTAGATATAAGACCTGAAACCATAAAACTTCTAAAAGAATACACGAGTAGTAAACTCTTGAACACTGGAATTAGCAGTATTTTCTGTATCTGTTTCCCAGACAAAGGGAAGAAAAATGAAAATAAACAATTGGAATTACATTAAACTGAGAAGCTTCTGCACAGTGAAGGAAACCGTCAACAAAATGAAAAGGCAACCTCCTGGATGGGAGAAGATACTTTCAAGTGATATATCCAATAAGGGTTTAATATCTAAAATATATAAATAATTTATACAACTTAACATAAAAAACACAAATATTCCAATTAAAAATGGGCAGAGGTCCTGAATAGACATTTTCCCAAAGAAGACATACAGATGGCCAATAGACACATGAAAGATGCTCAACATCACTCATCATCAGGGAAATACAAATCAAAATCACAACAAGGTACCACCTCACACCAGAGAGAATTGTTAAAATGAAAAAACAGGAAGTATCAAGTGTTGGTGAAGATGTTGAGAAAAGGGAACCCTCATGCATTGTTTGTGGAAATGCAAGTTGGTGTAGCCACTATGGAAAACAGTATGGAGGCTTCTAAAAAATGTAATAAAAATAGAAATACCATATGATCCAGCAATTCCACTACTAGGCATTTACTGTAAGAAAATGAAAATACTAATTTGAAAAAATATATATGCATCCCTATGTTTAGTGAAGCATTATGTACAATAGCCAAGAGACAGAATCAACCAAATTGTCCCAATAGATGAATGGAAAAGAATATGTGGCAATATAAATACACACATACACACACACACACACACACACGTGTGTGTGTGTGTGTCTGTGTGAATATATATTCACACACACAATGGAATATTATTCAGCCATAAAAAAGAATGAAATATTGCCATTCACAACAACATTGATGGACCTAGCGGGTATTATGCTAAGTGAAATATGGAGAAAGACAATTACCATATGATGTTGCTTACATGTGAAATCTAAAAAAAAAAAAGCAAAGGAACAAATAAACAAAAAAAATAGAAACAGATTTATAAATACAGAGAATAAACTTGTGGTTGCCAGGGGGAAGGGGGGTGAAGAAAAGGGTGAAATAAGTAAAGGGGGTTAAGAGGTACAAACTTCCAGTTATAAAATAAGTAAGTCACAAGGATGAAAAATTACAATGTGGGAAATATAGTCAAATAAATATCTTATTTCAAGAAGCCTACATTTCAGTGTAGGGTGCACAAAACAAAAACAAGTAGAAGATACAGTATGTAAGGTCATAATTTCTATGGAGGAAAACAGAGAAGGAAGAGGGATTGGAGGTGTGTGGCTGGTACACAGAGGTCCATCCAGTTTTGAATAAGATGGTTTGGAAAGGTCTCCATGAGAAGTTAACTTTTGAGCAAAGAACTGAAGCACATGTCTGTGGTGTTAGCATTCTAAGCAGAAAAAAAAAAATGCAAAGGACCAGAGGCAGTGGGCATCCCTGCAATGTTCAAACAATAGCATAAAAAGCAAGTAGGGCTGCAATATAGTGAGGAAGGAGTTGTTGGAGGTGAACTCAGATGTAATGAACTCAGAGATTTTGGAGGTTTAGAGGCCATGGTAAGGACTTGCAATTCTGCTCTTAGTGAAATGCGGAGCCATTGGAGGATTTTGAGCAGAGGATGGATGTAACTTTATATATGAAAATAATTTATTTGGTCTCTGTGTTGAAGATAGACTGTTGGTGGTATAAGAATGGGAGCCCCAAATTACCATAACCCAGGAAGATGATGATGATAGCTTATACTAAGATGATAATGATGAAAGTGATAAGAAGTTGTATGAATTTGGATTTTTAAGGTAAAAAAAATTTGCAAACAGATGAAATGTAGAGTGAGAGAAACAAGCAAGTGAAGGATGGCTCTAAATGTTTTTGGCCTGGGGCACCTGGGTGGCTCAGTCGGTTAAGCGGCCGACTTCAGCTCAGGTCATGATCTCTCAGTCCCTGAGTTCGAGCCCCACGTCGGGCTCTGTGCTGACAGCTCAGAGCCTGGAGCCTGTTTCATATTCTGTGTCTCCCTCTCTCTGACCCCCCCATTCATGTTCTGTCTCTCCCTGTCTCAAAAATAAATGAAACGTTAAAAAAAATTTAGATGTTTTGGCCTGGACAAAAGTGGATGGCCTTTCCATTGAGATAAAGAAAACTGAGGGAGAAGCAGCTTTGAGAAGAAAAATGAGGAATTTGCTTTTCTGCATGTTAAAATTGAGATCTCTCCTAGACACCCAGTGGAAACATTAAGAATCCAATCTGTAGCATGTATTTGAGATATGTACCTGGCTGAGGTATGTATTTGAGGATCATTAGCACACAGATGGTATTTAAATCCATGAGTCAGATGAGATCCCTAAGGGAGTACAGGTAAGCAGAAAATCAAAGGAGCTCAAGCAATGAGTGTTGGGATCACTCTACCATTAAGATTGTGGGAACCCAGTAGTAATCTGGAGAAGAAACTGAAAAGGAGCAGCTAGTAAGGTAGGAAAACCAAGAGTGCATGGTGTCCTACAAGCCAAAATATTTCTAAAGGGATGGAGTGATGACCTCTCTGATCACTCTGATAAATCAAGTATAACATGAAGATTGACAACTGATCCTTAGATTTTCCAATGTGAAAGATATTGACTATGGTAAGAGACATGTCTATATCACTTTACATCAATAGTCAGATCAGGACACAAGTGCATCTCTCCTCCTCATTAGTTCCAACTCAGGAATCATAGCCTTTTTAAACCTTTTTCATCTTTCTCTTTCTATCCTTTTCCTTTTCTATTTTGCTATCCACCTCTCTCCTCTCTTTTCATTCTGCATTTTGCATCTCCCTAAATAGAAATACAGAAAAATAATATCATGATTCAAAATCTTCTAAAAATGCCAAGGGAACAAGTACCATTCACCTCTAAATTCCTAGAAGTTTCTCAGATTCTTCCTTCAAAATACTGACAACAGGGAACATCCACTTCTTTTTTTTTATTTTTATTTTTTTAATTTTTAAGTGTATTTATTTATTTTGGGTTTTTTTAATGAAATTTATTGTCAAATTGGTTTCCATACAACACCCAGTGCTCATCCCAACAGATGCCCTCAATATCCATCACCCACCCCCCATAAACCCTCAGTTTGTTCCCAGTTTTTAGGAGTCTCTTATGTTTTGGCTCCCTCCCTCTCTAACCATTTTTTTTCTTCCCCTCCCCATTGGTCTTCTGTTAAGTTTCTCAGGATCCACATAGGAGTGAAAACATATGGAGTCTGTCCTTCTCTGTAACATCCACTTCTTATTATCATTGCTTATCCACAAGAAACAGCATAGAACAGGATAAAATGTTTCAGGATAAAACATGTAACATGCAACTTTCTTTTTTTCCGTAATGTAGCAAGTAATTGCAAATTATATTTCCATTATGTTTTCATTTCAAGTGCACTATATGTTAAATAAACATTAATGGCCTTTCCTAGACCTTTTGGGAGCAAAAACCATATCCTTTGCTCCATTTGCCTTCCTTCCCATGTACCTTATCTAATGATTTGCATATAGGAGAAGTTCGGTTAATATTTGTAAAAATGGGGGCACCTGGGTGGCTCAGTTGGTTAAGCCTTTGACTTCAGCTCAGGTCATGATCTCATGGTGTGAGTTCACACCCTGCATGTGCTGACAGCTCAGAGCCTGGGGCGTGCTTTGAATTCTGTCTCCCTCTCTCTCTACCCCTCCTCCACTCATGCTCTGTCTCTCTCTGTCTCTCAAAAATAAATAAACATTTAAAACCTTTTTTAAAATATTTGTAAAACTAAATTAATATTTTTCCTGTGGGTAAATGGGTTTAGTTCCAGAAAACTTACCTACAACTGAATTTTAGAACACAAAGTATGTACCAGATAGAGATATGCTATATGTGCCAAATCTTGCCTCATAAAACAACAAGAGTGGAGGCAAGGAGACAAGCATGCGTAACGTCTCCAAATCAAGGATTAAAATCAAATGGAGGACACAACATGGGCTGGGTGAGGACTCAGGAAAGAAAACCAACATGTCCTGTCTAAGGGGGGGACTTGCTACTCAATACCTAGTAATCATAGCCATGTGAGAACACAAACCTTGTGTTGCTAGGAGTCTTCCTATTTCTTAAGGAAATTGGAAATTCAAGTGATATCTTAGTTTTCAAAGGTTGGCTATGAAGCCTATTTTCTTTAAATGGGTGAGAAAAGGGGTCAAAAGCAACTTTTGATGTTCATCAAAGTCTTTTCTACAGATTTGCCACCTGTACCCTAAATAGGCATAAAAACTTTTGAGGAAAGAAGCTAGTTTTATAGCTCAGCTTGCTGCCTATCACCTAAATGTGTATACTGGCCCCAGGACATTTAATAGATGGTAGGGAGATAGAATTGCTATGGTCTTTCTAAAAGAGTTAGATTAAGGAGTTTACCTTAAATTCTATATTACATCATTCAATAGGCATTACACCCCCATCTACATATCTACAGATACCAAGTACTTCCCTCAATGAGAAAACCATTCAGACTACCTGAGATGTCCCCAGTAGGCAGTCTACATACACGTTCTATTACCTCATAAATACCAACATTATGGAAGGTGTCCTATTTTTCGTTCTTTCATAGATTATTCATGAAGAGCTGTAGATTGTCTGTGAAAGTTCACTAATTTTTTCTTCAATTCTCCCAAAGCAATGGGTTCCTTTTGGTGTACCTCTGTCTTCTGGAAACTGTTTCCTTCCTGTTCCATTTCATTTAGCTGAAACAATCCTGGATGAATAATAGGCTGGCATCCTCCAAATGCCAGTGTGTGTGTGTGTGTGTGTGTGTGTGTGTGTGTGTGCATGCGCACATGCATATGCATGCATGTTCAGTCATCACTGTGGGACTGGAAACTGCTTTTAAAACTTGTTCTAAAAACCAGGGTCATGAACTCAAATGTAATTATTTATCTTCCTCTTAAACAAGAGAAAAGTTTTTTAAAGCTCCCTAATGCATTTATTGGCTTTGTCTTGATGTAATTAATTTGACCATATCCCTAAAGCATTTGCCCCATTTCAGGCAGAATGTGGTCCTGGGATTGGGCACAAGCCTAAGTACAGCATGGTTTGGGGCTAAACTATACTGGCAAATGGCAAGGTCTCTTACTTCCTACTGTTCCAAGGAATAATGTAATATTGGGACACATTCTACTCTCCTGTAGCATTTTCTTTTCACGGGTCCTAACCTGTTTTCTTAAACTAACACTAACACCCTAATCCTGGGGGAGGGCAGAGCACAACCCGTTTCTTTTTTTCTTTTAATTAAGTAATTTATTTATTTTATTTTCAAGGTCATGTAAGCAAATGAGTCAAAGTGAAAAAAGCTTTGGTGGGGGATCCTTTGGCCTCTGTGCAGATCAGGCAGCTCTCTGGCTCTCAGTGGCCTTTCTAATCCTAATCTCCAGCTGGCTGGAGGATTCCTTCTAGGTTTTGGCTTGGTTTCACCTAAGTGATATTACCCAATGTTTCTGGCCATCCTGTAAGTTTTGGGAACAGAAGAGGCACTGATTGCACAGGAGAATTAGGTGAAAAAATTGAAGACCAGAGTTAAATGGTGATAGAAGAAGAACCAGAAACAGTTCTTTTGAATCGCCTTTGCTAGATCTCCTTTGCTATTTGTGGTTACCTCTCCTAGAGTGGTTCTGCTGCAAACAGTCAGCATATTCCAGCTTGGAAACTTATCCTTTTCTCTACCTGGAAGGTTCTTCACATGGCATCATTCAGCATCAACTCAGATGCCACCATGCAGAGGCCTTTCCTAATCACTCTGTTTAATATCGCTCCCACTTCTCTGCCAGTCACTCAATCACAATGTATTGTCTTCTATATTTACTTTTGAATCACAGGGGTATGTTTCTATCTTCCCTCCCACTGGAAGGTATACACCATGAAAGCCAAGGATGTCTCTCTTGTTCATGCCTGCATCTCCAAAACTAAAAGTAGTGCATGGCACATTGAAAATATTCAATAAATATTTGCTAAATGAGTGACTTCCCAATAATTTAATTTACTGTACACTTTAACCAATAAAAAAATAATAAATACGAAAGGTGTTATATGAGAAATCAGAAGACTAGGGTTCTAGTAGGAGTTCCCACTATCTAAAAGTGGCCATGGCCTAATATATTGGTTTCTATATGGCAGTACATGGTAGAGACATCTTATGCCACCCACATCATTACCTGTAGCTTTGCCTTGAACTCTGATGTCCAACCAATTCTCTTCCTAAATTGAGCATATTACCATTTCCTTGCAGTGAAAACTTCTAATGATGACCATTCTTAACCACAGAGAAAAGAGAAAATGGCTTTACCAAAACCATTAGCTCAAATATTCCACACCTCACAAGCCTATGAGGTAATATGTTTCCTTCATTCCTAAATCTTGAAGCCCTGATCCTAGGTGACTGCAGAAAGCCCAATATTTTCCCAGGTTTCTTTGTCCACATGTTTCTAGGAATCTCTGGAAAAATTCATATGATTCTATGTATCCTAACTATGGCTCATCACTGCAGCCAACCAGCTGGCCTCATACTACTGTTCTGTTCTCTGCAGATTTCCTCTTACCATCTGAAATCATTTTCTGTCCAGCTGCTGTTGCCTAACACTGAGTCATTTTGCCTCTACCTCAGTAACAGACCTTTCCATCAGGTGTCCATGACTGTGGAGACCAAGATGTAACCCTTAGCATGTGCTAAAGACAGGAGAGAACGGACAAGAATAGCAACGTAAAGAATTTAAAGGCAGTGTAAGTTATGGCTGCTCTCAGAATTCACAGTCTTTCTCTAGGAACTTCATTGATTTCTTCTCCTTTACAATTTCCTTCTTTTTGCTTACTTTGGGTTTGCTTTATTCTTTTTCTACCTTCTTCAAGTGGAAGCTTAAATAATTGATTTTAGACCACTCTTCCAATATAAGCTTTTAAAGACATAAATTTCCCTTTAAGCCGTGATTTAACTGCATCTCACTAATTTTGTTATGCTGTGTTTTTGTTCAGTTAAAAATATTTTCTAATTTCCCTTGTGATTTCTTCCCTTATAAGCTAATTAGAAATGTATGGTTTCATTTCCAAGCATTTGAGGATTTTCTGGGTATCTTTTTTGTTATTTACTTCTAGTTTAATGTCAAAATCTTTTAAGTTAGTTGAATTTTATTCTATGGTCCAGGATAGAGTCTATCTTGTTGAATGTTCAATGTGCACTTTCAAATAATGTGCATTCTCCTATAGCTGGGTGAAGTGTTCCAGATGTGCTCTGTATATTCAATTAGGTAAAGTTAGCTGATAGCATTGTATTCTAAATAACTATCAGTGTTGCTATTTGTTCTAATAAAAAGGGAGTTTTGAAATCTCCTACCTTTATTCTAGATTTGTCAATTTATCCTTCCAGTTTTATCGTTTTTTTACTCCATACACTTTTATATGTTATTAGGTCCACACATATTAAGGATTATTAAGCTTTCCTCATAAATGCATTTGTACATTATTAAAAATTACTCTTTCATCTCAAGATTCTTTGCTCTCAAGTTATCTTTGTCTAATAACATAGCCAATTTATATTTCTTATACTGCTTGCATGCTATCTCTTTTTATGTTCTTTCACTTGTAACCAATCTTTTTTTACATAGTTAGGGTGTTTCTTATAGACAGCATATTTTTGGGTCTAACTTTCATCCAGTTTGACAATTTTTTCCTTTACATTAGAGTCCTCAGAATATTTAAGTTGAATGTAACTATCAATAGGTTTGTTTAAATCTACTATCTTGCTATTTGTTTTGCATTTATCTCTTCTGTTCCTTATATCTTTTCCCTCTTTTCTGTCTTCTTTCAGGTTGGGTATGTTTCACGGCTTTATTTCTACAATTTGTTAATTAGCTTTACATTTTATTTTTATGTTTTAGGCTGTCTGGCTCTACAGCTTACAAATTCATTTTTAACTTATCAGTCTACCTTCAAATATCATACCATTTCACTTATAATGTAGGTATACAGTGGTATACTTTTAAATGCACATTGAATACTCTGTGCCGTTGTTGTAAATCATTTTACTTCTAAAAAAATTATAAACCCCACAATACATTGTTGTTAATTTTGCTTTAAAAAGTAAGTTACAATTAAAACAATTTGAAACAATGGGGATAAAAGTTATATATATATTTTTTTCACATATTTGTCACTTTCAACATTTTCATTCTTTTGTATGGATCCAAATTTTATCATTGTATTTCAACCTGAAGAACATACTTTAACATTTCTTATAGTTAAGGTCTTCTGGCAATAAATATTCTCAGCTTTGGTGTTTCAGAAAAGGTCTTAGTTTACCTTCATTTGGGAAGAATAGTTTTAGTGAATATGAAATTCCACACCGACACTGTTTAATTTCAGCACTTTAAAGATGTTGTTCCACTGCCCTTTGGCTTACTTTGTTACTCACAAAATGTCAGTGAAATTTCTTATCATTATTCCCTTTATCTAGTTTGTCTCTGTTCTCTGGCTGCTTTTAAGATTTCTCTTTATCACTGATTCTCTGCAATTCGATTAGGATGTGCTTTGAGGTGTGTGTATGTGTGTTTCCTGAGTGGTATCTATTTAGCTTCTTGAATCTGTGAGTTACTATGTTTCATCAAATGTGGAATATTTTTTATTATTATTTCTTCAAAATATGTTTGTCCTTTCCCTCTCTTCTCCCCTTCTGAGACTCTGCTAAGTTTTTGCTAGACCACTTATTATTATCCCATTGGTTCTGAAGCTGTTTACTGTTTTTATTCTTCTTTCTTTCTGTGCTTCCCTTTGGCTAATATCTATTGGTATGTTTTCACATTTATTGATAATTTCTCCTGCAGTGCCTCATGTAGTTTTAATATTATCCAATGGAATTTTCATTTCATATATTTTTCACTTTAAAAGTCCTATTTGTTTCTCCTTTATTTTCTCCCATTCATCATCTCACCATGCCCCATGTTTCCTCTAAATACTTGAGCATATTTGGAATACTTATAGTGAGTGTTAAGTCCTTGTCCAGTAATTTCACCATTTCTGTCATTTTTGTGTCTATTAATTTTTACTGATTTTTTTCTCATTTGGATTTTTTTTTATTTCTATAGAACCCATCTCTCCTCCTCCAAGAATGTGGATGAAATATAAACCCTTTTTAAAAAAGGATAAATATCTTTTGCACAGCAACTTGTGAAACAATGCCAAGCTCTAGGAAGAAAAAGGGGCAAAAAATTCAGGATAGAGAGAGGAAAAATCTCCTCACCCATTAAAGTGATACTTTAGGCTTCCCACTCATATCTTTTGCAGCCGAGGAAAAGACAGAAGGCCATTACCTTGTAGCACTTTTGGCCCATGAGTGAGTCTTCCCTCTCTTCATGTATGTAACCCATGAACACCATAAACACCATCAACTAGGGGTTTTTGTTGTGAGGGAATGTCTCCACCTGGGGCTTTAGTTCTTCTACACATGCCACACATTCATCAACTGCACCTTCATGATCTGTTTTAAAGTTTTTCTCTTACTGGGATTGCGAATGAGAAATTTCTTGACCAGATTTTCATATTCCATAGACAAGTAGATGGGAATAGGATATATTCTGCTCAGTGCCCACTCCTACAGCTCCTTTAAGCTTTGTCCATAAAAAAGCAGGGATGTCTTGACTGGTATATGTAGGGACGACCTTTGAGCTTCACACATATACCTCAGATCCATGGTATCCTTTTGAACCTGGAAGAGTTCTGGGCAGCATTGGGGGTGGGAGGAGAGGCTGTCACAGAAGGTATCCAACTTACTGAAAAATTTATTTCTGAAGACAAAGTCTGCAATTTTGATGTTCATGTGAGATCCAGAGCAAGTTTTCTGCCTTTAAGTTCCTACAAACAATATCTTTCTGGTGGCCAGTTCTACATATCAGACAGACAAAATTTGCTTCAGTCCTCTTACTCTTTGCTGAAGGAGTTCTGTTAAGTTTCATCAATGATCTTCTCAGCCACCTCTTTTCAGTCAGGATGTGTTGGACCAACTTAAACTTGGCCAAGTTATCATTGCTGATGGAGTCGAGGAGTCAGCAGTTGCAATGTGGGTCTCCTCCTCAGCAGAGATGTCAGAGAGTCCAGGAAGCATTATGTACTTACTGCTAAGGTTGGAGTTAAGGTATCCAAAAATCAGCTGAAAATTGAGATCATTTGATGAGAGGCTTTGCCCAATTCACTTAAAAAGAAAATCACTTCTAAAGCCCATCTAACAAACTGATCTCTTAATGGAATCAAGACATAATGCCAAACAAAAATAAAAATAAATACAAACTAAATAAAAATAAAAGACTGAGAAAAAAATATAAGTATAAAATACCAGAAAAAGAAAATAAAGATGAAAAGAAGAACAAACAAGAAAATGAAAAGTAAATGAAGAAGAAAAATCAACAACAAACAAATACATTTTAAAAATCTACAATGACAAGGAAGAAAGTTAAATTTGGTAAAAGTCCCTCAAGTCACTGAAAACCATCTTACTGGACTGGAAGGATCAAAATTTCAGGCCCAGAAGGTTAAAATCATATCAAACATCTTTTCCAACCACAATAGGATAAAACTCGAAATCTGTTACCAGAAAAAAATCTGGAAAGAAACAAATACATGGAGGCTAAACAAAATTCCAATGGGTCAACCAGGAACCAAAGAAGAAATTTAAAAATACATGGAGACAAATGAAAATGACAATACAATGGTCCAAAGTCTTTGGGACACAGCAAAGAGTTCTAAGAGGGAAATTTATAATAATAGAGACCCATCTCAAGAAATGAGAAAAGATCTCAAATAAACAATCTAAACTTACATCTCATCTAAAAGGGCTAGAAAAATAACAAAGCTCAAAGCTAGAAGAAGGAAGACAATAATAAAGATTAAAGCAGAAATAATTAAAATAGAAACTAAAAAACAAAAAGATCAATTACATGATGAACTAATCTTTGATCAACAAAATTGATAAACTTTTATCCAGACTCATCATGAAAAAAAAGAGAGAGGACTCAAATATATAATATCAGAAATAAAAAAGGAGAAATAACAACTGATACCACAGAAATAGAAAGCATTGTAGGAGAATATTATAAAAAATTATATGCCAACAAATTGAAACCTAGAAGAAATGGACAAATTCCTAGAAACATATAATCTTCCAAAACTGAAACAGAAAGAAATAAAAAGTTTGAATAGACCAATTACTAGTAATGAAATTGAATCAGTAAACAAAAAACTCCCAACAAAAAAGGATCAGGGTGTGATGGCTTCACAGGTTAATTCTACCGAGTATTTTAAAAAAGAGTTAATACCTATTCTCAAGCTATTCCAAAAAAATAGAAGAGGAAGGAAAACTTCCAAATTCATTCTATGAAGTTATCATTGCCCTGATTCCAAAACCAGACAAAAATACTAAAAAACAAAACAAAACAAAACAAAACAAAAAAAAAACGAAGACAGAAAAAACCCTACAGGCCAATATCTCCGATGAACATAAATGCGAAAATGCTCAACAAAAAATAGCAAATTGAATTCAACTACACATTAAATAAAAATCATTCATCATTATTAGGTAGGATTCAGTATTTGCAAATCATCCAATGTGATAAATCACATTATCAAAAGAAAGATAAAAAAGATATAATGCATAAAATACATGCATAAAAAGTATTCATGATAAAACTCTGAATGAAGTGGGTTTAGAAGAAACATATCTCAGCATAATAAAGACCATATATGAAAAACCCACAGTGAAAATCACACTCAGTAGTGAAAAACTGAAAGCTTTTCCTCTAAGATAGGAACAAAACAATGATGTCCATTGTCACCACTTTTATTCAACATAGTCCTGGAAGTCCTAGTTGCAACAATCAGACAAGAAAAAAAGCCTCCAAATTGGTAAGGAAGAAGTAGAACTATCATTATCTGCAGATAACATGACACGATATATAAAAAATGCTAAAGACTCCACCAAAAAATATTATCACTGATAAATAAATTTAGTAAAGTTGCAAGATATGAAATTAATATACAAAAATCTATTGCATTTGAATACACCAAAAACAATGTAGCAAAATGAGAAATTAACAACCCCATTTACAATCACACTGAAACTAATAAAATACCTAGGATTAAACTTAATGAAGGAGGCAAAAGACCTTTACTCTGAAAACTATAAATCATTGATGCAAGTAATGGAAGATGACCCAAACAAATAAAAAAATAATTCCATGTTTGTGCATTGGAAGAATAATATTGTTAAAATGTTTATATAACCCAAAGCAATCTACAAAGTCAATGCACTATCTATAAAATACCAAGAGCATTTTTCACAGAACTAGAGCAAATAGCAGTAAAAACTGTATGGAACTACAGAAGACCCCAAATAGCCAGAGTCATCCTAAGAAATACAAAGCTGGAGGTATCACAATTCCAGATTTCAAGGTATACTACCACACTTTAGTAATCAAAACAGTATGGTACTAGCATAAAAGTATACACACAGGGGCACCTGAGTGACTCAGTCAAGCTTCTGACTCTTGATTTGGGCTCAGGTCATGATCTCATGGTTTGTGAGTTCCAGTCTCATATTGGGCTCTCTGCTAACAGTGGGGAGCCTGCTTGGGATTTTCTCTGTCTCCCTTTCTCTCTGCCCTTCTCCCCATACTTTTTCTATCTCAAATTAAATAAATAAGTTTTTAAAAATAATTAAAATAAATGAATAAATAAATAATCTTAAAAATATATATAAACACAAATCAATTGATTAAAATAAACCCATGCTTATAGAGTCAATTAATTTTTGACAAAGGAAGAAAGAATATGCAATGGAGAAAAGACAGTCTCTTCAATAAAGGACACTGAGAAAACTGCACAGTTGCATGCAAAAGAATGAAACCAAACCACTTTCTCATATCATATACAAAAACAGACTCTACATGGATTAAAGATCTAAATGTAACATCTGAAATTATAAAACTCCTAAAAGAAAACATAGGCAGTGAACTCTTGGACATAAGCCTTCACAACATTTTTCTATATATGTCTTCGCAGACAAAAATATTCAAAGCAATAATAAACTTTTGGTACTAAACCAAAATAAAAAGCTTTTGCACAGTGAAGGAAACCATCAACAAAACAAAAATGTAACCTACCAAATTGGGGAAGATATTTGTAAATGATATATCCAATTAGAAGTTAATATCCAAAATATATAAAGAGCTTACACAACTGAACAAACAAAAATAAACAAATAACCCGAATAAAAATTGGGCAGAGGACCTGAGTAGACGTTTTTCCAAAGACATACAAATGGCCAACAGACACATGAAAAAGTACTCAACATCACTCATCATCAGGGAAATGCACAATGAAATCACCTTACACCTGCTGAAATGGCTAGAATCAAAAAGACAAGAAACAACAAATGTTGGTGAGGATGTGGAGAAAAAGAAGCCCTAATGCACTGTTTGTGGGAATGCAAATTGGTGTACCAACTGTAGAAAATAGTATAGAGTTTCCTCAAAAAATTAGAAATAGAAATACCATATGATCCAGTAATTCCACTACTGGGCACTTAGTGAAAAAAATAAAAAAACACTAATTCAAAGAGATATATGCATATGTTTATTGCAGTATTATTTGAAATAACTAAGATATGGAAGCAACCCAAGTATCCACTGATAGATGAATGGATAAAGAAGATGTGGTGTGTGTATATATATATATATATATATATATATATGTATATATATCCATCTGCAACAACACAGATGTATTTAGAGGGCATTATGTTATGTGAAATAAGTCAGAAAAAGACAAATGCCATATGATTTCACCTTATATGTGGAATCTAAAAAACAAAACAAATCAATCAGACTCTTAAATACAATAATAAACTGATGGCCACCAGAGAGGAGTTGGCGGGGGATGGGTGAAATAGATGAAGGAGATTAAGAGGTACAAACTTCCAGTTATAAAATAAATAACTAAATGTCCATCAACTGGTGAATGGATAAAGAAATTATGGTTTATATACCCAATGAAGTACAACGTGGCAATGAGAAAGAATGAAATATGGCCCTTTGTAGCAACGTGGATGGAACTGGAGAGTGTGATGCTAAGCGAAATAAGCCATACAGAGAAAGACAGATACCATATGGTTTCACTCTTATGTGGATCCTGAGAAACTTAACAGAAACCCATGGGGGAGGGGAAGGAAAAAAAAAAAAAGAGGTTAGAGTGGGAAAGAGCCAAAGCATAAGAGACTCTTAAAAACTGAGAATAAACTGAGGGTTGATGGGGGGTGGGAGGGAGGGGAGGGTGGGTGATGGGTATTGAGGAGGGCACCTGTTGGGATGAGCACTGGTTGTTGTATGGAAACCAATTTGACAATAAATTTCATATATTAAAAAAAATAAATTCTCAAAAGAGAATAAAAGTAAAATATCAAAAAATAAATAAATAAAATAAAATAAATAAGTCACAGAGATAAAAAGTATGGTATAGGGAATATAGTCAATAGTATTTTAATAATGCTGTATGTTGACAGATAGTGACTATATTTATCAAGGTGAGCATTGAGTAATGTTTAGAATTGTTGAATTGATATGTTGTATTCCTGAAACTATATAACACTGTATGTTAATTTTACTTCAATGAAACTTTTTAATTTTTTTTAAAAAGGCCTATGCCTGCCATGGACTTATATAGATGCTTGAAATTCCATAACAATGGCTGTTTATGAAGTCATATGAAGAAATAGACTGGACACAGCCAGGAATAATTCATAGTATTGTGCTCACTTTTTGGCCTTACAAATCCTTCACTCTTTTAAAAAGATACTGAGGACCTAAAAGAACTTTTGTTCTTTGTGGGAAATAGCTATTGATATTTAACTTATTAGAAATAAAAATCTATAGGATGCTTCAGTAGCGTTTTCATTTCTAATTTGAAAAGATGCAATAATTTGGGGATTTTAAAGAATTCATAATGCCTACAATTTCAATAACAAATTCAATACCTTTTTCCTTAAATTCTGAATACCTGGTCTCAAAATGATGGCACAATTTAATTGGCATCATGATGCTATACAAAAATGTTCTGTGGCACCTACATGGCTCAGTTAAGTGTCCGACTTTGGCTCAGGTCATGATCTCGTGGTTCATGGATTCGAGCCCCACATCAGGCTCTGTGCTGACAGCTCAGGGACTGGAGCCTGTTTTTGATTCTGTGTCTCCCTCTCTCTCTGTCTCTCCCCCACTTATGCTCTGTCACTCTCTCCCAAGAATACATAAACATTAAAAAATATGTTCCTTCACATAAGACACAATAAGGTACATTATTACATCAATAAAGCTGAGTGGAAGCTGACTTTCATCATATTTTAATTATTTACAGCTTTGCCCAGCTTTCTTGGAGTAGATTCCTCCGTTCTTATACCCCTACTTCAGGTCTCTGCACTAATTCTTCCTAGATCTCTTTCATCAAAGATCCACATAACTTCTTCCCTCATCTCCTTCAACCTTGGTCTGAATGACACTTTCTTAATGATCTCTCTATTTAGTCTTGGAACACTCCCTGAACAATCTATCCATGATCCCCATCCATTACTTTCCATTAAAAAAAATTGTATTATGAGAATTTTTCAAACATACACAAAATTATTGAAAATAGTATAAAGACCCTTCCTCACATATTTATCATCCAACAACAAGGATTATCAAATTTTTGCAATCTGATTCTATCTTATCCATAAACATTTCAGTCTATATCTTTAAATGATAAGCACTTTTATTTCTTTGGAAACCACCATGATGCTATCATCAAATCTAACAAAATTAACAATATCATGTACTATCAGCCTATTTTTTAATTTCCCACTTGTCTTAGAGATGTCATGGAACAGTTGGCATCTTTGAATAAAGGCCCAAACAAAATATACACACAGCTTTATTCTTTACCACAGCAATATAACCATACAAACTACTACACATTTTACTATTTATTTTCTCATTGTTTTTCTGTTTCTCCCACAGAATATCATTTCCACAATATCAATTGTCAATATCAATTAAATTTCCTTTTTTACTTTTTTTAGTGGCTGATCTTGAATTTGCAGTGTATATTTACAATTACTCCAAGTCTTTTTCAAATAATACTATACTATTTCATGGGTAATACAATTCCCTTATAATTGAGTACATCTAATTCCTCCTTCATCCATTGCTGTCACTCACTTCACTTATCTATAAGCTATAATCACTGAACACATTAATGCTGTTAATATTTTGAACAAACTGATATTTGTTAGGTCAATTAAGAATAATAAATATAATCTTATTAAGAATAAGAAAATTTTTTGAAGAATAATTTCTCTCCATTCTCCTTTTGCTTGCCTGACTGCTGAAAAGAAGTCTGATTTAATTTCTTTCTTTCTTTTCTTTTTTTTTTTTTTTTTTGGTCCTGTAGAAAATGTATTTTTCCTCTGGATTCTTTCAGGAGTTTTTCCGTTGTCTTTGGTTTCTGAGTTTGCAGATGATATGCTCAGGTTTTTGTTTTTTTATATTTGTCCTGCTTGATGTTCTCCTAACTTCCTGGATCTACAGTTTGGTAGATGTCATTAAGTTTGGAAAATTCTCAATTATTACTTCAAATATTTCTTCTGCCCCCTTTTCTCTCTCTTCTTCTCATATTCTCATTACACATATATTACACTTTTTTAAATTATCCCATAATTCTTGGATATTCTGTTCTTTTACATTCTATTTTTCTTGTTGCATTTCAGTTTTGGAAGTTCCTGTTGTCATCTCTTCTGGCTCATTGATTTTTTCCCCTTTTGCCATGTCTAGTTACTGATGATAACACCAGTGTCATTTTTCACTTCCATTACAGTGTTTTTTATTTCTAGAATTTCCTTTTGATTCTTTTTAATATCTTAACAATATTAGCTTTCCATCTGTCTGCTTACATCACTCATATATTTTTTTCATATTGTCTTTTTCCAATTGAACCACTAGAATATTAATCATAGATGTTTTAAATCCCCAGTCTGTTAATTTCAACATCTCTGCCATATCTGGGTCTGATTCTGAAGCTTGCTCTATCTTCTCAAACTATGTTTTTGTCTTTGAGTATGTCTTGTAATTTTTTCATGCAATTTGAACATCATGTACTGGGTTAAAAAAAACTGAGGTAAATTGGCCATATTGATGTGATGGAGGGAAAGTATTCTATAGTCCTATGAAGCGCTCTCAGTCCTTTAGTGAGCCTGCAGTTCTGAGTTGTGATCTTCATAAATGCTTTTCAGCTTTTTATTTTGTTCTGTTAGTTTTGTGTTCACTCTTAGGTGAGGGAGGCTAGTGAGGGCTAGATTTGAGTATTTTCCTTTCCCCAGGTCAATTAAGTTCTGATAAAACCCCAGTTGGCTAGGCTCTGGTAAAACAGTTTCTTTTGAAGGGAGACCTTTCTAAGAACAGAATGTTCTGAACATATTTCAAAATTGCTACTTCTCCCCTCCTTCTGCTGGAAGCACAGAGGATTTTTCTCCAGTTTTCACTGGATAACCTGTAGGGTTTCCAGAGATAAAACTAATGAAAGTATGAGGACACCCCTTAATACTGCCTCTCTGCTTCTCTGCCCCCCAGAGTTATAACTCTCAAACTTATCTTCACTGAGCCTCCAGCAATTCCTCAATTACAGTTTAAGTTTTCCTACCCCAATACTGATTACCACAGAGGTTTCCTTCTATTTTCTCAGCTTCTGCTCCAGTAAGTTTTCTCTCTGTCCTCCAATTTTGGAGCAAGTTATCTGTCTTATGATCTCAATCTTCTGAAAGATTTTAAAAGAGTTGTTGATTTTCAGTTTGTTTGGCTTTTTTCTTACTGTGAGGATAAGAGTAACAACTTCCAAGCTCTTTGCCTGCCAGATCAGAAACTGGATGTCTCGTCACCTAATCCTGGGTATGTACTATTTTTTTCTAATTCTTTTTATGCTTAATAGATTTTTATTGGTTCCTTGACATCATGATTTTATTTTTGGAATGCTAGATTCTGTTATATTTCTTTAATGGATGTTGGACTTTGTTCCTGCAGATATTTAAATAATTTACATATCAGTTTGATCCTTTAGAATTTTGTTTTCAAGCTTTTTGATTATGAGTCTAGACTAGTTTTATCTTTATAAAACGTTAATTAATGTTCTGTGTATTGATTTAGGTCTATCTATCAGACTTTGGGATTTAAATGATTCCAAGTCCTATGTAAATTCTGGGAGTTGTTTGGCTAATAACTCTCACCCTATCCCAGAAACTGTTTTTTCCTCAGATTTGTTTTTGTCCAGCTTCATGAATGTCACTCTTGCAGTACATGCAGACTATTGTTCAGCCAATGCCTCAAGGACAGACATAAACATATTTTTGGAGCAATTTCCCTGCATACATCTCTCACAAATTCTAGCCACTCCAGACTTTCTTAACTCCAATCTCTGTGTCTCCAACTCAACAGTACTGCTGGACTATGTTTGGATTTCCACTCCTTGTGCTATGGTTTGAAAATGTGTTCAGGCATAGAACTTGGGCAATTGTACAGTTCACTTCATTTGTTTATCTCCTTTCAGAAGTCACAGTTCTGCACTGTGTTTAATGTCTAAAAACAATTGTGTCATATAATTTATCCAGCTTTCTATTGTTAATAATGAGAGGTACAGGATGGGAAGATAGTGACAGAGTAGGGGGAGCCTAGGCTCATCTCATTCCATGAACACAACTAGATAACTATCAAATCAACCTAAACACCTCAGAAATCAACCTGAAGATGGACAAAACAATCTCCACAACTAAAAGGAGAAAAGACTCTACGTGAAAAAAGGTAAGACGTATCCACACATGGTTTAGGGGAGAAATGAATCGTGTGTGCTGTGGAGGGGAGGGAGCTATGGTCTCACAGAAGGGCAAGAGAGAAGCACACAGGAAATGCACAAGAAGAATGCTTCCCAATGCCACCGGCTTAGAAAATAAGAGGGGCCAAATTTTGTGAGTTCTTGCAACCAGTGGGGCTTAAAGCTTGGAGCTTTAAAGGTCAGCAGGCTTGGCTGAGATAGAGCCCAGAGGGCACTGGTCTGCTCTTGGAAAGAAGGCAGGCAAACAACCCAAGGGGCAGATAGCATGGAAACAGTGATCTGAAGAATGCCTGGGGCACACAATGGGGGAATTATTTGGTCTTCTCAGAAGGTGTTCCTAAGAGTCAACCTTCCCAGAGATGTCTTTCCTGGAAAAAAAGGAGCCGGCTGAGACCATTTTTCTTCCCTGCCCCTCATCATAAATGCAGAACCAACTACGAAGCAGCCCAGTATTGACACTGGCTGCCTAACTTGCTTACACTAAGCCCTGCACCCCTTTGCTCTGGCAGGACTGCCCTTCTCAGTCTACCTTGCCTCAGTCCCAGTGTAGTGGACTCCTCCCCCAGAAGACCAGCACAAGCCCCTGCCCACAGCCCATCTCCTGACCAGAGAGTTCAGTTCTAGTGGAGGTAGTGACAGGCCTCATTTCACAAGCAGACCAGCAAACCTAGTTAAAACTTGCCACACTCAGGCCAAGGACCAAAAACTGCCCACAGAAGGCAAAGAGAGCCCCTGCAGACAACTGGCTTAAAGTATAGAGCAGCCAAAACAAAACAGCAGAGTGCACACAGCACACTCCAGAGACACTCCCAGAAAGCTCCAGGCCCTGTACACTACATGACCTCTTTTTCATAAGGCCATTACTTTCAGAATCAGGAGACATAACTGCCTTTTCTAACACACATAAGAAGGTAGGGACTTAGACAAAATGCCAAGATGGAGGAATTTATCCCAAATGAAAGAACAAGATAATCCACAGCCAGAGAGCTAAGCAAAACAGATATAAGTAACACGCTGATGGAGAATTTAAAGCAACAATCATAAGAATATACACTGGGATTGAGAAAAGAATAGAAGACATCAAGGAGAACCTTAAAACAGCAATAAAAGAGTTTAAAAAGAATTAATCAGAGAAAAGAAATGCAATAACAGGATTGGAAACAGGTTTGATGCAATGAATAGCAGGCTGGAAGAAGCAGAAGAACAATTACTGACCTAGAAGACAAAATAATGGAAAAAATGAGGCTGAACAAAAGAAAGAAAAATTATGTGACACAAGAATAGACTTAGGGAACTCAGTGACTATATCAAATGTAATTACAGTTGTATTGTAGGAATCCCAGAAGGAAAGAGAGAAAAGGGGAAGAAAAACCATTTCAAAAAATAAAGCAGAAAAGTTCCATAATCTGTGGAAGGAAACAGATATCTAGATATCCAGGAGGCACAGAGAACTCTCACCAAAATTAACAAAAGCAGGCCAACACCAAGATATATTGTAATTAAATTTGCAAAATATAGTAACAAAGGAAAAAAATCATAAAATCAGAATGACAAAAGAAGTCCTTAATTTATAAGGGAAAACCCATAAGGTTAGTTGGAGATTTCTCAACAGCAACGTGGCAAGCCAGAGGGCTTGATACATTCAAAGTGCTGAATGAGAAAAATCTGCAGCCAAGGATATCTATCCAGCAAAGCTATCATTCTGAATAGAAGAAGAGAGAGTTTCTCAGGCAAACAAAAACTAAAGGAGTTTGTGACCACTAAACCAGCTCTGCAAAAAATATAAACAGGACTCTTTGAGTGCAAAAGAGAGACCAAAAGTGACAAAGACAAGAAAGGATCAGAGAAAATCTCCAGTAACAATGAGAAGACAAGTAACAAAATGGCAATTAATACATATCAATAATTACTCTGAATGCAAATGGACTAAATGTTCCAGTCAAAAGACAGTCTGTCAGATGGATAAAAAACAAGACACATCTATATGCTATCCACAAGAGACTCATTTTACACCTAAAGACACCTGCATATTGAAAGTGAGGAGGTGGAGAAGCATTTATCACACAAATGAATGTTGAAAGAAAGCTGGAGTAGCAATACTTACATTGGACAAACTAGACTTTTTTGTTCTTTTACTGTTTTTATCCCGCTTTGATATCAGGGTAATACTGGCTTCAAAGAATGATTTTGAATGTGTTCCCTCTATTCCATTATTTATAAGATTTTTATAAAGGCTGTCATTTTTTTGTTTGTTTGTTTGTTTGGTAGAATTCACCAATGAAAGCATGTAGTCTTGGGCTTTTCTGTGCTGGAAATTTTTTATTCCTAATTTAACTTTGATTCATGTTATTGGTCTAAGAAGTTTTCCTATTTCTAAGAAGATTCCCCTATTTCCTTAATTCAAGATTCATGATTCAATCATGGTAACTTGTGCATTTTTTAGGAATTATCTGGGTTTTTTCTAAGTTATCTGATTTGTTAGTATATAACTGTTTATAGTAATCTGTTATCACACTATGTATTTCTGTAGTATTGCTTTATTTTCCATTTCTCATTTTGGTTTTTGTGTCTTTCTTTTCCTCTTAGTTAATGTACTAATGCATTGCCAATTTTATTTTTATTTTTTGTAAAAACTGGGCACTACTTTCAATGTTGTTATTGTTTATTCTGTTTATTTTATTTATTTCTGATTTTTCTTTGTTATTTCCTTCCTCTACTAAATTTTGGCTAATGTTCTTCTTTTTCTAGTAATATGGTGTAATGTTAAGTTGTTTATTGAAATGTTTTTCTTAATACAAGCATTTATAACATAAATTTCACTCTAACATCTGCTTTGCTGCATCCCATAGGCTTTGGAATATTGTTTTCTTTTTCTGTTGTTTTGAGACATATTTTCATTTGCCATTTAATTTCTTATTTGGCCCATTGCTTGTGCAGTGGTGTGTTCTTTAATATTTACATATTAAATATTTAATATTTACATTGCTAAAAAATAATGAGAGGGTATATCTAGATATAGGTGAACCTTTTACTCCCTTGTGGGAAGACAGCCTTTCTTCCAGGAGTGACTGAGAACAGGGAAGGACAATCTTCACCAGATCCCACAGAAATTAGGTCTTCATATCTGCATTTCCTCATCCCTTGACATTAGGACAAAATATACAACGGTATATTTTCCAACGTCTGGTTTATTCATTCCGGAAAATACTGCATGTAGTACTTCTATACCAAAGTCAATCCAATTCCTTTCAGGATCCTGTCAACAGCATCAACATACTTTTGATCTTCTGGGTATTTCTTTTTGACCTCTGCACCAATTATAGAACAAGAACTCATACTCATTTTCCAAGTACAATCATTATTTTTCAGAGATTAATTAATCTGAATCTTAACATGAAAAAATAGTTTTTTTTCCCTAAGGAAAGCATAATATGATCAGATAAGGTGTTAGCTAAAATGGAGACAGCTTCCACCCTCCCCACCATTACAGTGAAGAAATGTTCAGCTTTCAGGTCCACATTGTCTTGAATTCCTCTATTTTCAAATTTGCTTTATCTCTGGAAAACTTCATGTTTATCAAAGTGGGCTTTTCAGCTCAAAGAACATCTGCATAATGACTTTATGTCCACAAAGTATATAAAAGGAGAATGAGAGAAAAGCCTGAAGCTTTTAAGTTGTCATTCTTTCAGAATCCAATCTTTCCATCAGTTTTAGAAATTCACAAGACTTCTTCTAATCCCTGGGTAAGATGACATTTTTTCCCCTCTCCTCCAGCAGTCTGTAAGAAACGGAATCTTTCAAAGTTAGTGGCCTAAGAAAGGGTATCCAGTTATGACATAGAGTCACATGCAGGTTTTTCCTTATACTGCAGGCTTTCTCCTTTTTTTATTGTTATTTGGTTCAGAAGCATATATATTAACCTGGATTTAATTACACTGCCATGTAATCAAGGTTGGGAGTCACAACTGTAAATGCATGATATTGAGCAAATATTCATATTTCTATCTCTCATGAACAGAATAGCAGTATTGCATAGCTCATGGGGCCATTTTGAAATAACATCAGATTATTTTTTAAAGAAACAAGAAAGTTAACATGTATCTGTATTTTTATGGCATTCCTACTTTAGTTTTATTCAGTGTGATATTCATATATTCTCTACATATATATGTTCTAAGAACCACATGAAAAAGTGTGTCAGAAAACCATTTCAGATGAAATATCTTTAAAATTTTTAAGTCTCCATCATCTGGGACACGTTCTTTTTCCCTTAAAAAAAATCACCAGTGGAAGTGCTAGATGTGGAGAGAATATACTTGATTGTTGTGCTGTGTGCTTAGAACTTGGTGATAATTTTATAGAAAATCCAAAGAATGTTATTATGCTCTCTGTGTAAAAAAAGGATGCTAGCAGGGAGTAATTCCACCATCAATTCCTCCTATTTCTTGAATACATTGCCCCAAAAGACTGAAGCCCAGAATTAAAAACCTTGAAGATGGCCCCTGGTAATTCCGGTCTTCTGGACTCCCCTCCCTTGAGTGAATGGATATGATTTAGTCACCCACTTCTAAGAATGGAATATGGTAAGGTAACAAAATGTCACTTCTGAGGCTATATAAAGACTATACCTGTGGCACCTGAGTGGCTCAGTCAGTTAAGTGTCCAACTCTTGATTTCGGCTCAGGTCATGATCTGATTGTCAGTGGTTTGAGCCTCGCATGGGGCTCTGTGCTAACATGTGGGTCCTGTTTGGGATTCACTCTCTTCCTTTCTCTCCGCCCCTCCTTCTTTTCCCTCCCCTGTTTGCGCCTGTATGTGCTCTCTCACCCCTATCTCAAAATAAATAAATAAACTTCAAAAAAAGACTGTAGTTTTTGTCCGTGCTCTCTTTCTCTCTCTTTCTCTCATCATTTACCCTAGAGGAAGCTAGGAGTCCTTTGGAGCAGCATGTGACAAAGAACCGAGACTGGCCAACAAACATATGAATGAGCTTGGAAGCGGATCCTCCTGCATTTGATTCTTCTGATGAGACCAAATCTTACTTCAACCTCCTAAGAGATCTTGAGCAGAGGTACCCAGCTAAGCAATGCTCAGATTCTTAGCCCATGGAAACTGTGAAATAATGCTATTTTAAATTGTTAAATTTTAAGGTAATTTGTTAGGCAACAATAGGTAACTAATACAAAGATCTACATAATGTTATGATAAAATGAACTCTCCCCCCCACTCCCAAGGCTTTATGTCTTTAGGTCATAAAACTTGAGCACTAGTCGTGCCTCTGGTCACTAACCAGTTGATGTTTGTGCAAATTTCACTTATGTTCTGGGCTTCTGTGTCTCCATTTTTAAAAATAATGGATTGGATTAGTTGATTTTTTAATATTGTATAATTTTTTATTTCTTTTAGGATCTATACAGTGTTAAGTAGTGTATGTGTGTATATATAAAAATCTAAAAGTCACAAAGTTCTGATGAAGAAACATATATATATAATATATATATATATATATATATATATATATATATATATATTATAGATGTATATATGGAGAGAGAGAGAGAGAGAGGTACATCACATTTATGTGTAGGAAGATTCAATATTATTAAGGTACCACTCTTCAAAAATTGACTTATAGATTCAACACAATCCCAATAAAAATCCCAGATATTTATTTTGTGACTATCAGCAAACTGTTTCAAAAGTTTATATGGAAAGGCCAAATACCCAGTATAGGCAACAAAATATTAAAGTAGAAGAACAAAGTCAGAAAACTGACATTACCTGACTTCAAGATTTACTATAAAGCTACAATAATCAATACAGTGTGATATTGGTGAAAGAACAGACAAATTGATCAATAAAACAGAATAGAGAACCCAGGATAGACACACACAAATACAATCAACTAATCTTTGATAAAGTAGCAAAGGCAAAAGACTTTTCAATGCATGGTGTGGAATGATTAAACATCTACATGCAAAAAAATAATAATAATTTAGACTTTACATCTCTCACAAAAATTAATTCAAAATATATCATAGATCTAAATGTAAAATGTAAAACTATAAAACTTCTAGAAAATAACAGGAAGAAATCTAGATGACCTTGGGCATGGAGAGGACTTTTTAGAATATAACACTAAGGACCTGATCCATGACAGAAGTCACTGATAACGTTGAACTTCATTAAAATTTAAAAGTTCTAAGTGTGCCTAGGTGGCTCAGTCGGTTAGCTTCAGCTCAGGTCATGATCTTGTGGTTCATGAGTTTAAGCCCGGTGTTGGGCTCTGTGCTGACAGCTCAGAGCCTGGAGCCTGATTCAGATTCTGTGTATCTCTCTCTCTCTCTCTCTCTCTCTCTCTCTCTCTCTCTCTTCCCCACCCCTGCTCTCACTCTGTCTCTCTCTCTTTCTCAAAAATAAATAAACATTAAAAAAATTTTTTTTCAAGTTCTGTTCTTTGAAAGACATCTTGAGAATTAGAACAGACAAGCCACAAACTGGCAGAAAATCTTTGCAAAATACATATCTGATAAAGGACTGTTATTCAAAATGTACAAAGAACTCTTGAAACTGAACATGAAGAAAACAAACAACAATTTAAAAATGATTAAAAAAATATCTGAACAGATATCTCACCAGAGAAGATATACAGATGGCAAATAATCATATGAAAAGATGCTCAGCATCATATATCTTTAGGCAGTTGCAAATTAAAACAATGAGATACTACTACACACCTATAAGAATGGCCAAAATCCAGGGGCACCTGGATGGCTCTGTTGGTTGAGTGTCTGGCTCTTGATTTTGGCTCAGGTCATGATCCCAAGGTTGTGAGATGAAGCCCTGCATCAGGCTCTGCACTGAGTATGGAGCCTGCTTAGGATTCTCTCTCTCTCTACCTTTGCCCCTTTCCCTCATTTTCTTTCTCTCTTTCTCTGAAAAAAAGAAAGAAGAAAGAAAGAAGAAAGAAAGAAAGAAAGAAAGAAAGAAAGAAAGAAAGAAAAGAAAAGAAAAGAAAAGAAAAGAAAAAGAGAATGGCCAAAATCCAGAACACTGACAGCACCAAATGTTGGTGAGGATGTGGAGTAACAGGAACTCTCATTTCTTGTCACTGAGAATGAAAAATAACACAGCCACTTTGGAAGACAGTTTGGCAGTTTCTTACAAAGCTAAACATAGTCTTGCCACACACAAAAGTCATGTCCTTGATATTCATCCAGATGATGTGAAAACATATCCACACAAAAACCTATATGTGAATGTTTATAGAAGCTTTATTCATAACTGCCCAAATGTGGAAGCACCAAGGGTGACCTTCAATAGGTGAATGGATGAACAAATTTTGGTACATGAGATGGAATATTATTCAGCAATAAAAGTAAGTAAGTTATAAAGCTATAGAAATACAGTCAGGAATCTTAAATGCATATTACCAAGTGAAAGAAACTAGTCTAAAAAGGCTGTATGATGTCATATATGGACTATATGACATTCTGGAAAGAGGCAAAACAGGGAAAAGACAGCAAAATGATCAATGGTTGCCAGGGGTTTGGAGAGAATAAACAGGTAAAGCACAGGGTTGTTTAGGGAAGTGAGACTATTCTGTATGATACTCTAACAGTGGATACATGAAACTATACATTTGTCAAAACCCATAGAATGTATAACATAGTGAGCACTAAGTAAACCATGGCTTTTGTTAATAATAATGTATTTTTTGTTCATCAATTGTACAAATGTACCACACTACTGTGAGATATTAATAATAGACAGAACTGGGTGGGAGGGATATGAGGATGGGGAGAGACAAAGAAGCTCTCTGTAATTTCAAATCTTTTTTTTAAGTCTAAAACTGTTCTAAAAAATATTTTTAAATATTTAAATATACTTTTAAAATAAAGTTGATTTTATATTTATAAATATATATAAATAATATATATATAAATATACATATATATGTAAGGATATAAGTAAGTCTTTAATGTGTGCTATCTACTCAGTATATAATAATTAATTATTAATACATTTATTATGTGTGTGATATGGTGGTTAAAAAGATTAAGAGGAAAGACTGGTTTAAATCCTGCTTGTAATATTTTTAAATAAATTGCTAGTAAAGTCATTAAGCCCATATACTTTGATTCCCTCAAAGTAGATGTAAAAAGTATGAGGTTTAAATGAGTTAATAATTGTAAATCACAGAAAGATGCTTGGCACATGGTGGGTACTCGATAAATGTTAAATATTAATTTGGTTGTATATTAACTGTTTTGTTTTTTATACATTGTCCATATGTTTGATTCTCTGTTTCAACTCTCCAACCAGACAGTAGATCTATATTTTAAACATCTTAAGAAATAAAACAAAAAACTTGGGTTGAACAGTAAACTGTGCATGTGCTATGTGCTTAATATTTGTGAATGAATGTTTAAATTAATACAAAACAGAGGAGTGGTTGGCAAAAAAATAAATCAGGGAATATTTTTTAAATGGTCTTCTATTTGACACATTAATAAAAATAATCCTATTTTTCACCAAACTGTCTGGAGAGACATTTTCACCCACACCTTTGTCCCAAGAGGACTTTTTTTATTTCTCAGTGTATTTATATATCAGGAGCGAATGTCAGCTAGATTCTTTTCCTAATAACTTTAAAGTAAAGCTAAAAAGAAGACAAATCAGACTCACAAAGAAAATGTACTCACCAGGAACTCCTTGCTGGAACAAGGAGCTGTGCTAACAGCAAGTGAAGGGATGAATTTTTAAAGAACAATTCTGAATCCCAGTTTGGGAGTTCTTGTTTCAAAGATCACTGCTGGGGTAACATTTCATTGAATTAAATATTGACTAATAACAAAAAACTAAGAAACACAATAGAAGTGATACTTATCTTTCCTAAATTCCAAAAAGAGATGGTCAAAGTTGCATTGCTCCAAATTGAAGAGGTTACACAAGTGTATCAAGCACAAGATCCGTCAATTTTCTAGGCAAGGGAAAGAATCCTATTCTTTCTTTTGGATGGTGTGATGCTTTCAACAATGAAGATGCTTAGACCACAATTTTTGAGTGTCATGAAAGACTGAATGTCAATGACAAAGAATTCACTTTTTTCTCCCAACAATGTTCCCTTGAGTTTCCTTTGTTCAACAGAAGTATATGATTCATTGGTAAATAACTGCTTTATTTTTGCTGTACCATCCAAAGGACTGGATTATAATAAGAAAAATAATAGCTAATGTTAATTATGTATTTTCTCATTTAATCCTCAAAACTCTGTGGGGTAGGATATTTTTATTATCTTTCTTTCACAGATAGAATACTAAAGCTTAAGGAAATAAAACAACTTATTCATGGCATAATTACTAAGTGATGAAACATCTTGAATATGTCTGCATTCATAGCTTGCTTCTCTCCTAGTTACCTAGTTTTCACCCCAAAGTAACAGTAGACTTAACTCTGCATTCTCTTCTCTCTCCTACCTGCAACCAAAGTTTCTCTATGCTGTGTCGTATTGCCCAAAAGCTTGATTGGTGGTGTGGCAATGAATTAGTCACAGAAATTTATCCCAACTAAAATGTAAGCTAATTAATTCTTGCCTCTCAACAAAGACATGCCGCCTTATATTCAGGTTAGAAACATAAGAGCCTGTAAATAGTACCAAAGGAATTTCAGAAACCAAGACTAATCAGTGGGAAAAATATTTTAGTTTTGGGGTTAGCTTTGAGAAACAAAGGAGCATCCCTTCATCATCTTACTAACACATGTGGGAGGTGCTTTTTCTACCTATGATTGCTAAAGACATTGCTATACAATTTGGGTGCCAACTGTCCTATGTACCACTTCACAGATGGCAAATAATGTGAATGCTAACCACAGTGAGATGTAAAAGAATAATTCAGAGTCAGAAAAACTCATGTAGAAAGAGCTATGACTAAAATTGTCTTAAGTACACTTCATAAGAAGTTAATGAAAAGAAGATGGTACATGATGTAATTCAAAAATATGCTTGAAGATTATTACTTGTTTTAGTCTCTTTTAAAGACTCAAAAATGTAAAGACTCTGAGAGGTCCCACAGTAAGTGAGCAGGTTAATTTTTGTTTGAGCCGATGTTATCAAATGTAATATTTATTGACATTCTTAGATATTAGGGTTCCATGGAACACATTTTGGGAAATGTGAATGTAATCACTGAAGAGAGAGAGAAGAAAAGGAAACCATGATGGTTGGATTAAGATCATAAAATTCCGATTCCATTTGGAATCTGGATTGAGTAAAGTGAAATGACTGTGCATCTGGATGGTGTTTTAGTCATCATAGAGTGGCCGCTGGAACATCTCCCAAAATCTCAATGGATTTACGTGAAAGAAGTTGATTTAGAACTCATGTAACAATTCAACATGGTAATTTAAGGGCCCGGGATTCTTTTATGTTATGCCTCCAATATCCCCTTGGGGCCTCAAAGTCATCTTCTGATTCTCATGGTATAAAGAAAGAATAGAGGCTTTCACTGGAGGTCTTTTGGTCCAAAAATGGGAGTGGTGTGCAACACTTCTACTCACATTCTATTCCCCAGAGCTTAGTCACATTGAGTAGTATAGTCTAGTTGTATCCCATATGAGAAAAGAACATCATATAGATGACTAGTCTCTGTTACAGGAGGAGTTAGAATCTGAATTGAAGTCAGAATATTTTGAAGAAAACCTCAGCTCTAGAACTCAGGTTAGGTTTGTGCTTCAAACTGTCAAACAAATTTCCATGGAGAGGAGAGTTTATATTTTTACCTTGGAACTGAGAATCCTGGAATAATGGGCATCAACCTATTTCTCTACTTCAAAAAGAAACTGTACTTCCTGAATTACAGAATGAGACAGCAAGGTCTCCTGGAGAATAAACAATGAAATTGCACCAGCATTTAAGGCTTCTCACATCGGTAAAACAATGCTTTTTGGTCAAAGAACAAGCTTTTCTTAAAAGTCTAAGACCACAAAATAATAGGAAGAATATGAAAATGTCAGTTCATCAGTTTGGTGTACAGGGCTCTCTTTTTACTTCCTTGACAAGGGTCTAACTAAATATGCCAAGAACACTTATTAGCACAAGAGGCTAGAAGAGATGTTATATAAATGGACACTCAAGTCACTGATTACTCACAATAATGCCTTACATTAATTTCAGCATATGTCATATGTCCAAGTCACAGCCTTCACATAGTTGGGTATATGTGCATGGTTATTATAAGGCTGACTGTTACAGAATGAGGTGCTTATGAAAGAATTACCATTAATATAAATAGACCCTGGCTCACCTACACAGGGAAGAAATATTGTCAAAGCTCTACCAATGGCCTGACATAGCAAGGGACTAAGTACTGACACAGTCTTGTTAAATATGAAATTCAAGTATCAAAGAGACTCCTCACTTGCTGAAGTTTCCAGGCACACACTGATTAGTAAGTAAGTAAATGAGTGTTGACTTATCAGGCAAGAAAAAGTAAGATTTGAAAGACAGACTTCCCTCAAATGTTGCTGTTGGTGAGAAAAGACCTACTGGAGCCTCCAAAGCTGTGCTTCAGCTACTGCTCTAGAGCTCTGGGATGGGATAGTATCTCTCCCATTTTATGGGAAGGAAAACTGAGAAATCAAGGGGCTTATCCAAGGACATGGAAGAAAACAATGGCTACAGAGCTTGAAATTGGCCTTTCTGGTTCTAACACCTGCCTTTTGTATCTTTCTGTTTACTTCCTCAAAATTGAAAAGGATACTAATTTCTGAACCATTTCCAACCAAAGACACCATTTCCTAAAATATGTCAATTAAAACCTATTGTATTTTGCTATCTCAAAGAGTATTTTTCTTTTAAGATACGGAATTTCTTTTTGCTAAATTAGAGTACAGCCAGACATTATCATTTTACTTTATTTTCTATAAATACACATTTTATGAAGGTGTATTTAAAAACTCTCCCTGTTTTCTAAGCTATTGTAACTATCACGAAAAATCCGATTGAGAGATCATATCAATCATCTATACAACGATGGAGAACTGTGTATGGTAAAAGAGCAAAAATCTTGCCATTGTTTAGTTCTCTCCATTTTTCTGTCTGAGTGGTATCAAATAAAAATCAGTAGGAGTGCTGGGGTGGCTCAGTTGGTTAAGCGTCTGACTTCGCCTCAGGTCATGATTTCACAGTTTATGGAATCAAGCCCCGCATTGGGCTCTGCACTAACAATGCGAAGCCTGCTTGGAATTCTTTCTCCCTCTCTCTCTGCTTCTCCCCCTCATGCTCTTTTTCCTCTTTCTCTCAAAATAAATAAATAAACTTAAAACAAAACAATCAATTCATTGGCCTTAATAATAGCAATAACTTGACTTGATAATACATCATTATTTTCTCTACAGGTACAAAAAAATGTGACTACAAAATAATGGTTTTATTTATTTTTTTTAAGTAGGCTCCACACCCAGCATGGAGCCCAATGTGGGGCTTGAACTCACAATCCTGAGATCGAGACCTGAGCTGATATCAAGAGTTGGTCACTTAGCAGACTGAGTGACCTAGGCACCACAAGACACCTTTTGAATGAACACTACAAATAAATTTATCAGAATGAATGTTATCCTTAAATTAGTATGTTAAGAGCCTATAGTTTCACTTAGCATCACACTCTCCAGTTCCATCCACGTTGCTACAAAGGGCCATATTTCATTCTTTCTCATTGCCACGTATTACTCCATTATGTATATAAACCACAATTTCTTTATCCATTCATCAGTTGATGGACATTTAGGCTCTTTCCATAATTTGGCTATTGTTGAGAGTGCTGCTATAAACATTGGGGTACAAGTGAAATAAGCCATACAGAGAAAGACAGATACCATGTTTTCACTCTTATGTGGATCCTGAGAAACTTAACAGAAACCCATGGGGGAGGGGAAGGAAAAAAAAAGAGGTTAGAGTGGGAGAGAGCCAAAGCATAAGAGACTCTTAAAAACTGAGAACAAACTGAGGGTTGATGGGGGGGTGGGAGGGAGGGGAGGGTGGGTGATGGGTATTGAGGAGGGCACCTGTTGTGATGAGCACTGGGTGTTGTATGGAAGCCAATTTGACAATAAATTTCATATATTGAAAAAAAAGAGCCTATAGTATCATTTCAACAATGATACCATGTTTTCAAGCATTGTGGGATTATCTCAAGTGAAACTGCTTTTATAAAGCAGAAACCAATGAAGACTATGGCAGGAGGGAATCCAGTGAATCAAATCCCTCCTGAACCTCTTGGGAAGTGACCCAGGGCCTACCATGGCAAACAGCTCTCATAAAGGAATTTTAACAGCTGGAAAATGGGAGCAGCTGGCTCCAACTAACATGGGCACAAGGATAAATATGTAAAAGCAAACAAACAAACAACAAAAACACTTAGGCATGTAATAGAGACTCTTCCAAATAGCTGCTTCTAACTGTTGCTTCCTCCTCAATCTCTATGAGGGTAAAGTGGAATCTGCCAAAATGAAACTACAGCAAATTTGAATTTTTTAAATATTTATTTATTTTTAAGACAGAGAGAGACAGAGTGTAAGTGGGAGAGGGGCAGAGAGAGAGGGAGACACAGAATCTGAAGCAGGCTCCAGGCTCTGAGCTGTCAGCACAGAGCCTGATACAGAGCTCAAACCGATGAATCCATGAGATCATGACCTGAGCCAAAGTCAGATGCTTAACCAACTGAGCCACCCAGGTGTCCCCAAAACTACAGCAAATTGAAACCATTTCTTCACCATTAGCTGGGCCTGAAATATTATGAGTACTTATCCACATAATCTTTCACAAAACTCACCTAGATTCCTAACATTTGGAAAATGTAAAAATTTTCTTCATCCCCTAAGAATGAACAGACAAAAGTCTCCAAGTATATTTAAAAAATAACTCAGTAGTTGTAAGGAAAGAGGAGAGATAGAGATAAAGACACACATATATATATATATATGTATGTATATGTATATAAAAACACATATATATGTACGTGTATGTATATGTACATATACATACATATGTATTTATATATATAATGTGAAATTTTTCTAAAGAAATAGATTTACTGAAAGAAATTTAAAAAATTATATATCTCCCTGTTATGTCAAAGAAATTCAGAAAAATTCAGTCTAAGTAATGAAAACAGCATGAGATCAGCAAATTTTACTTTCAGATTTTAAAATTACATGACTGTAGTCATTAAAATTACAGTGATGAAAGACATCAGAGAATTGCAAATTTCAGAAGACAGAATTAGAAGATGAACATTTTTCCCATTAATTCAGAAGAGGTGCAGATAATAAGAAACTGAGCAAAAGGAAAAGAAGAATGAATGACACACAGAAGAGATAATATACATACAGTAAGTAAGAATAGAGTAAACTGATGAAAGCAACAATCAAAGTAACAGAAGAAAAGGTCCTTGAGCTAAGAAAGGACTAATTCTTTAGATCTAAGGGCTTGTTCCAAGTATGAGGCAAAATTAATAAAATACATATTCATCAGGAGATTAAATGTTTCTCATATACATTTCATGTATAAGGAAAATAATGAGGAACAAGGGAGAAGAAATCATACTCTACATGATGGGGGAGAAAAACCCTTATTGACACCACAATCTCCTCCTCAACATAAAATGACAGGATGTGAAATCTATACAATTTTGAGAATAAATATTATGACTCAAGATTTCTGTACTCAAACCACTTATATACGAGGATAACGGAAAGATTTTCTCAGACATACAAGTATTTTCTTACTATTCCATAAACATACATTTCCTGAAAACAGGAGAAGGAAGTCTCAAAACTTTAATTAACAATTAAAAATTTAAAAAATAATAAAATGATCTTAAGTGAGAAGAAATAGGAAAAAAAGTTGAAAGTAAAAGAGGAAAAAAGAAGGATTTAACTAGTTAATATTTAATTCACTTAAATATAATGCTTTCTTTATTTTACCAAAATATAAAGTTTTAATACTTGAATCTTAATTTCAAAGATATTTTAAGAATCTTGTGAAGAAAATGTATCTTTAAAATGGAGCTGGCAGGTATCACTTCCCGGCCCCACCCCAGCATAAACACAGGGCCACCTGCCAAAACCAGCACTGTGCCAACATTCACTATGTATCTTGCTTACAACATGCTCCATCCCCCCAGACTTTGGGGATCCAACCCCTCCAGACAAGCTTGCCTCAGTCCTGATGCTACAGGTCCCCTCCCCCAGAAGACCTGAGCAAATCACTGCATCTCCTGACCAGTTTGCTTTGCAGGACCTTGGTCCCAGCAGCAACTGTGAGTCCCCTCTCTTGGAGGACCAGTACACAAATATGTTAAAACTATACACCCTACCCTCAAGCATATTGAGCATACCTCCTCCAATACACTCTTGACTGGAGCCATTTCAAACCTGGGCCACAAGCCTGGCAATGTGTAAGCAGACCCAAGAGAGGCCAGTACCACTCTGGAATGACTCCTGCTCTGGGGAGAAAGCAAGATAACCACACACACCAGTCAGACTGAGGCCCCATCAGTGGGCTGAAAGCAGACAGCTCCTCTGATTTCAGGCCTGGACCACCAATAAAAATTTCTCAGGAGACAACATACAGAAAGTAGCCTGCAGTTTGGTGTTACTGCCTCTCAGGCAAATGACTGGTCTGATTCAACTCAAGTCCAGGGTATCTCCATATTGGCCCACTAACACCACAGGGAACAAAACACTGCCCACAACAGGAAAAGAGAGCCTCTGCACGATGACTGGACTGAAGGAAAAAGTTGTTCAGCCACAACATTAGGGTGCAAACAACCCATATAGGAGATACCCCTGAAGCACCAGATTCCAGTAAACAGGAGACATTTTATTGCAAAGTGCTACAGGACCTCTTCTTCATGAGTTCACTACTTTTAAGAGCAGGAGACATAGCTGACTTTTCTAACATATAAAAACAGACACAGAGAGTTAGACAAAATGAGGAGACAGGAATATGTCTCAAATGAAAAAATAAGATGAAACCACAGCAAGAGACCTAAGCAAAACAAAGATAAGTAATATCCCTGACAAAATTTAAAGTAATGGTCATAAAGATAGTCACTGGAGTTGATAAAAGGGTGAAGGACCTCAGTGAGACCTTTAACAAAGAGATAAAAAAAAGAACTAATCAGACATGAACACAATAAATGAAATTAAAAATACACTAGATGCAGACTTGAGGAAGCAGAACAATGAATCAGCAACCTGGAGGACAGAATAATGGAAAATAATTAAGCTAAGCAAGTAAGAAAAAAAATATGCAAAATGAGAATAAACTTAGGGAACTCAACGACTCATCAAGCATAATAACATTCCCATTATAGAGGTCCCAGAAGGAAGACAGAATAAAAGGGGAACAAAATTTATTTAAAGCAATAATACCCAAAACTTCCTGAATCTGGAAAGGAAACAGATCTCCAGGTCTAGGAGGCACAGAGATCACCCAACAAAATCAACCCAAGAGATCCACACTAAGACTCATAGTATTTAAAATGGCAAAAAATAGTGATAGAGAATTTTAAAAGCAGCAAGAGAAAACAAAGTAGTTACAAACAAGGGAAACTCCATAAGACTGTCAGAGGGTTTTTCAGCAGAAACTTTGAAGGCCAGAAATATATTCAAAGTGCCAAATGGAAAAAATCTGCAGCCAAGAATACTCTACCCAGCAAAGCTTTCATTCAAAATAGAAGGAGAGGGGGGCGCCTGGGTGGCGCAGTCGGTTAAGCGTCCGACTTCAGCCAGGTCACGATCTCGCGGTCCGTGAGTTCGAGCCCCGCGTCAGGCTCTGGGCTGATGGCTCGGAGCCTGGAGCCTGTTTTCGATTCTGTGTCTCCCTCTCTCTCTCTCTCTGCCCCTCCCCCGTTCATGCTCTGTCTCTCTCTGTCCCAAAAATAAATAAAAAACGTTGAAAAAAAAAATTAAAAAAAAAAAAAAGCAAAAACAAAATAGAAGGAGAGATAAAGAGTTTCCCATACAAACAAAATTTAAAGGAGTTCATGACTACTAAACAGTCCTACAAGAAATATGAAAGGTAACTCCAAATAGAAAACAAAGACCATAAGAATAAGAAAAGCAGGAAGCAAAAAAGCAGTAAAAATAAGTATATTATAGTAAAAATAAGTACTTATGTTATTATAAGTATAGTATTGTTATAGTACAGTATTATACTTACAGTAAAAATAGTATAGTATAGTAAAAATAGTGTGTATATATAATATGTATAGTAGATATAGTATATATATAATATAATAAAAATAAGTATAATATGTACTGCTATATATGTAAGATGTTATGTATAGACCTAATGGTAAGCACATATAAAAAACCAGTAACAGATACACAAAAAAATAAAGTTTATTTATATCACTAAAGAAAGTTAACTTATAGTGAGAGAAGAGAGCAAGAGAAGAAAGGAACAGAGAAAACCTATAAAAACAGCCATAAAACAAATAACAAAATGGCAATAAATATATACTTATCAATAATTACTTTGAAAGCAAATGGACTAAATACTCCAATCAAAAGACATAGGGTAACAGAATGGTTTTAAAAACAAGACCCAACTATATGCTGCCTACAAGAGACTCATTTCAGACCTAAAGGCACATGCAGATTTAAAATGAGGGGACAGAGAAACATTTATCATGCAAATGAATGTGAAAAGAAAGCCAGGTAGCAATACTTATATCAGACAAAGTAGACTTTTTTTAATTATTATTATTTTTTAATTAATTAATTTTTTAAAATTTACATCCAAGTTAGCTAACATATAGTGTAACAATGATTTCAGGAATAGAATTTAGTGATTCATCACTTACATATAACACCCAGTGTTCATCCCAACAAGTGCCTTCCTTAATTCCCATCACCCATTTAACACATCCCCCCCACTCAAACCCATCCAGCAACCCTCAGTTTGTTCTCTGTACTTAAGAGTCTCTTAAGGGGGTGTCTGGGTGGCTCAGTCAGTTAAGCGTCTGACTTCAGCTTAGCTCATGCTCTCATGGTTTGTGGGTTCGAGCCCTGCATCGGGTTCTGTGCTGACAGCTCAGAGCATGGAAGCTGTTTCAGATTCTGTGTCTCCCTCTCTCTATGCCCCTCCCCCACTCATGCTCTGTCTCTCTCTGTCTCAAAAATAAACAAACATTAAAAAAAAGTTTCTTATGGTTTGTCCCCCTCCCTGTTTTTATATTATTTTTGCTTCCCTTACCTTATGTTCATGTTTTGTATCTTAAATTCCACATATAAGTGAAGTCATATGATAGTTGTCTTTTTCTGACTAATTTTCTTTAGTAAAATACACTCTATTTCCATCCACTTTGTTGCAAATGACAAGATTTCACTCATTTTATCACTGAGTAATATCCATTGTGTGTATGTGTGTCACATCTTCTTTATCCATTCATCAGTTGATGGACATTTAGGCTCTTTCCATACTTTGGTTATTGTCTATAGCATTGCTATAAACATTGGGGTGCATGTTCCCTTCGAAACAGCACTCCTGTATCTTTTGGATAAATACCTAGTAGTGCAATTGCTAGGTTGTAGGGTAATTATATTTTTAATGTGTTGAGAAACCTCCACAGTGTTTTCCAGAGTGGTTGCACCAGTTTGCATTCCCACCAGCAATGCAAAAAAGATCCTCTTTCTCTGCATCCTTGCCAACATCTATTGTTGCCTGAGTTGTTAATGTTAGCCATTCTGACAGGTGTGAGGTGATATCTCATTGTGGTTTTGATTTCTACTTCCCTGATGATGAGTAATGTTGAGCATTTTTTCATGTGTCTGTTAGCCATTTGGATGTCTTCTTTGGAAAAGTGTCTATTCATGTTTTCTGCCTATTTCTTCACTGGATTATTTTTTTAGGGGGTGTTCAGTTTGATAAGTACTTATAGATTTTGGACACTAACCCTTTATCTGATATGTCATTTGCAAATGTCTTCTCCCATTCCATTGGTTGCCTTTTAGTTTTGCTGATTGTTTGCTTCACTGGGCAGAAGATTTTTATCTTGATGAGGTCCCAATAGTTCATTTTTGCTTTTGTTTCCCTTGCCTCCAGAGACATGTCTAGTAAAAAGTTGTTGCAGCTGAGGTCAAAGAGATTTCTGTATGTTTTCTCCTGTAGGATTTTGATGGCTTCTTGTCTTACGTTTAGGTCTTTCATTCATTTTGAGTTTATTTTTGTGTTTGGTGTAAGAAAGTGGTCCAGGTTCATTCTTCTGCAGGTCTCTGTCCAATTTTTCCCAACACCTTTTGCTGAAGAGACTGTCTTTTTTTTCCATTGGATATTCTTTCTTGCTTTGTCAAAGATTAGTTGGCCATACGTTTGTGGGTCCATTTCTGGGTTCTCTATTCTGTTCTATTGATCTATGTGTCTGTTTTTGTGCCAGTACAATACTGTCTTAATGATTGCAGCTTTGTAATACAGCTTGAAGTCCAGAATTGTGATGCCTCCAGCTTTGGTTTTCTTTTTCAGGATTCCTTTGGCTATTTGGGGTCTTTTCTGGTGCCAACCAGATTCAACAAGGCATTAAAAGAATTACTCACCATGATTAAGTGGGATTTATTCCTAGGGTGCAGAATTGGTTTAATATCCATAAATCAACCAATGTGATATATCACATCAATGAAAGAATAAGAACCACATGATCCTCTCAATAGATTCAGAGAAAGCATTCGATAAAATACAGATGCTTTTTTGATAAAAACCCTCAAGAAAGTAGGGATAGAAGGATCAGATCTCAAGATCATAAAAGTCATATACAAAAGACCCACTGAAAATATCATCCTCAATCGGGCAAAACTGAGAGCTTTCCCCCTAAGGTCAGGAAATGACAAGGATGTTCACTCTCACCACTGTTATTCAACATAGTGTTGGAAGTCCTAGCCTCAGCCATCAGACAACACAAAGAAATAAAATATATCCAAGTTGGCAAAGAGGAAGTCAAACACACTCTTTGCAGAGGACATGATACTCTGTATGGAAAACCCAAAAGACTCCACTAAAAACTGATCCATGAATTCAAAGTTGTCCGATATAAAATTAATGTACAGAAATTAGTTGCATTTCTATATACCACTAATTAAGCAGCAGAGAGAGAAATTAAGGAATTAATCCCACTTACAATTGCACCAAAACCCATAAAATATCTAGGAATAAACCTAACCAAAGAGATGAAAGTCTATACACTGAAAACTATAGAAAGCTTATGAAAGATGGGGAGCCTGGGTGGATCAGCTGGTTAAGCGTCTGACTTTTGGTGTCAGCTCAGGTCATGGTCTCATGCTTCATGAGTTTGAGCCTGTTGTCAGGCTCAGCAATGACAGTGCAAAGCCTTCTTGGGAACTCTCTCTCACTCTCTGTCCTTCCCTCACATGCTCTGTCTCTCTCGAAATAAATAAACTTAATTTTTTTAAAATAAAAAGAGAAAGTTTATAAAATAAATTGAAAAAGACACCGAAAAAAGAAAAACATTCCATGATTATGGATTGGAAGAACAAATATTGTTAAAATGTCAATAGTACCCAAAGCAATCTACGTATTTAATGCAATCCCTATCAAAATAACACCAGCATTCTTCACAGAGCCAGACTAAATAGACTGTAAAACAGACTGTTACCAAGACAAAGGACACCATATAATCATTAAGGGGACAATAAAATAAGAAAACATAACAATTGTTAATATTTACGTACCTGACATGGAAACTTCCAAATACAGAAAACAATTAATAACAAATATAAAGGAACTAATTGATAGCAATACAATAATAGTATGGAACTGTAACACCCCACTGACATCAATGGACAGATCATCTAAACAAGAAATCAAAAAGTTACTGGTGGCTTTGAATGGCACACTGGAACAGATGGATTTAACATATTCAAAACATTCCATCCTAAAACAGCAGAATACATATTCTTTTTAAGTGCACATGGAACATTCTCCAGAATAGGTCACATATTAGGCCACAAAACAAGTCTCAAAAAATTGAAAAAGATCAAAGTGAAACCATCATCTTTCCTGGCCACAACACTATGAAACTAGAAATCAACCACAAGAAAAAATCCAGAAAGAGCAGATACATGGAGGTCAAAAAGAAATAAAAAATTATATAGAGAGAAATGAAAATGAAAACACAATGGTCCAAAACCTTTGGGATGCAGCAAAAGAGGTTCTAGGAGAGAACTTTATAGCAATATAGGCCTACTCAAGAAGCAAGAAAAATCTCAGATAAACAACTTAACCTTACACTTAAAGAAGCTAGAAAAATAAAAACAAAACAAAACCCCAAACCAGTAGAAGGAAGGAAATAATAAAGATTAGAGCAGAAATAAATGATATAGAAACTAAAAACAGGGGCACCTGGGTAGCACAGTCAGTTAAGTGACTGATTCTTAATCTTGGCTTAGGTCATGATCTCAATTTGTGAGTTCAAGCCCCACATTGGGTTCTGTGCTGATGGCATGGAACTTGCTTAGGATTCTGTCTCCTTCTCTTTTCCCCTCCCCAACTTGTGCTCACGTGCATGCACATGCTCGCTCTCTCTCTCTCTCTCAAAATAAATAAATAAGTTAACAAAAAAAGAAATTAACAATAAACAAAACAAAACAAACAGCAGAACAGATAAATAAAACCAGCAACTGCTTCTTTGAAAAATCAACAAAATTGATAAACTTCTAATAAATGAAAAGAGGGGCACCTGGGTGGCTCAGTTGGCTAAGCAACTTCAGCTCAGGTTATGATCTCAAAGTTTGTGGGTTCCAGCCCCACGTTGGGCTCTGTGCTGACAGTTCAAAGCCTGGAGCCTGTTTTGGATTCTGTCGGTCTCCCTCTCTCTCTCTCTCTGCCCCTCTCCCACTCACATTCTGTCTCTCTTTCTCTCAAAAAATTAACAAACATTTTAAAAAATAAATAAATAATTAAAAAGACAGGACCCAAATAAACAGTATCAGAAATGAAAGAATAAAAATAACAACCAACACCACAGAAATGCAAATAACTGTAAAAGTGTTATGAAAATTTACACGGTGACAAAATGGACATCCTAGAAGAACTGGACAAATTCCTAGAAATGTATAACCTACCAAAATAATCAGGAAGAAATAAAAAATTTGAACATATCAATAACCAGCAATGAAATTGAATCAGTAATCAAAAAAAAAAAAAAAAAAAAACTCCCAACAAACAAAAGTCAGGACCAGATGGCTTATAGGTGAATTCTACCAAACATTTAAAGAATAGTGAGTACCTATTCATCTCCAACTATTCCAAAAATAGAGAATGAAAAACTTCCAAATTCATTCTGTGAGGCCAGCATTACCCTGATACCAAAACCAGATAAAGACACCACATAAAAAGAGAGCTACAGACCAAAATCCTCATGAATAAAGATGCAAAACCCTCAACAAAATATTAGCAAACTGAATTCAACAATACATTAAAAAAATCATACACTACAAATAAGTGGAATTTATTCCCAGGATGCCAGGGTAGTTCAGTATTCAAAAAACAATCAACATGATACATCACATCAATAAGAGAAAAGATAAAGACTATATGATTGTTTCAATAGATGCAGAAAAAGCATTTGACAAAGAACATCCATTCATGATAAAAATCCTCAACAAAGTAGGTTTAAATGGAACATAATAAAGGCCATATATGAAAAACACATAGCTAACATAATACTCAATGGGAAAAAACTGAGAGCTTTTCCTCTAAGGTCAGGAACAAGAAAAAGATGTCCACTCTCACCACTGCTATTCAACATAGTACTGGAAGTCCTAGCCATAGCAATCAGACAATAGAAAGGAAAAAAAGATGCCCAAATGTAAGAGAGAAGTAAAACTTTCACTATTTGCAGATGACATGATACTCTATAGGAAACATGAAAGACTCCACAAAAATACTACTAGAATTGATAAATGCATTCAATAAGGTTGCAGGATACAAAATCAATGTACAGAATTCCATTGCATTTCTATACACTAGTAATAAAATAGCAGAAAGAGAAATGAAGAAAACAATCCTATTTACAATTGCACCAAAAACAATAAAATATCTAAAAGTAAATTTAACCAAAAACTTGTACTCTGAAAACTATAAAACATTGATGAAGAAATTGAGGACAACACAAATAAAAGACATTCCGTGCTCATGAGTTGGAAGAACAAATAGTATTAAAATGTCCATATGACCCAAAGCAATCTACAGATTTAATGCAATCCCTATCAAAGTACCAACAGTATTTTTCACAGAACTAGAATAAACAATCCTAAAATTTATATGGAACCACAAGAAACCCTGAACTACCAAAGAAATTGTAAAAAAGAAAAACAAAGCTGGAGGTATCACAATTCCATACTTCCTTATGTTACAAAGCTGTAATAATCAAAAGAGTATGGTAGTGGCACAAAAATAGACACATAAATCAATAGAACAGAATAGAAAGCCTAGAAATAAACCCATGATTATATGGTCAATATATCTTTGATAAAGGATGCAAGAATATGCAATGAGAAAAAGACAATTTCTTCAACCAGTGGTGTTGGGGAAACTGGATAGCTAAACACAAAAGAATTAAATTGGACCACTTTCTTATATCACATACAAAAATAAATTCAAAATGGATTAAGGACCTAAGGATGAGACTTGAAACCATAAAAATCCAGAAGAGAGCAAAGGTAGTAATTTCTCTGACATTGGCTATAACATTTTTCTAGATATGACTCCTGAGGCAAGGGAAATGAAAGCAAAAATAAATTATTGGGACTATATCCAAATAAAAACTTCTGCACAGCTAAGGAAACAACCAACAAAACTGAAATACAACCTATGGAATGGGAGAAGATATTTGCAAATGATACATCAGTTAAAGGGTTAGTATTCAAAATATGAAAAGAATGTCTACAACACCAAAAAAAAAAAAAAAAACAAATAATCCAATCAAAAAATGAGCATGAACACACATTTCTCCAAAGAAGACATTCAAAGGGCGAATAGACACATAAAAAGATGCTCCCATCACTCATTATCAGAGAAAAGCAAATCAAAACCACAGTGAGATATTACCTCACACCTCTCAGAATGGCTAAAATAAACACACACACACACACACACACACACACACACACACACACACGAAACAGCAAGTGTTGGCAATGATGTAAAGAAAAAGGAACCCTCATGTACTGTTGGTGGGAATGCAAACTGATGCAGCCACTGTGGAAGACAGTTTAGAGGTTCCTCAAATATTTAAAAATAGAACTAATATATTATCCAGTAATCACACTACTGGGAATTTACCCAAAGAATACAAAAACACTAATTCAAAGGGATATATGCATTGTTTACAATAGCCAAATTGGAAGCAGCCCAAGTGTCCATCAATAGGTGAATGGATAAAAAGGATGCAGTACATATGTACAATGGAATATTATTCAGCCATCAGAGATCTTGCCATTTGCAACGTGGATAGATATAGAAAGTCTAATGCTAAGTAAAATAAACCAGTCAGAGAATGACAAATATTATATGATTTTACTCATATGTGGAATTGAAGAAACTGCAAATGAACAATGAAATAAAAAAGAAACTAAAAAACACACTTTTTACTATAGAGAACAAACAGGTGGTTTACCAGTGGGGAAATGGGTGGGAGGATAGGTTAAATAGGTGAAGGAAAATAAGAGTACACTTATCTTGATGAGCACTGAGTAATATATGGAATTGTTGAATCACAATATTGTACACCTGAAACTAATATAGCACTGTATGTTAAATACAATGAAATTAAAATTAAAAAAGAAATAGCAAGGAATTATTTTTAAAATAATATACAAAAAGCAAAGACATAAAAAATATCAGATTTCAAAATAAATGTAAGTGGAATAAATTTATTTTATTAACTGACAGTAATTTCCATATATATATATATATATATATATATATATATATATATATATATTTTGCCCATATATATTTTTTAAAAATCTAGCTGTTATTTATAATAGACACACTGCAAGTAAATTAATAGAAAAGTTTTAAAGAAAAATAAGGGAGATTAGAAAAAAGAAGACATTTAGTAGAGTATTAGAAATCAGAAAATGCCATCCTACATATTTTTTTTTTCAGTGAAGGAATACAATATATATCACACTGATAGAGAAAACAGAACAGAGAAATGTGCATTGCAATACACATACAGAAGAGGTCAGCTTCCCATGAAAGAAGAAAATTTCCCCACAAAGTTTTTAAGAATCTAGAAGCAAAAGGTCAACAAATACAGAAAGAAAAAATAATATTTGAGAATTATAAAGGATCACTCACAAAACATCACTAGGCAAGTCATGTCCTCTTAGAATACAGAATTTAGCAACCTCAGGCCTTCATTCTTTAGTAAAGCAGTCAGAACTAAGCTATAGAAATAGTGGGAATCTTCTTGCAAAGCAACAAGGGTTTAGTTAGGGAGACAAAATGACAGTTATGAGAATTGCTACATAAGTGAAGATTCAAAATTTGGCCATAAATTAGGCCATTTAAAAGTCAAGAAACATAATAAAGCAGAATCAACAAGCTATATATATCCATTAACAATAGGAAATAAAATAATGACTTTCAAAGAATAACCTTCATATAGCCACTTTGAAATTTAAAATATTCTTCTGGGGGCACCTGGGTGGCTCAGTCAGTTAAGTATGTGACTTTGGCTCGGGTCATCATATCACGGCTTGCGAGTTGAGCCTCACATCGGGCACTATGCTGACCGCTCAGAGCCTGGAACCTGCTTCAGATTCTGTGTCCTTCTCTCTCTGCCCCTTCCCTGCTCATGCTGTGTCTCTCTCTCCTTCAAAAATAAATAAACATTAAAAAAAGTTTAAAACTTTCATCTGAATAAGTCGAGTTAAACAGTAATAGAATTAAAATTATAAGCCATATTAGAAGTTAATAAAAGCAAGAACACTGTATATCTAAAGCTATAGGAAATCTTCAAGATGTATTTAGAGAAAATTTATAAATTAAAACATCTATATTAAATGCATATATAAATAATTGTTTTAAATGAGTTATATTTCAGCAAAGTTGCAGGATAAAAATCAACAGACAAAATTCAGTTTTATTTCTATACGTTAACAATGAAAAGTCTGAAAGAGAAGTTAAGAAAATAATCCCCTTCACAATAAGACCATCAAAAAGAATAAAATATGTAGGAATAAATTTAATCAAGGACATGAAAGACTATGTAGTGAAAACTGCAAAAAGTGCTGATGAAAATTAAAGAAGATTCAAATAAATGGAAAGACATACCATAGTCATGGATTGGAAGACTAATTGGAAGACTAATTGGAAGACTATTGCCTAAATGCCCATAACCCTCAAAGTGATCTACAAATTCAGTGCAATCCCTATTTAAGCCTCAATGACATTTTTTGCAGAAATAGAAAAAAAATCCTAAAATTCATACACAATTTCAAAGAATCCTAAATAGCCAAAACAATCCTGAGAAAGAAGAATAAAGCTGGAGATGTCACACTTTCTGATTTCAAAACATACTACAAATCTATAGTAATAAAAACAGTATGGTATGAAGATGTGGAAAAATTGGAAACTTTGTGATTGTGGGTGGGAATGTAAAATGGGGCAGCAACTATGTAAAACAGTATGGAGGTTTATTAAAAAGTTAAAATAGAATTATCATAGAATCTAGCAATCCCACTCCTTGGTATATATCCCCAAGAATTGAAAACAGGATCTTGAAGAGATATTTGCACACTCATGTTCATTGCAGCAATATTCACAGTAGCCAAGAGGTGCAAGTATCCTAAATGTCCATCAGTGGATTAATGTATAAAAACAGATGGTTACATACACTGAAATAGTACCCATCCTTCAAAAAGGTGGAAATTGTCCACTACAACTTGGATAAATTTTGAGGATATTAGTCTATGTAAAATAAGCCAGTCACAAAAAAACAAATACTGCATGATTCCACTTCTACAAGGTATCTAAAGTAGTCAAACTCATGGAAACAGAAAGTAGAATGTGATTGTCAGGGATTAGGGGAGGGAGAAATGGGTATAGAGTTTCAGTTTTGCAATAAAAACTCTAGAAATTTGTTTCACAACAATGTGCATATAGTTAACACTACTATTGTACACTTAGAAATGGTTAAAATAGTAAGTTTTATATTATGAATTTTTACAACAATAAAAATGAATTGTCTAAATAGCTTTAAAAAGAGTATAAATAAATAGAAGCAGCTGTAAAAGATAAAAGTAGAAACTGATGAACTTGAAAACAAAAAAGCAATCCTAACCAGTCAATCCAAAATCTCTGTCCTTGTAAAAACCAATAAAATAGAAAATGTATGACAAATTGGATCAAGAAAAATTAGGAAAATAATGGGAATAAGAATGGGATCAAAACTACAAATAAAGACAAGTAGGTTTTTTTGTTTACTTATAAGAATATCCTGTGTTCAACTGTGATAGATCATAGCCTCTTGGGTCTCTGGTTCAAAACATAATTGATAGTATGTGTCCACAGACTATGTTATGACTAAATGTATGTAAGAGCTCATATGTGTCTCTTTGTTATTTGTAATATTATACTTGTAAATTTAATATTTTATATATAACATTTTTATTGATTTCATTTTTATTTTGTAATTGCCTAGTTGACATGGTAAATAAATCTAAAGTGGCACATAAATAGGAAATTATCTGAAAAGATGCCTACAGATTATTAATATTAGTTATTTTGAAGAAGATGATTAGCATTGCTAAGGAGGATGATGGTTTATGAACTGAAGATTATCAGATTTTTCTCTACATGCCATGATGTGGTCTGAATTTTAAAAAGAAGATTGCATTTCTATTGTAATTAAAACTAACATAAAATGGAGAAACCTATAGAAAAGAATGGACAAAGGTAAACAAGTTAACAAAAAAAAAAAGGATGCTGATGATATTAATAGAAAAGAAAGTGGAACACATGCCAAGTAGTGTTCATTTAAGCAAAGTATGTTCTAGTGATATAAAGTACAATCCAAAATGGATGCCATAAATATTATTTGCTAAATAACATAATATCCAAATACATAAACCAAATAAAAAATATTTAGCAAAATCATAGCCATATTGGGGCGCTTGGGTAGCTCAGTGGGTTAAGAGTCTAACTTCAGCTCAGGTCACCATCTCACAGTTCGTGAGTTTAAGCCCTGCATCTGGCTCTGTGCTGACAGCTCAGAACCTGGAGCCTGCTTTGGATTCTGTGTCTCCCTCTCTCTCTGCCCCTCCCCGCTCATGCTCTGTCTCTGTCTCTGTCTCTCTCTCTCAAGAATAAACAAACATTAAAAAAATTTTTTAACTATCATCATATTAAGACATGTTTACCCATCTCACTGTTAAGTTTGATAGACTGGGGAAATCAGAAATAAGGGTACAATGTAAGATTTGAAGAAATCATATGCTTGCCAGTAATGAGTCTAGTTTGTATACTTCAAGAGAAGATACACCCTCTTTTCAAACACCCCCCAAAAAATATGCCAACTTTGTTAAGTATCAGACCATAAAGAAACCTTAATAAATTCCCCCAAAGTAGGAGCTATACATGTCATTGTCTCTGATCACAATGAAATAATCTTATAAATTAGGAGTAAAAAGCTAAACAAAGACTCACCAAACCACTTAAACTTTTTAAAAAGCCCTCTGGATGTTGTCAAAGTGAGTCTAATGTTGTAAAATAATAAGCTAGTGATAATAGTCAAGAAAATACTGAAGAATCCTGAGAGAAAATTATACAACCACATATTAAAATACTAAAAAGCAAAAACAATTAAAGCAATGTGATATTCTCATAGGAGTAAGCAGATGTACCAATTAAACAGAACTAAAAATTAGAGTTTAGTGTATGCTAGCTGTACTTTTTAGTTTATTAGTTTCCTTGGGCTTCTCTAACAAATTGTCATGAAATGCGTGGCTAACACAACAAAAATCTACTGTCTCACACTGTCCTGGAGATCAAGCAGTTGCAATCAAGGTGTTGGCAGGGCCATTTTCTCTCTCAAGGCTGGAGACAAGGGTACATCCTTGTCCCTTCTGAGCTTCTGATTATTTTTGGCAAACTCTGGTGTTCATTGGCATCACCACAATCTCTGCCTCCATGGTCACATGGCATTCTCCCTGCATGTCTGTGTCCAAATTTCCCTCTTATGAGGACACCAGTCATTGTATTAAGGTCCATCGTACTCCAGTGTGACCTCTTCGTAACCTGATTACATCTACCGAAAACCCTATTTTCCAAAAAAGGTCACATTCACAGGTTCCAGATGGACATGATTTTGGGAGAATACAATTCAAGCAGTACACTTAATCCATATGCTCCTTGAATGAAGATATAGAAAACTTAAATCCAGTTAACATGAGTAAGAAAGTAAAATTTCACCTTAAATCTACTCTTCTGGTACCCCAAAGCTGAGACTTGACAATGACTGGAACTGAGGGACTCTTACTTTATCCTCAACCTCTAACTCCTGCCATTTGGCCTCTCACCACTGTGTGTCTGTACACATCTACTTTTCTCTCTTTACAAACCTCCTTCTCCATGCACATAGGCATCTTCAGTTCTCATGTAGATGTTCTCATTCCAGACACACACAAGGGACCACCTGCTTCTGAATCTCAAATTCCCAAGTCTTCCAAATTCCCAAGAGAAATATGATTAGTTCAGGACATGAGAACACAGTTCACCTGTGTGCCTTGGGGGTAGTTTCCAGAGAAATGTGGTCATCATGAGCTGGGCAGTCTCTTCCCAAAGTCTCTACTAGTATAGGTAACATTTAGAACCAATAAGGAAAGGATAACTAATTCAATAAACTCTTTGGAAAAAGAAAATAACAATTTAGGAGGAACATGATATAGCCTTGCCATGCATCATAAATTACAGGAAAATTAACAACTAAATGTAAAAAATTTTTAAATAGAAAAAAAACCAGGTGAATATTTATATTGATCTATGTATTTTTAAGTACCTTAAATCATTTCTCAAGTATAACAGCATATATATTAGTTATATATTATTTAATGTATTAGTTTTAGATTTATGGTGTTATTCTATGTATCTTTGTAAAATATTTCCAGGGATTCCTCAAGTATTACCACATATATATTAGTTATACATTATTTTTAAAATTGCAGATTACTCTGGGCTCAAAGAGTGAAAATTTGCCACCAATGATATCTTTTTTAAGGTGTACTGTTTAATTCCTTGAAATATTTTCACATAGTATTTCAAGTAATATATTTATCGTTGGAATTTAGTGTTTTCCAAGGTGATAACTTTGAAAGACAATACAATTATTCAAATGTATAAATAAAATACATAATAAATACATAAATACATATGTATCTATGTACATATACATAAACATAAACATACACATACATAAACACATACATAAATTTATGTATATGTACATATACATATGTATTGTGTATGTACATATACATAAATTTATTTGTGTACATATACATAAATTTATGTACATGTACATAAATAAAATACATAATAAATAAATAAATAAAATAAAACTATTTAAATAAATAATTACAAAATAGTTTGCACAAACCTCACCATTTAATATTTGTGGAAACTACTGTTTCTCTATCACAGTTATTTTTTGTTTGTTTATTTTTAGTGCTCTGTTGTTATTTTAGATAACTATGGCTTCATTCAGTGACTCTGCAGTGTTAAAATAGTTGCTTCTTCATATAAATGATATTGTTCTAAAAAAATGTAGACTATTTTCACTTAATGGAAAAGCTATTCAATAAAACCTCATTTAGAATTTTCAGAGTAGAGAAGAATTCTTATAAATTTCACTTCTCATTAAATAAGAGTATTTTTAAAATACTTTTGGATTAGCTTTTATTATTGAAACATTTTTAAGAAGTGGATTACTCCACCTTCTTAATAGTTGACTAAAAATGGACATAATTATATGCATTTTTGATCATTTAGGCCTCTCCAACATGGGGCACATAGTAAGCATTCACGAGTCTTGGTTGAATGGATAAGTGATTTTCCATTATTATAAAAAATGATTTGCATTGACTAGTGTTTTGAATAAGGATGTGAAATAAAGCAGTATTGAATGAATCTGTCTTGTCTCAAGTACATTTTTCTAAAACTTATTTTTTAAGTAAGTACTTTGAGTATATTTCCTTTTTTTTTTTTCTTTTTCCTGTAGGTTGAGAACAGAAAATTCCAGTTAAATTGAAATGCTCGTTTTTAAATTTTTCCATTAATTAATGCTTCATAACATTTAACTCATTTTTCTACATTTGAATCTGAACCAATTAAATAATCCCAGCAGAGAACCATTTTTTTGTCTTCATCTTGAAGTGCCTGAAATAATAGATGCCAAAGTATGCGGTAAATTGTAATAATGGTATAACAAGAAAAGGTATTAGTCAAAATATTATTATTAATAATAATTAACCTTTACTGGGTATTTAATAAATTCTAGGTATTGAGCTAACTGCTTTATATACATTCTCTTATTTAATCCTCAAACCACCCTCTGAGATAAATACTATCATTATCACCATTAGGAATCTGAGAAGCAAGGCTGTAGGAAATGAATGGTCAGTTTATTTATGCATACCTATTTCTTTGTATCCTTAGTGCTCCAAGATCAACTCAATGGGAGAAGTATTAAGGGCCAAGCTTTGCCCGATCTAGATAAATCCTTATAGAGGTTATAATACGACCCTGGCCCATCAAACCACAAAACTAAGTGAATCAAAAACTCATTTTTAAGACATTAAATTGAAGTTTTCATAGAAACTTTGTGGTGAAGAAAAATGGGAATTTACTTGGGGTAGAGCACACTGTGGCGAATGTGCTTTCGGTTACATAGAATTCAAATATCAAAACTAAAAATACAAGAAAGCAGAGGATGTGTAAAACATTCCCAGCCAACTGTTTCTTGACTGCTGACAGTAGGAGGGAAAGAACTCCTAGTGAAACAACTTCTTGTTGTTCAACAATATTGCTCTTGATTCTGTGTAGAGAAAAATAGCATCCTCTTTTTATTGTGATGCAATTGATCCAACAAAGAGGTGGGTGCTTGCACAGGTTTTCTTCTCAGAGCCAACTGAATGAATTTCACAATCTCAAAAGTGAAAAGGAAAGTAAGTCACTGAGTTTAACAAGATCCTGAACAATCTATGTTGATTTAACATTTGGAAATCTTATTATATTTGGCTATTTCATTTACTTATTACCATTATATTAATTTTGGAGGAGGCTGTCATATTCTATTTTCACCCAATAAATCACAATGAAATGATTAAATATCTTATACTTGGCAATTAACAAAGGACTTTGATCTTTTCCTAAATCATTCAGAAACTGCCAGTATAATGATAACACACACTTGACTGCTTTCAAATAGGAAAAGTCCCTGAAAGAAAAAGGCAGAGAGAGAGAGAGAGAGAGAGAGAGAGACAGAAAGGAACTTCTGTTTTAAATTAAAATGAGAACTGGATTTCTGAGGGCATGTGCACATTAATTTTAAAAGGTCTTGACTTCTTTATCAGGTGGCATTATTGAAGCCACTGACCTGTTTTAAAAAAGGAAAGGGAGAGAAATAATACACATTTGGGTGCTCTGGAATTAACAGATTGGTTTGATAGCCTAAGCATGCTGCATTCATTTACTTTGGTTCTGCTAACTGGCCAGATAAAACTAAATAGAGTGAACAATTTGGTAATCTCAACTCTTTAGCTACCATATATACATAATGTATTATCACATTAGACAAATATTTCTAATCATGCCTATGTGCCTTACAACGTACAGGTGATGAAAACGGTTGTGCTGATTTCCCAGAGAAAGTTCAATCTTGAAAGCCACGTGGTGATATTAGAATGTTTGCCTCTAAAATCCAGGACAGTGTGCCTTGATCTGGTTTCTTGCTCGAGTTCCATCAAGACCCACGTTCCGTGCCATTAGAATTGGCAGATTAAAATATCGGGAAGACACTGTCATTGCAAAGGCATTGAATATGATTCTAAACATAGAATCCTGGGTGTATAACTACTAGCTTTTAACTATGGGAAATTTTCTTAACCTCTTTGAACCTCAGTTTAATCTTTGTTTAGGGAATAGTAAGCCTATTCTATGAGGAACAGAGGTGTTGGGTAGTATATGTATAATATATGTATGGTAGAAAGATATTTATATATATACATAAATATATAAAAATGTATATAGAAGGCATAGTTTGATGTGCCTGGCATAAGTGGAATTAAATAACTAGTAGCCATTAGTAGCAGTAGCATGAGACAATATTGTGGAGAAGTTAACAGTTTGAGTTCTGAAATCAAGCAAGCCTGATTTTGAATCCTGACCCCACTACCTAACAATCTTGTCACCATGAACAAAGTAATTTAACTATTCTGTGTATCAGTTTTCTCCCCTGTAAAATGGAGGGGAAAAAATCCCTACCAACAAGAATCTTGTGGAGATTAAATTAAATCATATACATGAGGTGTTTTGCATAAAGCCATCAACAGATAACTTTTTAAAGAAATGGCTACAGATTCTGGATTAGAATAATGTTTTACCACTTGTTCTACTCTGTGATTCCCTGGCATGAAAAAGATGTTCAGTATATATTTGCTGAATCATCCTTTAATTGATAGATAATGTCTCATAGATCAGATATGAGGCACCAGGACTCTTATTCTCAGCTTTTTTTTTCTTTTTTTCATCTTTCAGATCAGCAGTGTTAATTTACAGCCTGGGTCTATACTTTGATTGATGTGTCATAGCCTTAGATTTGAATGCAGACAATTAACTGTCACAATTGGACTTGGGATACTGTCAGGCTACCCTGACACTGTTAAATTTAGCTTTCTGGAGAATCCTAAAATGTAGGAGGAAATGAAATGAGAATACGAGATATTCTGAGCAAGATACACTATCAGGATGATGTTGGGCAAACTATTTATCTCTTTAAAGCTAATTTTCTCAGCTAACAATGTAGAGAAAATTGATGGCAGGGTCCTTTCAGTATCTAAAATCCTCATACTTTCGTTATGAATCCTGAGTACCACTTACGTCTCCTTTACTTTAGAGTTGAAGCTTTCTCATATAGGTCTGTAATCCATCTCAAATTAATTTTTTAGTGTGGTGTGAGGTAGGGATTGAAGTTAATTTTTGTTCCACAGGCTTATCCACTTATTCCAGCACCATTTATTAAAATGCTTTTCCTTCATTCAATTGTCTTGGTGCTTTTTTAAAAATCAATGACCATGGATATGAGTGTCTATTTCTGGATTCTCTGTTGTGCTCCTTTGATGTATTTCTCTTCTTATGTCCATACTATGTCATCTTGATTTCAATAGCCTTTATGGTGAGTCTTGAAATCAGGTACTGATTGCTCTAACTATTCTGTAGCCTGTGGATTTCTATATACATTTAAAAATCAACTTGTCAATTTCTACTGAAAAGTCTGTTGAAATTTTTATTTGGATTGTATTGAATCTCTAGGTCAATTTAGAGAAAACAGACATCTTGAAAATACATATTCTTCTGACTCAAGAAATGATTTATCACTTCATTTATTTAGATCTTTTGGTTTTTTAGCAATATTTTGTAGTTATCAGTAGAAAGATCTTATATATCTTTTGTTGAATTTTGAAGTGTTTTTGCTTGATTATAAATGGATTTTTTTCTTAATTTTATTTTTCAATTTTATGTTAATATATGGAAATTCATTTGATTTTGTATGCTTACCTTGAAACTTACTACTTTACCTTACTAGTTCTAGTAGGGTTTTCTTTCTTTTTTTCTTTTTCTTTTTCTTTTTTTTTTTTTTTTTAGGTTCCTTAGTAGAGATTGTGTTACTTCTTCCCTTCTAATCTTTGTGTTTTTACTTCTTGAAACTTACTTTAGTTTACTGACTAGGACCTTCAGTACCAAGTGGAATAGAAATGGTGAGAGCAGATATCCTTGTCTAGTTCCTTATTTGGGGAAGAAGCATTCAACTTTTCACCAGTAAGTGTATTATTGCCTGTTTGTTTTGTTTTGTTTCATTGTAGATCCTTTTATTAGATTGAGAACATTCCCTTCTGTTTCTATTTTGAGAGGTTTTTTTCATGAATTAATGTTGAACTTTGACAAATGCTTTTCCTGCATCTATTTATTTCATCATATGGTTTTGCTGTATTATTCTGTTAATGTCATGAATTACATTGATGGATTTTTGAGTGGTAGCTCAGGCTTGCATTCTTGGGGAAAGGCTTACTTAGTCATGCTATATTATCCTTTTCATATATTTTTGTATTTGATTTGCTAATATTTTGTCAAGGATTTTCACATCTATGTTTATGAGGCTCATTATTCTGTTATTCTTTTCATATATTTTTGTATTTGATTTGCCAATATTTTGTCAAGGATTTTCACATCTTTGTTTATAAGGATCATTATTCTGTTATTATAGTTCTGTTATTTTTTGTATTATCTTTGTCAGGTAACTATTGGGGTTGTACAACCACAAAAAAATAGGAAAGTGTACTTTCCCCCTCTTTTATAAAAAGAGTTTGCACAATAATAATATTATTACTTCTTTAAATATTTTATAAAATTTAACACTGAAGCCATCTGGGCCTGGGGTTGGTATTCTTTTGGGAAGTTTTAAAAATAAATTCCATTTTTAAAACAGATACAGAAATACATATATTTGCTATTTCTTTCTATGTATGTGTTTAGTAATATTTATGTTTTAAGATATTTGTAGATTTCATCTAAAGTTGTTGACATATAATCTCTTCATATTTTCATTCCCCTTGTGGTTTTCTTCCTGACCCATGGGTTATTTCAAAATGTGTTGTTTAAAATCCAAATATTTTGGGATTTTTGGACATGCTGTTATTACTATTTCTGGTTTAATCGTGTTGTCATCAGAGAACATACTCTTATTAATTCAATTTTTTAAATTTATGTGACTTGTTTCATGCTCTAGCATGTGGTCTATCTCAGTAAACATTCCATATGTATGCACTTAACAAGAATGTTTCATCTGCAGTTGTGGAATGTTGTACAAATTATCTATATCCTTGTTGATTTCTTTTTCATTATATAACTTACTGAGAGAGGTAGTTTAAATTCTCCACCTATAACTTTTATAGGTCTTTCTCCCTTCAGATGTGGAAACTCTGTAGAGAAAATTTCTTTCCCTTCCTCATCCTGTGAACTGCACTGGACTACAGAGTGGGCATGATATAAACTTTGGTAGTATTAATCTAGTGAGATTTGACAATAATTTATTACTTGAACCAGCCTAGCCTGACTAATAGACCTGCTGATTTGGAATTATGTACTAAATTATTATAAGAGTAGGTGTTTTCTAGGGTCTCTTGACTATTCTATTGATCTGTCTGTCCTTTCTGATACCAATACCACACTTCTGATTTTTGTAGCTTTATAATACAATATGATGTCTGCAGGGGGGAAAAAGAACATTGTCATTATTCTTTTTCCTAAAAATACTGGTATATTCTCATGCATACAATCCGTACATGTCATCTTTAGTCATATTCCCAAAAAGAGTCCAAATGGGGCTCAACTTATACATTTATTTAAATAAATTGAGACTTCTTATCTAAGGACATATTAGATATAGCCATTTGTTAGCCCTATTTATATCCCATAGTAAAGCCTTATAGTTTTCTCCATATAGCTTCTGCACACTTCATATAAATTTATTCCTGAGTTTCTTAGTACTTTTTATTTCTATATTAAATGATATATTTTCACCATTGTATATTCTTACTGGTTATTTAACATAAATATTCTTGACTAGAACCTCTATATAGCCTTATTTACTACATTGGAATCATCCTCATTGCTAACTAACCTCCTGCATGATACATATATAATTCATAGAATTATGCATTCTATATGGCCCACTTGAGTAAGGCACCACAGTATACCATAATTTTTGAAAGCATTTTTTTTTTGTTGTGTTGTTTAAACTTGAAAGAGACTTTAGAATCACCTGGTCTACTCTCATTTTTTACATGAAAATATATATAGGCTATTTCAGAGAAAACACTTGTTTCAAGGCCATACTGATTTCAGGTTAACATATATTTACGAGCACTTGCCTTGCATTTGATATCCTGATTCTAGGGAACCCGGAGTATGACACAACCATAAACTGAGATGGGGCATGTAGTAGCAACTCAATAAATTGCTTGATCGATTTGACTGCTTTATTTTGAAAAAAAATGTCATTGATAGAGGCCATTACACATCAGATTCGTGGAAAGCAAGGACTACAATCTTGAAAGTTATTTGAGTGTGATTTTGCATCATTTTGTAGTCCCAACAAAATCCTCTGTGAATTTCAGAAGGAAAAAAATCTACCATTGTAACTGGAAAAATATATAGCTGGCCATTTGGAGCTCCGGCAGGAAGCAAGTGAAAGGATTTCTTTTCCCTCTTAGGCCTCCTGAAGTATTTTCCATCTTACAATGAATTACACATAGTTCTCTGCCCCCGGGAGCCTACTTTTCTAAGTTTGTTTTTAAACATGGCAGGGGTTTGCAGACAGCTGCCACTAGAAACATCCATGACTTTATTCCCTTCAGTAACAGCTGAGTACATTAAGACATAGCAGTACTTTCCCAAGGGTTACATCCAAGCCAAAGGAGATTAGGGCAAGACTCAACTCATGCACACAAGAGTTAGCGCAAGTTAAAAATAGAAATTAATTTGTAAGAAGCTAAATTAAGAACCATGGTAAATAAGTCAATGTGGGTTGGGGGTGAGAAACTACGATATACCAAGCAAAATCTCTGGCTTTAAGATTTATTATATAATCAAGGCTGAGACCACATTGTTTGTAGTTCAAGTCCCAACTGTGCCATTTGCTAGCGAAGCAAACTTTGCGTTTTATTTAACCTCTCCGAGCTCCACTTTCCATATCTATACAGTGAAGACAACACTGCGCCTACTTAAAAGTTTCTATGAGAGTTAGATATGACCCTTGGCAAACATGTGCCATGGTGGTTGATACACAGTAAGCCTCAGTTAAGTACTGTAGACCCAAGGACAGCAACAGACTACTGACAGATAATAGTCTGACCCAGGGGAGAAGTAATTATGCTCGTGTGTTTTTAAGCCAATAGTTTAAGAGCCAGTTTTAAATCAACCAAAATAAGAGCTTCTTCGAGCATCATTCATTTTAATTCCATTACATATAGGCAGTATGCTAGGCGTTGTGGGTTATAAGGATAAAGAAGACATGGCTTCACCTTCCAGTGAGCACTAAATCTCAGAGAGGGAAAGGAATATCACCCAGGAATACAAGGGACTGTAATAAGTACCATATGATTATCAAAGGACTCTCTAATATCAGATGGAGAGTGATTGTGCTGGTTTATGTGATCAGGGAAAGCTTCAAGGAGGAGGAAGTATTTATACTGAGTCTCAAATAATCAGTAGGGTTTTGAGAAATGGAAGTCAGGTAGCTGACTGAAAAACTGAATAGAAAGAAATAGGGTCAGAAACAAGACATGAAGAAGATTGAGTATATATTCATTCACTCACTTATTCATTCATGTGATAGATATTGGGTGTTTTAGTTTGGTCGGAATATAGAACATGTGTGAGGAAGTCAGGAATACATCTCTGAACAGGTAGGTTGGACTCCAGACATGGAGGACAATATGGTATCCACTAAGCTATGATCCCACATATGGGAGAGTCAGAAGATCTTTATGAACAAGAGTAATTAAAAATGAGACAAACTTCTGCTTCTAAGAGGATTACCCTATAAGTTGGATGTTCTTAAAGGAATCCTGGTGGCAGGCAGTGAGGACCCTAAGATTTGAGTGTGGCAATAAGAACATTTTGGAGGACAGTTAGCAGGATTGATCACTATTTGGAGAAGGGCATAAACCCAAAATAAATTAAGTTACTCACATGTGTGACTCATGAAATAATGAGTCATTGTCAAGTTTTCAAGTCAGGAAGAAGCTGATGGGGGAAAGAGATGGAAGGAATAATGAGGCTAAGGTCAAATGAACATAATGGTTTTGAGGTTTTCATGGGAAACCTGAAGAAATCTTATGGTGAACAGAATCACCAAGGAGGCAAAAAAGGGGAGAAAGGACAGAACTTTGGTGGATGCCTATTTCTAACAAGTATAAAAAAAGAACAGAAATCAGTGGAGAAGCAGCTAGAGATATCAGAAGAAAGTCTAAAGAGCACAGGGTCACCCAAGCAAAAGGAAATTTCAAGAAGTAGATGATAAGCAGCACCATGGCTTCCAAGAGTTTGATGAAAAGTGATGAGAAATAAACATGAAATTTAGTGATTAGGAAGTCATGGGTGACCTTAAAGAAAACAATTTTAGCAGACAGGAGAGGTCAAACACAGATTACAGAGTCAGCAGGTCAATGTGAGATTAGAAAATGGTACTTGAGAGTAGATTGGTTTTGTGAAATTTGGCAGCATGCCCCAAATGGAGTTACAAGAAAATCCCATGGTCAATTTTATCTGCAACAATAATTCCTTTAATATGTTAACTGCTTGCATCACTTTTGTTCAAAGTACTTTAATTCACATTACCTAATGTTATTCTCACAACCACTTTGTAAGGCCAGGAGGTCAGGTACTAGTTTCCTCATTCATATAATATAAAGAGATCAGAGATATTCAGCAACTTATGCCAGGTCACAGACCTAATAAACAACATAGGCAGGACAAGGACCTAGGTCTTCTATCTCCTAGTCCAAAACCATTTCTATTGCTCCAAACCAAATATACAGGGACTTCTTGGCAATATGTCTCATGCTACCTGGCAATGAAAGTTTACAAATGACATATAAAGCCCATATGAAATGAAAAGCATATGGTGCATCAGAGACAAGGTAGGCTTTTCTTTTTCCAGCCCACTGGAGATATGAGGGTTAACCTGAATTTGACTTTCCTAGCCAGACACTTTCGTGCAATGAGATCAGGATTTCAGATTATCTTTCTCTCATCGTTTCATGTGGAGTAGCCAACCAAGGATAACCATTACTTTGCCAGTGTCTTGATTTGCCTACTGCCTTTCTATCATCAAAGAAGCTAATAATAACCCAACTTCCTGAAGCTCCCAAACCCATTTATTTTTTAATAATCTATATTGGAATCCTTACTCTTTTCTTTGATGTATGCAAGAACCTAACGACTAATATTATTGGTGGTGACAATAAAAGTTTCTGGATATTCAAAGTCAGGAGGGATGAGGTGGCAGTGAAATTTACTGGGATACTTTCCTTAAGAAAGGAGACCATCTGGCTTTTCTCCATGGAAGCATGATTTCTTAGTTCCTACCACTGGCATCCATTCTCCTCTGTCTTCTAATCCTTAGCCATGATTACTAGTCGATGCACAATTTTTTAAAAAGAGTCAAACAACCAAGATGTTCCATGGATATGATAGCACTCTCCTGGATGTTAATCTCAGAGAACAAGTACCTTTGGATAAAACAAGGACATGATACACTAGACTCTTCTAATTCATGAGCCATGAGAATTAGGTAGAATTACAGCATGCTTCAGGAGCCATTGGTTCACAACTAATCATAAACTGTATTTTGAACATGGATCTCTGTACTATTCAGATATTTGTGTGCTCTTGGGAGCTGTCATTGTCACTGACTGCTCCCTCAAAGAATCCAAGTTTAAGAATTTTTGGTGGAAGTAGTGACTTGCTGGCCCAGGAGAGCACTTAGTTCAGTGGTGGGAGAAGGTGCTACAGGGTGAGACTTCTAAACAGTGGGGTTCCTTTCCTTCTTTGCTCATCACCTGCCATCATGCTCTAGGTTTCTGAATAACAAGCACCTTGGAGAAACATGGTATCGTGGATAACATCTATCTATTATTCTATTAGTCAGGGACTTACCTCCCCTGGGAACCATGTGTGACCCTCATGAATCTCCTACTCCTTACCTTTCTCTTCCAAGGCCACCAACAATGCCAAACCTGAAAGGCTTGTTCCATGAAATTTTCCTCCATATCACATCCCTTTCTTTTAGTCCTTCAGTAATGGTGGGGGGTTAAAATATTAATTTTTCAGAAACTGTTCATTAAGTATCTACTATGTCCTAAGTCTGAGCACTCCAAATGAATAAAAATCATTTAGCCTCACAACAAACTCATGAGGCAGGTATTTTCCCACTTAGCTAATAGAGAAGCCAAGATCAAATGAAATAAAGGAACTTGCCAAAGGCCACAGGCAAGTTAGTTGTGGAGCAGCCTGTATTCAGACCCAGGTAGCCCAGTTCCTGAGCTCTTATACTTAAAAACTATGTTCTTTGTTAAGTTAAAGTGTGGGTTTGGGTGGGGATGCTGTGGTGGTAATCTGGACACCGCACAAAGCATTTGCAAAGGAGCCTCAGGGGGCTGAAATCCAGCCTCCCTCCACTCACAGGGCTGTGAGCGACAGGGCAGCATGCAGCAGCTGAATCTAGGGGTCAGCCACATCTGAAATTGGATTCTGGCTCTGTTCTCACTAGCTTAACAATACCGTAAAGTGCTTAGCATGGTGCTGGCAAAGAACACGTACTCAATAAATTTGTTTATATTGGTATGCGCTAAAATGCCCAATGATAGTACATTTCTGCTTCTGCCTTTCTCTGCTCCCTCAAAAGCAGAACCATAAATTACCTAGGTGGTCTTCAGAAGGGCACATCACTTTGAGGCATTAGTGGTACTTCCCTATCTCACATGTAGCAGGGTAGAGAACTCTCACAGTCAATGCCATCATAGAGGAGTGAGAAGGTAGTGATATTGTTAGGGAAAGAACACTTCTTTGGGCTACTCATCTTCACAGAAGCTGATTCCCTTGGGGGCATCAGCATAGCCACCCTTAGGAGAGGAAGATGCCAGCTTCTCAGGTATGAAAAGGCAATGTAACAGCATCTTTCTGTGTTAGGACTATTGAAAACAACAGTCTGTCTGACTCCTAGGAGGAAAAGGAGACTGGGAGCCAAATGGGAGCAATAGCCCAGCTACCTGGGAACTTGAGAGATAACTTTGGACAGAATAAAACTGCTAAGAACCAAGAACCATGACTGAAGGAGCCTAAGTGAAGTAAGGGGCACTCTCGAAAAATTAGGTAGTGAGGAAATAGGTTCAACTCTCTCAGAGGAGCCAAGACCTGGTTCATCAGCTTCCAGCATCATTTCCAGATTACTCAGGACCAGCTGTCAACAGCAACACATGAGACAGAGATAAGTAATGATCAGACTGTCCCCTCTTGCATGTAAAACCCTGAATAACCTTCACATTCTTTCTGCTCCTAGAATCTAATTTGTGGTTCTTGGAAACTTCAAGAGATGGAGACCTCAAAAAAAAAAAAAAAAAAAAAGGTAAAACTTCCTGCAATTCTGACATAGAGAACTCAGACAGGATTTGGTTGAAAAATAAAAGAAGGGTGACAATATTTCACCCCAGATTTGGGAAGCTCTTATTATTTATGACTATTGTTATTATTTATAAGGGTGAGGATGGGGACAATAAGTGCCTCATGAAGAGAAAGCAGCCCAGCCTCCCTTCACATTTTCCAACAGGAATGAGAAAAAAGAGTCAATGCAGGGTAAGGACTATAATCCCCTGCATGTCTTCTGTTTGAGGCTCCACCAGTGGAGTGGCCTTGAGTGTCCATGAGGAAATTGTCCCCCTTGAGGAGTAATTGGGGGAGAATGTGTGGTTAATGAGCAGAAGAGGAAATTTAGATCTAGGAATAATTGTTTTTGTAAACATTTCCAATTCAGGCAATGAAGCAATGACTAGTTCACAAGCTCTATTTATGTTTATAGAATTACATATATAAATTGTATTTACCCTCATTGCTGGGAGAATTAAATTAATCTCAATAAGGGCAAACAAATGTATAGAGGACCCATATAAGACCCCCAGATTTCCAGCAGAAATCAGTGCTTTTCCTTCTGAACTCCTCCCAGGGTGGTCTCTATTTACAAAGAGTCAGTCTGAGTGAATACCTCAGTGGCAACATTTCTACTGTGGATCTTGTAAGGACAAATGGAGTTTATGAGATTTCAACTTTTTTTTCAAAGTACTTCCCCAGCTATTATTTCCACTGGTTATGACAACCCTGGGATGTAGACCAGATATCTGGGAAGACCACTCAGGCACAGAAATGTTCCACTCTTTTTCAGAGCTTGCATAGCTGCTAGGTTTCATGATAGACCTGAAATTAGGACTCAGTCCCTCTCTTGCCAGCCCAGCTTCCTGATAAGCAGCACACCAAGTTTACAAATAAGAAAAAATAAGCAAAGAATGACAGTGTTGTCATTGATGTAGACTATGTGTCCTAATAAGCATAAAGCTAAGGTACCAACCACAGAAGCATCAAAAAATCATGCATTTTATTTATAAGACAAGCCGGAACAAAAACAAACAAATAGTTGCATTTTTACCACTTACTAAATGCTTGCTATATACATTACAATGCAATATACATTATATACTTTTTTCTCACTCAGTACTTAACCTTAGGAGGAAGGTATTAATCTCCCCACATTAGATGAAGAATATGAGACTCCAAAAAATGGAATAACTTGCTTTGATATAGAAGTAAGCATTGTGTACTTGAGTCTCTGTCTCATATATGCTTCTGCCCTCATGCTGGGTGGAACCCCTCCCACTTAACTCAGGAGTGGACTCATTAAGAACTTTACCCTGCCCAGCAGAGACCAGAACTGCTGGCAAGCTTCTACTGTCAATGAACTATTGAAAGACCAGGAGGAAGAGCCTTCACAGTGTCTGGCTTGGGCCTAAAGCTCCCCCAGGCTGTGGCACCATCACCATCAGTGTGGTTCTGCATCTGGGCACAACTGTGTCTGCCCAGGCCCTGGGCCTCTGGTTAAGTGTCCCTCTCACTCCCTTTGAGAACCAGGGGTTTCGTGCAAGATTTGGTCTCCTTTAAACGTGTTTTCAAGAAAGGCTATACTTTCAGTTGGTTGAGTATCCAGCTTTGGCTCAGGTCATGATATCACAGTTCACGAGTTTGAGCCCTGTGTCGGGCTCACTGCTGTCAGCGCAGAACCCGCTTCAGATACTCTGTCCCTCTCTCTCTCTTTGCCTCTCCCCTGCTTGTGCTCTCTCTCTCTTTCTCTCTCAAAAATAAAAACTTTTTTTTTAAAAAGGCCCTACTTCCATTCTAATCAAAGTGTACAATATCCATAAGGAGTTTAAAAAATTACTCTTTTCAGGAGTGTATTTAGGGAAAACGACTAAAGCTCGAACATACAAATTCTCAGAGAACCAAGGAGCCATCCTGGATTCCCTGAAATCCCATATTGTGCATGAGGAGGAGACAACACTGCTCCTTCCATGAGTGGGGGCAGTTTTAGGCATCTGGAAAAAAAGCTATTTTCCACATTTATCGTTAATGACATTGCCTTGGATGTCTATCTGCATGTAACTTGAAATAATCCTTACTCCCCCACAACCACCACCAAAAATGTTTTTGGAATAAACTACACTAAAAACTTGAACTCCAAATTGAACCAAATTCAATTGTTATATTTTATTAACTAATAGAGAACATTTAAATGCTTAAGTTTGGGGGGTCATTTTTGAGGTCATTCTTAATGATGGCCCCTATGAAGCCATCTTTATGACTCACACTTGAATAAATATTGCCATCACCTGATTCAATATGAGTCAACCATATTCCACATCCTGGTAAGTTGAAGTCACAATTAAAATTCTATTCAAATACAGGTTGTCTCTTGAAGTCCAGGCCTGTGGCCACGCTATCTTCTGACACATGAGAAAGTCACTCTGCAGGGAGAGAAGAATGGAATGGGAAGCAGGAGTGAGACACCGAGACAATCCCACCTTGAGTTCTGGTGCTTTCTCTTCTAGGTTCCAGACTCTTTACTGAGACCAGGTTCCTAGGCTCTGAAAGATGCACCTGGTTTTGCATAAGAACCAGCCAAAATATGGTGGAAGTGAAGAGTAAGCAGTAAGCAAAGTTTCTGGCTTTGTTAACTTCTGGAGTTTCAAATGACAGATTCATTAGGCAGTGTAAGAAAGTGATTAAAAAATTTTCATGCCAGTAAGTTTTGAACCCAGTGCTGTAACTAGGACAATTTACTCCCCCTGAAGTCCTATATGTCCATTTATAAAATGAGAATTATCACCCTAACCTCATAAGATTGCTGAAAAAATTATCTTATGTATACATATTGAGCTGTTTTTGTGGTAATAATGAGGCCACAGACCACTGGAGAGAAGCTCCAGAAAGGGCAAAGGTCACATCATGGAAGGTCTTATGTGCTATGCTAAGGGGTGAGATTTTATATTTCAGGCAACCAAGTAATTTAAGGGCTTTGTGGAAGGGACACATAAGGTTAAATTTGCATTTCAAAGAGATCCTAGAGAGAGTACTGGGCAGGAAAATTTGGAAAAGAGATGGCAAGTAGATAAAAGGGGCCTAGAGTAGTGAGAAGGTTGTGGTCACAGTGTAGGGGACAATGATGAAAGCTGCAGGCATTGGGTTTAGAGAGAGGAAGACAGCCATCTCCTAGCTCTCTCTGAGGGCAGAAAATTAGATTTATGAATGGAGGGGATTCAGTTCCTCCCATTTCACAATACCTATGGAGAGGGTTGTTTTGGTTTTTTTTTTTTTAAGTCACCTGTCCACAAAGTATACCATAATAGACAAAGTGTTCTATATTTCAGGACCATAGCAAATAGATATCATAATATCATGGGAGCTTGAGTTTCTAACAATATCACTATTGCTTTTAATCCCCACAGTCAGACCCCAGGATGGCAAATCTCTTTATTTAAAATAAACCCCAAATAAAACCCTGCATTATCCATTATAGCACAGAACCAAAGTATCACTGTTCTTTATCTAAAAAGATATGATATATCAAAAACAGTATGCCAACAAGTAGAATAACTATGTTAAGGGTCATTGTTCAGGAAAAATCAGAGGGAATCAGTGGCTTTATCTTTTGGGCCACACATGAAGCAGGCTCGGAGCCCCTGCTTTGCCAGACACCAGCTCTAAGCTCACTGTTTGAATATGGGCTCCCCAGACAGCATCAAGAGGACAGATGAAATGTTTCAGTTGCCCACAATTAGTTTAGAAACTCAATAAATATATATATCAGGCATGTGACTAACCATTTCTTTTTTTGTCTGTGCTTATTCTAATTATAGTTGAGAGTGGGGAGCACAGAAAGAAATTAAGTTTCATAGAAATGCCTGATTTACAGGATACAAATGAAACTCTTATAACAGTCTTGGAATTAAGACAGAAGATGAAGTCTGTTCTATGAGTCCTGTATTGCAAACTGAAGGCATCTGGGCCCCTACCGTCTCTAACCTTCTCTTCCCTTCCCTGGCCCACTCCCCATGCCTGTTCCCTACTGACACACACACACACACACACACACACACACATCATTTCTGACACTATATTTAACACTCCAGTTCATCTTTCAGGCTGGAGCGAGTGGGACCTCATCCTCTTTCTGAAATCCAACAATTCTAAAACCTGGAATTATTTCCTCAAGAACAATAAAATTGGGGAGGAGCCAAGATGGTGGAACAGCATGGAAGCTTTTTGTGCATCTAGCGCCCATGAAATACAGCCAGACCAACACTAAACCATCCTACACACCTAGAAAACTGATTGGAGGATTAACACAACAATCTGCACAACCTGAACCACAGAATTCAGCGGGTACTCAGCGTGGAGAGGTAAACTTGGGGAGAGAGAAGCCTGCGGTGGGCAGGGAGCTGCTTTTGCAGGTGGAGAGAGGACGGAGATGGGGAGAGAATATGGGGAAAGCACCCCTCCCCAAAAGCAGCTGGAGAGAAAGTAGAAAATTGGAAACAGCAGGGACTAAACTAAAAAGGGAAAAAGAAAGGAGAAAGGAGAGGGTTTAAATTCCATTAAGACTGTAAACAAAAGGGAGCACAAAGGCTGCAACTCCACAGCTCAATACCTGGTGGTGCTCTGGTGGGAAGGGCGAATCCCCAGGAACAGAGTGGGGTCCGGGAGGTTCTCGGGCCACACAGGAAAAAGGGGCTCCACTGCTGGAAGGACATTTGGTAGAGACAGTTGAAGCCACCTGGTCCCAGCTGACCCCAGAAGGTGGCCACTTTCGCTGGTGCTAGGACAAGGTCATTGAGGGTGAAGCCTGGTGCCAGATGTGTGTTGTGATTTTCCATAATCACTGAAATGCTGCTGCTACACTGTCTTGCAAACTTTTTGGGGGGCGGGCTGGCACCTGGCCAGTCTCAGGGCACTGGCAACAGCAGGATCCACCAGGAGTTCCTGGGTGTAGCTGATATTCGGCCATTGTTCATTTGGCCATTGCTCAGTGAGACCTTCCCGTAGAGGGGCAGAACAGGTCAAAGCCACAGTCTTTCAGAAGGGGCCAGGGAAAATAGCCACATCTGAGAAAAACTTGGGAGAGAGGTACCGCCTGGGCCTGGTCACAGAGAGTGAAAAAGCGGGGAGTGGGTGAGAGCTGAAGACAGAAGACCGGTGCGTGACTGCTGATCCGGGAGAACAGACTGGGTAGCTGGGTGGCGCCATTTTCACCACTCCTGCGCATGCGCATACGCACCTACGAGCACCACAACAATCAACCCCAGTAGGTTAGCAGTGCCATCTAGTGGAGAGCGGAGATGTTACACCGAGCCCCGCCCAACTGGGCCAACTTCGCCCTTCAAGAACACAAGCCTCACCGCCAGATTAATTTATGGACTATAAAGAGCTACATAGACTGACCTGTAGGGGAAAATGAAGAAATTTCAGTCTTACTTCAATCTGTTAGCAGGTTCATCTATTCAATTTTTTTTCATTTTTTTTCTTTTTCCTTTTTCTCTTTTACAATTCTTTTCTTTTTCTTGAATACAGAAAAAGAAAAAACTCATTTTTATTTTCAATTTTATTAAAAATATCTGTGTTTAATTTTTATTACTATATTTTTCACTTTTGTGTAAATTTTTTGAAATTCTACTTTACTTGCATCATTTTATTTTAGTCTACTTCAGTGTACTCACCTTTTCAAATTTTCAGACAATTTCCTTTTTTTCTTTCTTTTTCTTTTTTTCTCTTTTTTATTTCTTTCCTTTTTCTTGAATGCAGAAAGAGAAAAACTTCATTTTTACTTTAAATTTCTTTGAAAAATATTTTTATTTAATTTCTATTACTATATTTTTTGCTTTTATGTAATTTTTTTCAAATTCTATCTTACCCCCATCATTTTATTTTAGCCTACTACAGTGTATTCACTTTTTCAAATTTTCAAACGATTTCTTTTTTCTTTTTCTTTTTTTATCTTTTTTCTCTTTTTCGTTTCTTTTTTTTCTTAAATACAGAAAATGAAAAAATTCATATTTATTTTTAATTTTTATTAAAAATATTTTTCTTTATTTTTTCCACCGTATTCTTTACTTTTGTGTATATTTTTTCAAATTATATTTTACCCCCATAATCTCATTTTAGTCTACTCAGTGTATTCATTTTCTCAAATTCTCAAACGATTTCCTTTTTTTCACTCCACTCCCTTTTTTTTCTCTAATCTATCAAACCACTTTCAACACCAGGACCAAAACACACCTAGGATCTAGCATCATCTATTCAATTTGTGTGTGTGTGTGTGTGTGTGTGTTTAATTTTTAATTTTAATATTTTTTTAATTTTAATTTTTTTAATTTTAATTTTTCTACCTCATTAATTCCTTTTCTCCCTTCAAAATGACAAAATGAAGGAATTCACCCCAAAAGAAAGAGGACAAAGAAACGACAACCAGGGATTTAACCGACACAGATACAAGCAAGATGTCTGAACCAGAATTTAGAATCACAATAATAAGAATACTAGCTGGAGTCAAAAATAGATTAGAATCCCTTTCTGCAGAGATAAAAAAAAGTAAAAAAATAGCCAGAATGAAACTAAAAATGCTATAACTGAGCCGCAATCACAGATGGATGCAGCAGCGGCAAGGATGGACAAGGCAGAACAGAGAATCAGCGATATAGAGGACAAACTTCTAGAGAATAACAAAGCAGAAAAAAGAGGGAGATTAAGGCAAAAGAGAACGATTTAAGAATTAGAGAAATCAGTGACTCATTAAAAAAGAACATCAACATCATAGGGGTCCCAGAAGAGGAAGAGAGAGAAATAGGGGTAGAAGGGTTATGTGAACAAATCGTAACAGAAAACTTTCCTAACCTGAGGAAAGACACAGACATCAAAATCCAGGAAGCACAGAGGGCCCCCATTAGATTCAACAGAAACCGACCATCAACAAGGCATATCATAGTCAAATTCACAAAATACTCAGGCAAGGAGAGAATCATGAAAGCAGCAAGGGGAAAAAAGTCCCTAACCTACAAGGGAAGACAGATCAGGTTTGCAGCAGACCTATCCACAGAAACTTGGCAGGCCAGAAAGGAGTGGCAGGATATATACAGTGTGCTGAATCAGAAAAATATGCAGCCAAGAATTCTTTATCCAGCAAGGCTGTCATTCAAAATAGAAGGAGAAATAAAAAGTTTCCCAGACAAACAAAAATTAAAGGAGGTTGTGACCACTAAACCAGCCCTGCAAGAAATTTTAAGGGGGACTTTCTGAGGGGAGAAAAGATGAAAATGTGTGTGTGTGTGTGTGTGTGTGTGTATGTATGTGTGTATACCAAAAGCAACAAAAGATTAGAAACTACCAGATAACACCACCAGAAACTCCAACTCTACAAGCATCATAATGGCAATTAATTCATATCTTTCAGTACTCACTCTAAATGTCAATGGACTCAATGCTCCAATCAAAAGATATAGGGTAACAGAATGGATAAGAAAACAAGATCCAGGTATATGTTGTTTACAAAGAGACCCACTTTAGACCTAAAGACACCTTCAGATTGAAAATGAGGGGATGGGGAACCATCTATCATGCTAATGGTCAACAAAAGAAAGCTGGAGTAGCCATACTTACATCACACAACTTAGTCTTTAAAATAAAGACTGTATCAAGAGATGCAGAAGGACATTATATCGTAATCAAGGGGTCTATCCACCAAGAAGACCTAACAATTGTAAACATTTATGTGCCAAATGTGGCAGCACCCAAATATATAAATCAATTAATCACAAACATAAAGAAACTCATCAGTAGTAATACCATAATAGTAGGAGACTTCAAACCCCACTCACAGCAATGGACAGATCATCTAATCAAAAAATCAACAAGGAAACAATGGCTTTGAATGACACACTGGACCAGATGGACTTAACAGATATATTCAGAACATTTCATCTTAAAGCAGCAGAATATACATTCTTCTCCAGTGCACATGGAACGTTCTCCAGAATAGACCATATACTGGGACACAAACCGGCCTTAAGTACAAAAAGATCCAGATCATACCATGCATATTTTCAGACCACAATGCTATGAAACTCAAAATCAACCACAAGAAAAAATTTGGAAAGGTAACAAACACTTGGAGACTGAAGAACATCCTACTAAAGAATGAATGGGCTAACCAAGAAGTTAAAGAGGAAATTAAAAGGTATATGGAAGCCAATGAAAATGATAACACCACAACCCAAAACCTCTGGGATGCAGCAAAGGCGGTCATAAGAGGAAAGTATATAGCAATCCAGGCCTTCCTAAAGAAGGGAGAAAGATCTCAGATACACAACCTAACCTTATGCCTTAAGGAGCTGGAAAAAGAACAGCAAATAAAACCCAAAACCAGCAGAAGACAGGAAATCATAAAGATTAGAGCATAAATTAATGCTATTGAAACCAAAAAACAGTAGAACAGATCAATGAAACCAGAAGTTGGTTCTTTGAAAGAATTAGCAAAATTGATAAACCACTAGCCAGTCTGATCAAGAAGAAAAAGGAAAGGACCCAAATAAATAAAATCAAGAATGAAAGAGGAGAGATCACAACCAACACAACAGAAATAAAAACAATAATAAGAGAATATTATGAGCAATTATATGCCAATAAAATGGGTAATCTGGAAGAAATGGACAAATTCCTAGAAATATATACACTACCAAAACTGAAACAAGAAGAAATAGAAAATTTGAACAGACCCATAACCAGTAAGGAAATCGAATTAGTAATCAAAAATCTGCCAAAGAACAAGAGTCCAGGGCCAGATGGCTTTCCAGGAGAATTCTACCAAACATTTAAGGAAGAGTTAACACCTACTCTCTTGAAACAGTTCCAAAAAATAGAAATGGAAGGAAAACTTCCAAACTCTTTCTATGAGGCCAGTATTACCTTGATTCCAAAACCAGACAGAGACCCCACTAAAAAGGAGAACTATAGACCAATTTCCCTGATGAACATGAATGCAAAAATCCTCAACAAGATATTAGCCAACTGGATCCAACAATACATTAAAAAAATTATTCACCACGACCAAGTGGGATTTATCCCTGGTATGCAGGGCTGCTTCAATATCTGCAAAATAATTAACATGATTCATCACATCAATAAAAGAAAGGACAAGAACCATATGATCCTCTCAATAGATGCAGAGAAAGCATTTGACAAAATACAGCATCCTTTCTTGATAAAAACCCTCAAGAAAGTAGGGATAGAAGGATCATACCTCGAGATCATAAAAGCCACATATGAACAACCCAACACTAACATCATCCTCAATGGGGAAAAACTGAACGCTTTCCCCCTAAGGTCAGGAACAAGACAGGGATGTCCACTTTCACCACTGTTATTCAACATAGTAGTGGAATCAGACAACACAAAGAAATAAAAGGCATCCAAATCGGCCAGGAGGAGGTCAAACTTTCACTCTTCGCAGATGACATGATACTCTATATGGAAAAACCCAAAAGATTCCACCAAAAAAACTGCTAGAACTGATTCATGAATTCAGCAAAGTTGCAGGATATAAAATCAATGCACAAAAATCAGTTGCATTCCTATACATCAACAATGAAGCGACAGAAAGCGAAATCAAGGAATCGATCCCATTTACAGTTGCACCAAAAACCATACTTAAGAATAAATCTAACCAAAGAGGTGAAAAATCTACACACTGAAACCATAGAAAGCTTATGAAAGAAATTGAAGAAGACACAAAAAAATGGAAAAAGATTCCATGCTCCTGTATAGGAAGAACAAATATTGTTAAAAGGTCGATACTACCCAAAGCAATCTACATATTCAATTCAATCCCTATCAAAGTAACACCAGCATTCTTCTCAGAGCTAGAACAAATAATCCAAAAATTTTTATGGAAGTAGAAAAGACCCCGAATAGCTAAAGCAATCTTGAAAAAGAAAACCAAAGCAGGAAGCATCACAATCCCAGACTTCAAGCTATACTGCAAAGCTGTAATCATCAAGGACAGTATGGTACTGGCACAAGAACAGACACTCAGATCAATGGAACAGAATAGAGAACCCAGAAATGGACCCAGAAACGTATGGCCAACTAATCTTTGACAAAGCAGGAAAGAATATCCAATGAAATAAAGACAGTCTCTTCAGCAAGTGGTGCTGGGAAAACTGGACAGCGACATGCAGAAGAATGAACCTGGACCATTTTCTTGCACCATACACAAAAATAAACTCAAAATGGATGAAAGACCTCAATGTAAGACAGGAAGCCATAAAAATCCTCGAGAAGAAAGCAGGCAAAAACCTCTTTGATCTTGGCCACAGCAACTTCTTACTCAACAAGTCTCCAGAGGCAAGGGAAACAGAACCAAAAATGAACTACTGGGACCTCATCAAAATAAAAAGCTTCTACACAGTGAAGGAAACAATCAGGAAAACTAAAAGTCAACCGACAGAATGGGAGAAGATATTTGCAAATGACATATCAGATAAAGGGTTAGTATCCAAAATCTATAAAGAACTTATCAAACTCAACACCCAAAAAACAAATAATCCAGTGAAGAAATGGGTGAAAGACATGAATAGACACTTTTCCAAGGAAGACATCCAGATGGCCAACCGACACATGAAAAAATGCTCAACATCACTCATAATCAAGGAAATACAAATCAAAACCACAATGAGATACCACCTTACACCTGTCAGAATGGCTAACATTAACAACTCAGGCAACAAAAGATGTTGGTGAGGATGCGGAGAAAGAGGATCTCTTTTTCATTGTTGGTGGGAATGCAAGCTGGTGCAGCCACTCTGGAAAACACTATGGAGGTTCCTCAAAAAGCTAAAAATAGAATTACACTATGATTCAGCAGTTACACTACTAGGCATTTATCCACGGGATACAGGTGTGCTGTTTCGAAGGGATACATGCACCCCCATGTTTATAGCAGCACTATCAACAATAGCCAAAGTATGGAAAGAGCCCAAATGTCTATTGATGGATTAATGGATAAAGAAGATGTGGTATATATATACAATGGAGTATTACTTGGCAATCAAAAGAAATGAAATCTTGCCATTTGCAACTACATGGATGGAACTGGAGGATATTATCCTAAGTGAGTTTAGTCAGTGAGAGAAAGACAAAAATCATATGACTTCACTTATATGAAGACTTTAAGAGACAAAACAGATGAACATAAGGGAAGGGAAACAAAAATAATATAAAAATAGGGAGGGGGACAAAACGGAAGAGACTCATAAATATGGAGAACAAACTGAGGGTTGCTGGAGGGGTTGTGGGAGGGTGGATGGGCTAAATGGGTAAGGGGCATTATGGAACCTACTCCTGAAATCATTGTTTCACTATATGCTAACTGATTTGAGTGAAAATTTTAAAAAATAGAAAATAAAATAAAATAAATTAAAATTTAAAAAAAAGGAACAATCAATGGTGTGATTTCCGTGTGAATGCCCTGTAGATGGCAGATGTTATGTATATACAGAATATTCCTCAGAATACAATCGTTAAGAAGAACCATTTTACTTTTTGTGGTGCTTAAATCCATAGGTCCTCCCAATGCCTTGACACATAATAGATTTTGCAAGACAGCTCTAGGAATTCAGTGTTTCCTGGCCTTAGCACTTATGAACTGTATAACCTTGTACAGGTTTGTTAACGTTCTCCCTGAGCGTCAATTTCTTCAACCATAAAATGGGGGTAATAATAGTACCTACATCATAGTCAATAGGGTGGGGGTGAGGGTTAGTTAACAGTTCAAGAAAAGCCCTCAGCACAGTGTCAGGCATACACTATGCATTCAGTAAATGTTATGTTACCACTATCTTAATTATTAGTATTACTATTTTTGTTGGTCTGAAACAAAATGATAATGAAGAGAGAGGAAAAGTTATTAAGGCTCCTCCCAGATACAATTCACCCAACATTTGTTAGTGTCTCACATATGTTGCTTTGAAGTGACTGGTGCTTTCAGCTTCATGGACAATCATGGCTCTCTCCCTCTCTCCTTCCCCTTCTGAGTGGGTCCAAGCTGAACCTGAACTCTGTTCAAAGGATATACTTGAGGAAGGGAACAAGGCTGTGCTGGAGGCAGGTGGTGCAAACCCAAATCCTGTCTCTGCCACCTAAACAAGTTCTTTAAGCGTTCCAAATCCTTACTTCCTCCTCTACCATGGGCACAAATATATCCATCTATGGAATGGTTGTCATTATTAGGCTGAATGAAAGAATACATGTAAAAGAAATGTAGAATATGATCATGGAAGGAAACAGGGCCAAGTGTTGCCTTCCCAAGGATACATGCAATAAACTCAAGGAATCCCTCCTTCATGAAACTCTAAAGGTTGACAGACACCTATCAGGGCACAATGGTTTCCATAGATGAGCTTGACTATTACATCTATTCCATATCCTATCAAAGAAGGGGCAAGCATCCATAGGACAGGAACCAGGTGGTATTAATGTCCTAGGTGCCATCTCCTATATTTGGCTCCCATTAGCTCTCTCTTCCTTCAAGTCTCTGCTGTGAGGTTTACTTTGTCATGAAGTCTTTTTAAATTTAATGGGGAGGGTAAGTATCCTGCCTCTTCTCTGATTATATAAAGAAAACTCAAGTCCAAGCTAAAACTAGTGAAAGAAAGTCATTCAACAACCACAGACAGGTATGGGTAATTGTTGATTTCTTTTTTTTTTTTTAATAAATGTGCGCTTTGAAGGCCACAAGCTGCCTCTTAATAGATAAATAATAGATAAATAAATAATAGATAATAGATAAATAATGCCTCTTAATAGATAAATCTTTATCTATTTAATCACTGCTTGCCTTATGTTAGAACACAAAGAATACAGTTGGAAAAAAATTAATGACAATATTGTATCAAAGAGAAAAATAAGGATAAGGAAATGAAAGGAAATTGGGGTAAGGACATAAAAAAGGCACAGCCACCTGGGTGGCTCAGTCAGTTGAGTGTCTGACTCTTGGTTTCAGCTCAGGTCATGATCTCATGGTTCAAGGGTTTGAGACCTGCATTGGGCTTCTCACTGCTAGTGCAGAGCCTGCTTGGGACTCTCTCTCCTTCTCTCTCTGCCCTTCCCCCTACTCTCAAGCATGTGTGCTCTCTCTCGCTCTCTTTCATGCTCTCTCAAAATAAATAAATGACATTTTTTTAAAAAGATATAGCAAAAATTGTTAGAGGTAGGTCACAAGTTCTGTTTCATACTTCCAAATATTAAGAAATAATAATCAGCTGTGTGAGAGGTACAGCACACAGGAGACAAAAAGCCAAATATTCTGGTACTGGGACTACAGACAGATTTTGCCTGTGAGACTTTATGAAGGAAGATAGTGTCACGGCTTCCAACTAGTCTCTCTGCATCTATGCTTGCCTGGGAAATCTGTCCTCCACTCAAAAACTAAAATGATCTTCCTAATGAACAAAGTTTATTATATTACTTCCCAGCTTAACACCTTTCAATGTCTTTTTGTCCTCGGGAAAATTTTGTTCTGAGAAGCGCTATACTTGTAAGTACTGTATTTAATAATCAGCTCTTGGAAGGGGGCAAAGACCCTGTCTTATAGTACTTGCCAATTACTGTGGTGTGACTAGTCCTACCAAGGCCAATTTCAAGCTACCAAAGTGATGGCACTAAAAGCAGATTGGGATGAGATGTGAAACTGAACAAAAAGAACGTCACTTAACATGGGACTTGGGAGAACAGAAGAGTGAGGGTCTCGTGCCCAACAACTTGTCATCGATGGCAGACCTCAACAGGAGCCTACTTTACTACACCAGCAGGAGGAAGGAAGAATTTCTCCTGGCCTGCAAAAAAAAGCTTGGCTGAAAAGAAAACACAACTCATCCAACGGGAAACCACCACTAACTTCTACTCTCATTTTCCCTCAGGGCAGCCCCTCCCAACTTCCTCCTTTTCTCTATAAAGTAACATTTCCTCCCTTTGCTCACCAGACTTGTCTTTGGTTGCCATAGCTTGCGATTCTTTTGCTATTCTCAGATAAACCCATTTTGCTGGTAAAATAACTGGCTGTTTTACTTTTAAGTCTGACAACACTATTGTATAGAATTTCCACTATACAGGGGAGCATGGGTGGCTCAGTTGGTTGAGTGTCCGACTTCAGCTTAGGTCATGATCTCACAGATAGTGGGTTCAAGCCCCATGTCGGGCTCTGTGCTGACAGCTTGGATCCTGGAGCCTGCTTTGGATTCTGTGTCTCCCTCTCTGCCCGCTAGTGCTCTATCTCCCTCTCTCTCTCAAATAAATAAAAACATTAAAAAAAACTTTTAGAATTTCCACTATGCAGATACAAGAGATATAAATAATCTCAAGAACATAGATAAGAGTAAAATGTAGTAAAGTAATTAGCAAGTGATAATTCTTAAGAATTATCTTTTTAAAATACAATTTAATTATAAACTTACATAATTGGATTTTTAATTAAAACTGTGTTAAAAAATACCTTGCAAAATTCTAGAATATTTAGCAGTTGACCATTAAAGCTGGTCCCATCATACCACTGCTCATAAGATATGTCCCCAGGTGTCTTCTCCAGGCTCATCTCTGTCTACTTGCCCTGCACACCTTCTGCTCCAGACATCCTGAGGCACTGCAAATACCTTTCTCTTATTTCAGACCCCTTATTTATGCTGTTCCCTTTGACTGGAAGATCCTGGCTAAGATCTTACTTGTCCTGCAGATCTCCATGTACACATTTTTCCCTCCAGAAAGTTTTCTCTAGCCCTGTAAACTGGTGTGGGAGTTGCATAGTACACTTAACCTTGCCCAAACCTGGCCTTTGTCCTTGGTTCCTTGAGGTAATATCACTTGAAATGTCCTGTCTGATACGTGTCTTTGTTTATTTGGAGGATTTGGGCCACACCCAATAATATATGCTAACATTGGTAGAGGCTCTGGGCCACAGGATATCCCCATGACTCCCAGAGGGGCTGGAAATGAAAATCATCCATGGATGGTCAACCATATCTATGCAACTGAGCACCAATAAAAACACTAGACACCAAGGTTCAGGAGATCTTTTCTCAGAACAGCAATGTTCTGTACATATTGCTATACATCACTGCTGAGAGATGTTCACACAGTCCATGACTCCACTGGCAGAGGACAACCAGAAACTTCCCATTTGGAATTTGCTGAGCTCTGCCCCAGGTACCACTTCCCTTGGCTGATTTTGATGTTTATCCTGTGTTGTAATAGGCCATAATTTTGACTACAGTTAACCCATGAACAATATGAGTGTTAGGGGTGCTTCCCCCTGTGCAGTTGAAAATCTGCATATAAATTTTGACTCTCCCAAACCTAACTACTGATAGCCTACTATTGACTGGAAGCCTTACCAATAACATAGTCAATTAACACATATTTTGTACATTATATGTATTATATACTGTATTCTTACAATAAAGTAAACTAGAAAAAAGAAAAGGCTATGAAGAAAACCATAAGGAAAAAGTGTATGGTACTATATTTATTGAAAAAAATCTGCATAGAAGAAGACCCACATAGTTCAAACCTGTGCGGTTCAAGGATAAACAGTATAACCACTTTCACTGACTTTCCATGACTCCTTCCAGTAAATTATTGACATTGAGTTGGTCTTGGAGACCCCAAACTTGCAATTGGTGTCAGAAGTGAGGGTAGTTTTGGGGATTCCAAAACTGTAAAGTGGACCTTTTAGGTGCTTTCACTTACTATGACACACATATCACCCTCTGGAGCTTTTGCCTATCTCTCTGAGAATAGGGACTGTGTCTTCACTACTACATCCCTAGAACCTAACCCCTGGTAAAACGTAGCCACTCAAACATGGTGGAATGAATTCAATAGGCAATATTCTCACATAGATACAATAGCCACATACTTGTTCCCAAGGACAGTTTTTATGATAGCTTGCATCAGTTAAACCAAGGACAGTAATGACTGAAGCACATTCAATAAAACCATTTCACAAGAAGCCAAGAACCATGTCTTTATTTGATCTAATAATAATTTGATTATTTCATTTGATCTAATAATAATATTTAGACTATAATAGAATGGAAAATTATTCTTCAGATAAGCTTTTATCATGTTGTTTCTTCCACATGACCTTCTAATGAAAACTAGACTGAACAATATGAGGGCTTATTTTGGGGGACTTATCTGGAAGACAGATAAAAGGGTTGGCTCAGAAGCTTCCTAAGCCAGCTGAGTCCAGAGAAAGATTGACACAGACCTGAGTAATATACAAACATCTGACCAGAACACCTGGTTGAGCAGAGGGCTATCACAAAGTTGGAGAGAGATAACAAAATTTCATTTATTTGTTCTTCATGAGAGTAAAAATGAGAACTTAACCTGGGTCTGCCACAAAAAAAAATGACAGGTCAAGTTCTTTCACCCCTCTGAACCATAGTCTACTCATCTGCACAACGGGGATAAGAACAATCACTTTGTTTCACAAAGATGTTGCAGGGAACAGAGTGGGGAATAAGTGTAAGAACTTTGAAAATATTGTTCTTCTACTATTGGTAGACTAGAGACATGTCCTACTTGGACACTTATTTAATGGTATTTGAGATTGTTAATTAGTTGAAAATAAAATGCAGTAAATCATCAAGGTCTACCTGGTCGCAGGTCAGAACTGTAGCATAGTGGCAGCAGCTAATTTTTATCAAGTACTTAACATGTGCTGCACACTGGGCAAATCCCTTTGTATCATTTTATCCTCATGACTCTGCAAGGTATGTATATCATTAGCCCCATTTTCAGATGAGGAAACTAAGGCTCAGGAGTATGAGGTAACTCGCCCAAAGTCACACGGTAAATAAAGAGAAGAGCTGAACCTCGAGCCCAGATTTGTCTCTTTGCAAAACCCCAATTCTTACCACTACACAGACCTACCCTTCTGTGGAAGGGGTAGGAGAGGAAATATGTGGTATGTTTTTGGCCATTGTGTAGCTATGCTTAGGGATTTCCTCACAGCTCTCTCCAGTATTCACACCAGGGCTGGGTGGGGTGAGGAGGAGTGGTGTGTGGACATTTTAATGTGCAATGTATTGCCAGCCACTAACCATAGTAAATATTACAACCCCCATTTCAGACTGTGCCCCAAAGACTGGATAAGATTGCCCATGGGAAGCCAGAAATGTAAGTCTATTTTATAATCCATTTGAACAGGGTGCTGAGATAAAATTAATTCATGACAACTTGTTCTCAAACTGTGAATTTTTGGGAACATTTCCAGTATTCATTAGCTTTCAGATTCACACTTCCACCTGTGTGTTGAAAAGTTGTTTTATCAGTTCCTAGAGCAAGAGGATAAAATATATAGGGGAACTGACTTTGTCTCATTTTTTTTCTTTAATTTTCAATTTTTAAATGTCAGTAGACAAAGTTAAAAAAAGGTGGTCAGGAGTCTTCTAACTCCCAAATCCCTTTCCTGTTAAATTTAGTTTTCTTTATGTTCATTTGTTCCTCATGCTCTGGGTTTCTCTCCAATGGGAATCTTGTTTTAAGTGAATTACATATAAAGTAGGGTTTGTTAGAAAGAGGCTCCTCCTTATACACTATAATAGCTTTCTCAGCCAATAAATACTAAAACTGACCTTATTTTAAGGCTACTATAACTTGAATGCCCTTGAGCTTAATGCTACATCAAGACTCAGTAAATTCTGATGTTCTGAACAGAAACTTAACTAGAGAGAAAACAGCTATCATCTGGACAGTAAAATCACAGATCTCTTTTCAAGTAGCAGAGTTTAGCATTTCCCAATGTAACTGGCTGGTTATGCTGAAGTTAAAATTGATTTTCCAATTCCTCCCTCTACAATGCTTGCCTCATCATACACTAGACCTACTTCTTACTTCTGACCTATGACAACCTAGCCCAGCTTGATTAGCATCTCAATAAGGCTAGGAATGCAATTTATATATTTTTATTTTTACACAAAAGCTGTAACATCCTTCCCACCCCCAACCTCCCAACCATAGTCCCTACTAATACATTTGAAATTTCCCAACCTTGGTAATTTTTAAATATCCTGTCATTCCCCACTTCTGTTAATTCACACTCAGGGAGAAACAAATCAGAACAGATGTTCTCCACTTCATTTTCCTGCCTATCTGACGGAAAGAGATTTTGGCAACAGTGACATCAGACAGGAAAACTGAATACTGTGGAATTCTCTCTTGCGAAGACAAGGCTTGAAGAGATAATTGTGGTCTAAAGGGAGAATGATGTCCTGACCCTCTACTTCTCATCTGCCCTCAAAGTCCTGCCTTTTTGTCTTTGCTTCTCCTCTTTCCCTTCCTACTATCTCACACCAATTTTTTTTTCAACGTTTTTATTTATTTTTGGGACAGAGAGAGACAGAGCATGAACGGGGGAGGGGCAGAGAGAGAGGGAGACACAGAATCGGAAACAGGCTCCAGGCTCCGAGCCATCAGCCCAGAGCCCGACGTTCTCACACCAATTTTTAAATTGAAGTATAATCAACACACAATGTTATGTTAGTTTCAGGTGTACAATACATGATTGAACAATCCTACATGTTACTCAGTGCACATCACATTACTGGTCACCATCTGCCAATAACCAATACCGCCTTATTAAGGTATTATTGCCTAGATTCTCTATGCTGCCTTTTTCTTCTCTGTGACTTAGTTATTGAATAAGTGGGAATTTGTGCCTCTTAATCCCTTTTATCTACTTTGCCCATCCCTCCACACACCTCCCCTCTGGCAACCACCAGTTTATTCTCTGCATTTAAGAGTCTGTTTGAGGTTCCCCACACCTCCCACCCAAATTTCCCCCACGCTTTGCTTAATACGTTTGATAAAAGAGAGTCAAGGGGGTGAATCATCCAGGTGCTTTTTCTCGATTATCTGTTTGCATGCTTAGCAGACACCAATTAATGTATAGCTGTGTCAGTAAAAACAGAAACATATGAACTACTGAAGACATTTCTAAGGCAAGAGTTGGCTGGCTAGATCGACAAGCACTTGTATTCTTTAAATTTAAAAAGACTTGTCAATGAGGGATTTTTTTTTTAAACACTCTGATTTGATGAGCAAGGGAATAGCTTCAGAGAAATGTATAAGAAAGTCATATTTATATCATTGTAAATTTTCTAAGCAGCAAGGACTTGAAACATGCTTTTTAAAATAGCCAGATAGAGAAATCTTGGTGTGAGCAATTTACACTTGAAGTGACTGTTCTGTCTTTAGAACACTGGGAAAAGCGAGGTGTTTAATGTATCTTCCAGACAATTACAAAGCAGTCCTTGATCAAAACCCTCCTCGAGGGATATTGACAAATCTGCCCAACTGCAAGAATCTCCTGTAGAGAAAATGATCTATGAGATTACCTGCTGGCGGGTTCATGGGTCAGATTGTCAATATCTAGAGAAGGATCACAGAAATAAACATTTCGCGTTTGCTGTCCTGACGTCTATATTTATGGTCCTGTTAAAGCAGTTGGTCAATCAAAACCAGTTAAAGCAATTACAATTTTCTCTGGCTACATGCAAGAGAAAGAAACAGAACTCTTTGTGATGAGAGGTCAATAAAGCAAGACAATCCAAAATAGCTTTTTATTCATGTGGAGGGAACGTGGTAGTATTATATCTTGTCACTTGTAATTGTCTGATTAGACGAATACGCTGAAGACGTATTAATGTAATGAAGTCAAATACTCAATTAGATTTTATTTTTTCTTCCCTTGCTACATTGTTTGAGGTCCCAACAGAATTTGGAACAGAATGTTCCTTTCCCTATTGAGTCTGACTCCTTTATATGTGGCAAATATTTATTCTTTTATCTATGTTTCAATTGGAGCTGCAATGAATGGGTCCATTTTTCTCATGGCTTGACTCTTGCTGTCAAACAATATAGGTGATGTTAGGCATAAAATTATCTTGAAGATGACACAAGTCACTAATGTGAGACAAATTGCATGTTAGATTCTAACAGCAAACCTCCTTGAAGGAGTAAGAGAAAGTATAATGGCTATGTCTGAAGGACGATGTGATTTCCAAAATGTTGCCCCAGAGTCTGAAAACAACCTGGGAAAAGACACATCAAACTGTAAATCTCCTGAAGGGTTAAATAGAAAGACAGGTATAATGAACCAGCATCTGTTTTGGTAAACCTTGCTCTTCAAATCCTTGAACGAGGAGTAATATGATTTCTGATTAAGAGCTCAGGATCTAGATTTGGGCAAAGCTGCCTTTGCCCTACTTACTGATGGCATGACCTTAGACAAGTTAGTTTCCCTCTCCAATCCGCAGTTATCTCATCTGTTAAATGGGAATAATTATAGAACCTGCTTGATAGAATTGTTACGAGTTTTAAATTATATAAAGCATGCATGGCTCTTGGTACAGACTGTACCATAATAAGCACTCAATAAGTGTCAGCTATTGTTAGCTAATTGTTAGCTGCTGGTAGCTAATTGTTAGACACCATTAGCTAATGCATAGTCTATGGTTACTATTAGCAAGCTGGCTGGTATTCAATTTAGCAAACTTTTATCTGGGGTCTTCTACATAGAAAGACACTAGATGGCTTCAAAGATAAGTAATGCCTCATCCCTGTGCTCAGTTGAGGGGGGTTAACCCTGGTGTTCACCAGTCTCTCAGAAGGCAGACAGAGGTAAGTGTCTGAGGAATCATGAGAGGTGCCTTCTGAAAGGCTTCTACTTCCATCCGGACTCTTACTCTCATCCAGTCTCTATGCAGGATCTCATAAAACCTTTCAGTATCCTCCTGGTGAACTAAAAAATGAAATCCAAAGTACTTACTCTGGGCTTCTTGGTCCTGCCTCACCGGGCAGCCAGAGACCTCATTTGTGATCACTCTGTCTCTTTCTCACTACAAGTCCCCTTGACTTCACTATGGGGCCTTTGCCTCAGTACCTTCCCTCCTCAGGAAATGTTCCCCTCCTTTTATTTGCTGAGTTAATTCTCACCAACTCTTCGGGTCTCAGCTGTGGTGTCACTTTCTGATGGGGACTTCTTTAACTTCCTCACTGCCCACCACTGGTCTAAACGAATTTCTCTATGCTTTTCTCTTAGAATAACTCATCTTTTTCCTTTATGATTGTTAAACATTTATTTCTGTGAATTCACAAAAAGCATCTAACACCTCCACTAGGCACAAACTCTTTGAAGTCAGAGACCATGACCATTTTAATCATCATTGTATGCCTACTTGTTAGCACAAAGCTTGGCATATAGTAGTTGCATGATAAACAGTGAAGAAATCTGCTAAAGGGTAATTTTTTTTGTTTTAAAAAAGGGTAAAATCATGATTCTCATACAGATATAAAATAAAAATGTGTTAAAGATTTTAAGTCATTATTAATGAGGGAACGAGGCAGATGTTAAACTGAGTCAAAGGAGTACAAAATAATAGACATCTAGAATCCATTTATAGATCTGGGGTATTGAAATGAATGTGCAAATTGAGACAAAACTAGCTTCTTCCATAGTGGGAAGGAAATTTAACTGAACCTTCACCTGACAGAATTTTTGAGTATTTATAGACAAGAATTATTTTGCATTGCTTTTAGTTATCTGCAACTTACAGAGTTGTAAAATAGCTCGAAGGCAATGGAAGGCTAAAATCAGAGAGCTCAGAACAAAGTACTCTTACAGAGTACATAGATTTCTACTGTAACACATTTTTCTCTACAACAAATAGATGGTAATTATGGGGTACGTAGGAGAGTCCCACTTCATTCTTCGGGTGGGTGAGAGATATCAGAAGTCTTCATAGAGGAAAAAATAGTTGAGCTAAGTCTCGAAATGTAGGTACGATTTAATGGTAACTGCTTGAGATTTTTGAGCAGATCTGTAGAAAATTTCTCTAGTAGCCATGGACTCTTGCAGGCAGGGATACAGTGTGGGAGACAAGACAGGAGGCAATTTCAAGAGCCCAGGAGAGAAAGAGCTAGGGAGGAGGAATGAGCACCCAATGGAGGGAGAGGGCCCTGAATTCTGATTCCTGCACCAGCATTTCTTCTCGACTAATTTACAGCTCTCTCTGGGCCTAATCCAAGAAATGTATAGTTAGCATTTGGCACCAGGGATACAATGATGAAGAAAAAACAGGCATGTGACTTAGATTCTGCGGTACTGATTACCTGGATAATAAGGAAATGTTGACGTCCTGAAGAAGTCTCCAACCTCTAAGATACTAGTAGGTAGAGGTGTACTTCCTAACATCATATTGAAATGAGAAAAAGCACCTCCAGTCTATGACTGGATTATAATACATGGATCATATCAGGAAAATTCCTTATCCCATAACTATCATTACCGATTTCCTTCTAGTACAGGGGTCAGTTAACTTTGTGTGTAAAGGGACAGATGGTAAATAGTTCTGTTTTGGGTGCTATACTATCTCTTTTGCAACTATGTAACCCTGCTGTTATAGTTTAAAAGCAGCCACAGATGATATGTAAAGAAATGGACATGCCTCTGTTTCAATAAAACTTTATTTTCAAAACTAAGCAACGGGCCAGATATGCCCTGAATTCCATAGTTTGTGAACACTTGTTTTTAAAGGTGAGTGGCTGAAGATCATTAGAACTGTGAGCCAATGGAGGGCAGTTTATTTACCTCTGTTCCAAATAGTGCCTTGCACACAAATTTTAGAAAATCCATTGTAAAAGAAAAATGTTTAAAAGGGGATCCTCCACTGAACTTTCATAACAATGGATATTCATTACAGCATTCGTCACATCCTACCTGGTATTCGAGTTATCTGTGCATGTGTCTTTATTTCTTCTAAGGCTTTAAACTCCTAGAGGGGAGAAACCATGCCATTTTCAATCTTTCTATTTGTCCCTTGATGTGTAAGTGCTAAACAGTGTTTCCTGGATGAGTGAGTGAAATCATGTTTTTGAATGGCTCTTTCATGGCCTCAGTGACATACCAGGCCTTCCCTGGTGATTGGCAGCATCTCCACAACTTACTCCAGGAGCAAAGCATCTCTTCCAACAGGACACTCACGCTTGTGATCACCACCGTGTGTCTCTCCCTCACCTTTCTCCCTACTTTGCGGGACTACTCTTGAATGAGTGGTTACTTGCCTTCTTAGGAAATGTCCTCTTAGCGGCTGGCCATGACCCATTTAACATAATTCAATGCAGCATTCATATATTTTTCCCTTGGGCTGTCCTTTTCATGTGCATGTCTGAGAGCTTTTGAGGAAGGCACAGAGTTTTGTTGTGGGTCATTTTATACACACTGCAGATAATAAACTGTTAATGGAAAGAAATATCAGCTACATTCAAATTTCCAGTTTGTTTGTTTTTTTTTTCAATTTTCCTTAAGTATTCTTTCCTTTGTGAGAACACCGAGCCCTCATTTCCCTGCCTACAATAGCTTTTTCATAAAGTGCTTTTTGCTTTTTTATTTCCTTTTTTTTTTTTTTAAGCTTTTAAGCAGTACCAGATGTTCAAAGAAACTTTCTCTGATTGGTGTCCAGAGAAAACAAAAAGCATGTATCACTTCAAGCCTGACCTACACAAGGGGAAAATGGACCAAACAAAAGCTGCCAGGATTAAACGCACTGCAGATGGTATAAAAGGAAAATTCTAAAGTCGTATTTTTTTTACCCCTTATGCTTTCATTGTTCCTCTTCATACCTGATTAAAGAGTTAATTGTTGTTAGGAAGAAAAGATAAAGTAGGAGAGAGAAAAGCCACAAGAAAAGCACTTTATCTGAGGCTCATCTCCTGGCTTATGTGAGTCTAGGCCAGGGATCCTAGGGAGGCCCACATTCAACCAGGGAATATTGAAGGGTGTTTTGAGAGAGGAAGGAGATTCTGCGACCAAGTAAGTTTGAGATATATTTGTTTAAACAAGTTAAACTATAGGCCAACCAGTATCATGAATTTCCAAAGGGGTATATATAGCTTTAGCCTTTCCCAATAATCTGTACAGAATACTTTTATTGCAGAATATTTTACAGAATTAATGCCACTTTGGCATACACTTCAGGAAATTCCCTCTGCTAGGAAAACTAGATTTGCTAGAAAAATTAGGCACCATGATCTTTGGTATCATAAATGCTATGATATTTATAAAATGCTGGCTGACCACCTGGCATCATGTAATGCAGTGTGGAAGTCTCCTGAGTCCTTGTCTCCTGTCTCCAAAGGGGACACAGTCTGCCTGGAAAAATACAGTACATACACCTGAAAGGTTACTCAGTGAGACAGTGCTAAACCAGTGGCCAGGGATGTAACAGCTACAGTGTTATATGTATGTATGAATATATATATATATATATATATACACACACATATTAATGTTTATTTATTTATTTTGATAGAGAGAGAGAGAGAGGCAGAGAGAGGGAGAGAGAGGATCCAAAGCAGCCTCTGCACTGTCAGTACAGAGCCCAACATTGGGCTCAATCTCATGAGCCAGCCACTTAACCGACTGAGCCACGCAGGCGCCCCACTACAGTGTTTTTAAATGATGTGTGGAGAAGCCAGAGTCCTTGAAGTTACCACAGGGCTGCTTCTAAAGGAAACAGTTAAGGAGAATGTCAACCAGGGAAGGCTAAGGTCCTCAGTCCTGAGTTAGCACAGAAGATTCCACTTGAAGAAAGTATCATGCTGTTGTGAAATGCCCACATTATTAATGTATACATTTCCACTCAATAAATGAAAAGATGTCAGGCCATCCCTGTTTGCACATATTTCCACCTCAGAGCAGAATGCCCTTTCCTACACTTGTAGGAGGCAGAAATGGGAACATGGATAGCCAGACAAGAACTGAGGAGCAGAAAAGGGAGGAAAAGAGTTATGAGAGAAGGTGGAGAGAGCTCCATAATAAACAGATGGGGGAAAACCACACAGAGAAAAAAGCTGGATTCAAAGAGGAAAATTCCTTAGGGCAGCCAGCAGAGGGAGCACATTAGGGGGCTCCTGGTGAGGGAAACGGTCTGGGGTGGTGAAAGGCAGAAAAATCTGGAGGGGAGAGACAGGGAGACACAGAAATGTTGCCAGGATTACTAATAATTGTTCAAGTGTCTTGGATAAAGAATACAATTCCTGTTTTTATTATTATCTTTTAGTATTGTGACTGTGTTTCCATGCAGATATTGGATTACACAGGTTCACAACTCAGGGCTACACAGATAAATGTATTGGTTGCATTAGGCTTTTTGAAACACTGCAAATACCTTGAGGGTCCATCATTACCTCTGGGCATTCTGAGACATTCAAGGGTGCCAGGCTGGAAACTCATTGCTTAGATAATGTTGATAGAAACTGTGAAGGACTTTTAAAAATCTCATTTAGGAAGTCCAATGAGATTAACAGCTTTTATTATTTTATGGAACTTGATAAACAACCTGAAGTGGTTTGCTTTTTCCTACTCAGAATCTCTTGTCACCAAGCCTTGTAACTCTTTTGCTTCTAGTTGCTATAGAAATGGTGCAAGAAATCTTGACTGATTTGTGCAGAATTCATTTCTTTCCGACACTGTTGCCTTTAAAAGCAACATTCTGGTTGTTTGTGAAAATTGGGTCGCTGCATCATACAGTAATTATAAATGCTGCTATTTTAATTGAAAGCTATGAATAAGACTTCTGATTTTATCTTGGTTAGGTTTGATGGGTCCTTGGAGGTTATTTTTTAAACTGTGTGTCTAATAAAATGCTCAAGTTTCTTTCGTGTGTGTGTGTGTGTGTGTGTGTGTGTGTGTGTGTGTGATTTTCCTATTTGTACTTTTTTCTGACAACTCTTTCCTCATCTGCTTATAGTTGATTAAAGCCAAAGAGGGAACCCTTTATTTCCACCCACACTACTTTCTGGAACCACTCATCTTGTTGCTAACAACTGTTTTATTGTGGGCTGTCTTAAAGGATGCGAATTAATAGAGAAAGAATTCCTTGCCTTCCGGAATCATCTCCTATCCTGAATTTATGGCCCTTGAGAGGTCCAGGGCTTGATTCTGAAGTAATTTTCTCCACATTCTGTGACAAGAACGAACTTATGTGAACCAAGAGTGCTCTTTTCTTGCCACAGTCAGGTGAGGGGGTCAGAATCCCTTCATCTCTCTTCTGACCTCCAACAGATTTCTGGCTATCCCCTGTCATTAGAAACATTCAAGGGAGGTCCAGGGTGACTCAGGTGTAGATGGCCCAGGTCTCTTTACCACAGATGAAATGACGATGATTTTATAGGAGACTTAACAAAATATTCTGCTTCCAATTTCCTTGTGCTCCTTCCAGACTTGATTGTATTCCTCTGCCTAAGTCACTTTATCATCTTAATGTGTGAAACTATGAGGTCAACTCTGTGGAAAGTATTGTTTTCCATGGAAAAGTATGTCTTAGTTTTGGCTGCTTTCTTTTTCTGCATTTGCATATGGCAATCTCTGCGGACACCTACTTGTTTAATATAAGGGTCCACTGATTGAGGAGAATTTATTTTGCACAAAGCCTACAATCCTTATTTTTTCCCAAAGCTCTGATAAAGCTGAGGTCATAGGAATGACTGCCTTGCTGGAAGAGGGGAGACAAAAGAAAATCCAACAATCTACTTTGGGAAGACTTCTGATTTGTCAGAGCACTTGGACATCTTTCCTGGGTTCCTCCTCTTTCTATCCTCACCAGAAGGTTTAGAAATAGCGGTTAAGAGTCTTAGTATTTCTCATTTCTGCTACTGCCAAACTTAGCATTACCCATATTATTTGGACTGAACCAAAACAAAACAAAACAAAACCAAAAACAAAAGCAAAACAAAACCAACAATCCTTTCCTTTTTTTTTTTTTTTTTTTTCCATCGGTTCTCCTGTTGTTTGCAAAATGGCTCATTTAGCTGTGCTTCATTTGCAGGAAAGCTTTCTGGGGCCTCATCTAAGCTCTCTTCTCTCACTTTTAAGTCTCCCTGCAGGATCCTTCCTTGATGGCTTTGAAAAATCCTCTTCTTTCTGAGAGGCTCTGAACTCACCACCTTTCTCTTCTAAAACAATCTCAAGCCGATTTCTATATCCAAATTGTTGTGACTCCAAGAAATTGTATTTAGAAGCCCAAACAAGATGGGGGACCTTTAGCAAAACACCTCTCTGTTCTATTCATGTGTTTGCTTAAAATGCAACTACACAAAGTGGAAAGAAGTTCAGAGAACTTGCTGAGGACCCCCAAACTCCTCATCTACACCACTGGACTGAAAACAAAGTAAGAAGTGTTTACATATATACATGCACATGTACACACGTGCACACAAATAATACTCAAATACGTGCGCGTGCACCCCCCCCACACACACACCATTTATCGGTCTGAGTATCTAATCATAATCCTTGCAAACACCCATCAGTAAGCCAATGCTTATTTTCAAATTAACTTTGCAATTCATTCACCAAAGAAAATATACACAAATATTTGAATTGTTCAACCAATCTATGCAATTTCCTTTTTCTCATTTTTAAGAAATTTCAATAAAACAAAACAGGAAAAAAAAACTGGCTTTTCTTCCTTATTCATACATTCTTATTCATGAAACCCAGACAACATAAATGAGTGAAATATGGCTTCTAAAATAGCCTTTACCAAAATAATCAGGTCAGTCAAAATATCCCATAAACATGTTAGTCAAAGTGTCAAACTGGTTTTGCAAAGGAAACTGATATTGCCTGTAAGTAGATTACTGTGGTATTTGCCCCAGATCCAAGTTCACATTAAATGCCCTTAGAAATATGAGCAGAAGGGAGGGAGGGCAGAATCAAGAATAAGCTATTTCATGACCTTACTCTTCTGTCTCCAAGACCTCTTCCTACCAAAAATATTTTTCTTCCCTTATATTTTATTCACTATATTTGTTACAGTTGATAGATGTCATCTGTTTACCCATGTCACAACATTTTTGGCTAATGCACCCATTGTATTAGCAAATTTGTAACTGCCTGAGGGGGGAAAGTCCAGATAGTGAACAAATTAAGAGATTTCCTTTTCATACTAATTTGAATCACAGTTCTCAAATTAGAATGTTGAAGAAATACTGCTTTTCTTTTTTTTTTTTAATGTTTTATTTATTTTTGAGAGAGACAGAGTGCAAGCTGGGGAGGGACACAGAGAGAGGAAGATACAGAATGTGAAGCAGGCTCCAGGCTCTGAACTGTCAGCACAGAGCCCAATGCAGGGCTTGAACTCACGAACCATGAGATCATGACCTGACCTGAAGTCGGTTGCTTAACCGACTCAGCCATCCAGAAGTTTTGAAGAAATACTGCTTTTAAAATTGTCTTTGAATCAAATAAATATTGACTCCAAGATATCATCCCTTAGACTGGCAAGAAATTCAAGCTCAAATTTTAGAATCATCTCCCCTTCTCCTTCTCTTTCTGGCTCTCTTTCCAAAAAGTGCCCCAGATTTGTATAGTGCTAGGAAAACGGGACCTCTGGTCCTAGGGCTCTGCTCCAAGCCCACAGTACTCTCTTGAAAGCCAGTTGCTTCCTTCCTGTCTCCAGGATTCTCTGCCAAAACAAGGAAACCACCTTGCATTGAGCAGTTGTGCCTCTGGAGTTTTCTCATTCACTTTGGCATTCCTACTGTCCTGCTTACCTGCTATTGCATAAAAAACTGCACCAGAACAGTGACTGAAAGCAACAGCCATCACTTATCTTGCTCTGGGAGCTGGCTGAGCTCAGCTAGGTGGTGCTCCCTCAGAGTTTTTCACGAAGGTACAGTCAGAAGGTGTTGGGGGCTCACATCATCTTGAAGTCTTCTTGCTGACACATCTGGGATATAAATTGACAATGTTCAAAACACTGGGAACCAAAACATCTGGAGCTCTTCCAGCATCTGTCTCATTGTGATCCTTACATGACCTTTAGGCACAGCGACTTCCCAGTAGTCAGGCTCCTTACGTGGTTGGTGAAGGTTCCCACAGGGGTTGCCCTAGTAAGTGGCATTGGTTTCTTGCCTCAGAAATTACCCAGTGTCACTTCTATCACATTCTGCCCCTTGAGGCAGTCACAAAAACCATCCCAATTTCAAGTACACAGCGTCAAAGGATTTGCAACACGTTTTACACCCACCAGACCCACAGGGCATAATGCTGGCCCATCCCTCCAAGGTCCCAGAGCTGTCCTGACACTTGCCAGTTGTGAGAAATCTCATCTTTCTCCTTTCCTGTTAAAGTCATTTTCCTTCCATTCTCATCTGAGACTGCTCCAGGATAGCAGATAGGAAAAAAGGAGCCCCAAATTTCTACCTGTAAGCGTAGACACTGGCACAGTAACTAGAATGAAGAAATAATCCTTTACTATAAAAAAAGTCAAAGACAAATGACAAAGGGCAACTGACCCTGGAGGAATTCATTTCAGAAGACAATAGGGAGTGGGAGGAACTGAGGCAGTCCATCCAAAAGGGGCAGCTGGGACTCTGCTTTAGCCAGTTGTGGCCATGTGGGAGGCAGGCCCCAGTTTGCTAGTCATGCCACTTTTTCTAGAAAAGTCAGCAATCCCAATTTTTATGTGAAACATCCTGATTGTTAAATACTAGTTACTAATTCAAATGCCTTCAAAACATCATCTGGGCCAAGCAAAATAGGTCACGGGCCATATTCGGGCTTCCAGACACCAGTTTGTATTCAAGGCACCAGTCTTGGATTTCAGAATAGGTAGAAAGAAAGAAAAGTTGATTTCAGTCAACTTCTGACTTCTGCTCCGTTAAAATCCTCAAGTCAAAGAAGCATGAAAGAACCTGTTTATACATTTTCTATAGAAAAAAAGATATTAATTAGTATTTCAATAAAGTATCCTGCCACACAGTATTTACCAGGGATGAGAAAACCATGAACGAATTGGCCATATCTGGCCTGCTGCCTGGTTTTGTAAATAAATTTTATTGGAAAACAGCCACATTCATTTGTTTATGCATTGTCTTGGCTTCTCCCTTGCTGCAATGGAGGACTTGAGTAGTTGCAACAGACTGTGTGGCCCGAAAAGACTAAAATATTTATTATCTGGCCCTTTACAGAAAAATTATGCTGCCCCCTACACAGTATCATTGAGGCTGGGAATCACAGCAATTTAAAACTAAGGGCTGTTAAATCTATTTCTAACTTTGGGGCTACAGTGTGGATATTTCCACTTTAAGGAAAAGGCTGTAGTTTCTCTGGATCACTGGTAGCAATTGACTTTTCCTGTTCAGCTTGGTCTGTAATTAGCAGATGTAGTCAACCTTGACTGCTTTCCCTATGATAGTTAAGGCCTATAACTCAGCAGCTTTCTTCTAGTCAAGAGGAAGAACAAAACACACTGAAAACTATGCATTCCATCCTTTTCCAGAGCACCTTTATTTAAACTTCACTGACATTATCACTTTAGAGCATGACTCTTCCCTGTCAAGCACAGAAAATTTAGAATGAGGATATAATCCCCAAGTTTCCAGGTGTGTTCAAAAAAGACTCTTTAAATGTTTTCTAAGAAAAAAATCATTTGATTTTTTAAGAGAAAAATATTAATTTCCTTTCTTATACTTTTTCACAAAAACAAAAAGCCTGCTATTACTTTATATGGTTGACCAATGGCTACCAGTTTCTCCCAAAGTGCCCAATTCAGAAAGAAGTTAATAAACTGATGAGGTCTAAATTTCCAGCCAAAAACATCATCATTGCTGTAGTTTTACTTGGATCTTGTGCTTTACCAACTACACAACAAAAATGAAATAAAATGATTCTATGACTTCTGGTTCAAGACCAAGATAGTGTAATACATTTCTCCTTATTCCTCTCACTATGTACAACTAAAACTCCTGCACATTATATAGAAAGCAAACATAACTAGACATTTAAAGGTGGCAAGAAGAAGGTAGACAAGCTAGGAACCTTAGGACCCAAGGAATGACATGGTTTTATCAGTGGAGGCCAAGTGTGGAACCTAGACATCTATCTCTACCCGTTGGTAATAGGAAAGATCCCCCTTCACTTGTCAGTTTGGTATCAAAAGAGGCCTGCTAAAATAGAAGATTTCAAGAACATCCAGATTTTATAGCATAATATTCAAGATGTCTAGGATAAAATAAAAAAATCAATCATCATACCAAGAACCAGGAAAGTCTAAAATTGGACAAGAATAGACAATTAACAGATGCCTACAACAACATGACACAGATGTAAAAATTATCCAACAAGAATTTTAAAGCAATCATCATAAAAATGTTTTTATAATCAATTACAATTACACTTAAAACATATTTAAAAATAGAAACTCTCAGCAAGAAAAGAAAAAAGGAAAAGAAAACATAAAGAGGAATCAAATGAATAGTTTAGAACTATACAATAGCCAAAACAGGAAAGTCAACATATGGACTCAATAGCAGAATGGAAAAGACAGAAAAAAAAAAAAAAAAAAAAGAGAGAGAGAGAGAGATCAGTGGCCTTCAAGATATAACAATTGAAATGACTCAATCTGAACAACAGAGGTAACACAGACTGAAAAAAAAAAAAATGAACTAATCCTAAAGGGCTTGTAGAAGTATAACAAAAGATCTAACATTCATATCATTGAAATCCCAGAATAGGAGAAAGAGGGCGGGGCTAAACAGTATTCCCAAATTTGGCAACAGACATAAACCTACAGGTTCAAGAAGCTGAGTGAATCCCAAACAGAACAAACCCAAAGAAAACCATGCCAAGATTCATTATAATCAACCTTACAAAAACAAAGAAAAAAAGTATACTGGAATCAGCAGGAGGAAAAAGACAACTTACGTACACAGTTAAAATAATTCAAATACTGTAGATTTCTCATCAGAAACCATGGAGGCCAGAGGGAAGTAACACATTTTTTGTGTGCTAAAAGCAAAGAACTGTTAACCTTAAATTCTATATTCAGCAAAATTATCTCTCAGGAATGAAGGAGAAATAAAGAAATTCTCAGATGAAGAAAAATAAGAGAATATGCCACAAGTAAACCTTCTGTATAGGAAGTTCTTGAAACAGAAAAGAAGTGATTAAACAAGGAATCTTGGAACATCAACAAGGAAAAAACAATAACAGAAAGAACAAAGATATGGGTAAATACAATACATTCTTCTCTTCTTGGGTTTTCTAAATTATGTTTGACAGTTGAAGCCTAAAATGTAACATGTGAAATGTGATTCTCAACATATGCAGAGTCAATATGTAAGGCAATTCTATTATAAACACAGGAGGGTAGCAGACTTTTAAGGGTGAAGCTTGTACAGTTCACTCAAACCAGTTTGTATCTTCATAATAGTGATGGTTATACAAATTTACATATGATAAAATGGCGTAGATCTGTATGTACCAAATATACTAGAAATAACACATGCTATAAAAAATGTAGGCAAAAGGGAACACTGCACTATTGGTGAGAGTGTAAATTGGCTTAACCACTGTGGAAAACATTATGGAAGTTCCTCAAGAACTTAAATAGAACTATCATATGATTCAGCAAACCCACTTCTGGGTATTTATCCAAAGGAAATTAAATCTCCATCTTGAAGAGATATTTATACTCCTATGTACATTGCAGTATTATTCACAATAGCCAAAATATGGAAACAACCTAAATGTCCACTAATGGATGAATGAATAAAGAAAATGTGGTATGTATACAATGGAACATTATGCAGGAATAATAAAGCAGGAAATCCTACCATTGGCAACAACATGGATGATACCCGAGGGCATTATACTAAGTAAAATAAGTCAGACAGACGAAGATACATACTGTATGATCTCATTTATATGTGGAATCTAGAGTTGCTGAACTTCTGGAAACAGAGAATAGATTAGTGTTGCCAAGGGATGCAAGGGAGGGGAAGTGAGAAGACGTTAGTCGAAAGGAACAAACTTCTACATATAAGATAAATAAGTTCTGGGGATCTAATGCATTGTGACTATAGTTAACAATACTGTATTGTACACTTGAAAGCTGCTAAGAGAGTAGATCTTAAATGTTCACACACACACACACCACACAAAAACAAATACGTGAGGTAGTGGATGTGTTAACTAACTTCGTATGGTAATCATTTTACAATATATACATATATCGAGTCATCACATTGCATACCTTAAGTTTGCACAATGGCAGTGAACCTGGGTGGCACAGTTAAGCATCCGACCTCGGCTTAGGTCATGATCTCGCGGTCTATGGGTTCAAGCCCCGCGCCGTGCTGACAGCTCATAGCCTGGAGCCCGCTTTGGATTTTGTGTCTCCCAACTCCCCTCTCTCTGTCCCTCCCCCACTCGCGCTCTGTCTCTCTCTCTCACACACACACAAATAAACATTAAAAAAGTTAATTTGCACAATGTTATATGTCAACTATATCTCAGTAAAGCTGGGGGGAAAAGACCTATACATACACACATTGTCGATGTCAATGTCAATGTCATTTTCCTGCTTTTGATACTGTACTACAGTTACATAAGCTACAACCATTGGAGGTAACCGGGTGAGCTATACATAGGACCTCTGTATTATCTTTACAAACTTTTGTAAATCTATCATTATTTCAAAATAAAAAGTTATTTTTAAATGACATCAGATGGATACAAAGTTTCTAGTTGAGATGATGAAAATGTTCTGGAAATATTGGCAATGGCTACATAACATTGTGGATGCAATTAATGCATCTGAAGTGGCTAAAATGGTAAATATATATATAAATATATAGTATATACTAACATGTAAATTATAATATAATTTATGTTATATATCTACTATATAAATATAAAGATATATTATACAAATTATACAATATAATATATATTATGTTTATATTATATATTTATATATTATTATAGTCATATACTTATATGTAATATATTGTATTTATATATAAGGAAATATAAATTTTTATATAATTACATAAATTTATTATCTATAAATACATAAATGTAACATATATATTACTACAATAAAACAAACACTCTAGAAAGATTCTCCTTTCCTTTTTTTTTATTTTTTTTAATGTTTTTTAATTAATTTTGAAACAGAGAGAGTCAGAGCATGAGCAGGGGAGGGGCAGAGAGAGAGGGAGACACAGAATCCGAAGCAGGCTCCAGGCTCTGCGCTGTCAGCCCAGAGCCCGACGTGGGGCTCGAACTCACAGACTGTGAGATCATGACCCGAGCCGAAGCCGGATGCGTAACCGACTGAGCCACCCAGGCACCCCGAAAGATTCTCCTTTCCTGGGATTATCAGAGTCAATCTTTTAGAAAATACGAAGTTGGTCCAGGCCAGGGACAAAGGAACACTCTGAGGCTGTTGAACATGGAAACTGGCTCAATTTCTCTGTACATTTCATTCCCTCAGCATTTAGCATTCTAAATGGATTTATTTTTCTAAATCAAACACCAGAAAGTAAACATTCCATTCACCTCTTCTCCCCCCTAAGGATGTCTGGTGCCATCTGGTGATGAGGTAAAAAGATTGGATTTCCAGAGGGATTAGTCTAGCTGTTTAATGCAGGAAGTTAGCACTGAGGTTTTTAACCTGTAGTGACAAATGACCCTGGGCTATGATCAAGTTCTACAAATAGATTAATCCCTTTCCCTTCTTAGGAATAAAACTGACTCATCCAGTCCTAAAAATAGATTCCTAATCACCTGGCCTATTTTCCTACTGTTGTTTGAAAAGAAAAAGCAAAAAACTCCTTTGACCAGACCTCAGTAACTTATTCCCTTACTTAAGAAATTAAGTATACAATTTTTAATAGGAGCTTTTTCTGATAAATTGTCTCCTTAAAAATGTTAATGATCTCTTATACCAAAGTGTACAATTGCAGAAGGAAATAAAATATCCAAGCAAACCCAGTCCGAAGAAAATCTGAACTGCAGCAGGCTCATCAAATTCCTTCAGAGATCTTGTACATCTTAATTTTTCCAATAAATAAAAGCTTTTAATTTTGTATTAAGTTTGATATTATTTGTACTTTTATAATGAATATTGTTGAGTTTGTGAAAAGGCAGTCCTTGGAAAATCTAATCAACCCCCTCATCTTTCCAACAGAGCCTATATTTGCAGATGTTATAACACCATAGCAGAAACAACAGCATCCTCAAGGAACCTCGTATTTTAGTGCCAGCCAAAGCAACAGATTTCTCTAAGCCTTTTTAGATAAGAGAAATTTCTCTGCTGTTTGCTTTTGTTCACTTGATTCATTTCCCTGTAAAGTGAAAGTGTTCACAATTCCCTGGGCAAAATGCCTATGAGAGCTGGCAGGGCATTTCATACTTCCTATTATTAAGAAGACACCAACAACAATAGTACTTACTTTATTTTGTTTACATCCCTTCTTGTTCCAGAATATGATAATAACAGGAGTTATTATAATGGGAGTTACATGGTTGTAATAATAATGGGAACTGCCATTTAGTAAGTGCTCGCTATGTGTCAGGGGCTGAGCTGGGCATTTTTATGTGGAGGTGAAGAGCAGAGATTCTGGAACCAAACAGATCTAGTTCAAATCCCAGTTCCACCACTCACTAGCTCTGTGGTCTCACACAGGTTACTTCCCCCTCTCTTAGCCTCTCCCTTTGTAAAATGGGGAGAATTACGGTTCCTATCTCATAAGATGATGGTGAGGTTTATCTCAGATCTTGCTGATACTTCAACGCAAGCCCTAACATGTAGAAAGCACTCTGTAAAGGTGACTCTCATTAATTTAATCTTTGTAACTTTCAAAATACAGAGTACTTCAATAGGACACCGGCTTAGACAGATACACCAATTGGCCTTAAATAGGGTTTCGATCCATGATTATCTGCTCCCAAAGTCCATGACCCTTTCCTCACCGCTATGACTCTATTTATTCATTTTATTGTAATGGCAATGCTCATGAAAGCTTTGTTATTGGAGGTGAAAAAACAAACCGTAATACAGGCTCATCCCCTCTCACTATGCCTCTCTCTTCCTGGACTTCTCTTCCCCTGCTCATTCTCCTCCTCTTTCTCTGTCTTTGGCAAAGCAAAGATCCTGATGGGTGAATCCAAAACTTGCCTGAACTGGGATTGGTCTTGTTGAGAGATGGAAAGGATGAAGCGTTCAGGAGGGGGACCCAAGGCCTCCAATGCCTACACCAACTGCCCGCGCTTGATGAATTTCAAACCGGGTCAGCCCAAAGACAGAGAGGCTGTGGCACTCCACATGGCCATTGGCTGGAATGCGGCTCCAATCAGACTGGAGCTCTTTCGATACACACCATTCACACCACTAGTGCCACTCCACTAAGGCTTTTTGTTTTGTTTTTATTACACAGTAGCATCCAACAAAGATGACACATGTGATACATAACTGCTGCCACTGAAAGAACATTGATAATGCTAGAATGTTCCCATCTTCCCCACCCTTACCAGCTCCTCTAATTGAGCTTGCTTATTTGTACATACTTTGTATATGTCATGTTTGGCTTTTTCTTTATTTAGCTGGTCTGGGCAAGATTTAATTCTCCTCTTCCTCTCCCTCCTCCTCCTCCTCCCCTTCCTCTTCTTTCTCCTCTTCATCCTCCCTTCTCCTTTATCATCATCATCATCATCATCATCATTTAGTTTTCCCGTGCCTCCCTAAGCTCATCATTTCCACTTGGAAGCTACTCTGAATATTCTCTAAATCCTTCTTAGAAATAATTTTCCATTCAACAAATAAGGCTACAAATCCATGCCTGCAACTCTTCCTGGTTGCAATCTTTTTTTTTTTTTTATGACACCTGTTGCCTGATAAAAATGTATTTTCCCAACTAGTATATGATTTCCCCCCACTTGTCTTGTGCTACCTGATTGAAAACCCACATTTTAGTTTTATGGCTTTGGCTGTCACCTTTGTAAATTACAGAGCCAGCTTCATGAGACACCACTGCATCTGGGGATTCATTTCAAACTGATATTTTTGGTGTGACCACATGTGGCCCTATTTGTTCACTGAAACCTGCGGGAAGGGGAATGTGGGCATTTTAGAATCTCACCAGGCTTTCATCTCTCGTGCTAGGCTGTCCCTTTGCTGACACGGACCATTATTTTCCCCTCACTCACACAGCCTCTCTGATTTGCTTTCTACAACCCTACACATTTCTCATCAGCTTGTTGTGAGCTCTGACACATCCCAAGTAACTTATTTATTTTGACAGTTGTGTGTGTAATACATCTAATGTGGGATGAACCTAAGAGTCAGATAACCAGTTATTTTAGTCCTGGGAAACAACTTCATTATCTTGTGAAATGTACTTTCAACACTCAATTCTAGCAAGTAATGAATGATATTGTGTAACATGTTTGCAGCAATTACCTTTGGAAATGAAGACTCCCTCTGGAGCTATTGATAGAATGCAAGGTGAGACCCTTTTTCTTGTAGAAGTCCGAGGTTTCTGTACAAGACCAGTAAGCATGCAATACAAGCATAAAACATCTGTGCAGCTGGATTGAGGGTAATGACCTGTCCCCTACCCCGCCTGGCAGCCCTCCAGTCCCCACCTAGTTCTGGCTTAGCCTTGTCCTAGGCTTGGAGACCCATCATGATTCTAGTTAGAGGGAATCTGAGGATCTTAGACTAGAAGCCCTTTGCATACTTTGCATCCAGTCAGCCTTTATTCAGTTCTGTTATTGCTATAAACCCTTGTTCATCTCATAACTGGGCCATCCATAGGTCCATGGTCTTGAATTTTCTGTCTCCTTGCTGTCACATGTTCTACTGAGCAGCATGTAGGTGTTTTGATGAACCCAGTTTCCAAATGCTGGCTCTTTCTTGTGGGTGCATTTGTTATTCCTTCTAAAGACCCCTGAGGGCCCCTTCCTGTGGAAGATGCTGGCACAGCCTGGCCTCCCCCCTACCCCATGGCCCCTAAAAACGGTTTAACCCTCAGCCCCTATGCAAGTCTACTCCTCAGCCACCTACTTCTCTGTACAGTCCTTTGGGACCCCAGTGAGCTGATGTAAACCCTAGCTACTCTTACTAGCATCCAGGTCTTCTTGCCATAGCAACTATTGCCGACACCCCCTGCTCCCGGACTCTCCACCTGTCAGGTCCGCTCTCTCTCTCCTACATCTTTCTCCACATCCCTGCAACATCACACACAGTAACACTCACCTGGACTAGCATCTCCCATGCCTTACTTGATGGGTTGAATTTCTTTAGTACTCTGGACTGTGGAGGGCTTTGCACTTGGTGAATTCTTTCTTGAGATAATCAAGGTGTGAGGGGCCGCTGGAATAGCCTCTCTGTGTAAGAGCTGTGGTGAGGCCGTCCCTAAATTTAGAATATATGGCACCATATGGGTGATTGTCAGCAATTCCAGGGGCAAAGTGAAAGATCCCAATTAACATTTTACACTTCCATTTTATAAAAATTATCTTTTGAGTGTCTATCATTTTCTAAGCATGTGTTATTTTACTTACGCCTCACTCCAGCCCTATATTATAACACCAATTTTACAAATGAGGACACTGAGATTCTTGGAGATTATAGAACTTGTCCTAGGTCAAACAGACAATAAAGGATGTATTTTCATTTATTCCTTCAATATATATCTAAGCAGGTAATATGTTTAGGGAATATGCTGGGTGCTGATACTACAACAGAGAAATAACAGTGCTGTTTGTGTTTGGTTTTCTCCAGTAAGGCATAAATTGTTTGAAGGGAGGGGGTTTGTCTCAATCATCTCTGTAACCCCAGTGACTACCACAATGCATACACTAAGAGCTCAATAATCACTTGTAAACTGAACAAGTCATGCCATCAGTCATGCTCTAGGTCGGTGATTCTCAACCAAGAGCAATTTTGCTCTGCAGGGTACATTTGGCAATGTCTGGAGACATTTTTGTCATTACTGGCATCTATTGGGCCAAAGCCAGCAATGCTAAAATGTCCTAAAATGCACAGGGCACCTTTGAGACACACGTGCATGCACACACGTGCACCCGCACACACACACACACACACACACACACACACACACAGCAAAGAATTATCCAAACCCAAATGTACTGAACTTGAGAGACCCTCCTCTAGGTCTGACCCCATCCATTCTGTGGCTTGCCAGCCACATGTTAAGCCTTTCTGTAGCTAGTTATATAGTTCTTACAATGGATCCTTTACCAGTTATGTGAGGGTAAATACCATAAAACCACAGTCCTTTGAAATCACGTTCCCATTTGAGCCACAACTAACCCAACCCCTAAATGTAATCCTCTAGTGGACTTCCTTTTCTGAGCTGTGACTTTCCTATTTCCTCTGCACTTGTATTTCTTGAAACTTGGCCTTGGATTAGACTAAACCACAATTTATTGATGAATAGAGTAGATATCAATTGACATGACTGCTAAGCTTCTGAAAATCCTCCTTTTTTGGGGATCACTATCAATCACAGAGGTTGGCTCCCAGTGGCTGTACTCACCTTTTGGCCATCGCTGGCAGACACCAGAGCCAAACTGAGTCAATTTGAGCCTTTCCTGGCATTTGGAACTTGACTGGAGAAACACAGGGGCTGGAGGTCTTAGGGACTGAGCTGAGAGGCTCCAGGAACTGCCCATGTCCTGGTCTTCCCAGAAGCCTAGATCTTCTGCTTTTTCTTCAGTTACGCAAGCATTCCTAATCATTCCAATCCTCCACTTTGGCGTAAGTAGTCAAAATCCATGCCTCTTGCCTGCCACTAAAATGACAGTAAATAATATGTAACTCAATACCATATTGCTACCTACTTTTAGAAAATATTTGAGGGAGTGAAAGATCCCAATTAACATTTTATAAAATGTTAATTAAAAAAACATTAGCATGATAAGACCAAAGCTATTAACAGAAAGCAAAAAATAAAAACCAATAAATTTTAGAATAACAAATAACTTCACTTTGTTCCCTCCATCTCCAGGTACGCCACCCCCAAGAAACATACATGATCTCCCACTTCTCTTTTCCTTCCTCATTCAAAGAACATGACAATACTATGCTCTAGGTCAGTGATGTTCAACAGTTAGTGCCCTATAATAAACTTAATTTTGTTAACCTCCATCCCCCATCTCCCCTTCCCAGGATATTCTGATACGGTAGTTCCACTGAGGACCATCCATAATTTTCAAGAGCTTTCACAAATGATCTTAACATGTAGCCAGGATGGAGAATTACCTCAGACTAGTGGTTTTGCAGAGCAATGCATTCCAAGAACCCAATGAAATCTACGAACTCTCTGTCCAGAAAAATGTACATATGCCTTTATACTATTTTCATTACCACAAGGTACACAGATGTCCTCAAGCCCATCTATGAATGCTTGGTTAAGAACCCTGTTTCTAGACACTGGTAAGCAATGAAGGTGGAGGGGCAAGAAGACATTATAAATAAAACATGGCCTGGCCCCAGAAAAACTTATTTTAGCAAAAGGTCTTAGATACATGAACCAATAATTTTTTCAGGGCCACCCAATATCTTTCAACTTACTTTCTCTGACTTGGGCAACTTTCAGCTTTCTTCTAATAATATCAGTCTTCCAAGTCCTTCTCTCATGCAAATACAAACAACAGTGAACCTATCTTAGAATTGACTATAGTTTAAATGGGGTCCAAGTTTTCACCTAAGGCATGAGGCACAAATTATAGTTTGAGTCCTTTTTGTGCCTAATAATCTTTTGTAATTATGCATATATTTATTCTGTTATTGTTAATATATGCCTACTAAGTTTCAAGAGCTTACTTTGTAAGTACAGTTAGGCATTGCATCTACGTAAACTCCTAGAAGGTAGAGTTTGTAGAAGTGCCTCATGTAGATTAGCTGATAAAATCTTACTAAGCTTGGATATATCTTCTGATTCTCAATGAATGTTGCACCACCAAAGAAAAGGACAGTGGTTGCAAACTATGGACAATCATTCTCACTGGCCCTGAAACTTTGACTGTCTTTGATATAATGGAAATTCCATAGGTTGAAGTCTCAGCCTATGCCCAGTCTTTGCTCAGTCTTCGCCTGGCTGCATGAATGGAGTGAGCTTTATTAACTATTTTCACCCTTATTCCTAATCCACAGGCAATGACAAAGACCACATCCCTAATGAGTAATTTTTAGCATTCAATGAGATGGAAAAAAATTTAAAGTCTTATATTATGAATGACTACACAAATAGTAATCTGGAGGCAGCCTGGCATGAAGGGATGAGAGTGGGCTTGGATTTGGATAAATCTGGGTCTATCATTTAAAAGCAGTGTGATTTGGGGAAGTTGCTCAACCTCTATGAGTGAGCCTCACTTTTCTATAAAATGAGATGCTTACGCTATCTTAGAAGACTATTATGAGGATTATATGTGCAATGCTTATCACAGAATTTGCTCCATGGGAGCACTCAAATTATATTAGTTTCCATTATAAATATTAATATTAATAATTAATATTAATGATATTAGCTCTTCAGTAGTAGAGATAGGTTCACACTAATCTGGTTATATTTTCTTGTCCTTCATCTCAGGAGACACATGTTGTATGGCATAGGTTTGAGAAAAATTGTCAGAATTAGGTGAGCCCTCAGTCACCCTGAAATTGGCCACAGGAAATTTAACACCCATCCTGGCCTCATTAGTGCAGAGATTAAATGATATACTTGACTTAGGAGTAACTTCTGCTAGGCCTAAAATAGTCAAAACAAAAGATAAAGAGAGGGAGAAGAGGTTATTGGCCTAATAAAGTCTGTTTCCTTACAAAGAGGCCCACTTGAAGACTAATTTAAAATAGTGATATTATGGGGCTTTTTATATCACTTTAAACAATTCTTAGAGCTTAAGTGGTCATAAAAACTCCATTTCAAAAAATAATTGTATTTTTTAACAGCTGCTTGTGGTTTTAGAGAGCTGCTTATCCTTCCCCTCAAAAGAGCTTACAGCTTAATGTCAAAACATCTGGCAATTACCTTGGACACTGATGTCAATCTCACAGGCAATGAAACTTCTACTATTCCATTAGGAAATGAAAATCACTGTGACATCTGACCACTTGTATTTTAGGATTGTTCCTGACCCTGAATTTTTATAACAATCATGAATCCATAATAGACACATTGTATCACTGAAGCAGAGCTCTGATGAGTCGTTGAAGCAATTTCCTTTCCAGGCTGCTAGGGCAAAAACATGTATTGGTCACTATGTATCCAGCCACTGTCATCACCCTGAGGTAAAATGATGAAAATATATATAAGGACTATATCTTCAGGTTTTTAGGATCTACGTTCTTAACTCAAACACCAAGGTTGAGTTTGAATGACACCAAGGTTTATTTGAAAGCTCATTTAGCGCCTCCTTTGCTGAAGGCCTCACAACCATTTACCTTCTAAGAAAAGAATGGTTAATCAAAAAACATGGTGTTGAAGTTGACCACAAGAGCCTTGCCAGTCTTTCAGAGAGACAGAATAGGAAGATACCCACTTTAATGAAGACAGAGATAACTTCATACTTCTAAACATTTTCCTTAGCAACCCATGGTCCCTGGCATTATCACCATTGAGTTACTTCCTTCAAGCTCAACTTGTTCTACAGGACCTCTGGCAAACATGGTACAACCCATTTACATTCATTATCCAACATGGAAGATTAGTTTGCCTATTATTTGGCAAAGAGTGGAACCTCAGTGGAATGATCAACGGGACAAGCTTGAATTTTTAATGCTGGGCTTTTTAATATTTGGAAGGGCAAGTTCTAGTATTCAGAAGATCTTGAGAGCAGAAGACACCTGGGAATGGGTGCTGATGACAAGTTGCATCTTCCTTACAGGCATACTGGCTCTGCTAGAGATATCACTCATCCAAAGTTGGCAAATGGAGAGCATCTCCAACCACAACTCTTCAGGAGTCATGGATACTCAATCAGAGCGTCCTTTCCAGCTAATTCTAGATGCAGTTTCAATCTCTCCCCCCTCACCCATCCAAGAGGCCACTGCCATCCACCTGAACTAGGAAGAGAGGAGAAACCCAGTGCCTTCAAAGATCATCTTCTTCTTTTTTTCCTTCCAATATACCTTCCGGTTGACTTTCTTAGGAAAAATAGGATCTTTCCTGTTTGAAAAAACATTCCGAGAAGAAAATGAAATAGGAATGGGAGGTTGTTTCCATTTTTAAGGACTTTGGTAAATGATTTGTTTTTAGAAATATCTTCCTGGGATTTATATCATTTTCCTCCCACCTTACCTCTCCTGTGTCCATTTTAGAGAAAAGCACCTCGTTTATCTTTGGGAGACAGTAATGCAGAAACTGTAACTGAGCAGATTTCCCCTTGAGGATCAAAATATTTGTGTTAAATGAAATGAGAAATCTGCTAAGTGGCGGCATGAATACCCCAGGGAAGGATATTTCGTAATTTTGAAAAATTCCTACTGAAATTCTTCTCTTGCCAAGAAAAGAGGAATGATTTCTATTAAAATTACTTCATGTCTGAATTACTCTCTGCCCCTTGGGAACATATAACATTACAGCTTTTATACTCAGTAATTTAGAAGGACGAGGGACACCTTATTTGGAAAGCATACAGGCTTAACACAAAATGTTGAGTATTAAGTATTTTCACCACAAAAGTCTCCTTTTGAAAATTTGGCACTGTTAAACTGTTCAAATTAAAGTTTGTTTTCAGAATTGATCTCTGTGATTGTCTGTACACATTCTTTTTAACTTCCTACCTTTATCCTACCATTCCCTGAAACTACAGAGAAAATTCTTCAATTGGTGTGCAGGAATTGCACTTTTTATCTAAAACAAGATAGATGGTAGCACATTAATAAAGCAGTTCAATGCTTTGAAGCCAGTCAAATCAGTAAACTGCATTAAAATATATGTACATAAGTGTGTATATATGAATAAATTGGCCTACAGTAAAGGCTTTGGAAAGGCACAAGAGATGGAAAACAGTTACCAACCCATGGGCCAATTCTGATCAAGTATTATGGGTCCTGTAGATACTGCATTGAGGAAGCCAAATTCAGGTTAAGAAGGGGGAAAAAATGCCATTTAATACCAATATTGTGCCATGATCCCAGGTGGCCAAACACAGTTGTAATCCCTGGTATGTGTTAATTAACAACAAAGGTGCTCTTAGGTTGGTGCAATTGGAATTGTTTTCTGCGTTTTCTCATTTTCTGTTGTAAAACATATAATGTTTTTGTATTAAGATTAAAACTATTTTTAATATTTTTTTAAAAACTGAAAAACCTGTTTTTTTCTTAAGTTGTCCCAAAACTTAAAGGGAAGTAATTAAATTATCATCTTTGTGCCCTGGTCAGAAAAAAGTCATCTTTGGGATCAGTGGAAACCTTGCAAGGGTATAAGGTACATTTCTATGTGTTAAAAGTCAGTAGTTCTTTAGATTATTAATTCATCATTAATTATTTGAGTTATTAGGCAGAGTTCCTAATGTTATTGCTGTAAGATGGGCTTGGGCTAAACAGAAGCAAGTGTAGGATGAGTGAAGCAGCAAAGCTCCACTCAAAGCAAAGCAAAGAACGTGAATCCACCAGAACAAGAGCCAGACTGTTTCTGATTTTTAACATGGTTGTGGGCTCAAGCTCTCTCTCTCTCTCTCTCACACATACTCACACACACACTTTGCCCATACAAAGGAGAGAATAGTAACATCTGTCTCAAGTGCCCTCATGTGTATTTCAAAATGTCACAATGTGTTTGGAAAGTGCTTTGTAGTACAAGAGCACTACTCTAGTGCTATCACTGTTAGTAGTAACCGTAAATATCCCTGATTTCCATATTAAAGGAAACAATAGTAGTCAAAATACAAATAATCTGAAACTATTCTTCATGTTTTAGTAACTGATTTCTAATAGCATAGACTTATCAATGCCTCTATGCAATAATCATCAGAATATACGTGGTTCAACAAGTTGCCACACGTGAAACAGAGCCCCAAAGAAGTTCAGTGATGATTCTGGATCACATTTACACTTAGTGTTGAACATGAACTGGAAACTGTGGCTTTTTCCTTTCCTTCCACTCTTTCTTTCAGTCCACACTGCTGCTTCTTTTTTATCTTTATAATCATATTTCCTGCACTATTCAATTTGAATGAATGGTCCAGATTTGGCTGAAAATGTCAACAAAATGATTGTGCAATCCTTGACCAATTATCATCCAAGAGAGGAGACCTCACCTAGATAGGTGGTATATTATAAAATCCTCACCCCGAGACAGATATTTGCCATAGATCACCAATGAGTAGGTTTATCCAATATATGGGTAAACATCATCCAAATGAATAAATAACCTAGCTTATGTGGTTTAAAAAATTAAATAAATAAATAAATAAATAAAAGCAGCATACATATTTGAACCTCCATGTTGTGCTTCCTCTAATATTTGAATATTAAATTAGAAAAAAATAAGAATACATAATTTGTATGGGAGCTGGGCCTGAAGTAATATGTAAAAATAATAGCTATCATTTAGAGTACACATGTTTTGTGCCAGATATTTAAACATATTACAGATTATCTTTATAGCAATCCCATGATATATTGATATTGTCATTTTACAAGTGTGAAAACTGAGATTCAAAGACATTAAGTAATTTTTCTAATTTACTAAATAGCAGCTACTTCAGAACAGAGCCAAGATCTGAACCTGCAAAGCCCATGCTCTCTTTGCACTGTAATATTAACATATTAGTATTAGACAGCTCATTATAATCATTCTTATCCTCCTAAATTAGTTCACATGGTTGTAAAAGTGCTCCGAATGGAAATTTTAAATTACTAGTTCCAGGTTGTGCCATGTGATAGTGGCAAAGTCACACCTAGCACCCAGTCTCCTGACTTCTTCATTAGCGTGTTTTCCACTTCTTTAGTCAGGCTTTAGCTGATCAGATAGCCTACCAGCTCCTGCGGCTTTCTAAAATGGTTAGCCATGGCAAAGCAGCAACCACTAAACAAATCCACAAGTTGAACCCATCAAGGTACACAGAATTGGTTCTGACTGGTGGACAATAAGGTGTTTCATGGGGCAGTTTCCGAAGATAAGAGTGTAGGAGAGGGATACCTCAAGGAGACATGGCTAAACTCCTGAACTGATGTTTCTTAAGCAGAGAAAATCTCAGATTTCATAGGAAAGAGATAAAAATTAGCTGAAACTGAACAGTGTGTCTGTGGTCCTATGCCCTTGTGCAAGTCACTGGTCCCTTTGTGCATCTTTAAATCAGAAATTCTAATGTCAGTCTGATTATATCACAGAATAAGAGTAACAACGAACCCAATGGCAATAAAGCAGTCTACCCAAGAAGTGTGCAATAGAAATTATTCAAATTAATGATCTGGGCAGCTTGCAGGTAACGTGCCTGCTCCAATTTGAGCCAATTCCTTTCAAGTTGGACTTTTTTTTTTTTTTTTAAGAGTTCTGCCTCAATTCAGTGAATTGGATTATTTCAATGAAATACACTTAATAAGTTCCCTTGGGCATCACTTGATACTTCTTTGCTATTCTTTTTACCTTTTTTTGTATTAGATTTAACACCTGGGTAATACTAAGTGCCATGGTTACCATAAATTATAGGAGACTAAATAAATATTTGAGAGAGCAGGAGAGATTTGATTAAATTGCTGGAAATGAAATGTTGAGTACCATTTCCCACACCAAATAGACTTTCTTGCTTCAGTGTGCACTGCCAACAGTGGATTTGGTTTTCATAGCCCCAGACATTTTCTAAATGGGTAAACTGCCAGCATGACCACGTCCGCTTTTTCTTGTTTAAGTCTCAACACACTTTTTTATCCTTTGACTTTAATCCAAGCTGGTAAATCATGGCCAAGAATTGAAGGCTTGATAATAAGGGGCTGCAATGTGGAGCTCTACCACAAAATCTACCTGGAATGGGCAGGAATATTTATATTGTAAATGTGGGTTTGGGGCGTATGAGATTTATACTTCAAAAGTGACGTCCTTACTGGTAAGTAGGGATGAATGGAGGAATTCAGCTAAGATGAATTAATAACAATTACAGCAATGTCAGGAAATTTGGAACAAGCAAAAAAGATTACTGGGTGCCTCCAGTGGAAAACTATGCACTGCTTAGAGCAGTCAATTTCAATATTCCTGATCTATAAATGACTCTTTTCTTTGGATTCCCCTTTTGAACCAGTTGTACTCATTTAAAAAAAATTTTTTTAATGTTTATTCATTTTTTAAGAGACAGAGAGCAGACAGAGGAGGGGCAGAGAGAGAGAGAGAGAGGGAGACATATAATCCGAAGCAGGCACCAGGCACTTAGTTGTCAGCACAGAGCCCAACACAGGGATCAAACTCACAAACCTGCGAGATCATGACCTAAGCCAAAGTCAGACACAACCGACTGAGCCACCCAGGTGCCCCAGTTATACTCATTTAATAATGAGTTAAATGAAATCTTTTATTTTACCTTTTTTTAAAAAAATTATCCTTTCCCAGTTTTAATAACTAACATATAGTGAAATGCTATGGTGCTAAATTTTGTTGCATGTGCAATTATTCATTAAGCCAAACAGTATATAAGTGCATTTCCCCTTTAAAAAGATGAACTGAGTGAGGTATAGAAAAGTCACATAATGCCCACATAAGAAATGAGGTAGAAACTCAGAGAAGTGTCCTTTGTCACCCAAAAAAGTACAAATTTCTGGTTAGTTCTCCATCACTTCTGACTAGGTGAGATCATAATGAATGATTTCTTGAGTTATTCCCCTTTTGAGAACATATTCTCCCAAAATGCATACTGGTCCATATCCTGTTTGCAGTCTCACCAAATGACACATTTCTCTGATGGCTGGTAACAAAGATATCTTCCCAAGAAGAATTTTCACTCTTCCCTAACCTAAGGATTCCTCTAAGGAAGTCAAGAATTAAAGAATGATGGAGAGAAGGAAGAGCCCTGAGTTTAGAAGACAGAAAGAAGCAGGTGGCAACTACAAAATCCAGATTTCTGAAGTCTTTGCTGAGACCCAGTAGCAGGATGGGTCAGGCAACAAGAGGGCATGCGATGGAATCTGGTGTTTGGGGACCTGACAATGAATTCATTACTCCATTCTCCTTGAATTCCAGAGAAATGCTCCCCAGTGCCCCATCACCCCCAGCTTCCATTCTCTTGGGAATTTAGTGCTCTGCTTTTAGGCTCAGATTCTGTAGTGGCCTATGTACAATCACTTTTCTGTCCCAAAAGGGAAAATCCTTCTAGGACTGATGAGCCATAAAGTCTGGGTAGGTTTGTTGACCTCCCTAGACCCCAGTTTCTTCAGCCAGAAAGAAGTCCAGGGTCGAGATCCCTTTCAACTTCAACATGGAATGATTTCTATAATTAATCTCCATCATTCAGTGAAACATAATTTCAAGTGCACAATGAAATATAAATGCTTTTTAGGAATTCTATTTATTTATTCCCTTTTTCTTATGTTTATTTAAAATTTATTTCATTCCAAAAGGGAGTCAGGCTGGCTTACTGTATTGTTTCATGGTAATAACCCATATTGTATTGTCTGCTGAAGAGTTAGGATAAAGTAAGCAGATCATAGTAGGTAAGGCTGTTGATTGCAAGTACAGAAAATCACTCTGCCATTTAAGGGTCATTAATGTTCTTGTGGAATCCCAGGACAGGAATGCCCCCTTGGCCCTGTGAATGAACAGGAACCAGGAACTGGAATGACCTCCCAACTCGGCTCCCGACTGTTCACCTGCATCATTCATTTCCATTACAGAGTATGGCGCATGACATCTACAAACAGTAACCACACATATATACCATCTAAAGAGGGACCAGCTTCTCTAAGATCCAACCCAAAATTCCTGGGGAAGGAATTGGCAAGCTTGGGTCAAATGCCCACCTCTTGATCAATCAATTGTGGCCACCATCCAGGAAAGGTCCTCTGATTGACGTGTGCTCTTCCTTCCTCTAATCAACTGTAACCTGTGGGTGGAACCACACTGTGAAAAATGGCCACTGGGAGCCACACACCCACTCCTGCCTCAGGTAAGAGGAAGGGGATAACTACCGGAAAACAAGGGAGTAACATAACAACTGAAAAGATGTCCACCATAAGTCCCATAAAAGGAACCATTATTAAGTAATACAGTATTCATAAAACTTCAAGTAATAGCATAAACCTCATTAAAAACCCAAGCTAGAGGCTTTGTGCACCCCCTCAGTCCACAGGGACATTTAAATACATCAGAAGTGATCAAGCAAAACGCACTGTATTCTCCCCTCTAATTAGTATCTTTCTTTGCTTTTCTCAGGACCCTTATATGTGGTCCCAATAAAAGTCCCTGCACATTCCCAAAGAGTTCTTCATCTGTTTCTCAGCATTTTTCTTATGATTGTTGGACTTCACTTACTCCATAAAAGCACATTGGAACATCAATGCATATCCCTGTTTTCACAATTGTTTCTCTCTGCACAATTAGGCATAATAATTAAAGCATCCTTTTTGTCTGAAAGGCAATTAAAGTACAACATTGGAAACATGCGACAATAATATTGAATAATGTTACATTTGTCAGTGAGGTCACTAAATGGGCAATAGATCTTAGAAAGCAAATGGTCTTTCCTTTGTAAACAGATCATTGCTGAGGTTACTTAAACGGCTATAATAAGTCCCATATAGCACTGGCTGTCGTAGCAAGTTTTCCTAGCTTGCTGTATTTCTATTCCCTTATCAGAAGTGAACACTTTGTGGCAATGTCCAAATATGTGGACATTGACATACTGATGAGTCTAAAACCATTTGGAATTCAGCAGACAGACAAGTAAAGATAAAGTATTACAGATTTTTTAAAGTTTATTTATTTTGAGAGAGAGAGAGAGAGAGAGAGAGCAAACAGGATAGGGGTAGAGAGAGAGGGAGACAGAGAATCCCAAACAGGCTCAGCGCTGTCAGCAAGGAGCCAGACGTGGGGCTCGAACTCATGAGGCATGGGATCACGACCCAAACCAAAACTAAGAGTTGGACACTTATCCGACTGAGCCACCCAGGCACCCCAAGTATTACAGATTTTAAAAATAATATTTAAAAGGTCTCAGAAACATAATGATGCACTATCAGATGTTTAACTCTAAAATGAAAGACAACTATGGCAACTAAAAGTAACTACCAAATAAATTCGGTAATCCCTTACCAACTATACTTTTGCAATGACATTAGCTTTCCTTCACTGCACATCTCTGACTCCTCTACTCTGCACTAAAAGTAGCCCTCATGAGGGCAGAAATACTGTCATGTTTGTTCATTATATTACCTCCAGTACCTGAATTAGTGGCTGACAACAGGTGATCCTCAAACTTTTGTGTGTGTCTTACTATATTCGTTTTATTTTTTACTGAAGTGTAATATACAACAGAGAAGCACACACACCATGGGTATAAAACTCACTAAATTGTCACAATCTGCATATATGTATGCAACCAGAACCCAGAGCAAGAAACAAAACATTACCAGCATCTTAGAAACCCTTTTGTACCCTTTCCTAGTTACTATCCCCAGAAGAATAATCACGATCCCCAATTTGAAAAGCATAGTTTAGTTTCGCTTATTTTTAGACTCTATAAATAGAACCACATAACGTGAACTGTTTTGTGTGTAACTTTCATTCAACACTACACTGGTGAGATTCATCAACGTTGTAGGTAACTGTAGTTCACTCCTCTCCCGTTGTGTGAATGTACCGGCTTACTTAGCCATTCAGCTGCTGATATAGTGCTCTTGTGAACATTCCAGTGCATATCTTTTAATATATACATTTCAGTTGGATATACACATAGGAGTGAAATTGCTGTCTTAATGAATATGCATATCTTCAGATTTATACATTAATACTTTAAAATATTAATAATATGAACTTTAAAAGAACCTAAATTTTCTTGAATTTGGGGTGAAATTAACACAATTCAATACCTTGATTTCCGCATGAGGACCTAGTTCATTTAAGAAAAACAATACAAGGGAATGCAAGCTGTTACCAACTAGCTGTGTGGTCTTGAGCAACAATACTCTGGCCTCAATTTCTTCACATAAATTAAGAAAATTAAATAAGATAATCTCAAATTCACTTCTACATTCCAGCTCTAAAGTTCAAAAAGAACTCACTTGGGGTATAATTGTCAGAGTTGTGACTAAAACTCATGCTTCCAAACTCATTTCCAGTAGTTTTAACTTCAGATCAGTGAGATTAATTATTGATATAACTATTTATTACCAACATTAAAAGTTAATATTAGCGAATATTTATTCAATGCTCTTTCCAAGTGTTTTTCATGCACTGTCTCATCAAATCCTGACAACTCATAATGAATTATTATACCCATTCCATTTACAAACAAGGAAACTGAGGACCCAAATGGCTAAATGCCCCATCCAAGGTCACAAAACTGCAGAGTGATTGAGTTAGGTTCTTTTGTCTATGGGCAGTCATCTTTAAATGTTAACAGCATCCAATATCAAATTCTTTTGCTTGCTACAACTTAACTGTTTCTAGCCACTTGTGTCAATGGAAACTTCCAATATGTGACTTGTGACATACACAGTCTGAAATAAGCCACACTACAGCAACATTTTTTTTGTGGGCTTCTCCCAACCTGGGTTTAACATTCTAAGAGTTGGATTCTTCACTGACATCTCCCAAGATCATCTGGTGCTGATTTCTATCTTCAGCAACACTTGGACGGGTTTCTTAACTCATGAATTTATGAAGGCAATAAAACTGATGAATCACAAATATCTGAACCCATATAGGAAATGATGCTAAAGGAGATAATAAAATTATATATCATTATCTACCACAAACTATAAATATTATGCATCAAGGATCTGATAGTAATGTCTAACTTCAGCTTGATAACAAGCTGGTGGAAACCTGTAGTCATGTCATAAGTAAAAGATCTCTGCTATGACAATTCAGATTTCTGCTTCAATACCCTTTGATCCTTCTTTTTCTATATTCCATGAAGGTTTTAATCAGCTCTAAATTTCCATTTTATTATGTACTAGATTCCTGGTTTCTCAAATTCTCAGGTCCTGTCTGAAATCATTCTATTTGATGGCCTTTAATGAGGAGGAGGGGTGGTTCATCAGTTGATTTTTAAGGAGGCTTTGCTTTCAGCCAAAATACTTGACAGCAGTATGTTTATCAGGTATCTTGTTATATGGAAATTGTCCCTTTATTTCTACACATAGGTCTTATGGTTCACATTCCATTTCTTCTCTAACTGATCTAAACAGATCTGTAACTGGTCTTCCAACCAAAGTCCACCATGATCTACATTTACATTTAGTCCTACCCCAATGTTGAGGCTGGGGGGTGTAGGTAAGGAATGGACCTTACCCTGTATAGTTTGGGGTAGGAACACTGTCCATTCTTCCTAAACTTTTCAAGTATCTTTTGGAAAAGCATATTGCATACATACACATACACCCACATATCACTTTAATTACTGCATAATGTCTCACCAAAGTCCATTCTGACAAAATACAAGCTTGATTTTGCCATTATAAATATTTAGGATAGCAGTTCTACCTGGCCATTTTGCCATAATACATGTAGACTTACATAACCTGGAAAGTGGCTCTAGTTCTCCATCTGAAGACATAGGAGGGTAGCACCTCAGCAAAAGCTGCATTCATGAAGGTTATCTTCCCTAGACCCTTGTTCTTTGGTAATGTCCACTGCCTTAGTCCCTGGTCCACATGTGACCCCTATCAAAGTTCAGTAACTGCAGCTATTTCCAAACCTTTCCTGATACCTGTGGTTTAGCCATTAGTAGACATCACTGCCCTTACCTTGGTCACTAATGATTTTGTGCAATTATTTAATAAGCATGGGCTGACCAATAAACAAGTGACTAGTAGTAACTTTGATTAGCAGCTTTATATTTCTGCAGAACCTCAAAACAGATCCAAAGAAATGGTGGTCATTATGGGTTCAGGGACTTTAAGTCCATAGGTCAGCCCCACCAGAGACAATCAGTTCCAGGTTCCCTTCCTTGGCAGCATTCTGGAAGGCCTATATGGACCAACAACACCTGTGTAATAAAGTAAAGAAGAGAAAGGGGGTTCAGTAAGACCGTGACAATTGGCGTGATTTGGAGGGAAGGAAAGGTCAAATAACAAAGATCATGATCAAATCTCTTACCAGCTAGGTATAAATTAAGAGACAAGAGCAGAGTGATGAATAAAGAGCCCCTTTCCCACACTTTTGATCCCAGGATGTCTACTACCACGCTATAAGCTCTTAAAAACTAAGAGCCAGAACTAGAGGCAGATGGGAGCAGAGACACATTAATCATGGGCAGTCACAATGGAAACCACAGACTCCTTCTGCTGAAGTCCCCTATTACCCAGATTCTGACCCATTCCACAACATAATTTGAGAAAGCAGTATAGACCAGGTATTTCATTGGAAGAAAGGAACAATTAAAAATAAAACATGGATAGTCAGTGAAATTGAGGACATTTTCAAGTTCTTCAAACATTACAAAAATGGTCAAACCAATGCAGGGGGAACTGGAGAATGTTTACATAAAATGAAATGATACCTCACAATTATAGCTACAGTTTGACCAAATGGACTACGGGGTCTGTGCATAACCATTCTTTTTGTCCTGGACATAAGGCTCTTTCCCCATGATAAAGATGTTATAATAGAAAAATTACATGAGAAGAAAGTTAAAAAAATTAAAAAGAGGTCTGGAAGATGTATGAGAGGAGTTAATTACATAGGATAAAATGAAGTCAGCAAGCAACAGATTTTGAAATTTGAAAGTTAACATAAGCCTGTATTATGGAAAGTCTTCTGGGTACCACTGATCTGTTACTTCTCCCATAGTCTCTGTTGAAGTCTAAGTGGATGGTAAATAATATAGTTACATAACCACATTTTTTCCTTTTTTTCCTCCCTTGTTAAGAACACTACTGGAAACTAACCATAGACTGAAGAGAGGGAAGGGTTTTCTCCAGAAGCCTTGTATAACTTTATCTGAGATTGCAGTAAAATAGTCAGCTGTGGCTTAGTTTGATCTACTTATCCATACTATCACCTGAAGGTTGAGCCTGCCCAGAGAGTAGAACAGATTTCATTTTCTGTGTGCTTGCAATAAATCTTGGATTTCATGAGCAGTAAATATTTGCAATAAATCTCATTTTATTTAAATTACATTGATCAGGTTGCTTTCTTTTTTTTTTTTTTATACAGCAAATCTCTGGCAAAGATGGGATTTTAGCAAAACACAAGTTCCCCCTTTGGGAAGAAACACAATGTATCATTTGGATTTCAATCAGAAAACATAAACCATTTAAGGTATTTCAAACAGATAGAATTTAATATAGGGAACTGATTGAACCAGTGATGAAAAAAAATAAGGAGCTGAACTGGAGATGGTGAGACATCCCAGAGATCAGCAACAAGAACAAGATGGCACTTCCCTAGGACTGGAGAAACACAGAGAAGAGGTGGTGTTCCCAAATCCACAAGCAGAGGTCACTGGGTACAAAATGGGGTGATAGTGGGCCTTCCCAAGGGAGCCATAAAGAGAGACATTTTCCAGCAGAATCTGGAACCACACAGGAGGCACAGGAATGCTGCCAGAGATGCTACCAAAAGCAAAGAAGAGAGAAGTCTTTTCTCCCTCTTCGGGTCTCCTTTATGCCAGTGTAGTCCATTGGTCAAACCTACAATGATACTAGAAGGCTAGAGTCCTGAAAAATATAGTTTCTTGTAGTACAGAACAGGGCAGATAAATACAGAATATGGATCCGAAAGTAAGCAAGCCAAGATCTGCCCCAAGTGGGCTCCAAGAAACACTCTGTACCACATAATAAACACCCTGCAACAATTCTGGGTGGTCTGGGGGCATAATAACGGAACTTTAGTTTGTGTTATTCTCCTTATATTTTTCTTTTTACCCATTTCATTCTGATCCTCAGTATCCTCCCTTGGGGATTTCTGTAAGATCGTAAGTTACTTGAAATAATAAAACCAGCTGCATATATTATATTAAAGATACTAGAGGAAGAAGGAAAAGAGGGATGTACCTATATGAGCAACAGGCAGCAAAAGGGGAATAATTCTAAACACTATATAGAGAATAGAATACAGATATCTTAGGGAATCACTCACATGTTACTCAGTGTTGACATCCCAAGGAGAAAGCATGCCCTTAGGGAAAGTGGGTATGTGGCATCCCAATGAAGCCTAAAACCTAAGCACAAGATATCCCTGCCTTGGCAAAGGGTCCCATGCCCTAGACAGGGTCCGGATACAGCAAAGCTTTCAGACAAAAAGGGAAGTGCAAGCTGAAGTACCATGTGTATCAAAATGAGCCAACAATGGGGCACCTGGGTGGCTCAGTCGGTTAAGCGTCCAACTTCAGCTCAGGTCAGGATCTCGCGGTCCGTGAGTTCGAGCCCCGCATCGGGCTCTGGGCTGATGGCTCAGAGCCTGGAGCCTGCTTCCGATTCTGTGTCTCCCTCTCTCTCTGCCCCTCCCCCATTCATGCTCTGTCTCTGTCTCAAAAATAAACGTTAAAAAAAAATTTTTTTTTAAATAAAAAAAAAAGGAGCCAACAAGCTTCAACTAATTCCCCATCCCAGCCTTCCCTACTCACTTATCTCAGTACCAGCAGGAAACAAATGGCACACTCAGAAAAGTTTAACTGAAAGAACTTAACAAGAGGACTATTACTTAAATGCGAAGAGGATTAATGAAATCAACAAGGATGGCAGGGCATCTTGGAGAATGCCATTACATTCAAGGCCTGAAGGGAAAAAGGAAGAAAATATTGTTATCACAGCCCCATACAAGCTGAAACCACAGAGAAAAAGCTTTCCACCAAGTAGTTCTGATGCCTAGGGAAGCACACTCACTGTTCCAACAATGGTGAGAGACAAGAAAAAAGCAAAAGAAATAGATATACTAACTTTTTCTTTCCTTTTCAACTCTAGCTGGTACCTCTCTGGCTCAACCCATCTAGAAGTCAAAGAGCACAACACATAAGCCCAGCTATGACAATCTGCCCCTGTGCTCCAGGGCACAAAATGGACAGAGAAGGAGAGAAGGGCTAAAACTAGGAGAGTCTAAATAAAGAACAACCCAGAGAAAATTAGAATAATAATTCAAAAAGATACACACAACCCCTATATTTAGTGCAGCATTATTTACAATAGCCAACATATGGAAACAACCCAACTATATATATATATAAAATATATATATATATATATATAATATATATATATATATATAAAATATATATATAAAATATATATAAAATATACATAAAATATATATAAAATATATATAAAATTTATATATCTATATATAATATATATATAGATAGTGGAATATTACTCAGACATAAAGAAGAATGCAATCTTGCAATCTTGCCATCTGCAACAACATGAATAGATCTAGAGGGTATTATGCTAAGTTAAATAAGTCAGTCAGAGAAAGACAAATACCATATGATTTCACTCACATGTGGAATTTAGGAGACAAAACAAATGGACAAAGGAAAAAAGAGACAAACCAAAAAGACTCTTAACTATAGAGACAAACTGATGGTTACCTAGGGGAAGTGAGTGAGGGATGGGTGAAATAGGTGAAGAGTATTAACAGTACACTTATGATGAGCAGTGAGTAATGTATAGAACCCTTGATTCATTATATTGTATACCTGAAACTAATATAACACTGTACACTAATTACACCTGATTTTTTTATTTTTTTAAAGTGGAGGGAGGATAAAGAAAGAAAGAATAACCAACACTCAGCAGCTCCATATTTTGTGGAGTCTGAGGTTTCTACAATTTGAGGGGCTTACCTAAAAAAATAACTACAAATATAGGGGCTTCGGTGTGTTTCAGTCAGTTAAGCATCCGACTTCAGCTCAGATCACGATCTCGTGGTCTGTGAGTTCGAGCCCCACGTAGGGCTCTGTGCTGATAGCTCAGAGCCTGGAGCCTGCTTCTGATTCTGTGTCTCCCTCTCTCTCTGCCCCTCCCCCCACTCATACTCTCTCTCTCTCTCTCTCTCTCTCTCTCTCTCAAAACAAATAAACATAAGAATTTTTAAAAATTAAAAAAAATAACAATATATAATTACAATACAAAATTTGGTATGGAAGTACATATTTGTTTCTATTGAGAAGAAAAATCACACAAAAACACAAAGTTTAGGGGCACCTGGGTGTCTCAGTTGGTTAAGCGTCTAACTCTTGATCTCAGCTCAGGTTTTGATCCCAGGGTCCTGAGTTTAAGCCCTTCATTGGGCTCCACGCTGGGTGTGAAGCAAACTTAAAAAATAATAATAAATATGGAGCACCTGGGCGGTTCAGTCAGTTAAGCAACTAACTCTTGGTTTTAGCTCAGGTTCATGAGTTCGAGCCTCGCATCAGGCTCTGTGCTGCCAGTGTGAAGCCTTCTTGAGATTCTCTCCTCCCCTTCTATCTCTCTGCCCCTCCCACGTTCTCTCTCTGTCTCTCTCTCTCTCTCTCAATAAACAAACAAACAAACTTAAAATTTTTAAATTTTTAAATAATAAATAAGAATTTTTAAAAAACCCAAAGCTTAAAATTTTTTTAGTGTTTATTTTTGAGAGAGAAACAGAGTGCAAGCAGGGGAGGGGCAGAGAGAGAGGGAGACACAGAATCTGAAGCAGGCTCCAGGCTCTGAGATGTCGGTGCAAAGCCTGACACGGGGTTCGAACCCACAAACTGCAAGATCATGACCTAAGCCAAAGTCGGACACTTAACCGACCAAGCCACCCAGGCGCCCCCGCCAAAAAAAAAACCCAAATTTTAATACCTAACAAATACTCAACTGTCAGAATCTGAAAAAAAGCATATTCTTATTAATTAATAACTGCCCTAAGATATTTTTGTAATATTTACCTTCTCTGTAGTATTGGCTGCAATTTTTTTTATCATCTCTTTATGTAAGAACACTTTCTTTTTTTTTAATATGAAGTTTATTGTCAAATTGTTTTCCATACAACACCCAGTGCTCATCCCAACAGGTGCCCTCCTCAATGCCCATTACCCACCCTCCTGTCCCTCCCACCCCCCATCAACCTTCAGTTTATTCTGTTTTTAAGAGTCTCTTACGGTTTGGCTCTCTCCCTAACTTTTTTTTTTCCTTCTGCTCTCCCATGGTCTTCTGTTAAGTTTCTCAGGATCCACATAAGAGTGAAAACATATGGTATCTGTCTTTCTCTGTATGGCTTATTTCACTTAGCATCACACTCTCCAGTTTCATCCACGTTGCTATAAAAGGCCATTTCATTCTTTCTCATTGCCACATAGTATTCCATTGTGTATATAAACCACAATTTCTTTATCCATCCATCAGTTGATGGACATTTAGGCTCTTTCCATCATTTGGCTATTGTTGAAAGTGCTACTATAAACATTGGGGTACAAGTGTCCTCATGCATCAGCACTCCTGTATCCCTTGGGTAAATTCCTAGCAGTGCTATTGCTGGGTCATAGGGTAGATCTATTTTTAATTTTTTGAGGAACCTCCACACTGTTTTCCAGAGTGGCTGCATCAGTTTACATTCCCCCCAACAGTGCAAGAGGGTTCCCGTTTCTCCACATCCTCTCCAGCATCTATAGTCTCCTGATTTGTTCATTTTAGCCACTCCGATTGGCGTTAAGGTGATATCTGAGTGTGGTTTGGATTTGTATTTCCCTGATGAGGAGTGACATTGAGCATCTTTTCATGTGCCTGTTGGCCATCTGGATGTCTTCTTTAGAGAAATGTCTATTCATGTTTTCTGCCCATTTCTTCACTGGATTATTTGTTTTTTGGGTGTGGAGTTTGGTGAGTTCTTTATAGATTTTGGATACTAGCCCTTTGTCTGATATGTCATTTGCAAATATCTTTTCTCATTCTGTTGGTTGCCTTTTAGTTTTGTTGATTGTTTCCTTTGCAGTGCAGAAGGTTTTTATCTTGATGAGGTCCCAATAGTTCATTTTTTTGCTTTTAATTCCCTTGCCTTTGGAGATGTGTCAAGTAAGAAATTGCTGCAGCTGAGGTCAGAGAGGTTTTTTCCTGCTTTCTCCTCTAGGGTTTTGATGGTTTCCTATCTCACATTCAGGTCCTTTATCCATTTTGACTTTATTTTTTGTGAATGGTGTAAGAAAGTGGTCTAGTTTCATTCTTCTGCATGTTGTTGTCCAGTTCTCCCAGCACCATTTGTTAAAAAGACTGTCTTTTTTCCGTTGGATATTCTTTCCTACACTTTCTAATATCCATTTTTACAATGAGAATAGAATGAAAATTTAATATTTTCTGGAATCAAAAAAATTTTATTATTGATAACTGGGATGCATAAAATATGCAGCATTACAAAAATATGCTTTTGTTGTGTATAGTTCTGTTGTAAATTTGTGCCCTACAAACAGGAATTTTGATAAGTTCTATTTTGCATGATTACCATAAATTTTTAAAAATATATGCTGCTTTTTAATTTGCATATATTATCATTTGTATACATTATCAAATATATTCCCGGACAGCACAGCACTTCCATTGAAAATAGATTTTGATGAGAACCAAATTCTCCACTAACAATTAAACGCATCTGATGACTGAATGAATTTTCCAGAGATCAGCTTCCAGTTCCATGCATTGCATGCCTAGCTTTTACTCTACTATCCATATTTCTGTTTCCAGGAACCATAGAGGGCATTCATACACTGATGGCCAGCAGTGGCTTAACTACACAATAGTGATTGAAAAATCACATAGATATAACTCACTAAACCCAACAAAATATCATGAACTCAATTTTCCCTAAGCTGAATCTTATAAAATCCTGAAGCATGGTTAAAGGAAATACAGAACAATGAGGTTTGTAGACTTCCATTTCAACCAAGTTAAAATATACTCATGGTATAATTTTAAAAAATTATTACCTAACTCTTCTAGAAGCAATAACTAGAAAGTCTAGTTAGCAATAACTCACTCAGTGACAAGGAGTGCCCCTAGTGTCCAGATTGTGGTTTCTAAATACCATTTCTAAATAATAATAATAATAATAATAATAATAAAAATTAACGCTGAAATCCTCAGCAAGATGGCTGACTCCAGGTCTGGTGCAACAAATCAATATAAGCCTACAACATCCTGTCATACGAGAAAGCAAAGAAGCTATCCACATTCACTGAGGTCATGTCAAGAGATAATAGGAGCCAAGTGAAAGGGACTCCCACTGGCCAAAGATGAGATAGTTTGTGCATCAAAAAGTATAATAACTATAACGAATTAAATCAGATATGTTTTTTAAGAATCTATGAGGTCATACTGGTTTCCACAGTGGATGTAACAATTTACATTCTCACCAACAGAGTGCCAGGGTTCCTTTTTCTCCACATCCTACCCAAAACTTGTTATTTCTTGCCTTGTGCACTGAAACTAATGAACACAATGTGTCAAGTACACTCAAATAAAAAAAAATACAAACATACAATACATGTCACGCCAAGTTAAAAAAAATCTATGAGGTTATAATGATATATATTTTTTTTTTTTTTTAACGTTTATTTATTTTTGAGACAGAGAGAGACAGAGCATGAGTGGGGGAGGGGTAGAGAGAGAGGGAGACACAGAATCTGAAGCAGGCTCCAGGCTCCGAGCTGTCAGCACAGAGCCCGATGCGGGGCTCGAACTCACCGACCGTGAGATCATGACCTGAGCTGAAGTCGGACGCTTAACCGACCAAGCCACCCAGGCGCCCCTATAATGATATATTTTTAAAAAATCGGTGGTTCCATTTGAAGGTTTATTAGGGCATGAACCTCTCATTCTAAGATTTTCTAAAGGGGGATAAATTATCCCACCGTTCGTGTACTAACTAGATTCTAGTGTAATCAAATAATTGATGAAAAGTAATTCTTCTCTATAGAAGAATTCCACTTAGTAATTACAAAAGGAATGATTAAATTAAAATATCTATCTTTTGTAGCCCCTAATGAAATAATAGCTATAGACAATGGTCATCCAGGGTTGCTAAAACCATCTGGGAAATGATGCATGGGTCAGGCTGAAAATATCTGAAACCTCCAGTCAATCTTAACATGACAAAAAATAAAATAAGATAAAATAAAATACAATGAAAAGAAAGTGTGTCAAGCATCAGATGCCTCTGATGTGATATAATAGTGAGTCCACAGCAACACTTATGAAATGTTCTACCAAAACATTGAATTTGAATATGATCAAGGATCTTAGCTACATGTAACTACCAGTTTACAGGAAATACACAAAGGAAATACACAGACAAACATGTCAAATGACACCACAGGGATGAAATCAGCTAATCCCAGAGTGTAGGATATGCTATAAGACACAAGATCCAGTTTCTTCAACAAATAAATGCATTAAAAAAGAGAAAGGGGGAGGAGAAAATTTATAGATTTAAAGAATTTTAGGAAACACCAAATGCAATACATGGACTTTATTTGAATTCTCATTCAAACAAGTCAGTTTAAAAAATGTTATGGAAAAATAAGGTAAACTTGGTGAATACTGAAAATGTATTTAATGATATTAAAGAAATAGTGTTTCATGTAGTGGTGGCATCCGCAGCAGCAGCAGAAAGAGTTTGGTTGGGGCCACGTCTCACACCATTTTGCCAGTACAGCCTAGCAAGAGGCCAGAAGGCAGAACTTACCTTTGAATCTGTGAATGAAGGCATTGAATGCATTTGTAAAATTATGAAGAGCATCCGAAGAGAATGAATCCCAACAGCCCCTCTATCATATATGATATCAGTCAGTTGATTTTATCGATGATCTGGCAGACCTCAGCTGCCTTGTTTGCAGAGCTAATACCCAGGCATGCCAACCTCACAACAAGGACTGGATTAAAGAGAAAATCTACATGCTCCCTTGTCAGCAGGTCCAACATGCCAGGAAATAGTTGAGTAGGAGGCATTGGGGGTTGGGGGTGGGCTTGGAACACAGGTATGTCCAGTGTGCTGCAGGGGAAGTTTTGTGTTCTAGGAATCCTGTTTCCATTGTGTACACTCTAGCCAGAATTGAATGTATTCGATGAAATGGGAGGACCTTGGTCAATCTGAAATCCCCATGGCCCCTTGCCCCCAACTTTTATTTAACATAAACCTTTTAATAATATAGACAGAAGTTGATTTTTGTCAGTGAATACTGGTTCCAGTCCTTCAAACTATTCATATCTGCTTTATAACATTCACCATACTAACCCTTGTTCAAGTTGGGGTGGGAGTAGTGACAGTTTCATTGTATCTTCAAGATCAGGTCTTAGTGAAAAACAAATGTTCTTTAAGGTTTTGTTTTTTTTTTTAAGAAGAAATCATGTTAAGTAGTTTTTTGAGGGGGGGGTAAGCTGTAATAGTGATTTAAAAAAATAGTGTCTCATCTCTTAGAGATACATACTGAAATATTTACGAGTGAAGTAATATTGTGTGTACTATTTACTCCAAGTTATCCAACAGATAGGGGTAAGGCATAGGAGAGACGGTGTGGATAAAATAGGGCCCACCATGTGCTGATAATAGATGAATCAGGGCAACAGGCATATGGAGATTTATCCTACTATTTTTTCTAATTTTATGTATGCTCAAAACTTCCATAACAATTTTATTTTTCAAAAAGCAGCTGAAGAAAAAAGAACTTTTCCAAAAGGTTTACTGAAACTGGAAAATGCCACTTTTCCTCTTGTATCATGGAGAAGAAAGTCTACTTAGGCCTTCAACTCTTCAGGCAGTGAATTTGACCCAACAGTGATTCCCTTCTCTCTTTCCAATCGGTAAATATTGCCTGTATCGTCAAGCGTTCAAGGCCAACTCCTTAATGTATCACAGAACACCTGTCTACACATCACCACTGATATAGGACAAAGATGAAAACCTTGAGCAGGGGTATCCTGACTCAGTTATGTGTAGCAGGACAAAAACCTTTCTGAACCCTGAACAGACTTTGAATTAATTTGACCCTCCACTATTATTTGAAGGCCTTGCCTGAGTGAGAAATAAATAAATAAAGCAAACCTCAATAAGCAATCATTAAAAGGTACTTGGATCGTCAGCTGGTGACAGATCTCTGAATGCCGGGGAGGGGGTGGGGGTTGTTCAAGATCTCTGCAGTACACGTAACTTCTCCCTGAAATAGCTAAAACGCTTCCTCGGCTCCCACCAGTCTCTGGAGTCCTTGCTTTACGGAAATTTAAGGCTCAAAGTGTCTACCCTTCCCCACGATAAAGTACAGAATTGATCAGGATTATGGAACCTGGAACTCTACATGTAAGAATTTTGTTTGAATATATCATGTGTTAGACAGTGACACCTATTGGTAAAGTGTAGTATTGTAAACCAGGACTATCGAATATTGCAATGCAGTCAAACCTTTCTAACTCAGACACAATGGAAAAAAGCCAGACTGAATTGGGGAAAATCCGTGGCAGGAAAAAAATCACTGTCATATGCTTTTATCACCTTCAACTAGTCTACATAATTCAACCTAGGCTAAAGGTGAGGTGTACTAGACCCTTACAGAAAGTATTTTTTGACGAGCCCAGCAAATATTCAGCCTGAACTGTAGTGATATGCCTTAAGTTGCAATTAATTCTTTTTAAATGGGTGTTCCCAAAGTTCTTAAAGCTGCTTTGTTCTCTTAAGTGGACAAACATTTCACAACCCTATCTCGATAAAGTATTAAGTGAATTTTATTTCTCTAAAAGTGACCCTCTGAAAATTCACAAATTCTAAACTTGTGAAATCCAAATCAATAAAAAATATATATATGCCTTCTATACTCAAATTAGACAAAAGATTAGGAGATACATTTCAGCATTATAAATGCCCAATGTAAATATGGAAGGAGGGGGCTTCTAAGTATGAAATAAATAACCTCAATCAGTTGTACAGGGGGAGGATGGATCCTCTAATTAAAGGATTAGATTGTAGGAACAAAGACAAGGCAATGTGAAAAGTAAAATCCCGTCCAATTGTTTCAAATGTCCAGTCATCAGTTTGATCCCTTCACTCATCAAAAGTGCTTACTTTGGGGGCATCTGGGTGGCTCAGTAGGTCAAGTGTCCTACTCTTGGTTTTGGCTCAGGTCATGATCTCAGGGTTAATGAGTTCAAGCCCCACATCGAGCTCCATGCTGACAGTGCAGAGCCTGCTTGGGATTCTCTCCCTCTCCCTCTCTCTGCTCCTTCCCCACACACAGATCTCTCTCACTCTCTCTCAAAACAAATACATAAACTTTAAAAAAAAATTCTTACTTTGTTCATTAGAATGATTTATATAACTTATAAAAGTAATCTCCATCAGAATCATTTATAAATATGCTTATATTACAGTGTCAATATAGATATATAGTACAAATATATAAGTATGTATCATATAAATATGTGAAAATACATTTATGCCATAAAATTTCATTGTAAAATAATTTTAATAATGAACTCAATGGGGAAACTAGATTGACTCTAAGTGATTTGTTTTATAAACCCCACTTGAGGGAACACACTCACACATTGCACAGGGAGTGATGCCTGAAAGAAGTCCTCTTGAACCAAGGTTCCTCCCTCCAAATCCCTCAGTCCTCTCCTTCCTGACTACTTGACAGCACTATAATGGGTGGTGTAAGGTTTTCTCAGGCTCAGTTCTGAACTCACCTTTGCCCTGCGTCTCCTCCTCAATTACTCTTCTCTTCTGAATCCTGGTCTCCTCCCCTCAGGGACTGGGAAGGCAGCCTTGACTGCTGTGCAGAACAAAGGAGTGAGAACATTTTATTTTCCTCTGTGGCTCTCTCCCCTCCCCTCTCCCTGCCTTTTAGTCAATGCCAGAGGAGTGCTTTGAGGAATCCACTCTAAGGTCCTAAAGTCACTGTGTGACTGAGGTGCTTGATCCCACAGGGAGCTGAAGGTACAGCAGGGCCTCCGATAGCCGATAGCCGGCAGGTCTCTGGAGGACACGTGGAAAGCATGCGGGTTCACTGTGGTAGATGTGGTAACCACACTGACGCTGTGACAAGCAATTTCAAATTCCAGAAAAACTAGCCTGGAAGGACTGGATCTAGAAGGAAAAAAGGAAGAAACAGACAAACAAGGCCTCTAACTGATGAATACTTTGCTAATGCTTCCAAAGGAAGGACAACCTGTTAATAACAGACCAGGAAGGCAACGTTGCAGTTAATTTTTACTTTCTATTCTCATCATCAAAGCATGTTTAATGTGATCCTGCATGGGGCAAGAGGGCCCTTGCCAAAATTAAAATCAGAAAAGGTTGGCCATCTGTGAGCATTAAAGGGATATGGAAAGAGTCAGAGAACAAAGGATCAACTCCTGGAATAAAGAAACATTTTTTAACTCATGGCTGTGTTTTGGTGTGTCCTTGTTTACCATAGGATTGTGGGGTAAAAAAGTTCAGAATCTTTAAATAAATAAAACATCATAGTCATGCTGATTTATTCAAGTCATTCACTCAGGGAGTGAGTTAATTGGAATCACTTGGGAATGAGCAGATTCCACTTCCTATAGGAGCCAAGTGAAGCCTCAGATGAGGCAGTTGTTGGAAAAGTCAGGGCAACGCTGATGGTTCATGAAGACAAATTAGTTGAGCCTGAGAGAGCTTGGTGAGCTAACGCAGACGCTGAGGGGTAGGATCTCAGCAAGCTGACTCAATGTTTTACTTAAACACCAAGATTCTGGTTACCAAAAGCTGAGGACTCTATCAGCTGGAAAGGCCCATGGCTACTTTCCTCTTCATAAAAAGGTAGGAATAAATCAGTGATCGCCAAAGTGTGGTCCCTGGACCAGCAGCATCCGCATCCCCCAGAAGCTTGTTACAAATGGGAATTCTCAGGCCTCACCCCCACACACTGAAACAGAAATTCATATGGCTGTGTTTTAATAAGCCCTCCAGGTGATTCTGAAATACACTTGTTAGTGTATTAAAGTATGGGAGCCACTGGAAGAAACTCCTGGAATAAATGACAAAAATGGTCCAATAACTTTGTTACAGTTAAATGGGGACTCAAGGAGTCTTTCCCTTCCTGCCTGGCTTTACCCTGGTCCAGGCCACCACAGCCTCATGCCCAGACACCTACAGGAGTCACTTCTCTGGTATCCCCATCTGGTTCAGGCCCCTCCAGTCAATTTCCCACAGTGTTGGCAGGGTGAGCCTGAAATTACAAATCAGCTAGTGTCACTCCCTTGATTGATACCCTGCAGTAGCTTCCCACAGTATTTAGGATCAGGTTCAATTCATGAGCTGACTTCTGCTGTGTTGCCCAGACGTTCTCCCAAACTTGAATCTTTTTGTACCTGAGGCTCCAGACAAGTTGAACTGCTTTAACTCCTTGAATCCAACTTCCAGGCCATGATGCCATGCTTTTTCCACTACCTGAAACCCTCTCTCCATGTCTCTTCATCAGGCCTAACTGGAGGTGACTTGGTGGAAGAAAAGAAAACCCATGGGAGTAAGAGTCATTAAAGAGAGAGGGAACCAGGAGAAAGAAGAGAAAGGAGAGAAACCAACCCAAAAGCGTGTCGGCCTGTGCTGTGCACTTGGTGCATGGGGTCTCAAAGCCCATCCTATCCTTTGGTCTTCATCTTCTGCAGGTGTTCAACCTATCCCTGACTTCACCTTAAATGCCCCCCACCTCTGCTGGACCCTCTAGGCCCCAAAAGAAAACACTCTCTGCAGATTAGGCTCTCCATGGCTTCCAAATAATAATTAGCTACTGGACACACAGGGGTTCTCAAAGTGTAGTTCCCACACCAGAAGCATCGGCACCACCTGGGAACTACTTAGAAATTCAAACTATTGGATTGAATAATTCAGAACCTATTGTATCAGAAACTCTAGGACAGGGCTCTGCAACCTGTATTTTTAAAAATCCTCCAGGTGACTTTTATGCACAATAAAATTTGTATCTAAAATACTGTCTAGGGGTGGCTGGTGGTTTATTCAGTTAGCATCTGAACTCGATTTTGGCTCAGATCATGATCTCACAGTTCATGGGATCAAGCCCCGAGTTGGGCTCTGCGCTGAGAGCATGGGGCCCGCTTGAGATTCTCTCTCCTACTCTCTGCCCCTCCTGCCCCCTCATAAATAAATGAATGAATGAATAAATAAATAAAGTACTGCCTAAAGTATTTGTGTTAGAGCCCATGCTAATAGAACACCAGATACTCTCCTTGGCCCTCAAAGGGCTTTATATTTAGGCCTTTGGGTGATAATGCCCCTCTCTTTTTTGTGTGAACCTCAAGATTGTTTTCACTGGTGTGACTTAATCTCAGGCAGGTGGAGCCAGGCAAAGCATGGGTGGCCCCTTGAAAGGTTATAGCACCTGTCAGATGCAATTGTACAGACATTAGTGACTATGAGAATTATAACAGCACTAGTAATCATTGGAAAGTAAATACTGATGATCATTTGCTAACCCCTTATAACATACTTTACTTATCCAACATAGTACAACCTTCGAAAGTAGCAATTAATATACCCCCATTACGGATGCAAAAACCAAGTCTCAGAGGTCACATGATTTGCCTAAAGACATTCGAGGAAGAAGTGATAGGTCAAGGACTTAAATGTGGAACTGACTAGCTCCAAGCTGCTCATTCGAGGGCACTAATTATTCCTACAAAGGTGCATGGGTGGTTACCAGAGGGAACACTCTGCTTCTGGAGCCAGGCCCCTCTTCTTCTAAGGAAACATGGCAACATATTGAGTTTCCTTCTGCCCATCCTGCCTTTCTTTTGACGGCCTTTCTTTCAGTATTTGCTTTTGGGCTTCTCATCCTCACTGACCAATGACTGGGATGATGCAGTTTGCATTTTCTGTTGTCATGCAGAAAGTGGCAGACACTGTGAAAGAGAGTGAGCCTTCCAGATGAAATGCAATGTGTAAATGGAAATTGTCATCATTATCCCCTGAATAAATGGAGAAAATGAACATTGGCTCTAGCAGAACTGGAAGGAAAAATTGGACTGCGAACAAAAGCATTATTAATTTAAGGAACTGCCTGAATTTGCCTCTGGCAGTTTCCTTTGTAAACACCGTTAACACTCTGGAATGCTTGAATTGTATCTAAATGCATAGCTTAAATATGTAAAAACAGAAACCTAGGCATTACTTTCAGGCATCCAGAGAATTGTTTGCTTCTAAAATCTGCCAGAACAAAATACAACTAGCATATGAGACTTCCAAATTATGAGGGTCTAATATTTCTCATAAAATCCTTTCACAGAATATAGAATTGTTGACTACCTCCTACCCAAGACCAGTTATAATTTACGACTGACAAAATATGGCTCTGTAACACTGCTGGTGCAGAACGTGCTTATATTTGTGTTTCTCTGTAACATGAACATGATTCTTGGAGGTAAAAGGCTGCAGCAAGGGATATCTTTAGGCAACAGAGTTATTTAAGTGGCCAAGTCACAGCTGAGTAACTTTGTAAATGAACCTGGTAGAGTCAACTCTGTGGAGAAGAATAATTGCATCTTTATGACCTCATTCTGAGGTGGAAAGCCCCTCACTCAGGCACCATGGTGGGAGGCATTCAGAGAAGTTGTATTTTGGACACTAGAATCAAGTAAGTTATATTTCCCAGAAGGAAAATATATCTATGAATTTTGGATGAGGTAGTTCTAAGTGAAAAGCCATCCTACCCTCACCAGGCTCACAGACTTTTCCCAAATAATCTGGAAAGTAAACATGGGCTTGTCAGTTCTCTGGAGCCCAAAAAGCATTTGGGAAAAATCTTGACTGAGTTTGATGAGCAACCATACCCCGGGGAATTCTCCATTTAGAAGCAAGAGGATAAAGGAAGCGTTGGAACATTTGCTGCTAATTGGGAACCAACCAGCCCCTGGAGCAACTGATAGTAAGCTAGCAGCTTCCTGAGCATGAGAGAGTCAAAGTTTGAATCCCTTGCTCAAGTGTAGAATAACAATAATGACAGCAACCAACACAGACTGGGATCTTACAATGGATGGGGGAAACAAACACTTCATATATACTCGTGTATTTATGTGTATATATATATATATATATATATATATATATATATATGTGTGTGTGTGTACATGTGTATGTGTGTATATATATGTATGTAAAATCATTTCTATACATTAATATGCATATATAATTATTTAACCCTTTTAATAGCCTTATTAAGTAATTTTAAAATATTACTCCCATTTTACAGATAAGGGAACTGAACACAGAAGTTATGTAATTTGTCCATACTAGAAAGAAACAGAAGCAGGATTCAAACTGAGTCATGCTCCAGAGTCCATGTTCCTAACCACTTACACACATCATCACTTGACAGGGAAAGATCGTGGGCTTTCATGTTTGGCACTAAGGAACTGATTTCTGACTTACTTACTTCGAGGTACAATGGGATGCCATTGTGCAAGCACAATGGAATATTACTCAGCCATACAAAAGAATGAAATCTTGCCATTTGCAACAACACTGATGGATCTGGAGAATATTACGCTAAGTGAGATAAATCAGTCAGAGAAAGACCAATACCATACCATTCCATTCACATGTGGAATTTAAAAAACAAAACAAATGAACAAAGGAAAAAAAAGAGACAAACCAAAAAACAGACTCTTAACTATAGAGACAAACTGATGGTTACTTAGGGGAGGTGGGTGGGGGATGGGTGAAATAGGTGAAGGGTATTAACGGTACACTCATCATGATGAGCAGTGAGTAATGTATAGAATTGTTGAATCACTATATTATATCCCTGAAATTAATACAACACTGTATGTTAACTATACTGGAATTAAAATGAATAGAATAAGATAAAATAAAAAATGTGACCCTGAGTAAGTGACTTAACTTTATTCCCTGCCTATAAAATAGATAAAATTCTGAACTAGCAGATTGTCATAAAAAAGGTACTTAAGACTTAGTAGACACTCAATAAACAGTTTCTTAAGCTACATCTTCATTAAATTCACTAACCATTTCTGGCTATGATCCAGTATTGGAATGGCAGCTATCAACTCCAGACTACTTCTCTGGCTAATGATCTGAGAGGCACAAGCAGAGTGGAATGATTGCAAACTATAAAGGAAAAAATCATAAGCACTTACACACACAAATATACGGACTGGATTTTGGTGGAACTCAAAAGATAGAAAACACCTGCCTTCTACATTCAAATCCTATCAAATTTATCAGGTGCCTAGCATCATTGGATGAGGATCCACACTTAATTCTAAATCTGATTTTTGTTTGAAGAGTGTCAAAACTTTAAGTGCCAGCAATATATATTTTAAATAGATATCATTTCATATACATAAATTCATAAAAATATATATACAGTGTGGGGGGGGGGGTATTTCCCCCTAGGGTGATTGTGTAACAAATTCACCTCATTGCTTCAGGCTATTTGAACCTCTCCATTAACTGGGCTGGATTAATTCTGAAATGATCCACTTAAGTTGTATTTCTCTGTGATTATTAAAATGAGATTTCCCCCCTTTTTCACAACAATTTCACCATTTTTCAAACATGGCTAATGACTCTGTTTTTCCTCCAATCCTTTGGCCATATTCCTTACCATGAAACAAATTGGAAAGGATGTGTGATTATGAATGATTTTTTTTATCTTTCCAAGTGGGAACCATGAAGTACTATTGTACTTTCTCATCCACTCCCCTATTATTTGGCTTCCTTCCTCTTTCCTGGGGAAGAGAAGGTATTTCAAGAGTAGAGAAGATTAGTTAATTATTTTCAGATGCCTTCTTACCTTGTTCTGTTAGACTCAAATCTCAATGGATTCATTTAAAATAACTGATCATTGGGTATCATTGAGGAATTGCCACTGTGGTATATTCTGACATGTATTTTTGAGTTCCAAATAAAACAAGAAGTTTCTCAGGGTGTAAGTAGACCCTAGTATATTCCCTGCCTCCCTAATTTTATTTATTCCACATCTGCTGGTAAAATATCCACTGAGAAAAAGAAAGTAAAATGATTATCTGTTTATTAAGTTATTTTGATAGACAGGAACAGAGACTCATTAATGTCACTTGAAGAAAAGGGAGATTGAATATTAACTAGACTTACTGTGGTGATGATTTCACAATATATATAAATAGCAAATGATTATATTGTACACCTGAAACTAATACAATGTTATATGTCAATTATTCTTCAATTTAAAAAAAAATCTTTGATGTTTGAAAAAAAAGAAAGAAAAAGGTAGAGGGGATAATCACAAAGTCATTATAAAAGGTACAAGAATGCATTTAATTCAATTTTCTCCCAAATGTACAGAAAAGACATTTCTTCTTCCCTCTGGCCACCCCCAAGTGATCTTGTCCTCCTGGAAAAAGTATCTCCTATCTGAGAAGTCCTCACCTTTGATAGCAATGAAAGAGGCAAGGGACACACGCACAGCCAGCCACACGAACCTGACCCACCTGGCAACCACCAGGGAGAAGTCTTCCCTGCCAGGTCCAGAATGACAGGTAGGTGTCCCTCCTGGATGCCTGGGCAGATGGTGATGTCACAGAGAATACAGAAAGAGCAGGTCTGGAGAGGAAGAGGATGAGTTCATGTTTGCAAATGTCAACTCTGGGGCACCTATGAAACATTCAAGAGTACATCTGGGCTTGATTCTCACGAGAGAGGTCTGAGCTGCAGAGACAAGTCTGGTGACTTGCCCAGGCTACATGGCTTGGAGGTGGTGGTGGCAGTGCTGGAAGTTGATTGGAATCAGGTCTGTGTTAGTTCGTCCGTTGTGTGCTGCATGATGCCCCACATCAGGCCAACTAGTGAAGGTGTGAGGTGTGAGGCCTCCCTTCTGACCCTAAGCTCTCTGTACCTCGTCCCCTTGCTTCCTATTCCACTTTCCCGGCCTGCAGACTTCCTGTGCTTGCTTGTCTCTCCTTCTCCTTTATCTTAATTAACACTATACTCAGGAAAGGATCCATTAATATTGCTTTCCCCAGGGTGATTGACTCTTAAGCAACAACTCACCATGGGCAATGCTGAGGGTGATGCACATAATGATGAGCATAAGAGGATCACTTATGGATATATTTTGTGTTTGTCCAGGCTGGGTTTTCCCCTGCATCTTCCTAAGTATCCAGGCTGTTCTTTCTACCTCACTGAAGATATGCACTGAAAAGACCCAATCCTACACACAACTTCTATTTCTGGATCTTTCAAAAGCAGGAGCTCTTAGGGTACAGCTGCAAGAGAAATACAGGGTGCCTGGTTAAATGTGAACTGCAGATAAGTAATAGTTTTTTTCAGTGTAAATATATCTCCAGTATTACAAGGGACATTCTTATGCTAAAAAGTTATTCATTGTTTAGCTGAAATCCAAGTTTAACTGGGTGATTTCTTCCATTTTGTTTTTTGCTAAATCTGGCAATCCTACTGTAGGGTAAAGGGGAAGAGCCTTTGCAAACATGACAGGGGGATAAAGAAGGGAGAAGAAAATAGCAGGAGGGAGAGAAACCCAACACTAGGGCAGCTTCTGAGAAGCCCTCACAGAAATGGTCCTGAGTCTACCCCTCGCACAAGGGAGAGGGTACAGGACCTCACTGGAAAGGGATATTATCCTGTGAGGCCCTTTGGCCTCAGGGCATGTTCCAGGGTCCCCAGGACTAAACCAGGCAGACATCCCCTGAGTCCCTTAACATCAAGTAGCTATTTGTGCTTAGAAAATTATTTTCTCTATTAGGCCCCAAAGACTGAGATAAGGGAGGTCTAAGAATGCTGACAGTAGACTTCCTGCCAACCAGCATACAGAAGGCTTCAGACTACATTTAATTCTATCTAAAGGAAATTATGTGACGTTTCTAACATCCTGTTTTGTGAAGAAAACTTCTTAACTACAAAATAATCATCATTACTGATAAACACTGGATATTTTCTATGTGACACACACCATGTTAAGTGTTTTATGTTCATTATTTTGGCTTTTGTATTAAAATATTATTATAGAACAAAAGGAGGGGTCCTTTGTTAAGGGAGTGCCAAACTTTGAGGAGTCTGTGAAGAAGATTCCAGAAGAGTAAAAGAGGACATAAAACAATGCCTACTTCACTTATTGATTAGCCTGGCTCTGGTCCCAAAACCTAATTATAAAGGAAATTAGGGGCTCCTGGGTGGCTCAGTCAGTTAAATATCCAGCTGTTGATTTCGGCTCAGGTCATGATCTCATGGTTGTGAGATCAAGCCCCATGTTGGACTCCAAGATCAGCCTTGAGCCTGCTTGGGATTCTCTCTCTCTCCCTCTCTCTTTTCCCCTCCCCTCCCTTACACACTCTTTCTCTCTCACTCTCTCTCTCTCAAAATAAATAATTTTTTAAAAAACAAATAAAGGAAAAATTATCTCAGAAAGATGCTTCACTCAATATACAATATATTTGTTTCAGGAGCCAGCCCTCTGCCAGCCTGCCTTGCTGCTGCCTTTAAAAAGCAAAAAGTGGGGAGCCTGGGTGGCTCAGTCGGTTGAGCGTCTGACTTCAGCTCAGGTCACAATCTCGCGGTCCGTGAGTTCGAGCCCGGCGTCGGGCTCTGGGCTGATGGCTCGGAGCCTGAAGCCTGCTTCCGATTCTGTGTCTCCCTCTCTCTCTGCCCCTCCCCCGTTCATGCTCTGTCTCTCTCTGTCTCAAAAATAAATAAACGTAAGAAAAATTTTTTTTTTAAAATAATAAAAGGCAAAAAGGGTTGGTCCTGATGTAAATGCTTAACTCCTTGCCTCAGACATAATTTTTAGGCCTAGCTCAGAACTTGCAGCCTTTCCCCTAGCACAGGCTAAATTCTTCCAAGCTCTGTAACTCTATAAAAACCACCTGTACCTTTGTGCCAAGGTTTCAGTGAAAGCATTATATTCTGCAATTACTATTCACTTGAAAGAGGGAAAATTTTCTTTCCAATCGACACAGTATCACTTCCCTCACAGACAGAATTGTTCATCTAGCACAGGCATTTCTTGTTTTATTTTACTTCAATTTCTGTGCTTCACAGATACTGCATTTTTTACGAATTGAAGGCTCATGGCAAACCCTGCATGGAACAAGTCTATCGGTGCCATTTTTCCAACAGCTTTGGTTCACTTCATGTCTCTGGGTCACATTTTGGTACTTCTCAAAATATTCCCAAACTTTTCATTATTATTATATTTGTTATGGTGATCTGTGATCCATGATCTTTGATGTCACTATTGTAATTGTTTTGGGGTGCCATGCCCATATAAGAGAGCAAACTTAGCCCATAAATGTGGTATGTATTCTGACTGCTCCACCAATGAACTGATCCCCATCTCCCACTCCTCAGGATCTCCCTATTCCCTGAGACAGAGCAATATTTAAACTAGGCCAATTAGTTACATTATAATGGCCTCTAAGTGTTCAAGTGAAAAGAAATCATATGTCTCCCACTTTAAACTGAAAGCTAGAAATGATAGAGCTTAGCTAGGAAGGCATGTCAAGGGGTGCTTGGGTGGCTCAGTCAGTTAAGCATCTGACTTCTGGCTCCGGTCATGATCTTGCTTTTTGTGGGTTCAAGGCCTACATCAGGCTCTGTGCTGACAGCTTGGAGCCTGGAGCCTGCTTCAATTCTGTGTCTCCCTCTGTCTCTCTCTGCCCCTCCCTTGCTCTCAATCAGTCTCTCTCTCTCTCTCTCTTTCTCTCTCTCTCAAAAATAAACATTAAAAAAAAAGTTTGTTTTTTTTTTTTGAAGGAAGGTATGTCAAAACTAATACAGGCCAAAAGCTAGGCTTTTTGTACCAGTCAGCCAAGTTGTGAATGCAAAGGAAAAATTCTTAAAGGAAATTTATAGTGCTCCTCTGGTGATCACATGAATGATAAGAAGGAAAAACAGCCTTATTGCTGATATAAAGAAATGTTTAAACCAGCCACAACATTCCCTTAAACCAAAGCCTAATCCGTATCAAGGCCCTAACTCTCTTCAATTCCATGAAGGCTGAGAGAGGTGAGGAAGCCGCAGAAGAAAAGTTTGAAGCCAGCAGAGGTTAGTTCACGAGGCTTAAGGAAAGAAGCCATCTTTGTAACATAAACGTGCAAGGTGAAGCATCAAGTGCTGATGTAGAAGCTGCAGCAAGTTATCCAGAAGATTCTGCTAAGATAATGGAGGTGGCTACACTAAATGACAGATTTTCAATACATTGGAAGAGTAGTCTGTTGGAAGAAGATGCCATCTGGGACTTCCATAGTGAGAGAAGAGAAGTCAATGCCTGGCTTCAAAGCTTCTAAGAACAGGCTGATTTCTTAGGGACTAATGCAGCTGGATCCTGGAAGTTGAAACCAATGCTCATTTATCCCTTCAAAAAACCTAGGGCCCTTAAGAATTATGCTAAATCTACTCTGTCTATGCTCCATAAATAAAACAACAAAGCCTGGGTGACAGCACATCTGCATATAACATGGTTTACTGAATATCTTAAACCCAATGTTGGGACCTACTTCTCAGAAGAAGATTCCTTTCAAAATATCACTGCTCATCTATAATGCACCTGATCACCCAAGAACTCTAATGGAGATGGACAGTGATATTCTTGTCGTTTTCATGCCTGCTAACACAACATCCATTCTGCAGCTCATGGGTCAGGAGTAATTTTGACTTACAGGTCTCATTATTTAAGAGATGCATTTTGTAAGGCTATACCTGGTACAGATAGTGATTCCTCTGATGGATCCAGGCAAAGAAAATGGAAAGTTTTCAGGAAAGGATTCACCATTCTAAGTGCCATTCAGAACACTTGTGATCCATTGGAGGAATCAAAATATCAACATTAACAAAGGTTTGGAAGAAACTGATTCCAACCCTCATGGATGACTTTGAGAGATTCAAGACTTCAATGGAGGAAGTAACTACAGATATGGTGGAAACAGCAAGAAAACTAGAGTCAAAAGCGGAACGTGGGGGTGCCTGGTTGGCCTTGTCAGTTGAGTGTCCAACTCTTAATTTCAGCTCAAGTCAAAAATCCCAGGGTCGTGGGACTGATCCCCGCGTTGGGCTCCATGTTGAGCATGGAGCCTGCTTAGGATTCTCTCTCTCTCTCTCTCTCTCTCTCTCTCTCTCTCTCTCTCTCTCTCTCTCTCTCTCTCCCTCTCTCTCTCTTCCCCTCACCCCCACTTGTGCTCTCTCTCTCTCTCTCTCTCTCAAAAATAAAAATTAAAAACAAAAGTGGAGCCTGAAGACGGGCCTGAATTGCTGCAATTTCATGATAAAACCTGAATGGATGAGGAATTGCTTCTTATGGATAACTAAAGAGAGTGGTTTCTTGAAACAGAATCTACTCCTGGTGAAGAGACTTTGAAGATGGTTGAAATGACAACAGAGGATTTAGAATATTACATAAACTTATTTGATATAGCAAAATCAGGTTTTGAGAGGATTAGCTCAAATTTTGAAAAAAGCTCCACTCTTGGTAAAATTCTATCAAACAGCATCCCGTGCTGTACAGAAAACATTCATGAAAGAAAGAGTCCATCAATGTGGCAAACTTCATTGTTGTTTTCTTTTAAGAAATTGCTACAGTCACCCCAGCTTTCAGCAACCACCACCCTGATCAGTTAGCAGCCATTGACATCAAGACAAGACCCTCCACCAGCAGAAAGGTTATGCTTCGTTGAAAGCTCAGAAGTTGATTAGCATTAAAGTATTTTATTAAATACTTTAGCAATAAAGTATTTTATTAGAATATGTACATTGTTTTTTTAGACATAATGCTACTGCACACATAAAAGACTACGGCATAGTGTAGACATAGTTTTATATGCACTAGGAAACCAAAAGCAATTTCATTTGACTCACTTTATTGTGATATCCTCTTAATTGTGGTGGTCTGGAACCGAACCCACAGTGTCTCTGAGGCATGTCCATGCACAGTGTTCCTTCTCCAATAATAAGAAGCAAACAGGTTTCGACCTAACTTGGAAGCATTTTGTGCCTCCTACATGAAGGTATGAAATGGTTTTTCTTTCATGCTGAAAAATAAATCACAGTCATCCAATAGTCTAGCACCTGACTTTGAAATCTGAAATCATCTTCAAGACATCACAAAAATAGAAATCATCATCATCATCATCATCATCATCATCATCATCATCTTTCTCAACAATGACTAGCATAATAGTGTTTGCCCATGTTACAGAGGTTTATAAAAGGATACAGGTCATGAAATTTCTTGATTTTTGACCAAAACTTAGCAATTATGTTTTGAAGAGGTTTTTCCACTTAACCTTACAGATGAACTCCCTACCAAAACTTATTGGAAAAGAGGTTTTTTTTAAAAAAAAGAGAGATTTGTTTTATAGGATTTATTGCCAAGTCCATGGTCTCTGGTACAGACACCTGATATTACAAATAATTCAATCAGAGGTTAGTCTTAAATATCTTGATGCTGAAAGCAAGAAGTTATTGACATTAATATAAACACTTTGCACTGGGGGAGCTCCCCACCATCCACAATGAAGGCAGAAATAATAGTTTCTTTTTAAAGGAACTGGGAGGCATATACACGAATTTATAATCCCTAATCCCATGCAGACCCTGCATCTTTGACCTCCTTAGCATTTATACTTCTGTATAAACTGCAATAAGTTAAAGGCAATTTTTCCTTTGGTAAAAACAATAAAGATCCAGACCTTTCTCCACCTGGATGCCTCACATTCTTCAAGGTCAAAAAACTTCATTTCTCTCTGCCTTTTAAAAATATATTCGTTCTGAGCTAGGATTCTCAGTTGGATATTGGAGTTGCAAATATGAAAAAAAGGAAAGACTAGAATGTACTATTATCAGCATGAACTCATGGTTTTTTAAATACAGACAAAAAAACATATACATAATATAGAATATAGAAATATATATTATATACAAATACATATAAATATAAGTACAAATGTTAAAATATATATATTTATATGTATACCTATATATACACACACACATATTTCCTAACTCTGTCTAGAAAAGGAATTGGAAATATTAACACTCCAATAGTAATGAGTACACCCAAATTTTAGTACTAGGAATGAGTGCTCTCTGGACAAAGGAGGATTCTAGGACTGGAACAAAGAGAGTACCAAATGCTCTCTGTTGTACTATATTGCTCTAGAAGTCAGAAAGTATCCAAAGAATGGTAGAGACTATCAAAAGCATACAGAAACTAATTTGAAGGGATTCTCAGAGGGAAAATTTGAACATCAGAATAATGACATAGTGGATTATAACTTATTTTTAAGAAGAAATCCATGAGTTTGACTTCAGCTCAGGTCATGATCTTGCAATTCATGGGTCCAAGCCCCATGTCAGGCTCTGTGCTGATAGCATGGAGCCTGGAGCTTGTTTCGGATTCTCTCTCTCTCTGCCCCTCCCCTGCTCATGTTCTCTCTCTCTCTCTCTCTCTCAAAAATAAATAAACATTTAAAAAATTAAAAGAAAAAGGGAGATTGACTGTGTGGCTCAGTTGGTTAAGTGTCTGACTTTGGCTCAGGTCATGATCTCACGGTTCATGAGTTCAAGCCCCTCATTGGGCTCTGTGCTGACAGCTCAGAACCTGGAGTTTATTTCATATTCTGTCTCTCTCTCTCTCTCTCTCTCTCTCTCTCTCTGCCCCTCCCCTGCTCATGCTCACTCACTCTGTCTCTGTCTCAAAAATAAATAAACATTTAAAAAATTTTTTAAAAAAGAAAATCCATGAGTCCATACTGATATAAATAAGTAAATACATAGATGAGGAGAGCAGAAAAGCTCTTCCTAACAGTAATATAGATATAGTAATATAAATACAAAAGCAATTATGAGTTAAAAAATCAACAATGGGGAAACAAAAGCAAAAATAACCTCTTAGGACTTCATCAAAATAAAAAACTTCTGCACAGTGGAGGAAACAATCCACAAAACTAAAAGGCAAGCTATGGAATTGGAGAAGATATTTGCAAATGACATATCTGATTAAGGGCTAGTATCCAAAATCTATAAAAAACTAATCAAATTCAACACCCCCCCCCAAAAAAAAATAATCCAGGTTAAAAAAAATAGGCAGAAGGCATAAATAGACTTTTCCAAAGAAGATTTCCAGATGGCCAACAGACACATGAAAAGATGCTCAACATCATTCATCATCAGGGAAATACAAATCAAAACTACAATGATATATAACCTCACACCTGTCAGAATGGCTAAAATTAACAACACAGGAAACAACAGGTGTTGGCAAGGATGCAGAGAAAGAGGAACCCTCCTTACACTGTTGGTGGGATTGCAGCTGTTCTAGAAAACAATATAGAGTTTCCTCAAAAAGTTAAAAATAGAACTACCCTACAATACAGCAATTGTACTACTAGGTATTTACCCAAAGATTACAAACATACTAAATGGAAGCGATATATGTACCCCAATGCTTATAGCAGCATTATCAACAATAGCCAAATTATGGAAAGAGCCCAAACGTCCATTAACTGATGAATGTATGTATGTGTATGTATGTATGCATGTATGTATATATAATGGACTATTACTCAGCCATCAAAAAGAATGGAATCTTGCCATTTGCAACGACATGGATGGAGCTAAAGAGTATTAACGCCAAGTGAAAGAAGTCAGAGAAAGAAAAATACCATAAGATTTCACTCATATGTAGAATTTTAAAAAAAAAACAAACAAAACAAATGAGGGGTGCCTGAGTGGTTCAGTTGGTTAAGTGTCTGACTCTTGATTTTGGCTCAGGTAATGATCCCACAGTTAGGGGGTTCGAGCCCCACATCAGGCTCCATGCTGGGTGTGGAGCCTGCTTAAGATTCTCTCTCTCTCTCCCTCTCTCTCTCTCTCCCTTTCTCCCTCTCTCTCTGTCTCTCTGTCTCTCTCTCTCAAAACAAACAAACAAAAAAGAAACAAAACAAATGAACCTAGTGAGGAAAGAAAGAAAGGCAAACCAAGAAACAAATTCTTAAATATAGAGAAGAAACTGGTGACTACCAGAGGGGAGGTGGTGGGAATTGGGTTAAACAGACAACAGGGATGAAGGCATGCACTTGCTGTGATGAGCACTGGGTGTTGTGTGTAAGTGATGAATCACTGAATTCTACACCTGAAACCAATATTGCACTGGATGTTAATTTGCTGGAGTTTAAATAAAAACTTGGGGGGAAATATACAAATTTTTTAAATAAAAAAAAAAAGAAAATCAGCAATGGATGCTCAAACTATCAGTTAAAAGTTTGATAAGGAACATGATAGTTACATAGCCTCAAAGTGTCCCCACAAAAACCCTGATAATTAAAAAGGGGAAAATTAATGTTATAGTGAAGAAATTTAGTGAACATCATCCTAAGTTATCAATGTCAGTATCACTGATTTTGGGACAAACCTACATCAAGTGCCTTATCCTATGACGCACCGAGGAGGATACAACCTAACTTCTTTCTTTTCAAAAATGCATAACCTGAATCTAGTCATAAAGAAACATTAGCTCAGCCCAGGTTGAAGGACATTCCACAAAATAAATGGTTCCTACCTTACAAAAATGCAAAGACACGAAAGACAAAGAAAGGTTTAAGAACTGTTTAAAATGAGAGGACAACTGCAGAGACACCTAAATGCAGTGTATGAATCTGGATTGGATCCTGCACTGAGAGAGACAACTAACAAAATCTGATTATGTCCTGTGGATTCAATAACAGTGTTGTACCAACATTAAATATCTAAAGTTTAATTATTTTACTGTGATCACGTAAGAACCCATCCTTTTTCATAGCAAATACACACTAAAGTGTTTAGGAGTAAAGGGGCTAATAGTCTCCAACTTACTCTCAAAAGGTTCAGAAAAAAATTACCTGTGTGTGTATGACAGAGGACAAGAGCAAATGGGGTAAGAGGTAAGCAAGAGTGAATCTGGATGAAGTATTAGGTGGCATCTTGTACTATTCTTGTAACTTTTCTATACATTTAAAATAATATCAAAATAAAAAGTTACAAAAATCTCCCCATTTTTCAAGGCCCAAGTGGATCCTATATCTTCCATGAAGCCTTCTCTTCCTACTACAGAATGAAATCATAAGTCATAGAATTTTATTGCGTGAAGAGTCTAAGTACTTTCTCCAGAGAAATCCTGTAGCGGGGTGAGTCTGTATTATTCATCAGTTATTAATTAATCAAAAGGCTTCTGAGGAAGTCACTCCTCTTGTCTCATCTATTACCAAAATCTTCTGCTATCATTTATCTCTCCAATTATATTGAAAGCCTCTTGAGACCTGGAAATATTTCTTACAAGTTCTTTAACCTTCTGATCTCTTCTTCACACTCCCCACCCCTTCCCCTGCCCCTACCCCCATGGCTCACAGCCTCTTTGCCAACAATAGAAAACAATACTGGTGTACTCCTCCTATTATTCCTTAACCCATCATGGTTCAGCTTTAGATGCCAGCCCTTTATGACACCATAGACTGGGTTGATTATCTTTGTACATACTCCTGAGAGCACTCCATTCTTATGCCGGTGTAGCACTCATTGTGGTAAACTGAAATTGGCTACTTTCTTGTTTATCTCCGCCACCATATTCCAAGCTCCTTGAGGGCTGAGACTGGGTGAGAGGATTAGAGATTCATTAAATATTTATTGAACAACTAAATGAGTAATGATGGCTTAATTTCTGGAAGTCAACACTTGATGCCAGTTTTGATACCATTTTCAGACAACCTACTTCAGAATCACTTGGGGTGCATGTAAGCTATGCTACCAGGACTCACCTGGAATGTAATCAATCTTTGGGGGAATAGGGGCTGAATATCAAATTCGTAAATTTATCAGGCAATTGTAATTAACACTAAGAGGCCATAGATGGAGCAGAATGAAGTTATTTTCTATTATTCCTGCGCCTGCATTTCTCACCCCTAGTGCAAAACTCCCCGAAACAAATCTTTCTGTGATCCTGGAGTTTCTAGTCAATTTACACCCTCCCTATTGAAGTATGGCCTTTGAGGATCTGGCCTCCAGGACTGTTTCTCAGTGGCCAACTTTAAAGAATTTTGCAAGCCTCTCGTGTCCATCCAAAATTTAAGGCTAGTTGGTGCTAAAGAAGCCAATTTACTTAATATATCTGGAAAGGAATGACAAGGAAATACAGTTTAATATAATCAAAATTTTACATAGAAAATAACAAAAAGACAACATGTAGGATAAAATACAAAAAACAAAAACAAAAACAAACAAAATAGAAAGACTTGCTTTCCAGCTCTAGTCCTACCAGAAAAGAAGGATTTTCATCTGGAAAAACATTGACTTTGGATTAAACCAACTGTTACATACAATTACATATCCCTTGAAGTACTAGCAGTGCCCTCAAAGTTTTAAAAAGTTGGAGAGAGGGGCACCTGGGTGGCTCAGTCGGTTAAGCGTCCAACTTCGGCTCAGGTTATGATCTCACGGTTTGTGAGTTCAAACCCTGTGTTAGGCTCTGTGCTGACAGCTCAAAGCCTGGAATCTGCTTCAGATTCTGTCTCCCTCTCTCTTTGCCCCTCCCCCGCTTGTGCTTTGTCTCTGTCTCTCAAAAATGAATAAATGTAAAAAAAAATTAAAAAATAAAAAATTGGGGAGAAGACACTTATGTTTGTATGAAGTTTTACTGAGGGTCCTAACAGTGATATTTTTAGCCTGTGCATCTCTGTTGTGTGTTAATACAGACTGTTTACAAGCTACTTATAACCTCTTTGCTTTGTGATTCTAGATGAATTGCAAAAATAAGATATTCATTTCTCTTCCCATCTCTTAAATGCTATGCTTTTATCATGATCTTCATTTTAAGGTTCATGAAATGAAAAGACAGTCCCCCCCAAAAAAAATAATCAATGGACAGCATCTTGAACACTGTGACATAAATTATTCTGAGTTAATAATTTACTAGTTTAGAGAGCCAAGGGAGATAAGCAAGATTCCCAACGTAAGCGAAGAAAAAAAAACTGTGTGCGTATTTAAATAATTCATACTTTAATTAAAATTGCCTATGGAACACTAGGGTAGTCCAAAATCATTTGACCAACACCTATGTTCATCAGTTTGAAAAAGAAAAAGAAGAGTCACCATAAATAACTTTGCATGGTTTTCGAAGGTCCCCAAACTGTGGAAACATATAGGTCACATGCTTTTACCCCGTGCTCCGTGCTAGAATTAGCTGGTGGTGTCAAGAGGGGGAAGTACACACTAAACAGCAGGTACTCAGTGGGTTTTGCTGCATGAAGCATAATGAGGATTTCAGATGTAACACACTAATACTTGTTTTATTACCGTAGTCAATTGTCCGTGCATCTTAGGATTCATGTTGTGTACATTGGCTAAGTCATGTTTCTTTCATTAGCTGAAGCAATTAATGTACATTCAGCCTTTTAAGTGCTACCTCTTTATGCTTTCTCCTTGTGTAATTCAGTTTGCAATGATTAAAATAATTTTTCAATGGCGATGTCACAGCTTAATGAAAAAATATATAGCAGTAATGTAAGAAGCATTTGTAAACATTTTTAGGAGGATATTGTTTGTTGTTACACAACCCTGTAGCAGATGGCTATAAAAAGCAGCTCAAACTCAAGAACGAGCTGAGAGACCTCAGGGGATTGGGATAAATAGGTGAAAGAAGGAGAGATTTTATTGTTCTGAAAGAGAATTTAATGCCACGTCAGAAATAGCTTTTGGTCCCTCTTTTGGTTTGTATGGTTAAGGACTAAATATGGGCTGGTGTTGACAATGAATGCCTCAGTCTTTTAACCATGGGGCATTCACCTTGTGCCTGGCCCCGGGCTAAATCTTTGACATACACAGCTTCTCATTCAGTCATAGAAACTGTGAGAAACTGAGACATAAAAGAATGAAACAACTCTCCCTAGAGTCTTACTGCTAGTTAGCACTGGAGCTAGGATGCATCCCGCACCCCATCACCCTTTTACCTTTTTACCCTTTTACCACCTAGCAGAGTGGTTAAGGAGTCAGGCTGCATGGCGTTATGTCTGAGCTTGGCTGTATAGTAGCAATGGGACTGGAGCACGTTGCTTAGCCTTTCTGAAACTCACTCAGTTAATGGTCTTTAAAAATGGAGACGGTAATAGAAACCCAACTCACAGCAGTGTTGTGAAGAGCCAGTAAGTGAATACGTGCCACGCGCTCAGAAGCGCGCCTCGGCACACACATGGCAAGCGCTCGCTCAGCATCTCCTCTTAGAATTTTTACTATTTCTGCTATACTGCCCACCCAGTGATGTCTGCTACTCTATTTCAGGCCTAATTGTTTCTTTGTTTTAAGCAAGATGCTGTGCTATTATGATGCCTATTAGTAAATGAGTATGTGTGCAAAGGGTCTTGGAGACAATTATGACATGCTTGTCACATGTTATAATCAGAATCCAGATTTCATCAACGTATCTTTCCTAATTTAGTAAGTGGTTATCCTTTTAATGCAATGGGTAATAATTTCACTAGATGTATTTTTTAAATTATTTTTAGCTTCTGCAGGCATGATATGATAATTCAGTCTTTAGCAACTAAATATATGTGATTAGACAAAGTAGTTCAGCTATTGAGAACATCATATAATGTTTCCTTTAGATTCCCAGTCAGCATTGAACAGAAGAAAAGCTATTCCTGATCTATGGTAACTCAGTACATTCTTTATTCAGGCTGGCTGCTTCCTGAAAGCTCTCATACTTCCCTCTGCCTATATAATGCTTTCCCCGATTCTATATTTGTCATGCCCCTGCTCTCCCTCAGAGACTAAGTTAAATGTTACCTCCTCCAGGAAGCCCTCCAAGAAGCTTTCCAGATCTGCTCTTCCTTCCCGGATAAAATTATCTCTCTCTCATGTGAATGCCTGAGACAGAAAGCATCCATTTTCTTCCAATAACTATACTCTCTTTCTACTTGCTTATGAACTTCTGGGCTTCAGCCAACAAAGGGCTTTCCAGAATAAAGACCGTATCAGCCTCTCAGAACACCCTGGGTATGGCCAGCCATGTGACCACAGTTTGGTGAACAGGATGTAGACAGAAGTATCGTGTCCTGTTTCTAGGACACGTCCTCATATAGAGCAGTTCTTGACTCTTTCCCTCTTTCTGATTGCTCAAGTGGACTTAGCGGCTGATACTTGAGCAGCCATTTTAGACCATGAGGTAGAAGTCAAGTGTTGATGATAGCAAGAACGGCTAGTTAGCTCCTGATGATTATAAAGTCACTGGGAAGCATGGACTGCCCACTGCCAGAAACTATTTATGTGAGAAAGAAAGAAACTTTCATTTTCTTTCATTTGTATATGGACCCAATCTTGACTCATTCAACTCCTTCACATTTGGTATTGTCTGCACCTGTATCTCCTGCATGGCACTCACAATATCACATTGTATCTAACCACAAGCATAGTTGTCACTGTACTAGATGGGAGTTCCCAAAAGTGAGGACTGCCCGTTGAGTACTCATCACATGCCAGATTCTTAGTAAGCTCTTGAGTAAATGCTTGTTGCATAAAGACAACCTGAACCAGAATGTGTAGAAGACATTAAAAATATAGCTCCTCTTGACACAAAATCAGGAGCATTGTTTTGTATAAGCATAAACGTCTTTTTCATGCACAGATTTACAGTGCACAACAGAGAAGCAGCACAAAAATGTTCTGTTGTTATGCCTATCCATTGCTCTTACTCAGAATGACCTTATTATAATTAAGAGAGTAAATTCTTTCGCTTCAGGATTGTTTGTTTGCTTGAAGGCTCCAGCAATAAAGCATCTACATTTGGCTGAAGAACACTCTCATCTGAAAAGATCATCCTCTTGAGTAGAAAGCCTTAGGAAGAGTGAGTGGTAGCTGTGAGGGAAAAGAGGCTCACAGCTGTCACATGATTCTTACATGTTACATGAGCCAAGGTTGTGGGATATGATTACAAGAATTATGAGACTCAGCCCATGTCCTAGGTTTTAGGCACTTGCTGGATATTTCTACACTTAGTCTAACTTCCTATCCAGAATAATTTTCCAGGGGTTCACTAAAATAGACAGTGTCCATCATTTGAAATAGTCTATATTATTATGAATTGCAGGGTTTAAAAAGTAGCAGGAACAGAATATTTTAAACTTGAAAAGCAATGTTTTAGCAGAAGGTAATGCTTTCGAGAATGCAGCCTTGGGTTTTTGTTTAGTTTTTGTTTTGTTGTTTTTTTTTTTCTTTAGAATAAAACAGTCAACTAAAAGAAAATAGAGTATCTTGGGCATGAGTGTGTTACTGATTTATCCATCCTCTGCTATGATCCCATGACTCTTTGGTAACACCACATATCTGAAATTATTATATGAACTTTGTAAAATGCATGACTTCTATGGGAATTCAAAACTCAACTTGAGTATTAAGCACTTAGCTCAGTTTCATTTCCCAACACTACTGACATCATGAAGCTCTTCAGAAGGTTCTGAGTGGTATAGAAAAAAGGTTTGTCTGAATTTAAGAGCCTAATTTGTCTGCTTTAGAAGAAAAAAACATAATCTTTTTGGTGGCAAAGATTTTTGAGATATAAGTATGACACTGATTTGGCTGTAAATTTTTAAATGGCAATGAGAAAATGAGCCATGTTCTTTTTCTCAAATTCACACTTGGCCAACAGTGAGAATCCTTTCATACTGCTTCTTCTGAATAAGGGTCACTTTATTCAAAGGGCAGAAAAAAGTAGAATTATTTAATATATAAGAGCGGCTGCAGAAAATGCCCTCACTGCCATTCTGAAGCCCAAGACAAATTGGAAAACATATGTCCCTCTGACATCAGTCACTTAACATCTTGCTCCCCCTAAAGATCACCGTCCTGGCTAACTATGTGTTGGCCAGTTTAAAAGCTAGTTCATTGGTACCACACAGCAATACCACTAGAAATAATGTACTCCAGACATTTTGTGTATTGGAAATAGGTATTTTATCTGTGGAAAACAATGCACATGTCATTGAAACAACTTAATCAAAGGGCATAATTGTTAAAACAACTGAGCATGGCTAGATCATTTTAAGAGTGAGATTCTTAATCAGAATCACTTATCACCTTAGTTATTACCACAGTTATAAAATATTTGCCATCAATAAAGAAGAGAGGGAAGGAGGAAAGAAGGGAAAATGGAAGGAAGGAAAACATCTTCAGAAAGATGTCATAATCTCCCTGGTTTCAAGAACCTTAAGACAGAGTCTTAGAGAATCTGAATCCCTAATGATGTAACCAGCCTTTGGATCCCCTGGGAAGCTAAAGCACAGCTGTTGTCATTCACATGTGTCTTAACAAAAGTCTAAGGACATGGGGACCACAAATTCTATCTGTGGCTCTGTCCAACCCTGGATTCTTGAGACTGAATGAGTCTTTTCTGTTCTTTTTTGCCTGGGTTTCCCCCCACCCCGCCAAAGGGAAGAGAAAGTGAGAGAAAGTAAGGAAGAATGTGTAGAGAAAGGGCAATATTATTAACATAGAGACATAATTCCCATTTATACCCCAGGTTTTCCCTTTTTTTACCTATCTGGGAGACTTTGGGTGCTGAAAGTACTGGAATGTGAGACCACATTCAGCAACTGAGCTGATCCACTATGTACTAGAAGTACTAAGTACTAAGGTGTGGGGAGAGCCACAAAGAACGGCGGAATTACAAGCAAAATAAACAAACTCCCGGTGGAGAGGAGCCGGTGCCCCACTAAAATACTAGACCAGTTTCAGTGATCTTGAACCCAGAAGCATTTGTACAGCAACTCAACCAAATGCTGGCACTCCAATCTGAAATCAAAGCCAAAAGCACAGTTTCAGAATCTGTAACCTATCTGATCTTAATCTCAATCCACGAAAACTTCATGAATATTTTCTACTGAAATACAGCTCGATCCAGGAGTTCCACTGAGGCATCTTAGAGGTACAGTACACTTGAAAGAGTTTATAAACAATTCACCCTGAAACTCTAAGGGAAACTGGAAATGAATAGGAAGTAATTCTTTATGAACCAAATCAAAGAGAAAATTGCCAGAAATTACATGACTTCTTTTTGTAAGACAGAGCTGAAACTGTTTTGACACTCATTAAAAACAAGACAACACGCTCAAAAGGGAGTTGCTTGTGCTAAACTCCAAGTCACCAAATCAAGAGGTAATTGTAGGTGTGGCTTTTCCAGAAATGGAATCTCAAACCAGTCAACCAGGAATCACCTGATCAGTACTAGTTAGGTAATCTGCCTGGCAGACCCCTTCCATCCTCTAAAGTAACCTTGTAACAATCAACAGGCTTTTTTACCTAGTGTAACTTCCTTGTTCCTGACTATAAAAGTTACTTTGTACAGCTCCTCAGAGCTCCTTTTTATTACTAGATAGGATGCTGCTTAATGCGAATTAATTTTTGCTCCAATACACTCTTAAAATTTTAAATAAGCCTTGGTTTATCTTTTAACACAATGAATTATTCTTTATTCAACTGATGATTCACTCTTGCCAAAACAGTTCCCTCTTGCCTTTTTTTTTTTTTTTTAACTCAGAATGTTTAGTCATTAAGTTATTATTGAGTGTTTTGGGTTTTATCCCTATAAGCTGGCAACCAGATCTGAACTGCGTTAATAGATCTGGTAAAACCCTGGAACTTGACTCAGGAGGATTTGTTTCTGTTTGTTTTCAAAAATACTAATGACAATAACAATTATAATTGGTAGGAAAACAGTTTCAACACTGTTGCTGGTTGCTACCAAAGTATTGAGTTCCCTGTTTTTGAGAAACATGCTAAGGGATAAACTTTGTATTCTAAGTAGGTCTTTCGTAGTTTGAGAAGGGCCTTTTCTGTCTTCCCTCCTCCCCTGGAAACCTTTCCCCACAAAAAAAATTAAAGTTAAAAAATATTCTTTTGGCAATCTATTGGGGGGGGGGTGTGCTAACAAGATACTCCTAAGGGTAATGAGAAGACACTAAAGAGAAACTTGCTTTAAGTGATAATTTTGCCTGGGGTCCATTTACCATGGCAATAATTAGAAAATCTGAATGTGGTAGGCAGTGTTCTAAGCTGACCCCCCCAAGATTCCAGCTCTCTGGGATACAATCCCTGACCAACCCCATCGTTCCCCTAACTGTGGACAGAATAAAACCTGGACGGGACACTCTCCTCCTGGCCTGGAAGAAAGAAAATTGCCATATTGTGAAAAGAGGGTGGCCTCTAGGAGCTGAGAGCTGTCCCGGCCAATAGCTAGCAGGAAAACAGAGAACTCCGTCATGCAGCCACACAGAAATAAATCTGCCAACAACTAGTGAGCTTGCGAGGACACTCCAAGTCTCAGCCAAAACCTTGATTTCAGCCTGAACAGAGGGTATATCTAATTTGTATCCAGACTCTTAACCCATAGAAACTATGAGATAATAAACTGACATTTTTATAAGCCACCAAATTTTAGGTAATTTGTTATGTAGCAATAGGAAACCAATATGCTGACAAACGCACGTAAAAGTCAGTCAACAGAACTTTTAAATATCCCTGCAGTAAATGGCACTACTTTATCCTGGTGGAAGCAAAAGCAAAGGTTAGACTTGGTATGCGATACTGTTTTCTCTTCTTTTTTCAATTATAACATCTGGCATTTGGCATAAGTGCCTAGAGCAGTGTTTTCATGTCTCCTCTGTCATCTTCTTCAGTGGACCGCAGAATCTATTTCAGAGGAAATCATGGAATGATTCCCTTCTGATAAGGTGCTCAAAGTCAAGATTCCATTGAAAAGAATATACACAGCTAATCCATTTCGATTAAGTAAAGAAGTTTCTCTCTTATATATATGGTATCTCCTCAAGTACAGTCAGAATTTGGTCAATCTAAAAAATGTGTTTGTAAGAGGGGAGCCCATAGGGTCCAGTTGTACATATGGATAATATTAAGATTCTAATCATTGGTGTGTTTGTTTTCCCTTTTCCATTTTGTAAAAGTTATAGTAGTAGGTAGTAGTTGTGGTATAGTAGTAGTATCCTTTATGGCACATTGTGCTCAGCTGTTTTCTCTCCACTGAGACTCCCAAAGGAAACAGGCTTAATCTTAATGAGGAGAGAGCACACTGGAAGGGAAGACAGTGGTAGCCTGGGCATTAGGAGACCTAGGTTCCAGGACCTACTTCGACATTAAGTAGCTCATGATTTTAAACATACAATTTTCTTTTTCTAGGTCTTGGTTTCTTCATCTATATAAAGAAAGGGTTCAATATGCTCACTATAGTTTACGGTGTTTAAAACCGCAGGGAATCCCTAATGTAGCCATGGTGAAAGTGAAGACAGCAATGAGGTAGGGGAGACAGGAAACCAAGCAGGCAGGCTCCAGGTCTCCACGTTCACTTCCACACAGGTTAGTTATTCTCAGTTTCATACCTGTGGGCTCCATGGAGGATTTCATAACAACAAAGGCTGCCATCGCTTTAAAGCAAAAATGTTGAAAAGCACCGAGCTAGATGGTCTATTAGATCTTTCTCAGAAAAGACTATGAGTCTTTCAGAAGAAATAAACCAAGAGAATGAGCATACGTTCATTCTTTTTCTGATCATCACTTTGGTCTTAGATTCTGCTAAAGTAGGAATAAATTATTTTTAAGGAAGATGAGGTGTCCGTTAATCCACCTGGCATTTCAGCTTTCTTTGTCATGGAGATGTTCTCCTTCGCTTTTCATTAAGGTGGTACGTTTCATAGACAACCTATACTCAGAGCAACCATAATGTTCCAGTACAGTAATTATTTCATTTAAGCTTAGCTATATTAATCAAGCTAATTCGCTGGGTGAGATAAAAATTTCTTACATTCTAAAGTTGCTTATGTAAATAAATTCAAAAATCAAGGAATAAATTATTTTCTGTCTTTCTGTCCAATTCCTAGCTCTGGTCCCTGAATTTATGTTTGATGCTGGAGAAAGACCAGCTCCACCATCAAGCAGAACAATTCCTTCGTACTCTAGGAAGCTGCATAGACTTAATTAGGATTGGGTACTACTAGGGGTAGGGAGAGTAGAATGGGAGAAATGCATAGGAATAGAGTTTCTAAAAATTAGTGATGTCAACCAGTAGGGAGCAGAGATGCAATCTGTGTTATTCTTGCCACATCTCAACTGCACTCCTGTCTAGATTTATTACTACCAAACCAAGGTAAATACTTTCCATCCTTTCTGCTGAATGGAAGCATGGCCTAATACGGACAAATATCATCGATCAATTTTAACAGAAGCTACATTATTATAATGATTATGACTACTTTTGCCAATACTTGTTGAATTACCATGTTCCACTGTGAAAACTGTACTGAGCACTTCACTGCTATCACCTCATTTAACCTGTACAACCACCTGCAGTGTAGGTATTATTTCCCCCAGCTTACAAATGAGAAAACTGAGGCTCACGGGAAGTTATTTAACTTGCTCAAAGCACACAGCTAACAAGTGACAAGCCTACATCTGTCTGACTTCTAGAACTTATCCACTAGCGTTCGATCTGTTTTGGGGCAAAAAATCAAGATATTTATTTTTGGGTGCCCTTATCACCAACATAGTATTATGTACAACAAATGGTATTCAAAATATTTGTTATTGAAATAACTATCCCTGTTATTATCAGTGATTAAATTAAAACTGAATCCATTGGAAGGTATGGAAATATTAATACACTGCTCAGTGGAACTGAGCTTTATAGTTACCATGATAGCAAAACAAAATGCACACAGAAAAGCTTAATTTTAATTCATATCATCTCTTCTCTAAATGGATTTTTAAACATGGGACCATTTTCCTGTATACATAAATTCCTAATTCTCAAGAGCAGCAACATCTAAAGAGGACTATCAAAGCAAGATATCTAAAAAAAGATATAGTCTAATCCATATTAATTTGAATCTATATAATCTCTCCTGTAAATGGATTTGTTGCCATAGGACCATGGTCTTCACTACATGGAAATTTCTAATTATCTTGAATGCAATAATATTTAAAGAAGAAAATTCAAGGCAAAAATCTAAAATAATGACTGGTATAGTCTAGGTTACTTTGGGATTCATCCTAAAATAACATTTAGCTCATTAGCAATAGCAGCCTGATCTATTCTCCCTACTTAGTAAGTGTTACATATGGTATCAGCTATATTTTCCAAACCCCGAATCAGGGTACATGACATAGGATTGCTAGGGAATATCCAGAACATATGGTCACCATCATATTAGGGAACAACCACGAAAGATACTTTGGAGTTGCTATTCCTACAGCACATATGTGTTTCAGGGAATAACCTCTTAGTTTCCCAAAGATATAGCCCAAATCTACCAAAAGCCTTTGAGAGCTGAAGTTAATTATATATCCAGGTAGGTGGGCCAGCAAGAAAGCTCAGAAAACAGCTTGATAATACAAGAAATCAACCCTTCAACCATTTTCAGTTTAGAGAAGCCACATCAAACCTTAATGAGAAACCACATGTAGTGGTAAATTCTGGCATTTAATTTTATGATTATTTACAGCCATTCTGGTGCATAGCATATGGCATAGAGTTGCCTTTTTAAAAGTACCAGGAAAATAAGCTAGAATGGACTAAATACATAGCCATTGAGTTTTATTCCTCTTGATAAAGAGATGGGAGACGTATTTAATTAAACAAACAAAAGAAAAGATAAAATGGTATGAACTGTGGGTAATAATTCATACATTTGGAACCGCTTGGCATCATGCCTTAGGCAAAAACTGGTGACAAATATTAAGAAAGTAACAAAAGTTCCAAAGTAATTTATTCTTAGGTGAATGTCCTATAGTCTGCCAAAAGCTTCATTCTTTTAATTCCATAGTCATTTATCATTCTAATAAAATGCTATAAAATACACCGTAAAACCTTTCACCTATTTGGTTTTTAAATTACTTCCTGAAATCTCATAGGAAACTTCAGGAATAGAACCAACAGTAAGATCCATTTTTTTTTCTCCCCAAGAATAACTACTTTGCTCATCTGGATCCAAACCTAACAGATTTGAGTAAATTTACTTCCCAAATCAACCATTATGGTATGTTCCATTGAATGGTAAGATGAACAACTACACACAATACTGTACAGTAAAAAAAGAAAAGCAGAAGAGTTTCAGGTACAGGATCGCAGAGCAGGGATTTGCCTCTCTCTCTATCCAAAACCCTGCCCCAAAAGAGTATACCAGGACAAAGGAACACAAGCATAGAAACACACAGAATGGGGGAAGAGACTAGTTCTTCACATTTCTGGAATTACAAAGCAGACAGAAGCACACTGATGGAAGAAACAGCAGAACAACCCACAGTCCAGAATCCACCGCAGGGAGGCATAATGTAAATCACTGAGCAAGAGAGGCTCTGGGCTAGAAGCAAGACTGTGGGCAAGAAGGAAAAACAGGCTGAAAACAGAGGCAATGACAGAAGGATGATAGAATTGAAGAACAGCTCCGGTGAGTCCCTGTCTTCTTTGATCCCCACATCTGAAGGCGGGCAGGTGGAAGGTAGGCTACTCTTTACTCTCAGGCAAAAAATTAATACAGAAATAAAAATTAAGGATATGACCCTTATAGACAAAAATGTATTGGGGCCAGCCATGGAAAGACTCACCATTGCAATGTTACTCCTATGGATTTAAGCCAGAGGGGGAAAAATAATATAAAATTTGACATTTAAAATTCAAGATTTTCATCAATTATCACTTGAAAACAATGCCCAAACCTTGGAAACATTTAGAACCCACTTTTCCTGTGTCCAAATGCCTAATGTGCATCCAGGATTCAGAACCCCAGGGGCTGCCTCTACTTATAAGATGACTGAAGGCTATTTAAGTAAGGAACTGCAAGCTTTGATGTGGGGTGTGAGTGCACACAGGCATCTCACAAGTATGTAACACTTCAAAACAGCCACTTAAGAAAATGTTGAATATTCTCAGTCATAAAATATTGAAGATTTAAAATCAACCAATTTCAGTCTCAGAAGGCCAAAGGAAGAAGAAATGGATGCAGATCAACACAGAGCCCCAGTTTTCCTCTGACAAATAACCCATCCCCTTGCTACCAACTAAGACCCTTTGACTTGACTTAATGACACTCCCAGACCTAGGATGGACTGGCCATCTGATGCTGGTCTAGCCACCTGGGATTTCCTTTCTTTGGCCATAATAATTATTCGAGGACCAAATCAGAGCAAATAAGACACAATGTGTCTACGACTCTGAAACTACGGAAAGTAGGACAGTGCTTTTTCTTATGAGACTGGAATCTGAAAAACTATAGGTTAGATTGGTAGAGCCAATATTTCCAACATAAGGAAAAAACCTGAGAATAACTCCAATAGAGAAGATCAGCTGAGAGACACTGAAAGAAAATCCAGCACCTGATAACATTCTCTGGGTTCCAAAACTGAGCCTAGCCTACAACCAAACCTGCAACTGAATTTTAAGTTATGGGAGACAACAAATTCCCTTTTAATAGGTTTAGTATGGATCTTTGGTAACCCACGGTATTCTAAGTGAAACATACTCCCATCTACACATGAACACTTTCTTTCTCTGTCTCATACTGTTCCCACTCCCAGCATAAACACAGGATGCCATTTCCACGAGTCCAATACTCACATTTATAGACACAGAATCACAAACCAGCTCATTCATTCTCATTCTCAAATGTCCTGTGGTCCCATCTAGCCCCATGATAGGCCCAGAAAGATTATCCCAAATTATTGCACAAAGTAAAAGCTTGACTAGAAGAGAATCAGGCTGTGATTGCCTTATCAGTCATTATTATCATCAAAAATACTAAGACTTGGGGAAACAGGGTGGCTCAGTCCATTTAGCATCAGACTCGATTTCAGCTCAAGTCATGATCCCAGGGATGTGGGACCAAGCCCCACCTCTGGCTCCATGTTGAGAGTGGAGCCTGCTTAAGATTCTCTTTCCCTCTCTCTTCTCTCTCTCTCCCTTTGCCCCTCCTGCTCTGTTCTTGCTCTCATTCTCTCAAATAAAAAATAAAATAAAAAATAAAAAAATACTAAGACAAAGATTTACAAGGAGAATAAATACAAAAGCATGTAATAATAAAACTATGGAAAGCATCGTAGTAAAACTACTGGAACGTAAGGACAAAAAGAAAATCTTCAAAGATGCCAGAGAAAATACATATTACCTTCAAAGAAAGCCTAATGTGATTTACAGCTAATTTCTCAACAGAAATAATGAAAGGCAGAAGAATATAAAAAATCTTTGGGGCACCTGGGTGGCTCAATCGGTTAAGCCTCTGACTCTTGATTTCAGCTCAGCTCATGATCTCAGGGTCAGGGGATCGAGCCCCACATTGGGCTCTGCACTGGTGTGGAGCCTGCTTGAGAGTCTCTCTCTCCTCCTTCTGCCCCTCCCCCACTTTCATCTCTCTCTTAAAAAAATGAAATGATATAACAAATTTTAACTATAAATTGACTAGGAAAAAAATACACACACACACACATGCATGTATATATACACACATACATACATAAATCTGGCAGCTTAAAAATCTTTTTTAGCATAACACCAAAGAGGAAAACCAAGAAAAATAGAAAAGAGGAAGAGATCTGACCACATAAAAAGTATACATTTATAAATTTTTATGTAAAATGAATGCTATAAAAATGTAAAAGATATTTTCAAACTGAGGATAAATATAATATTTCCAATATATAAAATATAAAGCTATTATCCTTAATAGATAAATAGTATTTACAAATCAATAAGAAAAAATATAATCACTCAAGATTAAAATGAGCAAAGGATATAGATACAATTCACAAATAAGCAAATATAAACATTTAATAAACATGAGTATATTTAACTTCATTAGTAATAAAAATATAAATTAAACAAAAATGTCACAGAAACTCAGCTGGAAAATGGTCAATATTCTTCAAAATTTTTAATATTGAGTTTTCAAAGAAAATGCTGATAATTAGGCTTTTTGCTCTTCTGGAGGGCAATTTAGGAGTGTACACTTTTATAATCTTTTGGGGGGCAACCAGAAATTTTTTGTATAGGAAAAAAATTCATACTTGTGTTTTGGTCTATTCGTTACACTTCTAATAAAGAATACTTAATCAATAATCAAAAAGGTAAATGAAGCTTTAACTATAAGGAAGTTTATTACAAAGCAATTTATGTGTGTAAACTTTCAGAAACAACCTAAATATTCAACAATAATAGAGTTAATAAAATAGTAAAATATGCTCTAATATTTTGTAATAAAATAAAAGGGGGGGCACCTGGGTGGCTTGGTAGGTTAAGTGTCTGTCTTCGGCTTAGGTCATGATCTCACGGTTCATGAGTTTGAGCCCCATGTCGGGCTCTGTGCTCACAACTCAGAGCCTAGAACCTGCTTCAGATTCTGTGACTCCCTCTCTCTGCCCTGCTCATGCTCTGTCTCTCTCTGTCTCTCAAAATTTAAATAAACATTTACAAAATTTAAAATATATATATAAACAGGTAAGCATAGTATTATTCCATTTCTCTAGAAGATTTTTGTAGGATACACATCACCTTTTGTAGTACAGCACAAATTTTTAAAATACTATATTGGACTCAATTTATATGCCTCTCCAGATTTACTCAACACCACTGACCTCCCAGGCTGGACTGAAGACTCTTAGCTGCACAGCAATATAACCAACCTAAGTGAGTTCAGTGGTGAAGGTTTTGGGTGAAACAAGCAGAGGACATATTGAGAACAAGAAGGCTCTTTGATGACTCTCAAATCAGATCCCATTTACATACTTGGGAAGCCTCAAAATGTGAAGGTTGGGTGTGGAGAGAGGAAAGAAGAGCCCAGTAGGTCCTTGTTTTACATTCTTACATTTCCTTTCCATCAGTGACTTTGGTGGGAAAAAAAATAGCACTCCAATTTGGGATGGTTAAGAGATCAGCCTGCAATTCAGTATCATTGTCAATTCATGCAAAGAATCCTTGAGAAGGGTTTCAAATCATTGTGTTTATGCCCTAAACAGATTGACTCTACAGCTACACACAGTTATTACCTGAGATGCTCTCATCAGTGTTCCTTGAAAGCAAATCCTTTTGATTCTTTCCCTTCTTAAATACAATCTTCCTCCACCTCACCCCAGGTCTTGGTGGTCTTCTATTCTTATGAGAGTAATAATAAATGAGACTCGGACAACAAAGGACAAGATTCAAGATTCCTTAATCAGATATCTTAGAACACAGACAAATTTAAACAAATTCTGTCCATGCAGGTGTTAATTTCAGTGTCCTTTCAGGAAAATTCAGTTAAAACTGTATCAACATTCTGGTGCAGATGATCAAAGACAAACACTATTATCTTTTATGGTAAGTTTCTGTTGCCATGACACAGGTTCCCTTTTTGTGATCTCAAAATGAAGATAAAAAAAGAAAAAAAACACAAAAACCTCAAATATAGATTTTTACAAAGGGTGGCTGAAATTAGCAATACAATATTACTAAACTTGGAAACTTCTTTAGAATCTTAAAGTTGGTGAGACTCCTAAAATACATGAGGCACGTGTTTGTATACTGTCCAAGATTCAAGACTTTTCAATCATAAGAGAAATCATGTATGTTAAATAAAGGTAAATAAAAATCTGCCTTGCAGGATTCCAATAATATTAAAAATAAGCTTTTAAAAACCTATTAGTCTTATCTCTGCATTAGATAATGGATTAGACAATAGATACATCTGCTCATTAGTACATTTCCTCAACAGTCTAGAATTGCATCATAATGGTGATTGTTTTAATCAACAACCGTGCACTAAAATTTTCTTAGCTGCTAAATTTGCACCTAGGATTCCCTTCTAATAAATTCTCCCATGATGCATTTGAGTAATCCAGAACCTGCGTGCTAGTGACTTCACGCCCTCAAGGTGTAGGCACAGAACTCAAATAACCCAGTAAATCCCTTTCCTGGAATGTGAGGACTTGGAAGAAAACAGTTTATAGGTAGTGCCTGCCTTGGTGGCTGACAGTTTAGGATGGGAACCAGGGAGATGTTAGCAGCCATGGAAAAAAAGAAAAAAGCAGTGCCCAATAGGAGTATGTAGCAATATTCAGAGAAAAGCAGAAATAGGGCAGCAGGAAGAACGTGTGGACACTGTAGGCCCCTGCCATTCTTACAATTACATCTCATCAGTAACATCCCCCTTTGGTTCGAGCTACTTCAAGTTAAATTTTTATCACTTGCACCTGAAATACTTCTGACAAATTCACCATTTTTCCCTATAAATCCTCACATTCATTCCTTTTCTGGTCTTAATTATTGCCAATTCAAGTTGTGTCTCCCATGAGATAGTCAATTAACATTTTTTTAAAAAGCAAACAAAATACTGATCAGATGTCATAATTATGAACCTCAAGTTTATGTTCAGAGTAAACATTTTGTATTGTTGGGTATCTCTCAAAACAAAAGGCCTTCAGTTGAGATTTAAAGATGTCATACAGCATATAACACTACAATAGCAATCTTTTAAAACATGCTCTAAACTGAGTTAATTGCATTTCTTATAAAATTCACTACCTAATTTTCAATAAGTACATTTTTATTTTCTTTCCAATAACAAACACTAATATTTTTCTAGTACTTAAGATTTTACAATGCCTTTCACATATAATCATATTTGAGACTCTCAATAACCATGTGGAAGGTAGAGTGGATAGTTTGCATTTTTGTACTATTTATGGTAGGCTAATTGCTACAATTCACAACCCCAAAAGCTCAGTGACTCAAAACAATCAAAGTTTATTTTTTGCTAATGTTGAGTCTAATGCAGACGAAGCAGCCTTCAGAGATGCCCTTGTGACGTCATTATCACCAACACCAAGCCTGCAAGAGGGCAGAGCAAGGGAAAGTATGCCAGATACTCCACCTCTTCAGAAGTGACACCCATCAATCCACTCACATTCCATTGGCCAGAACTAGTCACATGCCTTTGGCTAAAAAGCCAAGACAGAGGGAAAGGTAGTCCTTGGTTGGATAGCAGCTTCCCAGAGGCAAATCCATACTATGGAAGAAAGCATGGTTTGGGAGTATTCAGGTAGCCATCCCTGCTATAGTTTTAGAGGTAAAGCCACTGAAAATCACATAGAGCAGGAACTGAACAGAACAGTTACTCCAACCCAGGTGTTCTGACTTCTAAGTGGTGCTTTCTCCTCAGCACAAATGCAAAAGGTGGTCACAATGACATGCATTTAAAGTTATCCATACATCTCTCCTCCTTCTCAACCCACTCATTCAGATTTTTTTAGAGACTCTTAAAAAACTCAGTTATTTTAGTATTTGTTTTATTCTGACCTCCTTCCTTTCCCACTGTTGTCTTGCCCCACCACATTAACCATGCTCCCTCTATTTTTGCATTTATTACTATTCATGTATATTGGAATGTATTTTACCAAGGTCTATATCCACTGGCAGAACATGAGCATCTTGAAAGCAATGTTACTCCTTTATTTAAGTGATTAATACATTTAATCACTTTGTGTCTGGTACACAAAATGATTAATATATGCTTGGTGACTGAGGAACGACTTTCTCCCTATCTGCGTTTATTCAACACCTTGACCTCTCTTACAGATTAAACCTCATTTTCCTCTATTAACAGGGAAGACCAAAAACAGAAGCCAGAGCACATGCTACAGAAACAAAAATGTGAGCCTGGTAATGTTCTATATTTAACACATTTTATTATGACTCCTCTTCAGTAGCGTCAGCAATCCCCCTTTTTATAATGTTTGTTTAATTCTACCGTTCAGCAGCCTCAAGAGTCAGGGCGCCTACATTAGCTCTGAGTTGATGCTTGGATGAGCCTTAAATCTTCATGTTTTTTGACACCGTGCTGAGACAAACTCTTTGATTCAGGAAAACTGCATACTCTATGGAATAAGGCTGAAGCAATTAATCAAATATTTAATTATATCATAACAGAACACACAGTTATCAAGCTTTTAACTAACAATGGTAAAGAGTCCCCAGTGACCCAGGCAACAGAAGACACTAAGACACAAAAGGCTGCTTAAACCTCCATTCTTCCTGCCTCAGTGGAAATGTGTGGAGTCTGGAATGGATCAGCACCAAAAGGCGAAGAATCTGGTAGCCAGGCCTTTAAAAGCAGTCCCTTCCCTCAGAGACTGCCTGTTCCAGACATTCCCAATCACTAGTCCAGACTGACCTGCCAACTTTCAGCACCTTGCATACTCTGAAACAGAACTCCTCAGTCCCTTACCCTTTGCCTCCTTTCTTACTCCTGGAGAACCACAGTCTAAAATCTAGATAGTACAATCCTGACATTTTGAAGCATGGTTATCTTGAAGGGCGTGCAACACCAAAGAAATCATCCTACCCTTGGCTGACCATAAACAAATTCAGAATCCATAGAATGGTGCAAAACATTTATTTTCTAATTATGTCCATGTCACATGGATATCCAGAAGTCTCTTCTCCTTGGTCTCTTTCCCTTCTTTTCAACCTCTCAGCTTTAACCCCAAATTCCTGGTTCATTCTGTGGCTATCCTTATGCCCAACAGAGAGATATGTTCCTGTCCCACTCCTCCTGGTGAGACTGAGCATGTACATTCTTTAGATTGGGTAACATATCCCAATTCCTCTCTCACTGATATGGAGAGCATGTCATGGTATAAACTTGATGGATTGTTATGCTTAAACAACCCTTCATACCAGTGTGAGAATGGTAAGAAACCAAGGTAATAATGGGACGGAGAATCATCCTGCTACAAAAGTTTGCCTACCCACTGTATTCTCAGACAGGAGACCATTTACCTCTACAACATAGCCCTCTATGTCACATACAGCTTACACCCACTTTTTCAGACCAATAAGGTTATTGATGCTTCCCAATAAATGTGTCAAGAGTTGTCTACCAGTTACAGAGTTAAGATTTAAGGTTAAGGCTTAATTCTGAAAAGGTCTGAAAACTGCAAAGTATGACAAAGTAGATCGATTGTTCCAATTTTTCACTCTTTCCCTATAAAAAGATTACCTATCCATAGCCTTCACCATGGATTATGCAGTGCCACCAAGTAGAATATGCAAAATACACACAACTCTAGGGGCACCTGGGTGGTTCAGCCAGTTAAGCATATAACTCTTGGTTGGCTCGGTTCATGATCTCACAGTTCATGAAATCAAGCCCTGCATCAGGTTCTGCACTCTCAGCGCAGAGCCTGCTTAGGATTCTCTCTCCCTCTTCCTCTGCCCCTCCCCCTCCTCTTTCTCTCAAAAAAAATTTTAAGTATACACAACTGTACTTTCAACTTGGTTATGTGACTTGCTTTGGCCAATGGAATGTGGGTAAAAGATACAGTGTGCCAGTTCTAACCAGAGAGTTTAAGAGGTGTTGTTTGCACCTTTAACCTTAAGCCCCTACCATGAGAACAGCATACCCCATATAGTGGTTCTTCCTTTGGGTTGGGCCCAGGAATGAGAAACACATGGATGTGAGCCAAACTGAAACACCTCAAACTAAACCAAACCCAGCCGATCTCAGCCAAGCCCAGCAAAGCCACAAGCAAACTGTGGCTCTCATGTAACATGAGCAGTAAGTAAAATATCTCTTATAGTAAGCCACTGCAATTTGGGGCTTGTTTGTTGCTTGATACTCAATAGGTTCTGATTAAATTTTTGTAGACTGAAATTTTAAATAAATGAATGAATGAATGAATGAATGAATAGTAAAATACACAATTCAACAGGATAAGAGCTATCATAAAGCAATTTTAAAATAATTGTCAGATTAATAGACACACATTTTCAAAATTGTACCATGTAAAACATTAGTTTTGCTCAAGATATTAAAATGTATTTCTTGAGAAAACTGCTTTACAGTTAAATTAGTTTAGAAAATCTTGCATGAAAATACCTCCCTTTGGAGATTCATAATGCACATTAACAATTAAGGGCTCTGAGAAGTCATGTGATAAAGAACCCTATTTAACTTAATTTAGTACCTCCTAAAATTAATTGACCATCCATTCTTCCCCCTACTGGAATACCTATTAATATTCAATGTTTTTCAGAACATGGTTTGTGTCTTGGCTTGGGCTGCCATAACAAAATAGCATAGACCGGGTGGCTTAACCAACAGGAGTTTATTTTCTCCTAGTTCTGGAAGCTAGAAGACTGATATCAGGGTGCCAGCCTGGTGAGTTTCCAGTAAGGACTCTCTTCCTGGCTTGCAGATGGCTGCCTTCTCACTGTGTCCTCACATAGCAGAAAGTGTGAGAGAGAGAGAGAGAGAGAGAGAAGGGGAGGGCCTCTTCATCTTGTTATGAGGCCACCAATCCTATCAGATTGGAGCACCACATCTATGACTTCATTTAACATTCATTACCTCTAAAAGCTCTATCTCAAAATGCAGCCATATTGGCATATGAATTTTGGGGAGGACACGATCCAGTGTATATAACAGTTTGGGAAGTGCTGGTAAAATAAGGGGTGTAACAGGAGGGCAGCAAGGTGAATTCAGTCTGTTGGTATAAACAGGCAACACTTTACTTAGGAGGTAGGACTTAAATTAGTCTGGGACCCAGGGTGAATTTAGCAAGTTATTTGAGGGATCTATAAAATGGTCCATTTTAAGTTGACAATCCTGTCAAATTTCAGGAGTCTGAGCAATTTGTTGGTCCAGAAAAATATACTACTTTAGGTATTTTACTACCCACTCCTTCCCTCACCCCCGAGAGGAAGGAAGATTTTTCTCCTCCCCTGGCAACAGCCCAGTTAATGAGAATCTGTCACAACTCAACCAATGAAAAGCCACTATCCTTTGAACTCCAATGGACTTTCAATTTATAACATCCTTCCCAACCTCCCTCTTTCCTCCATAAAATAGCTCTCCTCTCCTTTGTTCTCTGGACTTGCCTGTGTTTTTGCTGTAGCTACTTGTCCCAAGTTGCAATTATCTGCTCTTCCCAAATAAGTCCATTTTTGCTGATAAACTAAGAGTTTCATTTTTCAGGTTAACTGTATGTTTATTTGTTTGTTTTAAGGTTCAGGAGAGTATCTAGTACAACTATTTGGTAAGTTAATATGGTATAAATATATAGAGGTTTGAAAATGCAAAAGCTCACAGGAATCAGCATGTCAAATGCAAATGGGTAAAATTAGCCAAGTGCAAATGATAGGGGTGCTGGGAATTGTCACAAACTGGAGAACACAGGCTCCGCTTTCTAGAATTCTAGCTAGTATCACCTTGTAGAGGTGGAAACTGTTCACACATTTCCTCCTTTTTCAAGCAAAACTGGAAATCTGAATTTTAATGTAAAATCTCCTAACTTTAAATGTTGGTGACTAACTGAACATTTTTAAACCCTCTCTCTATATATGGAGATAAATATGTTCCTCCATCTACACACACACACACACACACACACACACACACACACACTTGCAGGTCAAGTGCAGTCCAGGGGTCACCAGTTTTTAACCTGTGACATATACAATAAACACTTATTATTGAATGAAGACATCAAAACTATTTCTTTCCCTCCAGCTGAGTGACAGATACCATAGGAAGTCCTGATATTGGAGAGCAGCAGCTGGGATTGTCAGAATGGGATAGCATTAATTTTTATCTTTGCTCTATAAAGAGAAGCGCTCTTTAGACCACTAAGATTTATGGAAATGTCTGAGAGAAGTTGCCATCAAATATTTCTTCTCTGTTACACAAATACTTCTAAAGGACCCTAGTCCAGATGTCGTTATACATGGACTGGACTTCAGATGGTGTGGACTTTCACTGCCTCATTCAATGTCAAATTGAAAATATTACTATTCTTTTCATACTCTTTATGAATATTATTTTAAGATGATGACATTAAGTCATGCATAAGAAGTTATACACACAATATTGAGTCATTAAGACTTAACTGCAGGATGCATTACATATAAATCCATATGTCTTCCACCTAACCATGATTTCTGTTTGTTTGTTTTTGTTTTTTACCAGAATGGTTTAATCTTAGGAGAGGATGCCTTAAGTGGGGGGAAAGAAAGCTGCTCCCAAATTTTGGAGGACACATTAAATTTAGTTTTTCTCTGCAAAGCTCTGCTTCCTGTACTCCTTGTCCCACTGCTGTACGTCACACCTCTTCCACCCAGAGAGAAGGCAAGATGTGAGGCACTGACAATGTGCTTTCTGTTCATTTCTTGAAGAATTAACTTTTGGAAAGTCTTCCCAGGCCCTTTCCATGAGGAAGCTAGGACTTGCCTCTTGTCCAACTGGATGCCTGACCCTCTTCCACATCCTCCAACCCTTTATCCTTACACATCCCTGTGTGGCAGCAGGACTTGCCCCAAGCTAGACTGATCTGACTGTGTACCCCTGTAATTGGGAGTAGGATGTAAGAAACGGTCTGAGTTCTCTTGAATAGAGGAGACATAAGGGCACCTAAGGAGGGACTGTCAGATGGCACAGCCTGAGCACTAGAAGGGTGATACAGAGGGATAAAGCAAAGCCTGGAAGCAGAGAGAAAGTTCCAGGGACCACAGTGCTTGTTTCTAATTGCATCCTGAGGCCTGTCAGCTCTTCAGTCTTTGGGCTCCTTGAGACATATCTGTACCGTCATAATAAACACTCCTACACTTCCTTTTTAAAAAAATGTTTATTTATTTTAAGAGAGAGAGAAAGGGAACAAGTGGGGGAGGGTCAGAGAGAGAGAGAGAGAGAGAGAGAGAGAATCCCAAGAAAGCTCCACACTGTTAGCACAGAGCCCAATGTGGGGCTCGAACTCACTAACTGTGAGATCATGACCTGAGCAAAAATCAAAAGTCAGATACTTAACCGACTGAGCCACCCCAGTGCTCCCCCTCTGCTTCCTTTTATAAGCCCATTCTTACCTGTTTGTAGGACCTGATGAGGTCAACAGTAGTTCTATTTTGTAAACATTACCAAGTTCGATCCAGGATGTTATACCATTTAAAAAGTGGGGCAACTGGGTCACTCAGTTGGTCAAATGACCAACTTCAGCTCAGGTCATGATCTCATGGTTCATGAGTTCAAACCCCACACCAGAACCTCTGTCCCCCTCTCTCTCTGCCCCTTCCCCACTGGCTTGTGCACTCTCTCTCTCTCCCCCACTCTCTCTCAAAAATATATAAACATAAAAAAATTTTTTTAACTAAACAAATAACCCCTTTTCAGTTCAAAAGTGGCTGATTAGAAAATCAAATTCATGGTATATCTTAAGAAACCTCATCCTCGGGCACCTGGGTGGCTCAGTCGGTTGAGTGTCCAGTTTTGGCTCAGGTAATGATCTCATAGTTCCTGGTGGTTTCAAGCCCCATGCCAGACTCTGTGCTGACAGCTCAGAGCCTGGAATCTGCTTCAGATTCTGTGTCTCCCTTTCTCTCTTCCCTTCCCCTGCTCTGTCTCTGTCTCTTTCTCTTTCAAAAATAAATAAACATCAAAAAAAATTTTTAAGAGGCCTCATTCCAAATATAATCAAATTTTTATAGAGAAAGTAAGCAAAAATACAACATGCTGAATATTTATTTGAAACAGCAGCTTCCTTATTTCAAGCCCTTGTACTTAGAACACTGTACATACAGATGTGGAGCTGCTGTATCCCCTGGTTTTCCCAGAGACGTAAGAGGCTACGGCAACAGGGCAGCTAGAAGGTGTGGCCCACCTTCAAGTAAGTCAGATGAGGTGTGAAACAAGGGCGTCAGCTAGGACCCATTCAATTTGAAGTCATCATTGCTACTGTATCAAAATGCCATACCAAACCTTGTTGTGATTTACTCCATAGAAAAGGGTCCCTGCCTTGATTTCCTTTTGTTAGGCCTCAACCCCACCCCCTACCCCAACCATAGCTTTAGATTTTTACTTTTAATTTCACCCAACTTTACTCTTAGCTTTATAATGACTTTAACTGTTCAATATTTAATGAACCAATTAATTAAATAACATTTACTATGCTGCAGGACAGTGGTTCTCATATTTTAGTATGCATCAGAATTGCCAAGGGAGCTTGTTAAAAACTCCAGGCGCCCACCAACCCAGAGTTTCTGATTCAGGAAGTCTCAAGTGGGGGCAGGAGTTTCATTTTTAAAAGTTCTGCTGCATCTGATCTTGGTGATCGGCGGACTACATTTGGGGACGAACCAGTCTAGGGAAACAGGATTACAACACAGTATGCTTTGCAGGTGGTAAAGAAAACAGGCAATAGAGTTCAAATCCCTGGTCCATTCCTTACTAGCTGTGTGATTTGGGACAAGTTATGAAATGTTCTGTGACTCAGTTTCCTCATCTGTAATGTGAGAACAGTAATAATACTGGAGCCACAGGGTTGTTGTGGACATTGAGTGAGGGGACACAAGTGAAGTCCAAATCTCCTGGTACCCTGCCTGGCACTTTTGCTGAGTCCAAATGCCTCCTCCTCCTTCCAGAGCAACTGAGCAAGAGGGCCAGACTCTGCTAAAAGAATCATGGAAAATTCTGGGAAAGCAAATATGCCCCCCCAGCCCCCATCCATCCGTTTCCGGGAGAAGAAAAGGGCAGTTGTCTGAGGTAAAACAGGTGTGATGTGAAATGCCCCCTCCACCTGAGTCAACTCAGGGGTGAAAGCCTGTATGATGTGAACAGAAACAAGAATGGTCACTACTACCGAAGTAACCAAAAAAAAACCAAAAACCCTTTGGGACAAATGGCACTTTCCCTCCTAAATGATCCCATATATAGGACCATTTACAACGTGTATACACAGATTTCACTGTCCTATTTATAGAAAAAAATGGGTCGCTGCTGGCCACTGACCTTCGCCAGCCCAGGGTGACCACCTTAAATCAAGAGCTTGCTGTAACACAGCTGAGCTTAGCAATTTTAATGAGAAATCTGGTCCTGCTGGATTACTGTTCCTGGACCACATCTTGTCAGCAATTCCTCAGGAAATTATTCAACCATCCCCAATTGCAAAGAAACAGATGGCGTACTGGAAAAAAAAATATTCTGAAGTGTATGAGCTGGTAAAAAGCAAATTTAAGGACACAAAGGCCAAGGATGACACAAATACTAAAAGTACTTTTTCCTCAGAAAAATGGACTTGTGGACATTTTTGTTTTTTCCTGTCCTTTTAAACCATGAACTACACCAGTCACCAGCGTGCATGCTCAGTGGAGAGATTTGCTTGACTTTTTAGAGCCGTTTAACAGAGACAGCTTGTTTTAATAATACAGAATAATACTGATCAAACGCTCTCATGGAAGATCAAGTTTTAAAATTTGTATTAATGCCCTGCTTTCATTTCCCTAATATCCTATAACCAAAACTCTAGGATCACACTCTATTATGCCAACTGCCCACAAAGAAATGTGGAATTATTATTAAAAATTATCATGGCACCTGAGAAAATAGCAGTGTAACCCTCATGAATATTAAATCTTTTCATAATGATCAGTGTTATTACCATGAATACTAAAATGTTACGAATTCATTGCAAATCATGCTCAGTGTGAAAAGTTGGCTTGTAACCAGAAAGTCTGAATTATACTTGGCGAATGCTTGAATCGATTTAAGTTATAAAAAGCAGGAAAAGGAAAATGGATAAAACGTTCGACCTTCAGCCTCAGAGGCCAAAGGGTGTTAGAAATCTTTCAAAAGAAAAGCAAGCTGCAATTTTCAAATATTTCATGGGAATGTTCGAATCTTTTTCAGAGTCCCCACACATGCCGAATTATAACCCAGCGACGAAGAACTAGAGAAATGTTAGGCAGGAGAGACTAGGACATTTAATTATTAGTCTGTGGTTGTACTTAGATGGCACTAACTTGTACAGGTTGGTCCTACAGCGTGTCATGGGAGTGATTCTGACCTTGGAAGAAATTTGTGAAAAATAATCATTTTATGACAGCGCCTGCAGTTTTAAACACAAAGCAGCTTGTAGTGGTCACATTTCCCACTGAAGTGAGCGCCAGTATGTTCTGCCTCAATAACGGAAAGCCACATCTATAGGAAAACAAATGTAAGGAGTGCTTTTCATGGTTAACTGATCACAAGCCTTCAGCCATGTGTTTTTATATTTGTATGACATTCAAGCAAATAAAACAGAATGATTGATTCTCAAGACATTCCAAAAGCAGAGTAACAGACGGAGTTTCAGGCAAAGAGATCCTAATGAAAATCTGATGGGAAAGTGGATCTCTCTCGGGGGGATTCCGACTGAAAAATCTGGGGGCAATTTATAATGAACTGAAGCCTACATTTCATGAGTATTCCCTTAATAGCGTCACTTACAACTCTATTTACTGAGTAGGTCTCCCCATTCTTGTTGCGTGATCAGAAATCATAGGAACCACGCTTTAGAGTTCACATCAAAGCAAAGAGGTTCAACTCAAAATTCTCTCCTTGGAAAACATGTTTGTAAATCCACAGATTATTTAGCATCGTTCAAAATTAGGAGCATGTTCAATATAGATTTTAAGTAGTGTAATTTTACCCCAAAACTAGTTTAAGGTCCATCTGAAATTTCAAGTATCCAAAAATATCCTTAAGATTTAGAGAAAGTTCTGATTGGTGGACAGATTTAAGCAGCTCACAAGTTCCTAAAACATTCTCTCACTGTCTTCGACAATAATTCTTTAAGGTGATGGAGAATACAGGACAGATGCTAATTTTGCTTCTGGGAATTTCTATGAAGTTATAGGATGGCACTGAAACTGCAAAACAGCAGGATTTAACTAAACAGAACATCAATCAGTAAAGAACAGTATGGCATGCCTGGAATCTATTCAGAATGTCCTCGGGGCAGATTCCAAGATATTTTCCCCCTCTAAATTTTAAGTGTCATAAGCAATGTCTTACATTCTTCCAGTAATTTCTTAAATTATATAATCACAGCCAACCAAGTGGCTCCTGAGAGTTACTCGGCTAATGATCCACCAGTAAAAATGATTGGGCTCTTCAGAAGAATTACTTTGCATTCTTCTTGAATTCACCCAGATTCCTCCAGCGCCCTCTGAACCTCGTTGGTTTCAACAACACTTTCTCAACAGGGTCTGACGTCTTGAGAGTCTGAGGGACCCAGGTTAGAAGTACAGATAAAAATTCTTCATATGTTCCCAGAGAATCATGAATAATATTCCTAAGTTCAAAAATAGCTCCTACTTACTTAACAAGGCAAGCAAATTGAGTAAAATTTTAAAGCAATACCATGAAGAAAGAAAATTTTCAATACTCCAGTTTAAATGAAGTCAGATGAAAGAGCATGGTAAAATGAAAGAAAAAAAAGAATGTGGTTTTGATTCCTGGATCTTTCATGTAAAGGGAGTGATTGCTTTTCTAGGTCTCTGTGTCTTCATCTGTAAATTGGGAATAACTATGTATCTTGCAGGGTTACTGTTAGGATTAAATGAAAGAGTAGCACTGTGACAGACACCAAAATATGGCTTAATAAACACTTATTTTCCCTAGGATTAGAATGTCTCTTCACAAATGTGATTCCTCTGTGTGTCTGCAGAAGCCTGGGGCAGAACTAGCCATTTTCAGGACATCTTCTGTTTATAAAGCCCACTCATTAAATGGTAGCATTTCTTCCTCATCGGAAATTGCAAAATACAAGCAACAGATGCTCACTCAAAACAGCTCACATAAAGGAGGACAATTGGAAGGATGTGGGGAAAGTTTCAAAGGTGTCAGTGACCACGGCAGCTACTTAGCTTCTCTCTCTCTCTCTCTCTCTCTCTCAAGCCTACTGGTGTCTTCCCTACTTCCCTCTGCTTGCTGCCTTCCCTCACCTGCTTCTCTTTGAAGACCAGTTCTCTCTGCCTGTTGAGGCACATGGCTGAAAATGCACCCCGTGCCAGACCCGCTGCTACATGGTGTCTGCATTCAAGCATGCACCACCCTATGAAGACACACTGTCTTTGACAACAGACTCGCACAACAGAAAATCTGGTCTGTCTCTGGCAAATCAGGTTTATCTCTGGTACAAGAGGGTGGGGCAAGAGTGGGAAACAGCAGAGGCAGTTGCACCATGAGGACCATGGCCCATCCTTTCTGCAAACACTGTAACTGGGGACAGTTCTAAAAAAGGAAGAATGTACTAGGCATGCACCCAGAGCAGACCTACTCCACTTCTCAACAAGATGTTACCTGCTTCTTATTTATCAAGAGCCTGGAGGCATCAGTGAAACTGTGGCACTGTGCTGGGGGCCAGTGGGCATCCATGGCTGTCGTGGTTCTCAAAAACTAGGATCATGAGCAACATAGAAATTCAGGCCCTGAGCAATCATGGGAATTATCAACCACTTCCAGATTTAGAAAATGGTGCCAAGCTTATTGTCTTTCCTATTTCTTCTCCCACGCATTATACATACCTCTGGTCAACTCCCACACACAGGCCACACACAATCACCTCACTACACAGGTCTGCCAAAAACTCATTGTCCATAACCAGTCTGCCCTTACTGCCTTACCTGTCCTTCTCACAGGTATTCTCTTCTTTCTCTCTTCTTTTTTTCCCACCTACTTTCCCTTGTAATATCCTCTCTCCTTCTTTCATTTCCTGGCCTGTTAGCCCTCAATTCCAGAACTAAGTTTGAGTTTATAAATAAAGCATATACTGGGTATATGGGTATATCATATTATATCATATAAGGGGTGTCAATATGTTTGACACTGAAATGTCTCTTACTTTATTTGTTCTAAATTGAGTTCACTCTGGTACTAAGCCCCTCACTCAGAGTTTTCATAAACTGAATCTCAGACATATTTAGGGATGCCCTCCCCCTCTCTAGAGGATTATTTAATAGTCCCAAAGAGTGTATACAGTCCTTAACATTGGAGAAAGAGGCCTCTTGTCTTCAGACCATCATGACTATCTTTGAGATGTTCATTATCTCACACACACACACACACACACACACACACAGGCCATCTAAAGGCAAGTGTTTCCCCACCTCTTGCCAAGCTCAGGCACAGCATCTTTTGCTATGGCTGGAACCTAGTGTATAGACTTTTCAGGCATTTATGCTGTCCTTCCCATCTGAGGCACAGCCATCTCAGGATGGCAGTGAGGAAATCCATCTCTCTCCCTCCAAGGTCAAAATACATATCCTTCCTCCAGTCCTTGGAGGCCACCTCCTTTTCAAATAATCCATTCACTTAGTGAGTCTAGATTTTCAAAGCACAAAGAATTGGCGACCTCCCCCTGAGGGCAATAAATGTCCAGTTTCTGGGACTCTAAGCTCACTTGCTGTCTGGAAGGTAGAAAAGAGAAAAACACCTCTCATTTATTCTTTGACTCTCCTGTAACTGTGAGAACAAGACAGATATTAATACCACTTGCTTTAGCAACTCCCTATAAGTGAAACTTTTTAAATGAGTGTGCTTGAGGCCTCTTCCCAAGCTGTTGATTCCAAGGTCATTCTCCGAGAAACTGCAGGTGAGCATTTTGACCATCTATATAAGGGGTCATGGAAAGGAGATACTTCAGACTCTGGTGTTCTCAAGCAGCTAGAATGTAGAGGTGACCACACAGACTTCCTAGTCTGGCCTTCCATTTCTTTATCCGTTAAGTAGTAATAATACTTGTTATTATTAGCTGTTGCGAGGGTTAAATGGGGTGACATTTGAAAGGGTCATGCTAGAGGTACTGAAAGGTGTTATATGGAAAGTTTCTTTTTCTGTACAATGAGGGAGCCACCTTCAGAGTGGACTCCAACCAATCAATAAGTCTTCCTTCAAAACAGAGTTTAAAACGCCCCCTCTTGAAGAGCAACAGCCTGCAAAGAATGCTAATCAGAGCGGAAAAAAAATAGCAAGCTGAAGACAAAAGACAAAGACCACTCAAGTAATCTCCACAGTTCAACAATAAAGCCCAGCAGCCAGCATTTGGGGAATTATATTACCCACCTGCCCCCTACCGTCTTCCCCACCTCTCATCAGAACCAGCAAGGGCTCCAGAGGTGTGCTCCCAGGCCAGAATCTGGGAGCCAATGTCAAGCATGGAAGTATGTGAAGGGCTCTGATGTCATTCCTGGGGCAAAAGGAAACTCTTTTGTGTAAAGGTAGGTTTAGGAAGCAGGGAAAAATCCAGAAAGTAGAGTCCCTGGAGTTTCCAGAAAAGAACTGAAGGCAAAGAGATGTGTCTACAACATGAAATATGCACGGCCAGGCTAGGCCAAGAACGTGGAGCTAGGAAATACTCCTGTGCCAGCCTGAGTAAGGCCAGATACACTCACTAGGAGAGTCCAGAGGTAAGGATGGAGGAGACAGAACAGGGAGAGAAGTACTATGCAGGCTCCACAGATAAACACAAACCTTTGGGCAATAACAGCAATTCCGGAAGTACTGATAAAATATAGCTAACATTTTTGTGTGCTGGGCAATATTTAAAGCATTTATTTGGCACGCCTGGGTGGCTCAGTTGGTTAAGTGTCCGACTTCAGCTCAGGTCATGATCTTGCAGTCCGTGAGTTCGAGCCCTGCGATGGGCTCTGTGCTGACAGCTCAGAGACTGGCACCTGTTTCAGATTCTGTATCTCCCTCTCGATCTCTGACCCTCCCCCACTCATGCTCTGTCTCTCTCTGTCTCAAAAATAAATAAACGTTAAAGCATTTATTTAATCTCACAACACCCTGTGAAGCAGTTCTATTTTTGTCTCCATTTTTATGGCTGCAGAAACTGAGGCATCAGAACCTGCCAAGATGACACAGCTGAGAAGTGGCAGAGCTGGGAGTGTCTTCAAGGTCCAAGCACTCCCATGGTTCTTATGAGATGCCAGGCACTCCTTGAGGTACCTTACATATGGTAACTTAACACTTACAGCACCCTGTCCCATAGGCACTATTATGAATCAAGTATAAGTCTATATATATTGGTGCAAAAATACACTGATCTGATATGATACTTATTAAAGATTATCACCAAGAACTCTGTGAGGAGGAATCTGAGGCTCAAACCAGCCCCACTGCAGAACACTTGTTCAATAGTTATTATATATAAGATAAATTCAGTAGATACATACAACATATACATATATATACACCCACATATCTAAGGTAAACAGTAAATCCTTACAAAATTCTATCTGAGTTCTGAACATATTTTTAAAAACTAACTACACAAAAAGTAAAAAAAAAAAAAAACCAAAAAAAAAAAAAACTACCCTATGATCCAGCAATCACACTACTAGGCATTTACCCAAAGGATATAAAAATACTGATTCAAAGGGAAATATGCACTCCTATATTTATTCCAGCATTAATTACAATTGAAAAATTATGGAAATAGTCAAAGTGTCCATCAATTGATGAATGGATAAAGAAGATATGGTTTATACACATACACACACACACACACACACACACGCGCGCGCGCGCGCGCACTGGAATATTACTCAGCCATTAAAAAGAGTGAAATCTTGCCATTTGCAACGACATGGATGCAGCTAGAGTGTATTATGCTAAGAGAAATAAGTCAGTCAGAGAAAGACAAATACCAAGTGATTCCACTCATATGTGCAACTTAAGAAATAAAACAAAGAAACAAAAGGAAAAAAGAGAAAAAGAGGCAAGCCAAGAACAGACTCTTAACTCTAGAGAACAAACGGATGATTAGTAGAGAAGAGATGGGTGGGGGGATGGGTGAAATAGGTGATGAGGATTAAGGATGCACCTGTGATGAGCATGGGGTAGTGTATGGAAGTGCTGAGTCACAAGACTATACACCTGAAACTAATATTACACTGTATGTTAACTATACTGGAATTTAAATTAAAACCAAAAACACCACCACCACCACAACAACGACAATAACAACACACACACACACACACACACACACACACACACAGAGCACAGTATCTGAATCTGGCAGGAAAAAAGCAAACTAATAATTCTGGGGGGCTTAATTCTGTGTCAAGAGCAACTTTAGACCTTTCCCCCCGATTTAAATTGTTCATTACACAAAAGCATTATTTATTTAATCCAAATCTAAGAAATTTTCTTTCAAGACGAAGAACTAACCTTCCAAGGGACAAAAATTTAATGAAAAGAGGAATACTAATGAAATTAAGGTATTTGAAGAAAAATAGTTCTATGTTAAGGTATAGCTTAAAAGCAGTGGAGAGGGGCGCCTGGGCGGCGCAGTCGGTTAAGCGTCCGACTTCAGCCAGGTCACGATCTCGCGGTCCGTGAGTTCGAGCCCCGCGTCAGGCTCTGGGCTGATGGCTCGGAGCCTGGAGCCTGTTTCCGATTCTGTGTCTCCCTCTCTCTCTGCCCCTCCCCCGTTCATGCTCTGTCTCTCTCTGTCCCAAAAATAAAAAACGTTGAAAAATTTAAAAAAAAAAAAGCAGTGGAGGAGAGAGACCGATGTGCCTTCATGGGAGTCTGCATCTGGCATCCCAGCACAAGGAACATCTCACAAGGCATACCATGGCCAGAGAGACAGAGGACCACACAGGCAATGGTCCAGAGCAGGAGAGCCATTAGTAAATGTCAGTAGGGGAGCCGAGCATTGCTGACACAGATCTGAGGTACCCGCCTGGACTGGCATGCATAGACCTTCACATTGTCAAGCATGTGCAGAAGAAAAAAAACAGAGATCAGAGATACAGAGTGATGTTCAGAAAAATGGAAATGGAAGGACATTTCTGCAGCGGAACAATCATGTGCCCTGAGAGCTCAAACTTTGCGTTTTCAGACTCAAATTTCAAAAAGGATATGGCCATCTTTTCAGCTGAGCTGATGGTGAGTAATTATATCCTGTCTACATTTCTTCTCAAATTAGATGAATTTTAAAATATTATGCTGACAGGCAGGTTTCATAGCCATCCTAATTCAATATTTTGATAAAGAATTTCTTTTGTACATCATTAGTGCTTCACTGGCTCCTCTTTCTTATGTGGTATGGACTCTGAGGGAAGGGAAGTTAATGTTGAAGCCCATCATTTGACCTCCCAAGTAGCCATGTAAAGAATACCTTTGCTAGGTCAACTGTAAAAATAATATATTTTTTCCTTGCCTTTCTGTTGTTAAATAAAGTGAGGGGCCTCGCAAGGAGGCAAATGGCTTCAGACAGCCTCTTGCGTGTAGAATCCAGGCAGGTTAGCAAAAAAAGCCAGTTGCACATCTGGGTTTGAAGCCATCATTGAACCAGCATTGATGTGAATCCTGGTCCCATCGCTGAACTAGAATTGATGTCGTTGGGGAACTGCCTGCCTTCTGTAAGTTTCTCTTTCCCCCGCTGCAAAACAAGTAAAGCTACATCTACCTTGTTGTGGCTTGGCAAGCTTCTAAACCTAAAGATAGGTAAGTGCAATTTTCACTGTTGCCAGAAGGTTTAGTTGGGGATCATATGACCAAACTTGTCAATAAACACACATTTCATGAAAACTGTGTCTATTAATTCTAATGCCAGCAACCAAAAGATGAAAAGGAGGGGTTGCTAGGGTTCCTCAGTGGCCCAGTCAGTTAAGTATTTGGCTCTTGATTTTGGCTCAGATCATGATCTCACAGTTCTGGGGCTCAAGCCCCATGTCCGGCCCTGTGCTGACAGTGCAGAGCCTGTTTGGGATTCTCTTTCTCTCCCTCCCCCTCTCTTGCCCTCCTGTCTCTCTTTCTGTCTCAAAAAAATAAACCTAAAAAAAAATAGAAACAGGGGCACCCAGGTGGCTTAGTTGGTTAAGTGTCCGACTTTGGCTCACATCATGATCTCAGGGTTGGTGATTTTAGGCCCCGCATCAGGCCCTGTGCTGACAGCTCTGAGCTTGGAGCCTGCTTTGGATTCTGTGTCTCCCTCTCTCTCTGCCCCTCCCCCATTCATGCTCTGTCTTTCTCTCTCTCTCTAAAATAAAATTTAAAAATGTTTTAAAAAAGAAAAAAAGGAGGGGCTGCTTTAAGAATAATGTTTTTCTTGGCATTTATTTATTACTTAATCTGTAAAATCTAATATTCTAATTCTTACAACTGTAATGGTAAAATATTATCCCCTATTTTTAAAAATGATAAAGTACATAAAAGTCTGTGTAAAAATTCTGTGCACATCTGAGGACTCACAGGAATAGACATTTGACAAAATCTGCTTGTACCTAACAAACCTTCATTTCATGCAGACAACTAGATATGCTCTCTTAAGAGTTTGATTTTTGGATTTAGGTGGTGCATCTGAAAGAATGAGGCTGTTAATTGGATTTACAATGAATTCTATGAATAAATAAGTATACAGCATTAATATTTTATTAATAATTATTAAAATATGTTGGAAAGGCACATATTATACCAGATATTTAGTAATATATGTAAAGTATCTAGTACAGCATTGTCATAAAGCAAACACTCAGAAAATGATAGCTGGTCTTAGCAAATATCCTGTAGAAAATAAGAATATAGTTAGAATAAACTGGAGAAGTTCCGGTGTGTTCTTTTGGAACATACCTTGCCAAAACCAAGCCAACATTGTCTGCCTTTTACAAACTATAGCATCCTACATCCTAGAAGAAATGACTTTATTTCAATATGGGGATATTTAACTTTTAAATAGTTATTAGTTGACTTATGTCAACTGTGGTTATTTTTAAGTCCCTAATTTTCTATTCAGGCACCATGATTTTTTTAAATATTTCAATCAGTATATACTAGTGTATTTTCATTGGCTTCACCAATCTATTAAAAACATCTGAATCTATTATCCTGTTACTAAAAACATCACTCCACCTATGACAATCTATTTTTGTTATACAGCATACACCGCCTTATCCATTCTTGCTTTTCTGAATGCATCAACTGGATAGAATTCATGGCTGCAAATTTCTAAATCACAGTCCTCCACTTTTCACATTCAATAAATCTCTTGTTTTGCTTAATCAAAAATTATATCCTCCTCTTCTAGGGCAATACATGGAGACTTAAAGCCATATGAAATCTATGTATCTGTTAAATCTTGTTTTGCATTCATCTTGCTCAAATATTTATGGCCTTCTGAACTTAGAGCTCAGAAGGATAGTGGTGGCTTACACTTCCATATGGAATCTGCATTTATTCCCTCTGCCTTTTGAGACACCATCATACTGATTCTGGAAAAACAAAAACAGATAAACCCAAAAGCACAAAGGGAATGACAGTGTAATTCACCAGTAAGCAAGGGATCTCAAAATTTCTGTAAGACAAAAAAACAGATGGATGAGTCTGAAGACTAATGGAGAAAGATGGAGAAAACCATAACTAAGAATACTAATGAAGTAGACTGCACTCAATAAGAGAAAACAGGTCTGCCCTAGAACACTCAGAATCACCAGGTATGGCAGAGGACAGATTTAAAGAATAGGCTTGAAATGAGGATTCACTGAAAGTCTACAGATGGAACAGTCAACACTCTCCCTCTCACCTACTCCCATGCAGAACACTCTAAAGTGAGATATTTATCTTCCAGGGGAAAAAAAGGCATCCTCTGGATATGGTGAATAAATTATCTGTGAAGAAGTAGGGCAGTCAGTATAGCAACTAGCACCCCTGAGCAAATTGCTCATCATGCTGGCATTAAGGAATCTCAATGCATCATCTTTGCTTTTCTAACCCCTTAACATAACCGACTCCTTCCCCTTCACCAAGTTCCACCCACATGCACAAGGCTCGCAGTCCATTTTTTTAATCCCACCAATGATGGCATTGAAGATAGCTGAAACCAGCAATATGAAGACATTAGGCAAAAATGACTGAAGATGAACCAGAATAATTCAGGGAGAGAGGAAAAGAGAGAGAAAGAGAAAGAACAAAACTACTTCTAGTTAGTGTTCCCACAGAGGACGACAGAGAAGATATGGCAACCATAAACCAAGAAGAGGAGGCTATGAAAACAGTACAAAGGCCAAAAAAAAAAAAAAAAAAAACACTCTTAGAAATCCCAAAATTGTCAAATTTAAAAAAATGACACATTATAATATTAAATCAAGCAAATTTCTCAGAGTGTAGGACAAAGAGATTGAGATAGAAGACATTGTTATCCCTTGACAAAATAATATACATTTTTATTTATTTTCAAATTTTAGAATCAACTTGCACACAAACTGGGGAATACTTTGCTATGACTACTGATCAGAATGTACGTATTCTCAACCCTGCCAGTTTAAGAGGAAAGCTGTAACTGACCAAGGATAGAATGAGATGAAAGGCAGTAGAGGAAAGCATGAGAACATTGATGTCATTATCCTCACAGTGGGTAGTGAGTAAATACTGTCCATTACGATGCAAGAGGAAGTGGTGGCTAATTACCACTGGGAGTTGAAAAACTGACCAGTGAAGAAACTAGGAGTGGATAGAAATGGGGAGAAAGACGTAGAGACCAGTATTACTAAGCTAACTCTTTGTACATCATAATAGAACACTGATAAGTCAAGAAAGATAAATTAAGAAACAGCAATGTGAGCAATTTTATATGAAGAAATGGAGAAAAATACATGAATAGACAAAAGCAAAGACAATGATAAGTAGTTGACTCTTACAAGTGAGACTGGAGTGAGGAAATTACCAGAAGCCAAGAATTATTGCTTTTCATTCTAAGTGTTTCTATACTATTTGACCCTTTAAACCATGAGCATTAAATAAAATTAACTTTAATGCATTGTTAGAAAAACAAAACAGCTTCTATCTACCTCAATCCCAAACCAGTTGAGAGGCTGTCTGTGCCTTTTGTATTTCTTTGGTGGATGCTCAACATTGATGCATTTCAGAATCAGGGGGTTCATTTTCCAGCTATTGCAAACTTCCTTAAAGCCCATATTTACCCGTTTGATACTGCAATCTATCTTCAAACTAAAGACAAAGAGGTAGAGAGAAATGAGCAGAAATAGTCTCATCTGACCTGCAGAGTCTGATACACTCAGGAAGGATTTCAGCATTTAGCCTTTGAAAATATGCTAAGTTCATCACAAATGAAGTAACCTCTTGATTACTTTGAATCCTTATCCAGAAATGCTGTGGGTCCCACTACCATTGTGACTCTCGCTTTGCCTCATTTTACCACACAAGGAGAGAAGAAACACACATGTACACAGCTCACTCTGTTTCTGATCTAGTGGAAAAATTTAGTTTCCAAGCATGCCCAGTATAGAGTCACATCAATTCCCCTGGACTTACTGAAGTTCAGAAAGGTAACAGTGTAGAACTATGAGGTATTTTTTTTCTGCTTCTTTGTATCTTTTGATATTTTCTTGATTTTGCAAAAGGGAGACATATTACTTTCAGTAGATGAAAAGAGAATAAAAGCTCTCAGGGAGTAGGGGGAGATCAGGAATAAGAACTTGAAAGACCTCAATTATCAAATAAAGGGAGATACATTTCAATTCCACCTGATGCACTAATGGGGTGAGGAAGGTGCATACATTTTGATTTTTACTTGCATGGTGGGACAGCTTCCTAAAAGAAACTCTGGTCAAAGAGCCCTATGTCAACTTTCCTCTTCACTGACTGTAGAAACTGCTAAAATATCTCGTGCCATGATTTTCCTCCTTGTTTTCACACAGTTCTATGTGAGTAAATTCATTTTTTTTATTCACTGTGTATATTGGGTTTATTTGTTTACACATTATAAAGCTAATACATGCTCCATACAGAAATAGTAGAAAATACTGAAATGCACATTTAATTTTGCAATCTGCTTAGCAACTTATTGTGAACATTTTTACTTCAGTAAATATATTTCTCCCAAAATTGTTTATTGATCACAAAATATTCCATCTGGTGCCTGTTTTACACTTTTCTTAATCTTTTATCGTTGGGCATTTCAAGTGTTTCTAGTTTCTGACCATGATCAATAATGCATTGGTGAATATCTTTATACATACATCTTTGTACACATCTCTGAGAATTACTTCAGAGAAGATCGCTAAATATGAAGCTAGTAGATCAAAGGCAATATTTTTAAGTCTTCCATCAAATTTATTACTTAAAATCTATTTAACTCATTAAAATTAATTTTAATCCACATCTTTCATTTTAATCCACATCATCTCATCCTTTTAGGATCTGCTCTTATTAAATACAGCATTTTGAGATCTATAAAAAAAAGCCTTGAAATGAATATACCAAAATGTCTGTATTTGATTTGACTCTGGGTAATGAGATTATGGATAATTTTACTATTTGTCTTTTACAGAATTTCTCAAATTTTTTCTATGATCACATATTACTTCTTTTAATTTAAATTTGTTAACTTTTATTTTTTGTTATTTTTTTAAAAACTTTTTAAAAGTTTATTTATTTTGAGAGAGAGAGAAAAAGAGAGAGAGAGAGAGAAGGTACAAGTGAGAGACGGGCAGAGTGAGAGGAGAAAGCTAGAACACCAAGAAGGCTCTGGACTGTTGGCACGGAGCAAGACTCGAACTCACAAGCCATGATCATGACCTGAGCTTCAGCTTAAGTCAGATGCTTAACCAACTGAACCACCAAGGCAGCCAATTTGTCAACTTTTAAAATCTAAAATGTCAGGATTAATATGTATAGTTTATACACACCTGCTTCCATGCCAACTTCCCCTTTGGTCTTCATCTAAGGTGCCCATGGACCTTGGAGAAGATGACATTCAATCCTCTGAAGTTGAAGAAGTGAAAGCTCCTCATCCAATGGGAACAAATCCATAGGCCTGGCTCTGTCAGATTTTCTAACTCAGACATAGAGACTGTCACTACTAACTGGTAGGCTCTGGGGCTATAAAGTCATCTAGAGAAGGCATCATGCTAAGCGAAATAAGTCAAACAGAGAAAATCAAATACTGTATGATCTAACTTATATGTGGAGTGTATTGTTTTAAAAACCTCATATTTTGAGAACAGACTGGTAGTTGCCAGAAGCAGGGATGGGCAACCAAATGTGTGAAAAGGGTAAAAAAGTACAAGCTTCCACCTATAAATAAGTCCTATATCGCATATTTGAAAGTTGTTAAGGAAGAAAATCTTAAAAGTTATTATAATAATAAGAAAACAATTCTACAACTATGTATAGTGACAGATGTTGGCTGGACTTATTGTGGTGACCATTTCACAATATCTACAAATATCGAATCATTATGTTGCACACCTGAAACTAATGTTATGTCAATTATTGCTCAATTTAAAAAAAAAAAAAAGTCATACAGCTCAAGAGCCAGAGTCCACTACTCAGCTGACTAAAGCCTTGCACATGCCTCAGATGTGGGACAGCGACACCCAGAAGTAACAGAGGGAGCCAACCTGCAGGGAGAAATGGAGGTACATGCCTGGAAAGGCAGAAACATGACTGTGTGTCCTCAGAAAGATACAGAGAAAGATACCATGGTTCCTGATTTCTAGATCTCACTCTTGTCTCTGTGAATCCTGGGTCAATTTCTTTTCCATCATGTATGATAGCCAGTTGTAGTCTTAACAACAACAAAAAGCATATATATATATATATATATATATATATATATACACACACACACACATACCTACATTCATATATATCTACATGAGTTTGTGTTCTTTGGGATTACTGCCTACTTGAGCAACATATGACAACTAACTTCATATTGTTTGGTGTGAGAACATTGACATTCTAAACCTGAAAGTGCAAAAAGAGAGCCCATGCACATCATTCCAGCCTCAACGTAGACAAACATTTATATATGGGGAGGTTTCACATAAAATCTGAATCTTTATCTTCTTTTGAAAATATTGCATAGATTGAGGATCACTGTGTCCCAGTTTTCTGGGAAGTCTAAACTGGCTGGAAATGAGCAGCTGCTGACCCTGTAGTCACCTGCAGCTCACATTCACCTGCTCAGGCACCTTTCCTGGCCGGCTATGTTTCTTTCCTGTACCGTTTAGCCCCCCCTATAGGAGTGAAAGTTCCCCACCCCCTATTCTAAAAGATCTACTCTGAATGTCTCCCTCTCCTTTGCCTGCTTCTGAAGGTCTGATTCCTGGGTTCTTTATAAGAGATTACATGCAATCCTCGCTCCATCTCCTGGATTCTCACCATAGCCTCACTTTTAACTAAAGTTAATGGCTTGTCATTAAAGGGTGGTGTTGGTGACTGAGGAATCAGGCATTTCATCTGCCTCAGCAGTACATCTGTGGCAAAGGATAAAAGCCAGAAAAATCAAAACTTCCTCATTTCTCCAGAAAACCTTCCCTTTTCTAAATTAGAAATATCCATTTTGGAAAAAATATATATATCTGCAGATTCTTTGACACCACATCATTATCCCAAACCCAAACACAAGCCATGAGGCTGAAGGATCTGATGAAGGATCTGATCTGAACATTAAAATTATTCAGCTCCAATTATGAGATTGCCTGGTTTACAGAAGTGATTAGACGGTGTTCATTTGGGGGTCCTGAAAAACTGTTGTGAAGAAGTAAACAAGGCATCATGGTATTTCACACTTTGGATGGGAACAATGCATGCCAGCTTTGAGCACGTGCTGACGCCCAATTCTTCTTCACCTTTTAGTGAGCCTTGGAATAACTCAAGGGCAATAAAGATAACTAAGTGGGGCCACAAAGGAGATCTTAATCTCCAAAGTCTTGAAAATCTGAGGTCCTGGGCATTTGCTAAACCTGACGGGAAATGTTTTTGATAAGAGTACGTGCTTTCGGAAAACTATTTGTAAAGAAGCAGAATGTTTTCTTTTACCCTTAATTTTTTTAAAGCTTTTGACATGAATCATTAACATTTTTCAAAATGAGCCCAATCCCAGGTGAACTAACATATATAAATAAAGTCTTTGCTCATGAGATCTGAATGATTTTTTTCTTTTTTTCTTTTTTTTAATGTTTTTTATTTATTTTTGAGACAGAAACAGAGCATGAGCAGGGGAGGGGCAGAGAGAGAGGGAAACCAGAATCTGAAGCAGGCTGCAGGCTCTGAGCTGTGAGCACAGAGCCCAACACGGGGCTCAAACTCACGCACCATGATATCATGACGTGAGCTGAAGTCAGAGGCTTAACCAACTGAGCCACCCAGGCACCCCTGAATGAATTTTTTCACCTTACCACTTCAGGGCAGGAGATCAAACCAAGAATTGAACAAATTTCAGGCTAATGAAGAATGTCCCACCTTTTCTCTAGAAGACCAGACTTGTAGGAGACAGAAGGGAAAGGCATCAACTATAACACTGCTTTCCATTTATCAAGATAACATATTTCTCTGCAGAAATATTCCAAATTGTGCATTTCAAACACTAAGTCAAATTAGGGGATCAGCCAAGCTCTGACCACAGTCAATATTAGCCAACCATTGACCAAGTTATTTTAATTTTTAATAATAAAAAAATAGAATAGAACAATAAGTAGAACCAAATATATAATTATAAAACAGAATAGATACATTTATCCAATTCACCATTCTTCAAGTTTCAAATGGACACAAGGAAACACTGATGAGCTGATTCAGCAATGAACTGTCATTCTCCAACAAGAATATTGAATGTTAACATACTTGACTTGAGACTGCAATTAAATGTACATCTAAAAGGCACTGCATGAGAATCTGGAGGGAATCCAACCCTTTCATTCTACTGTAATGTCAGACAGTCTACAGCCACCTTAACATTACACGCTGAATATGAAATGTCTGCTTGTATTCATCACTACAGAGATTTGCAGAGAGCTTTAAATTATAACCCCTTGTGAATAACCACAGGCTTGTTGCTATGTATTTGTTTCATTTTTAGCAAACTGAGAAATAAGGGACTCCAGCAGACAAGGAATAATAGTCAGGAGCCCCCTGGGATATGACCCTGTGATCTCTGCCAGGTTCCGACTTTAGATTATCCAAGAAAATTTCAGGCTTCAGTTCAGGTCTCCATTGAGGTCTGAACCCCCGTACCCCCAGCCTCATTCCACAAAGAAAGATATTGCTATCCTCAGGAGGAAACACTTGTGACAAAATGTCAGGTATATTTTATTAATAGTAATGACCCTGGTCATGAGAAGGTGATTAAACCAGTTCCTGATTTGCTGGTTTGCTAGGAAATAATCTTAACTGACAAAACAAAGTGGTATTTTTTAGAAATATATATACCACTGTTTCTTCCCAAGCCATACTCCTCACATATGAAATATCAGATCTCAGAGGGAAATTAAATCATAAAATGCTGTAATGTCTCATTTAACAGATACAGTCAGAGAGCACTAAGTTACAGGTGAATGAATTTTCCAAATAACTTGAAATTTACCCCATTAAGCATCAACATCTTAAAAGCTTACCAGGTAGATAAATAAAGTATATGTGATACAAATGTATATAAGTTATAATTTTACAGTGTACCATATAAATTATAATGTTTTATATATTAAATATATGAGCCTTTTTTTTGCCTTTTAAAACAAACAGCATTGAACACGTATGCTTCTTAATAACACAGATCCTTAATCAAGAAAATGTGTGCATATGGTAATCTAAGATTATTAGTATTAACTAAGATTATTAGTATCCTAATATTGCTATATATTTTGATTTGGCTTTTTATAATTTTTCAGTCTCCTTTTCAATTTCAGCTGTTTGATATCATTTCAGGTTAATTCTATAGTCTTTCTCAGCTACCCAAAATCCCTCTTACTCATTCTTTATTTCTAATTTGCTCTGGACAAATGGACTAGATTTTTAGAAGTGTGTGTGTGTGTGAGAGAGAGAGAGAGAGAGAGAGAGATGACTGTAGCCAGCCTTTAAAGACTCCCACAAGAGTACAGTGCAGGATCTTAAGTTACTGGAAACTACAGTAGTTGATGTGGCTGGTTAGGTGACATCCTGATAAATGAGGTATTAATGAAGCATGATATTATATAAATTCTTTTCAATTGAAGGCTTAAGGAAACAATTCAAGTTTCAAGACTAACTTATTTCCACCCCCAAATTATGCAACCTTGGTGTGCAATGTAAATAAAATATTATTGAGTATAAAACATAATTTAATGCTTAAAGAGCAAAGTAGTAATTCGGGATCACAAATGTTTGGGGAGAGAAATAAAAGGCAGCAAATTAACGAACATTCTTCTGATGAATCTTCAAAGAATTATACCAGTCACACACTTCAAAGTCCCAGGTTTAACTTGTTCACTTGTTCAAGCATGCCTGGGGCCCTGGCTGGAGATTCTTCTTCTGAAAGTCAAAAGAAGGGCAATACCTCGTTGTGTTTTGAAAGTCTCCTAGAGGGCTGAAAACCACAGGGACTAACCCCTCTGGATTATTACCGCCCCCCTCCCAGGTACTGCTTTCCTATTTTAATATAAATATTCACCCTCAACTCTCCTGTTCTCTTCTTCCTCTATTTCTCTTTTCTCTTTTGTCCTGCCCCGCCCAATAGACTTGGCAAAGGTTCCAGTGCTCTTTTCAAGAGTGTGAGATCTTCTGGTTTTTCTAAGGCACTAATACATGCTCTAAACTTACTTTGCTCAAAATGAACATCTGCCAACATTCTGTGCTTTCCCATCCATGTTGCTCTTTATTTATTTATTTCCTCCTGCCTCATATTATAGCTAACTGTTTTTTACTTGCCTATATTCCCACTAAATTCTAAGCTTCTTGAGGATGAAGATTATTCACTATTCACCTTGATATCTAATGCCTAGTCAACAGGGGGCAGTAGCTCTGTAGACATATACATATAATGTATATTTAATTAAATTGATGTTATTTATACCCAATAAGGAGAAGGAAGATATACTACATTTATATGTGTTGTTTTCAAAGCACTTCTACATTCATGGTCTTAATTTAAACATATAGCAAGCCAATGGTTTAAATGAATCCAAAATACTCATTTATTATTTTGCCTGCCCAGCATTCATTTACTTTTCTTATGATACTAGCACTCTGATTTTCCCTCATGAAGGATTCCTACACTTACTCTATTCCAAGTGATACAGGTGGCACTAACTCCAGTCCTGGCTCTACACATGGTCATGTGATAGATGCCGGGCCTATCAGGGCACAACATCCCCCAGACTCTGGTGATTGATTCAAGAATAAGCACTTGCCAAAAAAGAGAGAGAGACAGAGACAGAAGAAAGAAAGAAAGAAAGAAAGAAAGAAAGAAAGAAAGAAAGAAAGAAAAAGAAAGAAGGGGGGAGGGAAAGGAAGGAAGAGAGAGAGGAAGAAAGTAAGGATTAAAGAAGGGGAGAGAGGGGGGAAAGAGAGGGGAAGGAGGGAGGAACAGGAAGGAAAGTAGAAAGAAAGAAGGAAAGGGAGAGAGAAAGAAAGAGGGAGGAAGGAAGAAAGGAAGGAAGGGAAAAAACTGAATTCTGGAGCTTCTGTGAAATTGTTAGGAAACCAAAATAACTTATTTTTGAAGAAGTTTCTGTGACATTAGGACATAAATTAATTTGATATTACAAGGGAAGGACATTACGAAGACACCAGAACTGAGAAAAAGAGAAAAAATATTGACTCTTAATGACATCTTTTGAACCCCTGGATCCAGCCAACACCTAAAGCCTACATAGAAGAGTTTTGGTAAGTGAACCAATAAGAAAAGGTTATGTACAGCAAAACAATCAACAAAAGGTAATTACAGATTGAGAGAAAATATTTGCAAACTATGTATCTGATAAGGGGTTAATAACCAAAATATACAAAGAATTCCTACAACACAACAGCAATCAATAAATGAAATAACCTAATTAAAAAATGAGCTAAATACCTGAATAGGCATTTTTCTAAAAAAGACATATGAATGGCTGACAGGTACATGGAAAGGTGCTCAATATCAATAATCAACAGGGAAATGCAAATCAAAATCACAATGAGATATCACTTCACACCTGTTAAAATGGCAATTGTCAAAAAGACAAAAGATGGCAAGTATTGGCAAGAGTGTGGATAAAAAGGAAATCCTTGTACAGTATCCGTGGGAATGTAAATTGGTACAATCATTATGGAAAATAGTATGGACGCTCCTCCACAAGTTAAAAATAGAGCTGCGGGGGGCGCCTGGGTGGCTCGGTTGGTTAAGCTTCCGACTTCAGCTCAGGTCATGATCTCACGGTCCGTGGGTTCAAGCCCCGCGTCGGGCTCTGTGCTGACAGCTCAGAGCCTGGAGCCTGCTTCAGATCCTGTGTCTCCCTCTCTCTGTGACCCTCCCCCGTTCATGCTCTGTCCCTCTCTGTCTCAAAAATAAATAAACGTTAAAAAAAAAATTAAAAAAAAAAAATAGAACTGCCGTATTACCAAACAGTCCCACTTCTGGGTATATATCCAAAGGAAATGAAAACAGGATATCAAAGAGATATCTGCACTCTCATGTTTACTGCATCATTATTCACAATAGCTAATATATGGGAGCAAAGTATCCATCTATGAATGAATGAATAAAAAGATGTGATATATGTACCATATACATATAAGAATATTTTTCAGCCATAAAAAAGGGAGATCCTGCCATTTGTGACAACATGGATGAACCTGGAATTCATTATGCTAAATTAAATAAGCCAGACACAGAAAGACAAATACTGTGTAATCTCACTTACAGGCAAAATCTAAAAAAGTTGAAATCATACAACTCATAGCAGAATGGTGGTTGACAGGGATGAGGGGGTGGGGGAAATTGGGAGAGATGTTGGTCAAAGGATACAAACTTTCAGTTAGAGTAAGTTCTGGGGAATCTAATGTACAACATGGTAACTATAGTTAACAATACTGTATTTGAAATTTACTAAGAGTAGATCTCAAATGGAGAGCACTTGTTATGATGAGCACTGGGTGTTATATGTAAGTGATGAATCATTAAATTCTACTCCTGAAACTAATGTTAACTAGAATTTAAATAAAATTTGAAAGAAAAAAAAGTAGATCTTAAGTGTTCTCACCACACACACACACAAATGATAGCTATGTAAGGTAATGGATATGTTAATTAGCATGACTATGGTATGAATATGTATATTAAATCATCACATTTTACTGTTAACACATCACACAACCTAAATATATATAATTTTTATTTGTCAATAATACTTCAATAAAGCTGGAGGTGAAAAAAGCCATTTGAATACATTTTTTTTTCCATTTTAAATAAGAAAAAGTCCTGACTAGCCCAAAGATTAATATCACTGAGGGTTAAGGTTGTTATATGACCTACCTCTGACTCATGGAAGTTAAGCTGAAGAAGGTTTTGGGGACCATGATAGTTCTCCCTCTGCTACCATGCTCCCCATACCATTATTCCTCCTCAATGCAGTGTCATAAAATACCAACATCCCAATGACAACACTTAGGGAGAGTCAGGAAACTACTTCAAAATAAATTAGTCAATGTTTTTTTTAAAAAGTACATTGTTGCTACAAATTTATTTTATACAGTTCAGATAAATTTACCAAATATTAACAGCTTTCACAATTTTACTCATCCACAGTATGAGTGAATATAATCACCAATATTCCCCACACTGTTTTCCCCCTCTTGGTACCAAATGGATTTGCTATTTCCTTCCAGATTCAGGCAAGTCCCTATGCCATGTGACAAGAATAGAAATTACTCAAGCAGAATACATTTTTTAAATGTCATGAACTAGGACAAAGAAATGAAACAGATCAAAACTTGTCTGACTAAATAATTCAACAGCAGATGGTTCTGGAAATTCGGACAGCTCTCAGTAGTTAGAGTTTAAGATCTCAGCCCCAGGCAGAAGGAGGTTTGCTTCAGCTGTTTCAATAATGCCTACCCATTTTCAGCCCACAATATTGGTCACTGTGTGCTCACCTGGCTACTTCCATAAAACAGAACTTAACAAAACAAGGGGAAAGGAAAATAAACCTGGAGCTCATGTGAAGTATTGGCTGGTAACTGCTGCTGATAGGAAGGAATAGGATCTGTCCCTCTACTGGGTAAAATGTCAAGGTCAGGCTGGTCAATTCTCACACACATATGAAGATGGAAAGGTCATCAAGCTTTGGGGATTAATTTTGTTTTGTTTTCCATTTGTCCATATACACACACATTCAACCCTCATTATTTGCAGATTCTGTATTTGCAAATTTGCCTACCTGCAAAAAATTGTTATCCCAAAATCAATACCAATGATGTTTTGTGAACATGTGCAGACATGAACGGAGTCTACAAAAAATGTAAGCCACACATGTTCCCAACTAAGGTAAACAAGGTGATGCCCTGCCTTATTTCAGCTGCCTATTATAAAAAAGTGTCCTTTTCACAGTCTATGTAGGGCCATGTTTTCCACATTTTTGTGTTTTTTGCTGATGATTTCACTGGTTAAAAACGGCCCCCAAGCATAATGCTGAAGTGCCATACCCTGTTCCAAAGCACAAAACAGTGTGATGTGCCTTATGGAGAATGGACATGTGTTAGGCAAGCTTTGTTCAGGTAAGAGTTATCGTGTTATTGGCTATGAATTCAATGTCAATGGACCAAGAATATATATTAAATAAATTGTCACTTAAAACAAGGTTATGTATTGATCAGTTAATGATGATGTTGTGACCAGAGCCTCATAGGAGTCTAACCCTATATTTTCCCCAGAAACAATGGTTCAGTGACTTTGCAAAACATAACTAGTGTGAATAATGAGACTTGACCATTAAAATGCCGTTAATTGACATTGTGTACAGACAGACCTTCATTTATACAGCCATTTTTTAGGGGAAGGGCTACATGACCCTTCCTGTATTCAAACTGAAGGTCCAGAGATAGAGTCGTGGTGAGAATATTCGGGCCCTGCTCCACCCAGTCCCAGCAGGCAGGAAGGTTATAAATCCCCTGTGTGGGACAACCTTACAGTGGACATGGAAGATGAAAGAGCTGACTTTGAGCCAATTAGTCACTGCTTCTCTCATGAATCCCAGTAATGATATTCATGGAAGAACCATGGAAACTGCTTACCTGAGAAACAGCAAAACAAGGTACAACTACTAACTAATGCTATGATCCCTTTCTCCAAACATGGACATAACTTTAGAATCTGCCTCACCACAAGTGGCAATTATGGTGGCAATCTTTGTGTTTGCTCCCTACATCCCAAGTTTAAGCAAGGCATTGATTTTTCTATCAAAGTCTAACAGGTTGTAGCCATAGTGACCAGTTCTAATGTCAGCATCATTGGCCACAAACACACATGGTATACCTGCCAGGTAAAACGTGATGCAAGACAGTTTGAGAAAAATACAAAAAAGTTCAAGGTAAGGTTGTTACCTTTGAAAATCTAATGATAAAAGGAAAAAAAAGCTTTAACATTCCAATTTAAAGCTTTTGAGGACCTTAATTAATTTGACATTTCTATGAACTAATTCAGAATTCCTTTCAAAATCATGCAATGAGCAGTGGTAGGTCCAATGTCATGGCTCAGGCTTAAAGTATTAGCATATGAGCCTTTTGGAATAGGACATACTATTTTACTTTTTGTTTGTTTGTTTACTCCTCTTTCAGTGGCAATTTTATGCCATGCACATAATTGGAGCTCAATAAATATCTCCTGAATTAAATAGAAGGTACCTGGCTGGTTATTTGCTGATATCTTCCTAACCTAAAGCCCTGCCCTTAGACAAGGACAGTTATGGATCTTACTCTTTTTTAGAGTGTTTTCCATAATGGCTATTTCCAAATTGTTCAGGATGCTAAAGGAAAACAGATCTACCAAGCAAATGTCCCCTGAATGTGGCATGAGTATGGCAGAAGGGATGTACGAGGAAGGAGAGAGAGATAGGGTGCTGGTGAGGAGAGAAAGGTTGAGAGACAAGCACCAAAGCTTTATTAGGTCCTAGAAACATGGCACCTAGTATAAGAGTGCAGGAACCAGGACTTCTAGTTAAATATCGTGCACTGAACGTACGCATTTAGTTTCATTCCCTCTCAAAACCTATTAATACAATAACAAATTATAAACACACAAGCCCAGCAGTTCATGAATTTCACTCATGCTCACAAACTTTAAAACCAGATTTAGTTCCTTCGTCCTCACTAAGGAGAGGAAAACCAAGTTTACCAAAAATATAAAGAAATTCTCCACAATGAAAGAAAATGGAGAAACACATTAAAAATGTCAGAGATGAGGGGCGCCTAGGTGGCTCAGTCAGTTAAGCATTGGCCTGCAGTGCAGGTCATGATCTCATAGTTCGTGAGTTCAAGTTTTGCATCAGGCTCTGTGCTAAAAGCTGCTTTAGATCCTCTGTCCCTCTCTCTCTGCCCCTCCTCCACTCTCTCTTTCTCAAAAAAATAAACATTATAAGAAAACGACAAAAAGGAAAAGTTACAAAAATATTATCAGAAGATAACTTACAAAACTATTATGACAGCATCAGCAATAATACTGAATATTGCATACATCAAAATACAGGTGTCACAAAAAGAAGTAATATTTAGAGAAATAGAAGAACTCTTAGAAGTGAAAATTACAAGAGCAGGAATTGAAAGAATTCAACTAAAGGGTCAGGAGAGAAACTTAAGGAAATTTCCTTAGAAAATAGACACAAAGACAAAAATATGGAAAAAGAAGAGAAAGGATCAGAAAATTAGAGAAATAGTCTAGAAGCTCCCAAAAGAAACTGCACAAAAGATAGAATAGGAGAATCCAATTAGTAATGGATGCCACATTCATAAAACTGAAACATAAAAGTTTCCAAACTTAATGGGCTAACCTACACCTAACTACACCTGACAATGAATAAGACAAATCAAAGACCCATCACCAGTAAATCAGCAATAAAACCTAACGGAATGAAAAAAATTGTCATATGGAAGAAATCAGGAGTCAGATTGGCATCAGATGACGCAAAACCAACACCAGAAGCTAAAACTCAAAGAAATAACAATGTCTTCAAGATTCAATGGGAAGTGGGGCATCTGGGTGGCTCAGTTGGTTGAGCGCCCAACTTCAGCTCAAGTCATGATCTTGCAGTTTGTGAGTTTGAGCCCTGCATCCAGCTCTGTGCTGATGGCTCGGAGCCTGGACCCTGCTTCAGATTCTGTGTCTCTTTCTCTCTCTGCCCCTCCCCCACTTGTGCTCTGTCTCTATCAAAAATAAATAAAATATTTTTAAAATTTTTAAAAAAAGATTCAGCGAGGGGCGCCTGGGTGGCGCAGTCGGTTAAGCGTCCGACTTCAGCCAGGTCACGATCTCCCGGTCTGTGAGTTCGAGCCCCGCGTCAGGCTCTGGGCTGATGGCTCGGAGCCTGGAGCCTGTTTCTGATTCTGTGTCTCCCTCTCTCTCTGCCCCTCCCCCGTTCATGCTCTGTCTCTCTCTGTCCCAAAAATAAATAAATAAATAAATAAATAAATAAATAAATAAATAAAAAAGATTCAGCGGGAAGACTGATCTCCAAAATTCTACACTTATCCAAATTATCAAATAAATGTGATCATAAGGACTTTTTAGGTATACAAGTCCTCAAGAAATTTACCTGCTGTGGCCCCCTACTCTAGAAAGTACAGGATAAACAATGCTCTCCACCAAAATGAAGGTATAAACCAGGAAACAAAAAGACATGGAAATAAGGAAACTCGGGACCCAACGAAAAAACGAGGCAAAATGTGTCCTGGAATGGTAAAGAAGGGAAGTGTAGAGTGACTGTTGTGTCCAGGCCCAGAAAGCACTAATCCAGACTAGAGCAGAAGCAAAGAGAGTTCCCCAGAAGTTCCCTCTCTAAAAAACCTAATTAAAACTAAACATATTACTTAATGTGTTTCAATCTATTGAGTTATTTATGGGGGAACCTAGGCTGCTCAGTCAGTCAAGCATCTGAGTCTTGATCTCAGATCAGGTCTAATCGCAGGGTCTTAAGTTCAAGCCCCCACTGAGCTCCGCACTGGGCATGAAGACTACTTAAAAAAAAAAAAAAAAGAGTTATTTAGAATAGGTAATAATCCCATAGTACATACTTGGAAGTTGCTTAGAGAGTAAATCTTAAATGTTCTCACCACAAAAAAGAAATGATAATTATGTGACATGATGAAGGTTTTAGCTAATGCTATGATAGTAATCATTTTGCAATTTATAAGTGTATCAAATCAAAACGTGTATACTTTAAACTTATATAATATTATGTCAATTGTATTTCAATAAAGCTTGAAACTTAAAAAAATTAAAGTCAAGAAAAAAGAGATTTAGATATGACAGAGTTTGGGAATAATTTTTTCATCCATAAAATTGAGTAGACTAGAAGATCTCCAAATCCTTTCCAGCTGAAACAACCTATGATCTCTAACCTATGATCCCAAATTCTTTAAAGATGAAAATCTATATTTTAGAGCCAAGGTCAAAGATGTATGATTCATGCACTTACCCGGGAAATGAGCTAAACAATAATATTTAGAAAAACATTTTATTTATATCAGGATTTTAAAACTTGGCTAGTTAGCCTAATAAGCTGTGCTTCCTCTAGTCAAACCACACACAACCCACCTCCTCACCCTCTTCCAGGCACGGACTTCTTACTGTGGTTCCCAGAGAAGGAGCTGTAAACAGGTGACAAGAAATGACTTTGCTAATATTGGTATCTGTCACAGACAGGCCACCAGTCTACAAAGAGAATCTAAGGATAAGGAAGCCACTTAAGCATAAAATTCACATTAGCAAACTTATCCTTGCATTTGCTGATGACCCAAACCAAAGCCTCAAATACATGTGAAGTGTTCTACATAACTGGGAATAAATGTGTATTTCATGTGAAATCTCTTTTTTTCTCTTCAACCTCCATGTAATCCCAGAGATCCTGCTGGTCATATATTTCTTGTTCAGTAGAAATGAATTTCCAACCTAAGCAATGAATATGAAAACAAGAGACCAAGAAACTTTTCATACTTTTCCCCCTGGTTTCTAGCTTCACTTCCCCTCTAGCCATTACCCTTAGTTGTATCTTGCCATGACCCCCCTGGCCTGATCCTATCTGCCATATTTTCTCCAACCTCCCTGTCATTGTCAGTGGGTCTCTGTCCTCAGATACCTTCTCCTAGCCAGATGAGTTACAACCCTACTGTTCCTTATGCTAAACCGCTGGGGAAGAACCATGAAGAAGTTTGAGGGCAAGGCCAAGGAAACCTGCTGAAACCCACTCAGCTGTTTCAGGAAATCAGGACAAAAGCTGAGAGTCAATTCTGGGCTTCCCTTGTACTTTATTCAATACTATTTCCATGACATCCCATGAAACCTGAGAAATTAGATAATCCAGGACTAGAGCAGTCAAAAGGTAAATAAATGACCACATGTGACTTGGCTTTGAGGAGATATTCATCTGAAGGTTTGCAAGATTTTCATTCACATTAAAGCTGCATATTTTGGGGGCAACTGGGTGGCTCAGTCTGTTAAGTGTCTGACTTCAACTCAGGTCATGATCTCACAGTTCATGAGTTCAAGACCTGTGTCAGGCTCTGTGCTGACATCTCAGAGCCTGAAGCCTCCTTTGGATTCTGTGTCTCCGTCTCTTTCTCTGTCTTTCCCCTGTTTGTGCTTGCTCATGCTCTCTCTCAAAAATAAATATATAAACATTAAAAATATATAAATATTAAAACTGTATATTTTTAAATCTGGCTAAACTGGGATCCTTAATGTTTGGGGGGAGGCACCTTCCACTCTGAGTGTTTATAGCAGATTAGGGGACAGCTCAACAGCCTCATGCAGACAGCAGGGGGTACAATTTATTACATTGGATGAACCTAATTCTTCTAGATCAATATATCTCTGTACACAAAGCTTACATGAAGAAATAGTTAAAGTCCCTGACAGGGATTGCAAACTCACCTGCCTGGAGGAGTCAGGAGGTAACATCAATGACTGGCCACAGGCAGCCACAGGCAAGAGGGAGACCACAGGGAATTGAAGAGAGCAAGCCCCATCTGAGGGGCGACAGCTACTTCGCTCCCGCCTGTTGCTATCATGCAACAGCATATGCCTGTTGTCTCCCTATGCTTCATTCTTGAACCATAAAATCTCCCAACTTTTCAAACACTAGAAAGAAAAAAGAAAAATCTGTAAATTTAAACCAACTGAATCTATCACATTATAGTCATGCAAATTTTTATCTTTGCCAGCCAAATGGCTCTTCAAGAAGACAGTAGTATCAGGAAGGTTTAGAGAACCCTCTGGGAGACTGTTCCAAATTTCAAATACCTCAAACGTGACCTCTGGCTCTTTGCATGCACCACTCTCATCAACATCAGCAGGAGTTAAGAATTTATCAGATCAATTATATCAAGATTTTCAAATGGATGCCTTCTTTTTATCTCTTCTGTATCAAACACTTATTTCATAATCCTTTGAAATATGGATGCTAGTCTAAACAAAGAGTACTGAATTTTCCTATTTAAGAAAATACTTGTACTAATAAGAGACCAAAAGAGACTTTATGTAAATTGACAAAAGGTCCATTTTCCGTGGCTTGCATTAAAACTTTCAACATCAAATTAGGTAAAAGTGTCAGGAGGTATTCTTAAAAGCTTGACTGCTCAGGAAGGATCCAGGGATATGAGTGCAGCTGAGCGTCAGGACGTTATGGGTGGTTTTTCCTCAGCAAGCGTTTGGCAGACGCTGTTTCCACAGGATAGGATTGTTCATCTATCTCGCATTTTAAAATTAAACTAGTATTTTTATTGGGGCACGTGGATTAGAGGAGATCATGAAAAAAGAAATGGGTTGGCAAGAGAGAAAATTCAAATACCACCCAACGTCCTAAATTGAATTGCCTTGAAATAACCTAACAAGGTCATAAAAGTTTAAAACACTTCAAGGGTCAAAAGCTCAGAATCTCACAGCATTTCTAATTAGCAAAGTTCAGTTCATAGAAGGAAGCTAAGCGCTCAAGATTAAACCCAGCTGATGATCCTGACCACTTCCACTTAACCAGTCCACTTGACTAAGCCATGGGTTCCTTTTCTCTGTAAAATATCTGACTGATTTTACATTGGACAATTACCACTAGTAGGTTATTTTCTAGAATCCACACACATATGTTTAATGTTCACTTTGAGTTCTCTATGTTTCTCTCAAGTCAGTTTATGCCAGTTTTCTTGCTATTGCAATTACATAACTTAATTAAATGTACACAAACTGATGCAATAGCAGTGTGGGAGTTTGGGGATTCTGTGAAAACCTGGCCGAATACTTCAGAAAGAGTTGACAAAGGCAAGAAAATTATTGTGGTAAGATATTTGTGAAAGAGTGTGAGGTATATGTAACAATCCAGGCAGCTTCTGCTCTCAGGCTACCTCACAACCCCTTAACTTCTAGCTCTGCTTTTAGTAAATTAAAACTAGGAGACACAGGAGACAGTGTCTTGTGGGTATGCAGGATGCAAGGAAGATGACCGAGCTCTCCTCAGAACACTGAAAAGAGGGGCCTTGACTCTTCATCAAATATTAGTGAACAACATGAATATTTAAAACATGTATATATTGGGGCACCTGGGTGGCTCAGTCGGTTAAGCATCTGACTCTTGATCTCGACCCAGGTCATGATCTCATGGTTCATGTGTTAGAGCCCCTCATCAGGCTCTGCACTGATGGCACAGAGGCTGCTTTGCATTCTGTCTCCCACTCTCTCTCTCTCTCTGCCCCTCACCTGCTTGTGCTCTTGCTCTCTCACTCTTTCTCAAAATAAATAAATCAACTTTAAAAATTAATTAATTAACTAATTAATTTCAAAAAACAAAACATGTATATATTGTTTTCATGAGTCCTTTCTTTTATGTTCCTATGTGAGTATAGTTGACATACATTGTTACATTAGTTTCAGGTGTACAGCATAGTGATTGGACAATTCTATACATCATGCTATGCTCACCACAAGCGTAGCTACCATTTGTCACCATACAACATTGTTATAATGTCACTCATGACATTCTCTATGCTTTGCCTTTTATCCCCATGACTTATTCATTCCATAACTGGAAGCCTATATCTCCCTCCCTTTCACCCATCTTGTCCACCCTCTAGCAGCCATCAGTTTGTTCTCTGTATTCATTGATCTGATTCTGCTTTTTGTTTCTTTGTTCATTCATTTGTTTTTTTTTTAGATTTCACATATGACTGAAATCATATGGTATTTGTCTTTCTTAGTCTGACTTATTTCACTTAGCATTACACATTCTTTGTCCATCTATGTTGTCTCAAATGGTACAATCTTGAGCAGAACTTTCCAGAATGCTTGGTCAGAAGTGGAGGAGCCATGGCTGCCCAAACTACACCCAGGAATGAGCTCCTTCCCACTCCCTCACACCAACCTTGGCCTGCTCACCTGCTGTAGAAAATGGTGAAAGAAACTACTTACTGTGATGTTTGGGGGTCAAACCCAGTGCTACCCAGGAAGAATTGAAAAAGGTTTACAGGAAACTGGCTTTGAAGTACCACCCTTACAAGAATCCAAATGAAGGAGAGAAGTTTAAACAGATTTCTCAAGCTTATGAAGTGCGCTCTGATGCAAAGAAAAGGGAATTATATGACAAAGGAGGAGAACAGGCAATTAAAGAAGGTGGACCAGGCAGTGGTTTGGACTCTCCCATGGACACCTTTGATACGTTTTTTGGAGGAGGAGGAAGGATGCAGAGAGAAGGGAGAGGTGAAAATGTTGTACATCAGCTCTCTGTAACCTTAGGAGATTTATGTAACAGTGCAATAAGAAAACCAGTTCTGTAGAAGAATGTGATTTGCAACAAATGTGAAGGCCAAGGTGGTAAGAAAGGAGTGGTAGAATGTTGTCCCAATGGCTGAGGTACTAGAGTGCAAATAAGAATTCATCAGACAGGATCTGGAATGGTTCAGCAAATTCAATCTGTGTGCATTGAGTGCCAGGACCCTAGGGAATGGATCAGTCCTAAAGATAGATGTAAAAGCTGCAATAGAAGGAAGAGAATTCGAGAAAGGAAGATTCTAGAAGTTCATATTGACAAGGGCATGAAAGATGGCCAGAAAATAACATTCCATGGTGAAGGAGACTAAGAACCAGGACTGGAAACACGAGCTATTATCATTATTTTAGATCAGAAGGGCCATGCTGTTTTTACTTGGTGAGGAGAGGATCTTCTCTTGTATATGGACATACAGCTGGTTGAAGCACTGTATGGCTTTCAAAAGTCAATATCTACTCGTGACAACAGAACCATTGTCATCACCTCTCATCCAGGTCAGACTGTCAAGCAGGGAGATATCAAATGTGCTAAATGAAGGCATGCCAATTTATTGTAGGGTGAATATGAAAAGGGTCACCTAATCATCGAAATTAAGGTAAACTTTCCTGAGAGCAGCTTTCTCTCTCCTGATAAACTCTTTGCTAGAAAAACTCCTATCTGAGAAGAAGGAAGTAGAAGAGACTGATGAAATGGACCAGGTAGAACTGGTGCACTTTGGTCCAAATCAGGAAAGATGGCACCATCACAATGGAGAAGCATATGAGAATGATGAACATCTTCCTGGGGATGGTGTTCAGTGTCAGACCTCTTAATGGGGCCTGTGAATAACCTGCTGGCATCTTGTATGCAGTAGTGAATGAGAGAAAGACTGTAATCATAGCTCATTGTTTCTGTTTTAATATTCAACTATTGTAATGTTTTAAAAGTTAAATGAAGAATAAACTCAAATATTAAAACTCTGCCTTTGCCCCATATGTATGATGACTTCAGTGTGCAAGATGAGTTTAACACTCGTAAAAACTACTTTAAAAAAAAAATCTCCCCTAGCATTTGTTAGGCCATACCTTGTAACTGATTTCAGCTCTAGGTACCTGAAGCAGTTTAGACTGAAATGCTAGGTGTATGTATTGATTTCAGTGTATGACCCTTAATTGGCAAACTATGAAGTTAAAAGTTGTGTTTAATTGGCAGTCAGAAGAAGAACTTAACTTGTAGGGAAGTGTTGGTCTGTAGTTCTATTCAATGGGATTGATTGTGATGCTTCTGCAATTATTCTATTGCCTCAACTGTTATTTGAAGATGGCATGCTGTGTGATTAATTGGGCCTGTGGTATCAGTGGTGGAAAGGTACCTTGCTAAAGAAGCATTTATCATAATCTGCCATTTGAGGGCTTGCTCTTATAGAACTGCATTCCCTTCTGCTGTGCCATCTTATATATATTATATAAAATTTTATATCTTATGTATATTTTTCATATTTATTTACATTTTATATACATATAAAATCAGTCCTGGTTACACTTTTTTTCCTTCTCTTTGTACCATGATAAGCTTCAGAGTAATGACTTTGGGAGCAGGGTAACTTAGAGTGAAGAGACATTTGCATGGAGAAGTGAATTTGCATGTATGAGCTAGGAAGGTGTTTCTTAGGTATGTTACAGGCTTACTTTAAACCATTTAACTTACACCCCATAATTTAAATGTTGGTAGTATAGTAAATTATGATGCATAGCTTTAATTGTATGTTTATAAGTTATGTTCACAAGCTTGAATCTGGATATCAGAATTAAGCAATTCTTGAACTATATGAATGTCTCCTTAATATACTGATTACAAAGCAAAAAAGAAATGGTACAATCTCATCCTTTTTAATGCTTTGTAGTATTCCAGTATGTGTGTGTGTGTGTGTGTGTGTGTGTGTGTGTGTACCACATCCTCCGTATCCAATCATTTATCCATAAATACTTAAGATGCTTGTATATCTTGGCTACTGTAAATAATGGTGAAATAAACATAGTGATGCATATATCATTTTGAATTACTGTTTTTGTTTTCTTTGGGTAAATACCCAGTAGCAGAATTACAAGATCAAATAGTATTCCTATTTTTAATTTTTTGAGGAACTTCCATATTGTTTTTCACAGTGGCTGTACCATTTTCACAGTCACTGTCCCACCAACAGTGAATGAGGGTTCCTTTTTCTCCACATCCTCCCCAACACTTATGTCTCTTTTATTCTAATTATTCTGACAGGTGTAAGGTGATGTCTCACTGAGGTTTTGATTTGCATTTCCCTGGTAATTAGTAATGTTGACTAATCATTAATCATGAATCCCCTTTCAATTTACTGACAAATTTTTTGACCAGTGCTAATCACATTGGATAATAGGGCTTCTACTATGTATGGTCATTCCAAGTAAACCCTATTTTCAATATGAACAAGGTAGCACTTTTACCAAAATTTATATTTGTAGCCTTTAGGTACTAAACCATTGTCAAGATAAATATTATCTTCTCGGTCTAACATCCTAGCATAATGATCAGTTGCAAGGTTAACATTTCAGTGGACCAAAATCAAGGTAATACCTATGGAAACACTCCACTATGAAGTTGCCTTTTTCTTCTTGATCTCATAAAAATGTTCATGTGAAATATTCCTAATTAGGTCAAAATTTTGAGAATCAATAATCATTAGTAATTTTATGTACCAGACCCTACTAATAAACATAGGCACACTATCTATATTTATACAGTTATTTTTCACAGCACTGAGAAAATTAAGTGCCGAGATAATAAGTTGCCCACAGTCACTGTAATGTGAAAGGCAATAGCCATGACTTGGCCTCTGGTCTCTTGGACTCCAAAGCTTGTACTCATCGATATAATGCTATCAAGAGCCCCCAGAATATGTCATTTTAATGCTACTCAACTAAAGGCTCCAAGTCTTTAGAATATCCAGATTTTATTTTTTTAAATGGTTTCATCGGGCGTTTGGTGTGACTCCATCAATTAAGCATCTGAATCATTTTTTAAATATAATTTATTGTCAAATTGGCTTCCATACAAAACCCAGTGCTCATCCCAACAGTGTCCTCCTCAATGCTTATCACCCACTTTCCCCACTGCCACATCCCCCATCAATCCTCAGTTTGTTCTCTGTATTTAAGAGTCTCTTATGGTTTGCCTCCCTCCCTCTCTGTAACTGTATTTTCCCCTTCCCTTCCCCCATGGTCTTCTGTTAAGTTTCTCAAGATCCACACGTGAGTGAAAACATGATACCTGTCTTTCTCTGACTGACTTATTTCACTTAGCATGATACCCTCCAGTTCCATCCACGTTGCTGCAAATGGCCAGATTTCATTCTTTCTCATTGCCAAGTAGTAATCCATTGTATATATAAACCACATCTTCTTTATCCATTCATCCATCAATGGACATTTGTGCTCTTTCCATACTTTGGCTATTGTCGATAGTGCTGCTACAAACTTTAGGATGCATGTGTCCCTTTGAAACAGCACTCCTGCATCCCTTGGGTAAATTCCTAACAGTGCTATTGTTGGGTCATAGGGTAGTTCTATTTTTAATTTTGTGAGGAAGCTCCACACTGTTTTCCAGAGTGGCTGTACCAATTTGCATTCCCACCAACAGTACAAGAGGGTTCCCATTTCTCCACATCCTCACCAGCATCTATAGTTTCCTGATTTGTTCATTTTAGCCACTCTGACCAGTGTGAGATGGCATCTCAGTGTGGCTTTGATTTTTATTTCCCTGAAAGCATCTGAATCTTGAATCGGCTCAGGTCACAATCCCAGGGTTGTGGCATTGAGCCCCACATCAGGCTCTGCACTGAGCGTGGAACCTGCTTAAGTTTCTCTCTCTCTCTCTCTCTCTCTCTCTCTCTCTCTCTCTCCTTCCCTCCCTCCCCTGAGCTCTCTTTTTCTCTCTAAAATTAAAAAAACTATTAAAAATGGTTTCACATAATTTTTTAAGTCAGTGGTTATAACATGCAATTATATAATTTAAAAATACTAAATGCTCCTGCACAAAATTTCTTTGGAACAGAAAGTATAAATACATATTACTAATAAGAAAGTACTTCAAAGGAAGGATATAAAAGGAGTAATCCTTGGACTTTTAACTCATTCATACAAATACTCTAGGCTTGTACTCAGCACTGAGAAACACCAAGATGTCTAAGATAATATTGTCCTCAAGGAGCCTGTGGTCTGTGTGAGATAATTAAGCAGCTGTAACATGATATCCTAGCAGTTCTTTTTTTTTTTTTTAGATATAATTTATTGTCTAAAGGTTTGTGATAGTTTTGTCATTGAAAAAGTATATCTATATAACTTATTGTCAAGTTGGCTAACATACGGTGTATACAGTGTGCTCTTGGTTTTGGGGGTAGATTCCTGTGATTCATCGCTTACATACAATACCCAGTGCTCATCCCAACAAGCGCCTTCTTCAATGCCCATCACCCATTTTCCCCTCTTCCCTGCCCTCCCACCAACAGTTCTAATAGAGATCTACCCTAAACACTGCAGAAGCAAGAGGTGATGAAAACTTAACAAACTGGTTGTAGAAGGAACATATCTCAACACAATGAAAGCCATATATGACAAGCCAACAACTAACATCATACCAACAGTGAAACGTTGAGAGCCTTTCTTCTAAGACCAAGACCAAGAAAAGAGTGCCGACTCTCATCACTCCTATTCAACAGAGTACTGGAAGTCCGTACTAAAACGATCAAGCATGAAAAAGAAATAAAAGTCATCCAGCACAAAAACAGACACATAGATCAATAGAACAGAACAGAGAGCCCAGAAATAAACCCACAATTAATGACAAGAAATATGCAATGGGGAAAAGACAGTCTGGTCAAGAAATGGTGTTGGGAAAACTGGAAAGAAACATGCAAAAGAATGAAACTGGACCACCTTTTTACCACAAACACAAAAATAAAATCAAATGGACTTTAAATCAAAAGTCCCTAAAATGTGAGACCTAAAACCGTAAAACTTCTAGAAGAAAACATAGGCAGTAATTTCTTTGACATTCATTGGCTGTAGAAACATTTTTCTAGCTATGTCTCCTCAAGCAAAGGAAACAAAAGCAAAAATAAACTTGAGACTATACCAGAATAAAAAGCTTTTTGCACAATGAAGGAAGCCACCAACAAAATGACAAGGCAACCTACTGAATGGGAAAAGATATTTTCAAATGATACATCCAATAAGGGGTTAGCATCCAAAATATATAAAGAACTTATACAATTCAACACCTAATAATAATAATAATAATCTGATTAAAATGGGCAGTGGACCTGAATAGACGTTTTTCCAAGGAAGACACACAGATGGCCAACAAACACATGAAAAGATGCTCAACATCATTCATCATCAGGGAAATGCAAACCAAAACCACAATGAAATATCACATTATGCCTATCAGAATAACTAGAATCAAAAAGACAAGAAACAACAAGTATTGGTGAGGGTGTGGAAAAAAGACACTCTCATGCACTGTTGGTGGGAATGCAACCTGGGAGAATATGGATATTCTCCAAAATATTAAAAATAGAAATACCATATGATGCAATAATTCCACTACTATTTTCCCAAAGAAAACAAAAAAGATATATGTACTCCTATGTTCATTTCAGCATAATTTATAATAGTCAAGATATGGAAGCAACACAAGTGTCCACTGACTGATGAATGGATAAAGAAGATGTGTGTGTGTGTGTGTGTGTGTGTAATAGAATATTACTCAGCCATAAAAAAGAATGAGATACTGCCATTTACAACATGGATGGACCTAGAGGGTATAATGTGAGGTGAAATAAGTCAGACAGAGAAAGACAATACTATATGATTTCATTCATATGTGGAATTTAAGAAACAAAACAAATGAACAAAAAAATGAGACAAACAAATAGAAACCAGAGTATTTTTTTTCTTTTCCTTTTTTCTTTTTGAGAGAGAGAGAGCATGTCAGTGGGGGGAGAGGAGCAGAGGGAAAAAGAGAATCTTAAGCAGGCTCCATACTAGGCACAGAGTCCAGTGCGGAACTTGACCCCACAACCAAGGGATCATGACTTGAGCTGAAATCAAGAGTCAGATGCTCAGCCAACTGAGCCAACTAAGCACCCCAAAAACAGACTCTTAATATAGAGACCAAACTTGTGGTTGCCAGAAGAAAGGTAAGTAGGGGGATGGGTGAAATAGAAAAAGGAGTTTAAGCATGATGGACACTATGTATAGAATTGTTGAATTATTATATTGTACATCTGAAACTAATACACCACTGTATGTTAATTATACTTCAATTTAAAAAGAAATAAAATTGGGGCACCTGGGTGGCTCAGTTAAGCGTTTGACTTCAGCTCAGGTCATAATCTCACAGTTCATGGGCTCAAGCCCCACATTGGTCTCTGTGCTGACAGCTTGGAGCCTGGAGCCTGCTTCAGGTTCTGTGTCTCCCTCTGTCTCTGTTCCTCCACCACTCATACTCTGACCCTCTCTCTCAAAAATAAATTTAAAAAATGAAAAAAAAAATTTTAAGAAATAAAATGCATCCAGGGACACCTGAGTGGCTCAGTATATATGGAAAAGCCTAAAGACTCCACTCAAAAACTGTAAGAACTAATCAATGAATTTAGTAAAGTTGCAGGATATAAAATCAACATACTGAAATTGGTTGTGTTTCTATACACTAACAATGAAATATCTGAAAAAGAAAACAACCCCATTAACAATAGCATCAAAAATAATAAATAATTATAAATAAATTTAAAGAGGTGAAAGATCTGTATACTAAAAACTACACACTTTGACGAAAAACTGAATAAGATACAGACAAATAGAAATATATTCTGTGTTCATGGGTCAGAAGAGTGAATATTGTTAAAATGTCCATACTACCCAAAGCAATCTATAGATAGAATGCAATCCCTATCAAGATTCTAGTGACATTTTTCTCAGAAATAGAGGAAACAAACTTAAAATCCTAAAATTTGTATATAGCCAAAGCAATTCTAAATAAGAACAAAGGTGGAAGCACTATACCTCCTGATTTCAAACTATACTACAAATCTATAATGATCAAAATACTATTTGGAGGGCACCTGGCTGGCTTAAGCATCCGACTTCAGCAAAGGTCGTGATCTCACGGTCTGTGAGTTTGAACTTCACATCAGGCTCTGTTTTCCCAGCACACTAACCTTTTTCTATTGTGTATTCTTAGCGTCCTCGTAGAATATTAGTTCAACAAATTGTGCTGGGAAAACTGAATAACCACATGTAGAAGAATGAAATTGGATCCCTATTTTACACCACTCACAAAAATTAACTTAAAATGAATGGAAGACTTAAACATATGACCTGAAGTTATATGTCTCCTGAATAGGGGAAAGCTCCTTGACATTGGTCTTGGTGATGATTTTTTAGACATGACACCAAAAACACAAGCAACAAGGCAAAAACAAATAAGCAATTCTACACAAAACTAAAAAGCTTCTGCACAGCAAAAGAAATAACAGTATGAAAAAACAACCTATGGAATGGGAGAAAACATTTGCAGATCACAAATGTTTGTGATGCAGGTCTATTAAGAGGTTAATATCCAACATATATAAAGAACTCACATAATTCAGTAACCAAAAAAAAAGCAACCCAATTTAAAAATGGGCAGAGGGACTAAACAGACAGTTTTCCAAAGTAGACATAAAAATAGCCAACAGGCACATAAAAAGATGCCCAACAATACTAACCCTCAGGGAGATGCAAATCAAAGATACAATGAGATATCATCTCACCCGTGTTAGAATGGCTATCATCAAAAAGACAAAAGCTAACAAATGATGGCAAGGAAATGGAGAAAAGAATTCTTGCACACTGTTGGTGGGGATGTAAATTGGTACAGCTACGGAAAAAGCATGAAGGTTCCTCAAAAAATTAAAAATAGAACTACCATAGGATCCAGTAGTCCCACTTCTGGGTATATATCTAGAGGAAGTGAAAACAGGATACAGAGAGATATCTTCACTCCATGTTCATTTTAGCATCATTCACAATAGCCGAGATACAGAAACAAACTGTCCACCAAAGGTTAAAGGAAATGTGTTATATATACATATATACAATGAAATGTTATTTGTCCATTAGAATAAAATCCTGCCATTTGCAACAAAATAGGTAGATCTTGAGGGCATTATGCTAAGTGAAATAAGTCAGAGAGAGAAAGACAATTACTGTATGAGATTACTTAAATATGAAATTGAAGAAGTGCAAGCCATAGGTACAGAGTAGAATGGTGGTTACCAGAGTCTTGAAGGGGGTTAGGTGGGCAGTTGGGAAGATGTGGGTCAAAGAGTACAAACTTCCAGTTATAGGATAAATGCATCCTGGGGATATAATGCACAGCATTATGATTATGAATAACAATAATGTACTAGATACTTGATGTTGCTGAGAGTAGATCTTAAATGTTCTCACCACAAAAAAAGAAATGGAAATTATGTAATGTGAAAGAGATGTTAGCTAACACTAAGGTTATAATCATATTGTAATATATATGTATCAAATCAACATGATATATACCTTAAACTCGCACGGTATTATAATGAGATACATAATGCTTATTGAATTATCAATCATATCTCAATAAAGCTGGAAAAAACAAAACAGGTGATAAATTTGCCAGGGAGTATGCTACAGAATGGAGTCTTGTCACTAACACTACAATTGCTGGCACATGGAACTAATAAAAGCAGACAACTTTTATTCAGTTTTGTTTTGTGTTAAACAGTCTACAACCAATGCACTGGCTTCTGACCACACCCAGGTGAACTGTCCCCACCATCACCACCACCACCCCTGGCATGCCACTGTGAATTTGATCTAGATCTGGCTAAACAGAGAAGACATGGAAGGTCCTTTCAGAGAGAGACAGCCCCATATTTGAACAAGCATGGTGGTATGAAGAAAAAAGTAGGGGAAGAAGTTTGGTGTAGCTAAGCACAGGGTACAAAGAAGCAAGCTGATATAAAGACAATCTAAAGTCAAGCCAGAATCTGAGCTGACTGCCTCAGGAAACCTGAGTAATCTGACACTAGAGTTCAAATTCTGGCTCAACCATTTAGCTTCTACATGATCTCAAAGCATAAACCTATCAAATTAACGTAATCACAAAATGCCTACTCTGTACAGTTGTTGTGTGGATTGAAGGTGATGATGGATGTTTAATGCCCTGTATGGTATGAGTAGACAGTACAAAAGAGCCCACTGAAGGAGTTTAAACAGAAGAATGCCATGTTTAGATGTGTGGTTTAGAATGATTTCTCTGACAACAGTGTGGAGTCAGGGAGATGAATAAGGAATTTGTGTGAAAGTACAGGTAAAGGAAGGAGAAGATATATATTCCAGCTAGCAGTTGTAGTATTTGAAGCAGGAAATAGGTTCTAGAGATATTTAGAGGAGGGGAGTGAACTAAATGTTAGCAGGAGTATGTGGATGCATCCAGCATTTTATTAGCCCACCAACAACCAAAGTGATGATTCACATTACTCTGAACACTTATTTATATCTACCTCTTAATAAAAAATAATAAATTTTGATTAAAAGATGTCAGGGTAAGGAGTCAAGTACACCAAGTTCAGTTCTGACTCAGCCCTAGCTGGCTCTGTGACCTATGTCTCAATTTCCTCATTCATAAATATGAAGAAAATATTCATTCCACCTAGTCATAGGATTTTGAAAAGAATGAAGAATATTATTATCAACAAAATTTCAAGGTTTATCATAGGCATTGAATTAATAAGAATGGAATTCTCCATGGTTATATACAATGTTATTGTGGGAAAAACTATGCTATTTTTGTAGCTTTCCTGTAAGTCTGAAATGATTCCAAAATAAAAGTTAAAACAGTTTTAAGGATGTGAATGCGCTTGCAACCCACGTGTGAGTCTAAAAAGCTGTTCTCAGAGATGCGGTCCGCAGAGAAGTGGGGACTATTCAGGCTGAGTTTCAGTGATGTTGCTCCGGCAGATTGAATGACTTCCCAGTGACACACTGACTCTTGGAAGCTCCCTTGTGGCAAAATTCTGAAATCTCTTCTTGCCAAACCTTTCTTTTCATGTAAGAATCACAGTAAACAGCCAAATCAAACAGGAAATCTTTGGCTTGTTTTAAAGAAGACTTTGGAAAACCATGTCGAGTAGCCATTTGTCATTGCCACCAAGTCCTGGAGCTTCAGGGAGAGGAAACACCAGCCCATCTCCAAGAACTTTTCTCACATGGTCTTTCATACAAGATCAGAAAGTCCCTGTGGACCTCTTCTTGGAACCCAAATCTCTAGTACAAGAAAAATAGATGAACATTTTTTTAACCAAAAATCATATGCCAGACACTATTAGCAGCTTCCATATCCTTTTGAATGGAAGAGTTTTTTAAAAGGTTTTCATCAGTAGGAAAAATTAATGGGAAAATAAGATTGTGTGTGTGTGTGTGTGTCCAACATACTAAGGCCATTGGTATGAGAACAGAAGACATAAAAATAGCCACTGCATTGCCTAATTTCCTTCTAACCAAAAAAGCGCTTTACTGATGAAGAAGCAGAAGTTTAGGGAAGTGACGTGTCTTGCCTAAGAGTCTTTCCTCTTAAACTTAGAAGAGTTTTTCTAACTTCAGAACACTCATTCCTATCTGACACAATATATAGCAAATAGTCGTGGGTAGATCCCGGGAGAACTACAAACAAGAAATAAATTATGCACGAACGGCCATCATTGAAACAGGCTTTCACTGCCATGAAACTACTCTGCAGAGCCTGACCTAAAATCACCCACCCCCATTCAACCATAGGAAAAAGAAAGCCCCAACACAAGCACAGCCCCCTCCAAGCACACATAATCACTGGATTACAATTCTCTTCACATGCGTACATGTAAAGAAAGGTCTTTCGAATGGAGCAAATAATCCATTAAATACTCAATTAAAGCCATTTCCAGAATGTACAAGAATGTGATTTAGGTCACATACGTGATGTCAGAACTACAGGTTGAATCTCATCGATCAATGAAGCAGAAGAAAATAAGATTGAAACCAGTTGTTTGGCTTCATGTAGCTAAAATAACTGCACGATTAACTAAATTTTTCTCTTTCTAACTGGTTGTCATGGTATTGTGCAGATAGAATCTTAGACTGAGACTGCAGACAACAACAAATTTGTGACATTCTGCCTTGACCCTTATATTGCAATTATATTAGGGCTGTCATTCTCAGATGACACAAAATCACAATACACTCTCGTAAAAATCTCAGAAATTTGGGGATGGGAAAGCCAAGGAGTCAAGGGAAAGCCATGTTTTTAATCATTTTAAAAGATGGTTTTATTATTTTCAAATACTATATACATTCAAAACTCAAATATATATGAGTATGAAAACTAAATTCAATTAAGACAATGAAAAAATGGTAAAGACCTGCATTGCATAGGAATATATCAAAAATACACATTTCTTACAGTTTACAAATATCAGTTGCTTTACACTGGGATAAAGCCACTTTGACTCAGTGAGAACTGCAATCATGATGATAGTCATTAACGTTTATTGGACATTCAGAACATACCAGAAGTTTTACATGTATTTTCTCATTAAACCAAAACCATTTTAAGATGGTGTCTAAGATGATCTCAATTTTACAAATGAAGAAACTGAGTTCAAGGAGCTAAGTACTTTGCCCACGATCACAGAGCTGGCAAGGGGTTGGACTCCTATCCATAAGACTCCACAGCCTGAAGCCTCAACTCCATCCTGACTAGCCTCTGAATACACACACTCCAAACTGCCAGATATCCAAAGCTTATTCCTTCAGTTACATTTCTTATCCATCCCCTATTTCCAATCTCACTGAGACCAGAGGGCACCTTTCAAATGAAGAATCAATGTTCATTGCAGCATTATTTACAATAACCAAGATGTGAAAGCAACCCAACTGTCCATCAATAGATTAATGGGTAAAGAGGTGGAATACATATGCAATGCAATATTACCCAGCTATAAAAAAAGAATGAAATCTTTCCACTTGTGGTCTAAAGAGTATTATGCTAAGTGAAATAAGTCAGAGAAAGAAAAATACCATATGACTTCACTTACATTTGGAATCTAAAACAAAACAAAACAAATGAACAAACAAAACAAAAAAGAAACAGATGCATATATACAGAAAATAAGCTGTTGGTTAGTACAGAAGGGAGGAGTTGGGAGCAGGGGAAATCAGTGAAAGGCATTAAGAGGTACAAGTTTCCAGTTATAAAATAAATAAGTCATGGAGAAGCAATGTACAGCATAGGGAATAGACGCAATAATATTGTGATAACTTTGTATGTTACAGATGCTAACTAGACTTATCATGGGATCACTTCACAATGTATAAAAATATCAAATCACTATGATATACACCTGAAACTAATAGAATAATGTACATCAATCATACATCAATAAAAAAAGAATCAATGAATGATGAGTAGTTATCAATTTTGAAAGGTAAAAACAAACCTTGGAATCTAAAACAACTAACTGAAACACCCAACTCAAAATAAAGACATTTTTATTTCAGCAATAACATTCAGGATTTTAATCTACTTCCACCATTCTTTTTAATTTTTTTAATTTTTATTTTTTTACTTGAGAGAGAGAGCATGTGCGCAAGTCGGGGAGAGGGGTAGAAGGAGACAGAGAGAGAATCACAAGCAGGCTCCACACCCAGCATGGAGCCCAACAGGGAACTCAATCCCTGGGATCGTGACCTGAGCCAAAATCAAGAGTTGGATGCTCAACTGACTGAGCCACCCAGGTGTCCTCACTTCCACCATTTTTAAGAGATATATTTCTTCCTGGTTTGCTGGAGGTATTAAAATGAAGACTTTAAAACAAAGAAAAATAATTCTTCTCTAAGCCAAAGAAATTAGTGCTCCTAGAATCCACATTCAATCTGACCTTTCTATAACATATTCTGGTTAGTGCCTGGAGATGTGCACTGCGGTTATGGAAGTCTCTCTTCAGTCTCATTTCCCAGACACTGCACAGGGAAGATGTCAGGGAAGCCATGTTCGCTAGTGTTCTAGAGATGCAAATAGATACTAAAAGAGAATTAAATCAGCAAGAATATCGCAGCACGGGGACTCTGTATTATTTGCCCCTAGAGGTTCAAAAGTGGAAGATAGACAAAATAGACACTGTATCTCAGTGGGCAGAAGAAACAATTCATTATCTTAGAACACAATCCCTAATGTACGTGACTTAAAAATAAAAGGAAACGGCAATAAATTTTCATCTATAGTGGGTTTGATAGATCACAACTCTGATTTCCCCTCCCCACAGAATTATTAAGGAGAAAGTCAATATGAATATGCAACAGAGTTGTGTCCTGCTTTCTCTTTTTGGCAAACTGGTCTTGGCTCCTAATTCCCAGCAGTATCAATTAACAATGCGTAATTTTAATAGAATGCTTGAAAATACAGAACTGCTGCTGTAAAAATTAATTGTCTTGAGCTGATTTCCTATAGACACCGTTAATCAATATTTTGCCATCCCACAAGCAGCTGCTAGCCTTCTTCCCGTCATTTGAGAGAGAAAGGAATATGAATAAGGTGACCACGTACTCTACAGGTGTGTGGGAGACATTTGAATTTTTAACATCTTGGAATGTAAAATCCGGGAAAGAAAATGAATAGTTTTGTATCTTAAGATAAAGCTGAAGTTCTTGAGAAGATTTCAGAGTGATTTAGATTAAATGATTTAATTAAATAAGGTCTGAATGAAGATTTCCTGTTACAGTGGTACCTAAAATGTGATCAATTGTTTGATGCCAAACTCTGGAAATTATACCCATTTACGTCAAAGAGTATTGCTTATGATCATTTGGTGTGTTCAGAAATAAAATGATGCAGTTTATATCACAGAAAATGTTTTCAAATCTCTAGATCAGCATGAATATTTGAAAAGAGCACTCACTTGAGAAGAACAGGAGGCCAGGCCCAGCTCTGCCACCTCTTATAACCTTGAGTAGGACAATGCAGAAAACTAACATTTCCCCTCTTGTAGTCAAAGTTTCCTCATCTCTAATGGGAGGAAGGAATCTCTAAAGGTCTAGTTCTAAAGTTCCTTGATTTAAAAGCAAAAGGCTTGGAGCATTCACACAAAGATGGAAAACCACACATATTCTTTAACAAATGTTGGATATCTAGGCGTGTTAGTTCTCCAGGCCAGTGGGTACTGTCCAATTCTGCAGCCGTGAGGCCCACATTACTATCAAACACTTGAGATGTGCTGTGCTAAATACACATCAGATTACAAAGACTTAATATGCAAAAAAAAAAAAAAAACCCAATGATTTTATATTGATTATATATGGATATGATATTTTGGATATGCTGGGTTAAATAAGTAAAATACATTATCAAGATTAATTTTACTCCTCTCTTGTTCCTGTTTTCAATGTGGCTACAATAATGTGTTAGGTTGCTTACATGGCTTGCATTCTGTTAGTGGACCGCACTGGTCTAGGTCTTGGCAGCTTAGCAGTAAGTGAAACAGACAAGTCCCCACCCTTCAGGAACTTGCACTCTAATAGAGGCAAGAAATAATGAACAAGAATAATTAATTTTAAATAACAGTGCTATGAAGATAATAAAAGAGAAAGTTGTGCCTAAATATTTTTCTTTAGATACGGTGGTCAGGAAAGATCTTTTAGCCAAGGGGACATGTAATCTAAGAACTAAATGGTAAGACATGGGAACTTGACACAGATCTGTGAGAAGAATGGTCCAGGAAGAGGGCACAGCAAGCCCCAAAATCCTGAAGTGGAAGCAAACTTGGGATGTTTGTTTTTACTGCACACTGAAACACATTTATAATACAACATTTACCAGAAGTACTATTCAGGCTCCATAATGGATTTCCCTGGCACCAAGCAGTGCTTTAAGAGCTATCACATACATCACCCCATTTTGTCTTCTCAATGACTCTCTCTCTATGAATCTGCAGCACAGTGTCCATGGCACAGATGAAGAAACTAAAGCTCAGACAGTGTGAGGGGCCTGCCCAAGGACATCTGATGTGGAAGAGAGAGTGGGGACCAGAAGTTCCCCTCTTCACACCTCAAATCCAAGGCTCTTTGCAGTGTCCTCTGTCATCTTCACCCAAAGTACACAGCATATGCAAAAATGATTTCCTACCAGAAGTGTGATGTCTCTGCCACTCTTTTCTAGCTGTTCTTTATTGCTCAGTGGCTCACAGAAGGAGGAGTCAGTTTGGAGAAATGCAATGACCACCATCAAGTATTTTACAAACATCAAGTTTGCTCTCAGGCAGCACAGTTACTAAACAACATTGTTCATTTTTAGAAAGGAAGGAAGAAATGCTTAATCCCTTTCCTCTTCCCCTCTCTTCCTCTTAATTACTAAACATTCATCTTACTCATTACATTTGTTAATGGCTTAACAAGTATTTTTGTTTGTGGTTCAGATGACCTCAGAGAGACAGCTGTGTAGTGCGGATCCAGGAGCCTGAGAGACCTGGGTCAATCCACCTCACCACTGAAAGGCTGTATGGTCTTGAACTGTACAGTCTTGACACGAAGTCTCAGTTTCTTCATATGAAAAAAAATGGCATAAAAGTACCCACTGAGAGGGTTATGAAGGTTAAATTAGAGGATCTTGAGCAAGTACTCATCCCAGAAGCTAATGGCGGCCCCTCAATGAATGCTGTACAATTATAGGTGTGACCACACTTTAAAGGGGCTTCACTGCACTCTCCTGGCAAGCTAAGGCATGGGGAGTTTGGGCCTATTAAAATCCTTGAACATCCATGGGTTAAATTAAGATGACCATTTTTCCTTTATTCTGCAATATAACTGATATGTTTCTATAAATTAGAATCTCCTCACACTGGGTCCCAATCAAATCTATTCTCCATCAATTATCATTGGGGCAATGGCAAAATTAGAAACTATTCTTTAGTCACTGAACCCTTTTCTTGTGACTAAAGAATAATTTGGAGTTCCTAAATATTTTTAGGAACTAAAACTTCCCCAAGTATAATCATGAACTAAAGCAGCTTCTGAAAGATTTCTTTGAGATTCCAAAGGGAATGCCCCAATACCTTCAAATAGCAGTAGCTTCAGCTTTTGGACTGCAGTTCTTTCTCCAAAAACAGAGCACATAGCTTTAAGGTCTCCAGTGATGTCCCCTTCAAGCTATGACACAAACGGCTAAGCCTGGCCCCTGGGAAAGTGCTCCCTGCTTCACAAAGATCTCAACCCGAGCAATTAGAGGAGAGGTCTGTGAACCATGAAGTTATTGGGAGTGGGGGTGGGCAGGAAAGGGCATGGAGATATAACCTCAAACATTTTTATACCTGTATACTGATGAAACACAAACAGTATTCCCTGTTTGATACTGACTGTGTTTCTGGGAACTTGTACTGGTTATAGAAATAACCAACAAAATCCAATGGTTTCATGGTGAGAGGATGTTTTCTCTCTTGTCTAATTGTGTGAGTTGTCCCAATGAGCAGATGTTTCTCTGTGAGGGAAGTGTATGAACTTGTTCAGTCCTAAAGACACCCACTCCATCTAAAATGCCTGACACAATCATCTGTCCATCTACCAAACCACTTTTGTTATTTCTTTTCGATTCTAAATCACAGTGTGTCAATTACTCACATATGGCTTCCCATAACCATTCCAAACTTTTCTATAAGCACTGAGCTGGGGATAGGGTTTCAGAGGGATTAAAAGGTATTTTATTTATTTGCAGTGAAATGGTGTGGGGAAGTCCTTTAACATCAAGAGCAATCATAGGAGATGCTGTGGAAAGGGACATTAGCTTCTCACCACTCATGACTTTGTCTCATCGTCACTGGGGTTGAACTGTGTAAACTGTATATGAGCTTCAAGAAAACCTTTGTGTCTCCTTCCCTTATTACTGCTCTGCCCCCTTTTGTAGATGCCCCAGAATGGAAGTAAGAGGACAGCTGGCCCAATTCCTTCTTTCTGGAGCTCTGCAAACTCACATGTGGAAAATCCTTAAGCATTATCTTAGGTCCTATGCACAGATCTAGAAGTCCATACTTAGAAAGCACACCAGGGGTGCCTGGATGGTCAGTCGGTTAAGTGCCCAACTCTTGATTTCTGCTCAGTTCATGATCTAATGGGTTTGTGATATTGACCCTCACATCAATCTCATGCTCCACACTATCAGCAAAGAGCCTACTTAGGATTCACTCCTCTCTCCCTGCCCCTCCCCCAACTCGTTTTCTCCCTCCCTCTCCCTCTCTCTCTCTAAAAACAAACATAAAGAAAGAAAGAAAGAAAGAAAGAAAGAAAGAAAGAAAGAAAGAATACACCAAAGACCTAGGACCAATATGGACCAATATGTCCTTAGTATAAACTTTTCTCAGAATGACAGGGATTTCTGGGAGTGTGTTGGAAGACTCATTTGCTTCTCCACAGAGATCTGTTTCATGCTAAGGAAACATACAAATCCAGTTCACTCATATTTTTACCTTATATTCTATGTAGAATATCTAAACTAAACTTGAAGTTTTCAACTTGCGATACCAAAGAACACAGACTTCCCATTTCTTTCAGAACATAGCTGTTCTTCTAGTTTTAGTGTCTGTCTTCTCCATTTCCCATTCCTTCTTATACCTCAATATGATTGGTCCCCAAGTTGAGAGGTATGACTGCGAGGTCATTTACATAAAATGTTCTACCAGAGTTATCCCCAGAAAGGTATGGATCTGGGACACATAGGAAGTGCTCAATAGACTTAATGGTGTAGACCATTAACACTCACAGTCTGGCAGCCAGCCAGCTATGCGTTTCCCACCACCTTCCAACTTTATATCCAGGTAAAATATCTTCAAATGATTTTCAAGAGATCCAAAAAGGGACAGGATGCAAGATACAATTTAGAACCAGAAAGAATCATCTAGTCCAACCTCATCATCATTTTGCTGGGAAGAATATGAGGCACAGATTGATGATGACTTGTCCAATGACACTGTGTTTATAAGGCCAGAGCTTAGGAACATACACCATCTCATGACTTCCAGGCTAATGTTCTTTTCCACTATCCAATTTACCAACCCCAGGAATAGCTCTGCCTCTTATCCTAAGACTATCCTCCAGCTGTCCATAACAAAAATTTGGAAAGACTCAGCACTGTGAACTGAAAGGACCTTTGATGTGAGATCTGGGGTCAAGTTCATCTATGTGTAAGTTCCCAGGAAATTAACAGCAACTTCTCTGAGCCCTTATTTTCTTATTGGTCAAGTGGGGATAATATCTGCCTTTGGTGCCTGCATTCTGCATTGTTGTAAAAAAATCGAAGGATACAGGGAATGTGAAATTGCTATGAAAAGTGTTAGGTGTAATAATCCTCCAATTCAACTGAACTAATAGGCAGAGCACTGGATGCCTGAGAGGAACAGATACAACACCTTCTAAAAGTCCCCACGTCATAACATATCTGGAACTAAAGCAAAACCTCTTCCCAGCAGCTCTGGAATGGGAGGAAAACCAGGAGGGGAAAGAAAGAGGAAACAAAATCCTATAACATCATGGTGTTATAGATGACCAACTCTCCTGGTTGTCGCAATTTTAGCATTAAAAGTTGCATGTCCTAGAAACCCCTCAGTCTCGGGCACACTGGGATAGTTGGTCACCCTAAAATACAATACTTTTTAAAAACCTAAAATGCGAATCACATTATATTCACTTACAGGAAACTGAAAATGTTTCAGTTAAAATTTGTTCAGTAGCCAACTGTGAACTTTACATTACCCCTCTTCAGTGAGGTCAGAAATGTGAGGCAAACCTAAGGCTTTAAAACATATTTTTTTTGCCTCTGATGGCCAATGGTTTATTCCCCTCCTTATAAAACACTATACACAGCAGAAAAACAACAGCAAGATAAAATGGGTGAGTAAAGAGACAGGATAGGAGATTAGAAAACATCAAAAAATACAATTTTATAACTCTTCTGCTCTATCCAGCCAATGAGTGCCTTGCATCCTCCCTGTCTGTGTGCAAAAGTGAAGAAGCTTCTCAAAAAGATGGTTCAAGATGGCAGCATAGGAAGATCCTGAATTCACCTCTTCCCAGGGACACAAAACATTCTACAGCTACATATTAAACAAGTCCTTATGAAAAAGACCTAGCAACTAGCTGAACAGTTCCTCCACAACAAAGGACAAAAGGGTCAGATAGAAAGGTTGGAGAGGCAGAGATGCAATCTCACCAAAAACCTTACCCCTAGCACAGCAACCCACAATCAGAAGAAATCTCACAAATACAGAACTCCCTGAGGAGTGAGGGGTTTGTGCCCCACAACAGGCACCCCAATCCTTGAGACCTGCAACAGAGAGACAAGCCCCCAAAACACCAGGCTTTGAAAACCAAAGGAGCTTACATCCAGGAGATGCCATAGGGCTGTAGCAAAGAGAGATTCCTCTTTTAGAGGGCCCACACACAGATTCACTCACCCCAGGACCGTCACAAAATCAGCAGTTTGAAAAGCACCTAGACCATATGTAAAGGCAATTCATTTGCTAATCTTAAAGCATGTGTCATAGGGGCAAGAATCTGTTGGGACTCTCTCTTCAGACAGAGGTACTGGCAGGCACCCCTTTGAAATTCTGTCTCTACCTTGTTAGTGCTAGTACTGGCAGCTACCATTTTTGCACTCTCCCTCCAACCTGTTAGTGCTGGGGCACACACCTCACCCTGTGCCACGGGCCCACCAAAGCCACCCTGCAAGTGCCCCACCCTTGCACTGCAGTCACAGAACTGCCAAAAACAGTGGGCATTAGCAGCCTACAAGGGACACCCTTGAGTTCCTTGGTGTGATGGCCAGTGGGAACTTCATTTCTGGGTCTCACAGGTCTGAAACTATTTGAAAGACAGTTCGTAGCAGAGTATCACCCCCATGGGCACCACCTAGACAAAAGACTAAAATAGGTCCTTAGTCTTCTTGTGAAAAAGACCTATTTATTTGTCCTACAGAGTCAGCCTGGTGGCAGACTTCAGTTTAATATGCAACTATGGGGCGCCTGTGTGGCTCAGTCGGTCAAGTGTCAAACTTCGGCTCAGGTCATGATCTCGCGGTTTGTGGGTTCAAACCCAGGTGGGGCTGTGTCTGTGCTGACAGCTCAGAGCCTGGAGCCTCCTTCAGATTCTGTGTCTCCCTCTCTCTCTGCCCCTCCCCTGTGTTAGCACTCTCTCTCTCTCAAAAGTAAATAATAAACATTGAAAAAATTTAATAATAATATACATCTAGAGGTTATGGAAATGCTCTCAGGGTACAGAAGCTTTGTGTTCTACCTCGGTGTCACTAGATTTCACTGGCACTTCCCAGAAAGAAGCTCATACACTCATCAGGAACCATGACTTTTATAATTGTCACCAGGGGGACACCTCTAGATCATGTGGTCTGAAGATCCAGCAGGGTTTACAATTGTGGTCCCACAGGACTGTATGTATTTGTATACTTTATAAGCTGCTGCCTGAGGGATTAGCTTTCAATCAGCTTGAAACTAGGTGCTGACTGAGATCCCTTCATCTGGAATGTTGACAGGTCTTGAAACACCCTCCACAACTCGGACCTATCAAGAATAAATTAGGCTCCTTAGATAATCACAAAGTTTCAAGGGACAACCAAGAGCTATGGCATGGTTCAATGATGAGGTTCATCTCCTACACAAGGCCACTCCTTCAAGACTGGGAGAGATAGCTGTTTTACCTAATACATAGAAACAAATGCAGAGAAATGAAGAAATAGAAGATTATGTTCCAAATAAAAGAACTGGAGAAAATCTCAGGGGAAAAACAAAACAAAACAAAACCTTAAATGAAATGGAGATAAGTAATCTACCTGATAAACAATTCAAAGGTTTGTTTAATGGTCATAAAGATGTTCACTGAACTTGGGAGAAAAATGGACGGACACAGTGAGAATAAAGAGAGAAATATAAGAAAGTACCAAATGTCAATCACAGAGCTGAAGAACACAACTGAACTGAAAAATACACTAAAGGGGTTCAATAGCAGACTAGCTGAGGTAGAAGAAAGAATCAATGATCTGGGAGACAGGGCAGAGGAAATTACCCAAACACAATAGCAAAAAAGAAAAAAGAATTTTTTTGCAAAAAAGTAAAGATAGCTTACAGGACCTCTAAGACAGCATCAAGTAGAATAACATTTGCATGAAGGAGAAAGGAGTGAGAATGAGGCACAAAGTTATTTGAGGAAATAATGGCTGAAAATTTTGCTAACCTGGGGAAGGAAATAGACAACCAAATCCAAGAAGCCTAGAAAGTTCCAAACAAGATGAACCCAAAGAGACCCACAAAAATGTCAAAAGTTAAAGAGACACTCTTAAAAGCAGCAATAGAAAAAAACAAACTTGTGACATACAAGGGAATGCGCCCCCCAAAACTATCACCAGATTTCTTTTTTTTTTTTTAATGTTCATTTACTTTTGAGAGAGACAGAGCATGAATGGGGAGGGGCAGAAAGAGAGGTAGACACAGAATCTGAAGCAGGCTCCAGGCCCTGAACTGTCAGCCCCGATAGGGGCTCGAACTCAATGAACCATGGTATCATGACCTGAGCTGAAGTTTAGATGCTTAACTGACTTAGCCACCCAGGCGCCCCTCAACAGATTTCTCATCAGAACTTTGCAGAGTAGAAGGGAGTGGTATAATATATTCAAAGTACTGAAATTAAAAAAAAAAAAAAAAAAAAAAAAAAAAAAAAAAAACTTCTAAGAATTCTCTGAGACAAGATTAACTTTCAGGATTAAAGAAGAGATAAAGAATTTTCCAAATAAGCAAAAGCTGAAGGAGTTAATCACCATGAAACCAACCCTACAAGAAATGTTAAAGGGACTTTTTTAAACTGAAAAAAATGGTGTATCAATTACTAACAAGAAAAACATAGGAAAGTAAAAATCTTACTGGAAAAAGGTAAATATATACTAAAGGTAGTAAATTAAATCATTTAAAAAGCTACTATGAAGATTTTTTTAAAAAACAATAAAAGTAACTACTGATATAATAATGAGTTACAGGGGCGCCTGGGTGGCGCAGTCGGTTAAGCGTCCGACTTCAGCCAGGTCACGATCTCGCGGTCCGTGAGTTCGAGCCCCGCGTCAGGCTCTGGGCTGATGGCTCGGAGCCTGGAGCCTGTTTCCGATTCTGTGTCTCCCTCTCTCTCTGTCCCTCCCCCGTTCATGCTCTGTCTCTCTCTGTCCCAAAAATAAAATAAACGTTGAAAAAAAAAAAATTTAAATAATGAGTTACAGGATACACAAAATAGAAAGATGTAAAATATGACACCAAAAACATAAAATGAAAAAAACAAAATGAAACAAAAGAAAGAAAGAAAGAAAGAAATGAAAGAAATGGAGCAGGCAGAAAAATGTAGAATGTATCCAGGGTACCTGGGTGGCTCAGTCAGTTAAGCGTCTGATTTTGATTCAGGTCATGATCTCACGGTTTGTGAGTTCAAGCCCTGTGTTGGGCTCTGTGCTGATAGCTCAGAGCCTGGAGCCTGCTTCGGATTCTGTGTCTCCCTCTTTCTCTGTCCCTCCCCTGCTTGCACTCTCTCTCTCTCTCAAAAATAAATAAACATTTAAAAAATATATTTTTAAAGAATGTGTCCAAACGTAAATTGCTATCTACTTAAAATAGATTATTATGTATAAGGATGATAAATGTGAACACAAAGCAAAACTTATAGTAAATACACAAAAAAAAACAAGAAAGAAATCTAAGCCAAATATTAAAAATGTCATTAAACCACAAAGGAAAAATATAAGAGAAAAAGAGAGGAACTACAAAACGTCATTAAAATATTAACAAAATGGCAATAAGTACACACCTATCAATAATCATTTTAAATGTAAATGGACTAAATTCTCCAAACAAATGGATTTAAAAGTGAATGGATAAAAAAAGAGACCTATGTATATGCTGCATACAAGAGACTCACTTTAGATATAAGGACACATGGACTGAAATTGAAGGGGTGGAAAAAGATGTTCCATGTAAATCAAAGCCTGAAGATGCTGGGGTAGCTATACTTATAGCAGACAAAATTGGCTTTAAAACAAAGACTATAATAAGAGACAAAGAGGACATTATATTAAGATAAAGCAGTCAATCCAAAAGAAGGCATAACATTTATAAATATTAATGTACACAATATAGGACCACCTAAACATATAAAGCAAATATTAAAAGACCTAAAGGGAGGAATTGACAGCAATACAATAATAGAGGGCTTTAACACCTCACTTATATCAATGGAACATCCAGACAGAAAATCAATAAGAAAACATCAGCCTTAAACAACACATTAGGCCAGATGTACTTAATAGCTATATATAGAACATTCTATCCAAAAACATGAGAACACATTGTTCTCAAGTGAACAGGAAACATTCTCTAGGATAGATCATATGTTAAGCAACAAAACAAGTTTCAAAATAAATTTTAAAAGATTGAAATCATATCATACATCTTTCCCAACCACAATAGTATGAAACAAGAAATGAACTACAAAAAGAAAATTGGAAAAAGCACAAATACATAAAGATTAAACAATATACTAGAAAACAACCAATGGGTCAGCAAAGAAATCAAAGGAGAAATCAAAAAATACCTTCAGACAAATTAAAATGGAAATGCACCATGCCAAAATCTTTGGGATACAACAAAAGGAGTTCTCAGAGAGAGGCTTATAGCAACACAGGCCTACATGGAGAAACAAGAAAAATCTCAAATAAGAAATCTAACTTTATACCTAAAGAGGAAAAAATAAAGCACAAAGTTAGTAGAAGGAAGGAAATTATAAAAATTAAGGTGAAAATAAATGAGATAAATGCTAAAAAGGCAATAGAAAAAATAGCAAAACCAAAATCTGGTTATTTGAAAAGATAACAAAATTCACAAACTTTTAGTGAAATTCACTAATTAAAAAAGAGAGAGGACTCAAATAAACAAAATCAGATATGAAAGAAAATCTGCAACAAATATCAAAGAAATACAAAGGATTAAAAGAGATCATTATGAACAATTACATACCAACAAATTGGACAATCTAGGAGAAATAGATAAATTCTAGAAACACAGTCTTCCAAAACCGATTCATGAAGAAACAGAAAAATCTAAATACACCAAATGCTAGAGAACACTTCCAAACTAATTGCATGAGGCCAGCATACCTTGATACCAAAATCATATAAGAACACCACATACACACAAAAAGATTATAGGCTAATATCCCTGATGAACATAGATGCAAAAATCCTCAACAAATATTAGCAAGCCAAATTCAACAATACATTAAAAAGATCATACATCATAATCAAGGGAGATTTATTTCAGGGATTCAAGGATGATTCAACATCTGCAAATCAATCAACATAATAACTCATATTAACAAAATGAAGAATAAAAATCATATAATCATCTCAAAAGATGAAGAAGAAGCATTGAACCAAATTCAACATCCATTGATGATAAAAAAAATATATCCACAAAGTGGGTATAAATGGAATATATCTCAATATAATAAGGGTCATATATGCCAGGTCCATAGCTAGTTACTTGTATATACAGCATATGCACTCTTGCTACTTTTATTCAAGATAGTATTGGGAGTCCTAGCCAGAATAATTAGGCAGGAAAAAGAAAGAGATGGCATCCAATTTGAAAAGGAAGAAGTAAAACTGTCCCTATTTGGAGGTGACATGATTTTAAATATAGAAAACTCAAAAATCTTGACCCAAAAAACTGTTAGAACTAACAAATAAATTCAGTAAAATTGCAGTGTACAAGATCATTGTACAAAATTCTGTCACATTTTTATATACTAAAAATGAACTATCGGAAAGAGATAGTAATAAAACAAACTTATTTACAATTGTATCAAAAGGAATAAAAACTGGGGCACCTGGGTGGCTCAGTCAGGTAAGCATCCGACTTCAGCTCAGGTCATGATCTTTCAGTTCATGAGTTTGAGCTCCGCATCGGGCTCTGTGCTCACAGCTCCGAGCCTGGAGCCTGCTTCAGATTCTGTGTCCCTCTGTCTCTCTGCCCCACCCCACCCCTCTCAAAAATTAAATAAATAAATAAATAAACTCAGAAAAAATTTAACCAAGGAAGTGAAAGACCTATATGCTGAAAACTATAATACATTTTTGAAAGAAACTGGAGAAAACAGAAATAAATGGAAACATATGCCATGCTCATGGATTGGAAGAATTAATATTAAAATGCCCATATTACCCTAAGCAGTCTACAGATTCAGTGCAATGTTTATCAAAATTCCAGTGGCAATTTTTACAGAAAAAGAACAAATAATCCTAAAAGTGGTATGAAACTACAAAATATCTCAGCAAGCCAAAGCAATCTTGAGAAAAAAGAACAAAAGCTGAAGACATCATGTCCCCAATTTTAAAATACATTACAAACCTATAGTGACCAAACAGTATGGTATTGGCATAAAAACAGATATACAGATCAATGAAACAAAGCCAGAAATAAACCCACACTTATGCAGTCAATTAATTTATGACATACGAGGAAAGAATACACAAAGAAGTAAAGGACAGTCTCTTCAATTAACAGTGCTGGGAAAAAATGACAGCTACATGCAAAGGAATGAAACTGGACCACTATCTTACGCCATATATAAAAATTTACTCCAAATGGATTAAAGACTTGAATGTAAAACCTGAAACCATAGAACTGCTAGAAGAAAACTTAGGTGATAAGCTACTCTCGGTGATGATTTTTTGAACCTGATTCCAAAGGCAAGGGCAACAAAAGCAAAAACAAACAAATGGGACTACATAACATAAAAGCTTTTGTCCTGTGAAGAAAAGCATCGAAAAAAAACAAAAATGAAAAGACTACCTACTGAATGGGTAAAGAAATTTGCAAACCGTATATCCAAAATATATAAAGAACTCATACAACTCAGTAACAAAAGAACAAACAATCTGGCTAAATGTCAGCAGAAGATCTGAATAGACATTTTTCCAAAGAAGATATACAGGTGGCCAACAGGTACATGAAATGATACTCAACATCACTCATCATCAGGAAATGCAAATCAAAACCACATTGAAATATCACCTCACACCAGTTAGAGTGGCTATTATTAAAAAGACAAGAAATAAGTATTAGCAAGGATGTGAAGGAAAAATAACACACATGCACTGTTGGTAGGAATTAAATCTGATGCCACCACTATGGAAAACAGTGTAGAGGTTCCCCCCCACGCCCTCCAAAATTAAAAGTAGAATTACCATATTTTCCAGCAAATCCACTTTTAAAGGATTATCCAAAGACAACAAAGACACTAATTTAAAAAAGTATATGCAACCCTATGTTCATTGCAGCATTATTTACAATAGCCAAGATATAGAAATAACCTAAGTGTCCATCAATGAATAAATGAAATAAAAAAATGTGGTGTGTGTGTGTGTGTGTGTGTTTGTGTGTGTGTTAGAATACTACTCAGCCATAAAAAAGAATGAAATCTTGCCATTTGTGCATGAATGGGCCTTGAGGATATTATGCTAAGTGAAATAAATCATACAGGGAAAGACAAACACTGTATGATTTCACTTCTATGTGGAATCTGAAAATCAAAACAAAACAAGATAAAACTCATAGATGCAAAGAACAGATTGGTGGTTACCAAACAGGACAGAGTTCGAAAGATGGGTTAAATGGTTGAAGAAGACGAAATACAATCTTCCAGTTATAAAATAAGTAAGTCATGGGGATTTAGTGTACAGTATGTTGACTATAGTAAATAATATTGTATTGCATATTTGAAAGTTACTAAGAATAGATCTTGAAAGTTCTCCTCATAAGAAAAATGATTTATAACTCTTATGTGGTGATCATTTTGCAATGTAAACAAATACAGAATCACTATGTTGTACGCTCCAAACTAATATAATGTTATATATCAAGTATATTTTGATTTAAAAAAAGAAATTTTTAAAGTTTTAAAAAGAAGTTTATCAAAGCTTAGTATCCAATATGTTATTTTATCTTACATTTGCTCCCGTTTTTCTAAAAACTACAGAAAAATGCAGTAACTGGTTCATGACAGCATGGACTATCCCTAATATCTATATCTATTTTTTTTAAGTGCACTTTTAAAATGGAGGATTGTAAAAGGCATTGTTTCAACTCGATTTATTCCAGTTGGCTTTTCTGGTCAAGGCCCTTAGAGCGTGTATTCTCTTGGCCAAGACTAGAAAGAATGTCATCATCAATATTCTAAACTATTCATCCCAAGTTCTAAATTAGGATCAGGCAGTCTGCCTGAATATACACCAATTCTGAAACCTATTCCAAAGAAGCAATTTTGCAGTGGGCAGAATAACTTCTTTAGGACTGTGTGCAGAAAGCATACCAAGATAAATGAAAGGCTTTGGAAAACTTCTGGTGTGCAACCACATTCAGAGTTTTCACCAAATATTTATTCTGGTGCCTCTATCTCCTTTTATTTCTTTTTTTTTTTAATGTTTTATTTATTTTTGAAAGAGAGACAGAGCATGAGCCGGGGGAGGTGGGGTGGGCAGAGAGAGAAGAAGGCACAGAATCCGAAGCAGGTTCCAGGCTCCCAGCTATCAGCACAGAGTCCGATATGGGGCTCAACTTCATGAACCAGGAGATCATGACCTGAGCCAAAGTCGTATGCTTAGCTGACTGAGCCACCCAGGAGCCCCTGGCTCTTCCATTTCTTTAGCACAGATTTTTGAACATATGGCTTCAGGACATTTTCTCTATCTTTCTGACTCCTTCACCATCTCATATTCCGGTTTTGCAAGTGAAGACATATATGAAAATGATGGGTGGGGATTTTTGCCCTTCAAATATGAGGAAAATTAGAAAATAAAATATACTAACACAGCAAAACTCCTAAAGGACTTACATACAAATCTTGCAATGAACTCTATTGACATACAACGTACAGCAAGCCCCTGGGATTTTGTCCAGCATTATTCTTTCCACAATCCTTTTAGATCACATACAATTATGCCCACATAGAGCTAAAAATAGTTTTAAATTCCGATTAGTATAAAAGCAAGATAAAATGACAGGCATAGTACACTTAGTAAAATAATCAATAGTACCTCATACATCTGTACTTTCAAATCTCCTTGAGAAGAATGATCTATATATACCAGCGTGGATTATTGGCTGGGAAGAAGAAAAGAGGGCCCTCTTTACCCGTGATGAATTCAAAAAGATCATAAGAACATTTGTCTTTAAAAATAAATCCAGTAAACTATACACCACACATTCCATAATCAGGCATATATTTATGATGTGCCTTGACAAAAAGGTGTTTTGTTATGTTTTAATTTTTTAAATATCTTAGCTATGGTTTATTCTTCCATGTGAAATCCACATGGGCCTCTGGGCCTGTGTATACATGCAACCTCATGTTAACAGCACTTATGAGAGTACTTACTATGTATAAAGTCCTAAAATTTTTACAAATGTAAATTTAATCATATTAATTAATATTAAGAACAGTAGGTACAATTCTTATCCTTATTATAGAGATGAGAAAACTGAGCACAGAGAGGTTAAGAGACTTTCCCAAAGTCACAGAGTTAGTAAGTACTGGAATCAAGATTGAAACCCAGACAGTTTGGCCATGATCTTCACCACTGCCTCAACAGGCCATAGCATTTGCTGCCCATACTAGAGACACCTGTTGTTTAGTCTTTCAAAGATTCTTGCCAGTCTCAGTGCCTTTGACATGTTCTCTTTGCCCACAGAATTCTTCCCTGCTGGCACCTTCTCACCATTTCCCTCCGAGCCTAAATGCCTTGTACTTAGGAGATCTTCCCTGTGCCCCCTCTAAAGTTAAGTATCTCTTTTCCATCCTTCTGTCTTTCTGTTCCTTGTTTATATCTCTCTACCATTCATCGCGATTTATAATTAGTTTCTTTCTTGTTTCTGTCAGACTTCCCCACTAGAACATTCTCCCAATGAAAGGACTGCCTATCTTCATCACTGTAGTTTCCCCAAGTACTAAGCACTGTAACTGCCTCATAGTCAAAATCAATAAATATTTGCTGAATAAATGAATATTTAAAAACTCTTTACATAGTCTGAACTAATCGCCTAATTGGGACAACTTTGGGGCTAACTTGAAGCTATGTCCAGGTGCAGATTTAAGAAAAGAGGTTCTGGGTCAGGATTATTTAGAAAGTTTCTAGCATAGTCCATGAATATGGGTCCAATCTCAACACTTTTTAGACATCCTACTTTCTGCAAATGGTGAGGGTCCTGTAACAGCACAGCACCCTGCATCAATGTCCAAATGCTGCCTTGACTCACACCAAACAACTGGTAAATTCAAATATAGAAGTAAGATGCTTGGCTGGAGGGGATCCAATCTTGTAGCCCCTGGCTTCTTGTGCTGCCTACAGATGTATGTTTTTGCCGTAGAGTCTAACTTTTATATAAAGCCTACCTAAAAGTGTGGTGCTATAAAGGCAATTAGGTCCCCAATTATTTCTGTCAACCTCGGAATGATGGTAAAACTAGAAAGTCTCACTTTTCCAAAGTATTGTTACATAATTATCTTATCTGAACTTCCAAACTGAATAGCTGCTAGTCTGGAGTTCCACTGGGCGGAAATTACTGCTAGCAATTACCAGTGTTACAGGTCTTGCCTGAGATCAGAGGTCCCCTTCCCTGGTCTTCAAACCAACACTCTGAAGTAGAGACATTTTTAACTGCAGGGTCTGTTTGTGCTCACAGCGCCCTGCAAAGCCATGCCATCCCTCTGCCTGGGCAAAAGTCAGGCCAGCCCCAAAACAGCACCGATTAACAAGTGACCACCTCAGTTACAGTCATGGCTGGAAACAGATGAGACATTCAAACTGTGTAATTTAAAGAGAATTGAGTAAAGGAATTGTTTACAAAATTAAGGTCAAGGTCTAAGCAATCAAAAAAAAAAATGAAAGAAAGAAAGATGTAGTGCAGTCCTCTAGGACTAGCAACAGCAGGTGCCATTAGCACTCCTAGACATAAAAGGGCAAGAGCAGCCAGTGGTTCCCAGAACCAGATTCCAGAACAATTAGCTGTGGAGGCAGGTATCTGGAGGATGCCATCTGACAGGGAGTTGTGGCCTTCAGAGGGATGCAGACAGCCTGCAGCAGCCATGGCAAGAAAGAAGCAGGGAAATGAATAATCCAACCTTCTCTTAACTCACACCAACCACTGATCCAACCCAAATGGGACCCAAAGTTCTGAGAAATCATGTGATTAAATAATGTGACCACAAAAATATCCCCCACACACACCCAGTTATATCTTACAGCATCGCACAGAAGTGGTTCTTCACAGTACAGACTTTGAAAAAAACTGGAAAAGATGACTTCTGTCATCTCTTCCAGCTCTAGCATTCTATGACTCTGGCCAGTAATGAATGGGAAGGCATAGGACATGCGCATCTAAAAGCCAAGTAATGGCACTGTCACCTTGTGTTAACCAATATTACTTGCAGAATTATAGCCAGTCCCAGGATTCCATTCAGTATGGAGTCCTTGGCCACTGGATTAACAACGTGTGGGGAGGGGGTGTCTTTTTGGATAAAATAGCTGAAATTCATCCAAATTTCTTTTTTAAATGAGGCTGGAGGTTACTGAGAATTCACAAGAACCTATTAATTGCCTTCCCAGAATCATGATTGTGACAAGGAGTTCATACCAGATGCTCCTAAATATAATGAGACTAATTTGTAAATGTTCCCATAATGCACTGACTCTGAAGGAGCTCGCTGTCAGGGGAAAGTTTCTTCTGACCTCAGTTAATGACCTCCTTACATCATGAAGCATGAAGATTGATAGATCTTGTAATTTTATCCCTGTTAATTTAACTGCAGATGCTATTCTTGGGCAACTTGGTGATCACAAGATTTGAAATATTGATAAGAGTCTATAGGACGGCAGTAAAGAAATAGCGGTTTTTAACAGACTGTGAAGGAACTTACAGCTTGTTAAAGAAAACTGGCTGCAGCTCAAAAATGCATGGGAAACTGACAGAGTGGGAAGCATTTAAGATAGAGTCAAGGAAGTAAACCATAAAATTTATATTTATGAAGCCAGCAATACCAAATGAGCAACAGGAACCAATGTGGCTGAGTGTGGAAGAGAAGACATATACACCAGCAGAGAAGCAAGGAATATTAGAAAACTAAAAATGCATGTGTATACTATAATATTTAACCACCAAACATTTGCAACTAAGAACTGTGGAGAATACCTGTGACTTGGTTGCTTTGCCTGGGATGGAGATGGACTGCCCAGCACCTGGGAAGGGTTTTTACTGGTTATCCCTATTTGTCTCCTGCACCCTGCTTCCCTCATTCTGCCCCCATGCTGGCTTCTGGGACATCTGTATATCAGAACTCCCAGTTACCGTGTTAGGAAATTCAATTGCACAATCCACAGGGCTGTGAAAGATAACAGCCTTAGTGAGAAGAAGTCCTGAGTAGAAGGATATACTTTTTGTGCAGAACAAATTTCTTTCAGGCATTGCCATGTGATGTTGTTTTTTTGTCCAAGCTGTAACCCACCCCTAATGTACAGGGGAATTACAATACCCAGGCAAGGGGAAAAAATTGTTCATAATTATCAGATAAATTCCTTGCCATTCTATTGAGATATAAAGTATTATCTCCATCTCAGAAATGAAGAAACCAAAACAAAGAGATTTCAGCACATTTCAGCAATGTGACCAGCCCGCTGGGTTGTGGGGAGTCACCATTGCAGCCCAGAGGGAGAGAACCTGTACATTGTCAGCACTTCTGACGGCTTTACCCCCAAGGACTTGAGAAGGGAAACAAAGCAATTGGAAACAGTACCTTGAGTTCTTCTCTCGTCTCACCATTACCCATTTCTCTTGACTACCCCAACAGTAAGTGGAATTATAAAATAAGTATGGAGGAAAAGGGGAAGAGAGCACTGGCATACAAGTAAAATGGCCACTGGTAGTTACAGAGCCCCAGATCTGTGCTAGGGAGAATCTGGTGGCTGGGGCTTTTTGGGGAAGTGATTTAGATCTGCACAGAAGGGAAGAAATAGAATGACCTCTCCTGAAGTTAGGCATTGTAACACAAAAGCAACAATATTGGACTAAAAGTCCAGTGGGTCTGGAGTCTAACCCCAGCTCTGCTATTCTCAAGGTTTGTGTGACCATAAGCAAGTTGCTAATGTGCCTCCTGCATCTCAGGTTGTTTGCCAAAGAATGGAAGTTCCTTCCCAGTTCTGTCTCCGACCCCTCAAACTCCACTCATAACTGGTTTAAATATATTTAAACCAAATGGCTGAGCAGAATTGAGCTTTTAGAAAGGGTCTCCCTTCACACAGCTGACAAACCAGCTTCCTGTGGTTTCTGTTAGCAGGAAGCTATCCTCAGCAGTATAAGCGCCCTGGATCTCAACCAGTATTTCTCGTTTTTCTAAGTTCTCTGAGATAACTGAGTTCCTGTCTGTCATGATTTGGGGGGGGCGACACGTTGCCTGAAAGGGGCCCAGGGTGAAAGTTCTCACACTTCCTAAAAAATCCAAGACAGGATGCTGTAACATTGAAGAATTCTCAGAAATCCAAAATCCCCCACTGCTATAATGGAGTCCAAGTATCTACTCCATGTACGAGAGCTCACAATAAATACAGTTAATAGACTATTTTTGTCAATCTGTTTTCTTAAAGTTCTGAATGTCTTGGATTCGATATTAAAGGTTTCCTTTGTTCCCTTGTAAAAGACATTGCCTGACAAGCCCAGAGAAAAGTATAGTGACATGTTTTTATAGAACATATCACCAAAGCTTTATTATGAAGCTTGAAGCATTAGGCTTTTGAATATATATTTTAAATAAATAGAAAAGTAATGATGGGCTCCCAACAATTGTAAAATTAGAGGTTCCAACATTATTCTAACAGATGGCATCTTGCTTTGTGTTATCGTGTTTGAGTTAGCAACAGTCTTCATTATACAGAGATATTCTTCATTGTGTGATCTTCATAATAGGGATTAAGGAAAGGATATAAATGCAGTAATTTAGCAGATCTTATTGTTGGAAAGTGCTCATTTACTTCTAACTTGCAGCATGACTCTGTTGCTTAAAAAATGTTTTCCTGCTGTTTTTCAGCAGCAGGGAGAACACAACACATTGTTGTTAAGGTTGTTGATTCTAACTAGCTTTCATTAGGTATAAAAACCCATAAAGAATCAATAAATACTTTGTGTTTTTCTAAAGAGCATTCAAGGGTGGGTACTGTTAATGTGCTCATTGTGTCCAAACAGTATTAGCCCAAGAGAAATAATGAGGAAAAACATGAATAGAAAATGGAAAATACTGTTAGTAATGCTTTCCATGCAATAAAGCATTTCAAGTCAATAACTTGCTTACTACTTACAGGCCAGCACAATATTAAAAAAAATTCCCTTACATAACTGGCCATCTATGTTTAATGGGATTTTCTGTACAAATATTACATGGTCCCTGAAGGAGCTATTAGCTGTTCATGGCAACTGTCCATCTTGATCCTATTCCTCTAAGCTAGCCTTACCCATCCCCACACCACAAAGATAGTGGCCAATTAAAAAAAATGCTATGGCTTCTTCAGCTCTATCTCGGCATTGCCTACTGACCCTGCAAGGCTGATTACAACACAATTGATATGTTATGTGCTCAATAAATGCTTCATGTATAGGAATGAATCGTCTCTAATAACTGTCTCAAAATTGCTTGCTTGTAGTAAAGTTGGGATTGATAAGAATACTATTTGTAGACAGTGGACTGAGACAATAAACTCATTGTTCATTATTCTAATCATTGTTAATATCATCATCCTTTTGAGAAAATGATAAAAATAATGAACTCTCTCCCCAGAAAAATTCACACACACACACACACACACACACACACACACACACTTGCTTTTACATACAATTTTATGTGGTTCCAGAAATCTTTTAAAGCATAGCAGATTCGAGGTTAAGGGTCCCTGACCTTCCAAAGTAATAAAATGGGCCATGAAAATATTCATGAGCAATATTGAGCAAACAATGACAAAATTATTTGCAATGTTATATAATTCACCTTTTTATTAAAAAAATTTTAATGTTTATTTTTGAAGGAGAGAGAGACAGTGTGAGCAAGGGAGGGGCAGAAGAGAGGGAGACACAGAATCCAAAGCAGGCTCCAGGCTCTGAGCTGTCAGCACAGAGCCCGATGCAGAGCTCGAAACCACAAACTGTGAGATCATGACCTGAGCTGAAGTCAGATGCTTAACTGACTGAGCCACCCAGGTACCCCTATATAATTCACTTTTCAAGGATATCCATTGTATGGATCTTACAGGGCATTTGGATTTGGAGTCTGATTATTTGCTTCTCAAAAGTATTTTCCAATCTACCAAAGACAGTAAGTGTCTTGAAGTCAGGAGGTCCATATCTTTGAATCCACAGTCTCTGCCTCATAGCTGACCTTTGGTATATGCTTGGTGTGTGTGCTGGATGAATATATGGTTCTCTTGCCACTTCTGTAAATAGCTATGCTTCACTTAAGTGTTTGCATTTAGGTCATTAAATGCTTGCATAGAAGTGCAAAAAGCCTCTGTCAATTGAAGATTACTCAGAAAAGAAGATAAAGCGCATCTCAAATTGTAATGTGAGTCAATGGGAAAAGTGATTTACTTTACAAAAATGAAATTTATACAAAACTAGTGCATAAATCAAGATCTCCTCTCTCATGAATAATTTGAGTCACCTAGTATAATTTATAGCCTTTGTCATGAAGCCAATTTAAAACCCTATTCCAATTTTAGTATGTCTTCTGTTGAAGCTAGCACAAATACTGATGCAGGAAACTTGTCTGAATTGCATAAATATTTTTCTGGAGTAAGGGATGTGAGCTCTTCAAACACTGGGCATTTTGTTTTGTTTTGTTTTGCTTTTTAGCTCTTTGTTGAGACAAATTTTGAAATCTGCAACATCATTGTCACAAAGAATTCTTGTTATGTGAAGGTTATACATAGCTAGTGGCTCCAACTAAAGATGCAAATAAGATACTGAGGGGAGTAACTTCACTCTTCTGGAAATGCTAGAAAATTCCAACGTCCTGATTTGTGGGGAAATATTCATGAGAAAGGATTTTTCCTACTCCTAGCAGGAAAACCTCATTATGGTACAATCCCCTTTACCAATAAGCCTCTCTGCTTTGAGGTGCCAAACTGATTATCCAGGAATTTAGTTTCCTCTATGTATTAATTAGTTTGCTAGGACTGCTATAACAAAATACTGCAGACTGTGTGGCTTAAACAACAGAAACTTATTTTCTCCCAGTTGTGGAGGCTCTAAGCCCAAGACCAAGATGTCAGCAGATTTGGTTTCTCCTGAGGCTTGCAAATGGCCATCCTCTTGCAGTCTCTTCACATGGCTGTCCCTCTGCCACACACCCTAGTGTCTCTTCCATTTCTTATGAGGACATCAATCCTATTGGATTGGGGGCCCACCCTAAACAGTGTCATTTTACTTAATCATTTCTTTTAAAGAGTGTAACTCCACCTACCATTACATTCTGAGGAACTGGGAGATTAGACTTCAACATATAATTTTAGGGGAGAGGCACAACTCAGTCCATAACACTCTGAACTCCAGGAATCTGGCAGCTTGACTTCTCATGCTCCTGTCTTCACAGATCACCTCTGGCTAAGCCTACTGTCCCAAAATCAGGTTTAGCATGACTTCTTTCTGATTCCAGGGTCCATGGTGTCTCTGAAGCTATTAGTTACTTCCACTTACTTTTCTACCACTGCCAAAGTAACCAGGGGCGAAAAAAGAGTTCTATGTAGAATTCTGAGTCACTTGCTTATTCTACTGAACGCTGTGTGTGTGTGTGTGTGTGTGTTCTTCTTGACATAGAAAACAAACCTCCAGTTCCTTGTTTAAATGTAAGCATCAATAAATCTGTCACAGTTTCTCTGACATTGGCCATAGAAACTTTTTTTTAGATATGTCTCCCCGAGCAAGGGAAAGAAAAGCAAAAATAAACTATTGGTATTACATCAACATAAAAAGTTTCTGCAGAGCAAAGGAAATAATCAACAACAAAAAAAGACAACCTACTGGGGGCGCCTGAGTGGCTCAGTCGGTTAAGCGTTCAACTTCCACTTGGGTTGTGATCTCACGGTTGGTAAGTTCGAGCCCCACATCGGGCTGTGGGCTGACAGCTCAGAGCCTGGAGACTGCTTCAGATTCTGTGTCTCCCTCTGTCTGTCCCTCCGCTGCTTGCACTCTGTCTCTCACATTGTCTCAAAAATAAATAAACATTAAAAAAAAAAAAAAGACAACCTGCTGAATGGGAGAAGATCTTTGCAAAGGATATATCTAATAAGAGATGAATATCCAAAAAATATAAAGAACTTATACAACTCAACACACACACACACAACAACAACAACAAAACAAATAACCCAATTTAAAATGGTCAGAAGACATTAATAGGTGTTTCTCCAAAGATGGCATCCAGATGGCGAACAGACACATGAAAAGATGCTCAATATCACTCATCATCAGGGAAATGCAAACCAAAATCACAATAGATATCACCTTGCACCTGTCAGAATGGCTAAAATCAAAAACAGAAGAAACAACAAATGTTGGTGAGGACATGGAGAAAAAGGAACACTCGTGCAATGTTGGTGAGAATGCAAACTAGTGCAGCCACTGTGGAAAACTGTATGGAGGTTAAAGTTAAAAATAAAACTACCTACGATCCAGTAATCACACCACTGGGTAAATACCCAATGAGTACAAAAACACTAACTTGAAAGGATATATGCACCCCTATGTTTACTGCAACATTATTCACAATAACAATTATGGAAGCAGGCCAAGTATCCACTGATAGATGAATGGACAAAGAAGGTGTGGTATATATAAACAATGGGATATTACTCAACCATAAAGAAGAATGATATCTTGCCATTTCCAACAACATGGACAAACCTAGAAGGCACAATGTTAAGTACAATAAATCAGTCAGAAAAAGACAAATACCATATGATTTTACTCGTATGTGGAATTTAAGAAACAAAACAAATGAACAAACCAAGAAAAAATGAGACAAACCAAAAAATACTCTTAACTATGAAGAACAAACTGATGGTTACCAGAAGTTGGTGGGTGGGGTATGGGTGAAATAGGTGACAGGGATCAGGGGTACACTTACCATGATGAGCACTGAGTAATGTATAGAATTGTGAGAGAGAGAGCAAGCATGTGAATGTGAGTGGGGAGGAGGAGGGGCAGAGTGAGAGAGAGAGAGAGTGAGAGAGAGAATCCTAAGCAGGGTCCATGCTCAGTTTGGAGCCAGATTCAGGCCTCCATCCCACAACCCTGGGATCATGACCTAAGCTGAAATCAAGAGTCAGACGCTCAACCAACTGAGCCACCTAGGTGGCCCATGGAATTGTTGAATCAGTATATTGTACACCTGAACTAATATAACACTATATATATATAACTAATATATAACACTATATTTAACACTATATGCTAATTATACTAGAATTTTTAAAAAAATAATAATAAATAAGTAATTCACAACAATTCCATTTACATTTGTGTATAACTCAACCTTAAGAACAGAACTGTGGAAGAAATTCCAACAAAAGCAACCAAAAAGGAAGAGCCAAACAGAAGGGAAGAGAACAGTGAGAGAACAACGTCAAAGGAAGAAGGAAAAAGGAGATTCACATGCTGCACAGGCACCTTGAAGGATGTTCACCAATGAAAGGACACAGAGTTTGGAAATTAAGAAATCGCTGATCATCTTAAGAGCAGTTTCAGTGGAGCAGAGTGGAATTTGGCAAGCCAAAAACAGTTGGTTGAGAATTTAGTAAGTAGTAATTAACCAGAATAGTGAGTATCAAACAATATTTTCAAGACACAGAGAGAAGTAAGACAGTAAGCAGCTTGAAGCATGGCCGGTAGGACATGAAGCACCAAGAAATGAGTTTGTAAAAAAGGGTGAACATGGTTGTAGGTTCGGGATGGGGAGGAACTGTAAAGAAATTGAGGATTAGATGAAGAGAGAATATAACAAATGGAGAAAAAGACTGTCCCAGGGATGAAGCACAGACTAGGACATACTAGGAAAGTGTATGGAAGACTCGATAAAGAAAAAATTTCACATCAGGGGAGAACAGTTGTCAGCATGGTAACAGGAAAGACATCTGAGCTTTTCCTGGGCCTGGTAACACCGGGTAATTTTAGCAGCTCCCATTCAATGACCATTTGATACGAGACACGCCATGCTTCAGATGGCAGCTGGGGGAAGGAGGCCTTTTGGGAACTGGACTCATCTTCAAAACATCATTCTGCTGAAAAATTAATTAAGCAAAGAGTCAATTCACCAACTTTATCAGTTTATTTGTAATTTCTTTCTCTTAACTGTAAGTTTACAGCAATTAGTACTAGATGAGATTTTACAGATATTTGAAGATGTGGGAAAAGTTTTGGTTGACTGATTTTCATTTTGTTCTTTATACCACCATTTTAAGGAATATTTAATCTGTCAAAAGCAAAGCATCATGGAGTGCTTTAATCTATTTATGAATATATGTGATATTCAGAAAAGTATATTTAAATACCATAATCAAATCTCAGTGTTTCCTATGGAGTTTTAGGTTATGTACCTAAAACTAATATACCTTATTCCCTTTGCTTTGCCTACTGTTTGCCCCATTTGAGACCCTTTTGCCAAAATACTAAGTAGAAGAACCCACTCACATTGTTATTATAGCAATTAGGAGCCAAAATTTTGTATGTAATGCAGTTGCTCTTATTACTTCACAATTACTTTCCCTCCTAAAACAAGGACAGTATCCCCACGATGCAAAGGATCAATGAACCTGTCAGCTATTGAATAAAACTCATCACAAATAATTGTCCTTTGTATTTGTGCATCCAATGCCATCACTAAAATTTCTGCTGTGGTCTTCAAAACCTAGAATTTTTTAAAAATATGTCCATGTCCATCATTTAGTGCATAGCTGTGTTACTTGGGCTCTTTATGACTGCTGCAAGAGGCAAGTTCAGGATTTGCTGCAAGGGTACTGGGGACCTAGGGTAGCATTAGCTACAACGTCACGAGGTGGGAGTGGTGGGGGGGACCTGTAATTCCAAGACCAAGATGCATAATCAGCTCCACAGAAAGATCATTGGAGCCCAGGAGAGACCTGAGCAGCACTTATAACTAACATATTATCTGATCTCTCTATCACAATTTTGTATTTTGTATTTAGATTTAGATTTAATGTAGCTCAAATCTGAAGTCCTAATCACACAGTCCTTTAAAATAATCTTATCTCAGCAGTTCCACTTTCTTTCTCATCTTTGAATGGTTTCAACCTTTCCTTTTCCTGCAACTGTCAACAAGTCTTTGCTTTTGGATGTTTTACAGGGGAGCATAAACATTCATTTCCTAAACAAGCACCAAGACATATTTTATTTAGGCTTAAAAACTACTTCTCGCTACTGAGAGAATAACAAATTGGATTATATACGCAAATTTATAGAGTCCTTTGGGGATGGAAGAGGGTACCTCTTGACCCATCCATTTCGATCATGGGCCTCATAAGGAGTCTGGTTCATGGCCCAGAACCGGAATGCTGGACCACCACACCCATAATGTCAGCCACAAAGTATGTAAATAACACAGTTCTCCATAGTGGTGAAAAACTGATATAAGGTCTCCCAAGTTTAAGTTCTGGTCGCTAAGATGTTCATATAACTTAATACTAATATCTGACATGTTATTTAATCTCTTTCTGCCTTTGTTTTATCTTTCATGAAATCAGGTGAGAATTGGATGAGTGTGTGTGTGCATTACATATATATATATATATATATATATATATATATATACACACACATACATGCATATACACACATACACACATTTATATACACAGTTGGCACATAATATACACTCATGTTAGTGGTTTTGTACACACTAGAAAAGTCTCTAGATCACAGCTTAAGATCATACAACTTAAGTTCTTCCCTTCTTGCTTTTCAGAAGGCAAATCTCAACAGTTGAACTCAAATTAAATGCTATTATTTCTGTGATACATAATTTATTCAATGATTCAAGGAATATTTATTGAGTCATGCTCAATAAATGTCATGCTTTGTACTGAATGGTAATAAAATGTAGTGAAAAATAAAATGGTACAGTCTCCACCCTCGAGGAGTTTACAGTCTAGAAAGGAGGATTTCAAACTATAAATAAAGCACAATTAGAATTCATGTGATGGATAAAAGATTGGACACAGTTGGGCCAGACTCAAAGGAAACACAGATTTGCACTAGCAGATCTGCTGACCAACTATCCTCATATCCTGGGACACCCCTCAGTCCCAGGTTTGCCTAGGACTGAGAGGTGTCCCAGGATAGGAGACTTTCAATGCTAAAACTGGGACATTCCCAAGCTAACCAGGACAGCTGGCTCTCCTCCTAACAGGGAAGTCCCACAAAGGCAGGTATCTGCTTTATACTCTGGAGCATCTCCAGTGTGAGCCCCTAGGAATGGAGTACAATGGTTAAATATGGGGGTACTCTGGGGTCAAACAACACGTGCTCAAAGCCAGATTCCACTCACAAGCTGTGTAACCTCAGACACTTTATTCTTTCTCTCTGAGTCTCAATTTCCCCAAAATAGTGACATAGTTGATAAGTCGATGATAAGGATTAAATTAAAAATTAATATAGAGAATTATAAGGATTAAATTTTTAAAAATGGATACAAAGCTTTCTACACACTGCCTGGCACACTGTCCCATTAATTTTGCTACTAATGGCCACTAATTTTGCTACTTTGTAGACCCTCAACAAATATTTGTTGCATGAGCATATAATTGCATATACTTTGACAATTCTATCATGTTTCTGACAGTTACAAGTGTGTTTTTCCTTTGGAAGTTGGGTATGGAGTAATGAATATGACACCCCCTCACACACAGCCCACCACATGCATCTCAGACCACTCCTCATCACAGCTCTCCTTACACCTTTCTACATTCTTCTGGATCTGGTCATATTCCTTAGGAGTCTCTACATCCCACCAAGGCATGTCTTAAGCAGAACACTTCATTGTCCTGGTAATAGACAGAGTTACATTCTCTCCATCCCTCCCTAACCCTCAGCCCACCTCCTCAGGATGTCTGGTCTACCTTGTAGTCATTACTACTGTTAACATGGGAAATATTTGGTTGACTCAGCCAGGATCCAAGGAGTGAGCAGAAAGTTCCCTTCAGGAAACTCTCTCTCCCTCTCAGGAGAGGACCACTTGTACTCTTTCAAGGGTGTGCGGAAATGTACAGCCAGGAGCCAGGTCACATCTAATCTCTTAGGAGAGAGAGGTTGAGTTTCATCGGGAAGCAGGTTGACCTTGAACCAAACCAAAAATATCAATATGGCAAGGGGTTCACTGTCTAAATGAAGCAGCCAATGTGTATTATATAAAGAGTAATTCTAACAGGAAGCATTTTAGCTTCCAAAATAAAAGATTTCTAGACTCCTAGGAAAATGTAGGAAGTATAGAAGGAAAGACTTAGAAAAGTACAGAAAATACATTCATAATGCCCATGATTTTTCAGAGTTCTTCTAGGAGCATGTTAAAACTATCCCAAAATTCTGCAACCACACCAAAACTCTGATACCACCCTTTGGAATCTCATCCTCCTACACAAACGTATACACACACCCTATGAAAGTCACTGGTGTTGCAATCCATGCAATATGTGTCTCATTTATGAAGAGTGATTCCAATCGGAAAGCAAAACAGGGATTCAATGACTGATAGAATGCTGGACTAGGAGACTAGAGATGTTAGTGTCAGCCCAATCCATTTGTGACTATGGCAAATCCTTTACTTCTTTGTTCTTCTGTTGCTCTAGCTCTAAAAGGATCATGGCCATCTCTGTCCATTTCTCCTGCATAGGGAATTCATAAAGAGAAATAAGATCAAATGCATGGAGGTATTCTTCAGAATAGAACATATGCATACCTTATATTATTAATAATAAAAATTGGATTCAATAAGCCTGTTTTAAACAAAAGGCCAGGCAAGGGCAATTCCTCTGTAATAATGCCAGTCTTTTGTATCATGTAGACTTTGGAAATGTGAAGATATTTTGAAGCAATAGGAGGTGACTGTATAATCATTCTCTGTTAAATATTTTCAAGAGCCTTGCTCAAGTTAGTTTTAACTTTATTTAAATAATCAGTCAGAGCTTTAACACAGATATTAATTTTAAAACTCCCTTTCTATAGTAGATATTATATAAGCTTATTCTTCCTTTATAAAGCATTCAGTGCACATTGAGAGAAACAAGTAGTTTCTGATTATAAAGCATATTGAAAAATACAACTATCATCAGATAGTGTATGTTGGATAAATAACACTCAATCATGTGAGTCAGCCAACTACTGTGGATACAAACACATTTTTTGAGTCATGCTGGCTATTAATCAGTGGTAACACCAATGAACAGAATGAAAAATTTCACCCCAAACTGACTGTTGAAGTGTTGCACATAATATTGCCCATTCATTCTCCATGTAATTAGTCACACTGCCAGCTTTGATAAGGGGGTTGGGTTTCCTATATCTTTTCTGGTTTCTTGTGTACTGAACAGAAATTGCATTTGCTTTCACTTCTGCTTGTGATTGGAAACTTTGCTGACATGAATGTCACACCTGGAATAACAGGTGGAGCTGTGCTCTCAGTCTTTGATGAGCATATCAGTCCAGTAACAAGCAAACACTGTCATCAATAAGAAGTACACACTTCCGACTCACTGTGCCTGATAGCATTCTTTAGAAAAATGTCAGCAGTAAGGGGTCAATATCTTAATCTTACAGAAGAAAAACCCAACTTACCACCTGGCTGTGCTACTTAGATCTGCTACCTATTCATGTCCAGGTTCCTACTAGTTTGCTCTCTTGAGTGTTAGAGATCAGACAGAATTAGCAATTGATCAGTAATTATTGACAGGGTGTCCTTGAGCTGAGCTGATTTTGTCTATGTGGATTTTGATTTGACTCCCCTGTGACATAAGATACTTTTCATACTCTCAAAGAGATTATGATCTAGTGAAGAAGTCAAAACAAATATTTGGAAAATTAAAAGACCATGCAAATTGTAATAATACGGCTGAAGTGTAAGAATTGTCTAAAGACAGTAACTGAATAAATACCAAATGAATGATATTAAGGTCAGTGGTTTAGAAACAGTGCTCCAGGTAATCCCAAGTATTCAGGTGGGGGGAGCTCCCAAGGCAGCAGCAGAAGAGAAGAGAAGCTCCAAATGAGTAGGACTTCAGCCAAGCCCCCTTCCACCCCATCCACAACCTAGATTCTACCTCCGCCAGAGTAACTCTTGTGTTTGTTTTTTGTTTTCTGGGGTTTTTTTTAACTTTTTATAGTGGAAATTCACATACAATTTCATATCAAGAAAGGGATTCAGATTTGTTTTTTTAAAAGCCATTGATATATTTTTAAATGCTATGAATTTCAAAATTGCATAGTGTAATCACTAGTGTGTTTTCAGTAGGTTTTCTTGGTGGAAGAGAACAGAAGACTTGCCAGATGAAGAAGATTTGGATAGTCAGATGGCTTCCAGTTTAGTGGTTTATATAAAAACATTAAGATACTTAAACAGGTGGAAGTCCAAAGAGCTGGACTAAAGTTAGAGGACAATGCCACTTGTCCATAGGCTGTAGTGCAAGACAGTGAGAGAGAGGAGCCATATCACGATCAACACAGTCATCATTTCATTAGAATAATCCATGTACACACATACAGGGTAGATATAAGAAAGCTCAGAGAAGAGAAGAAGGTTTCCCAGTAAAGAGGCAGAGACCTGAGCGGCTCTATACGGAGTTAGTGTGGGTGGGACTCCTGGCCCATCTAAGGCAAACATAAGAGCTAGATCGGTTTCAGAAGTTAAAAGCAAGAGTCCTGGCTTGCCAAGAAACACTAGAAAAGTGAAATACAAGGACTAGGTCCTCTTCTCCCCCAAATCCTTTAGCCTTGAATAAAGTAAGCAGCAGAGAAAGCTCTAGAAAATGTCTTGATTCCACTTCTGCCTTCAGCTGACCTTTGAACCTAGCAACCAGGAGATATCAATTCTGCTTTTTTGTCTAAAGAGACGGAGTTGTAGGAAGTCAGAAACATTCCTCAGCACTTACAGCTAACAACAGAAAAATTGGTGTGCATTGTCTGAACACAAGTGATATATTTTTCGAAATTACACAAATAGAACTAAAGAATATTCAAGCACATCATAAGCATTCTTGGGCTACAAGCACAAAACATGGATAATTCAAGCATAAAAAATTACTAGAAGAATACCAGAGTGTCTTGCAGAATTAAAGATGAGGAACAAGGATTGGGAAGGGCAGAACAGGGCCGAGATGTGGGGACTCTCAACAGCAGAAGTCTAAGGAGCCCCCTCTGTAGGGGCTGCCTTTTGGGGTTTCCACCTGCTTCCATATCTGCATGATATGGAAGATTTACTTTTGCAGATTCTCCAAAAAGAACAGCTAGCTGTTACCAAGGAGTTTTAATCTGTGGTGCAGTCACCTATAGCAAAGAGAAAGGGTAAGTGGAGCTGGAGCAACTCTGTGAGCGGTGACGCCTCCACAGTGTGCAACTATTGCATACACCATTATTCCCTGGTCTAGGAGTCATGGGAGAAGCCATCTATGGGGTACTGGAATCCAATGAACTTAGTCAACCAAATATAGTAGTCATGATGGCCGCCATTTTGAAAAACAGAAATAAAGCAAGTTGTTCTGCTTTGAACTATTTAGTAGAGCCTAATATTAAAACGAGTGCTCCTCCAATGGGTTCTTATGACAGTGTTTACCCCACTATTGTACATACTATTATAATTACCTGTTTACCTTTGCCCCCACCCCACAGACTAGAAGCATCTCAAATATAGGGGCTGTTTCCTGCTCACATTTGCATTTCATCTATTAGGTGATCAATAAACATTTCTTACATGTAGGGAAACCATGCCTGTCAGACTCAGCATGGGCATAACTATTGGTCAGGAAAGGTATGTGTTCTTCAGGCAGAGGTTGTGAGTAAAATAACAGTAGATTACTGGAAGATGAGACCCTTGATCCAAGATTCATGCTGTGACTGTGGTTGGAAGGCTAATTAGAAATCAGGCAATACAGTCAGCTTGTGGGAGGCAGACCTCCACAGCACAGGCTGAAGCAAATGAGCCCTTGGAGGTAGTCCTGGTCCCTCCCCATCCTGGCTCCTAAGGTAAAGCCTGGCTGATCTTATTAAACGTTTGGGCTATTGTCTCCCAACTGGTTCTGCAACATCATATGCTGGGTCCTCTTCTTCTTCTTCTTCTAAATATTTGTCCTAAAATGGGAGAAGTAAATGTGGAGGTGCTATGTGATTCCCTTGCATCCTCTACCCAAAGAGAGATAATTTAATATTTTATTTTCTGTATAAACCATCCATAAACTGTTCATGTAAAGCCTGATTTCCAGGCAATCTGATTATGTCTTCTACTTCCCAAGGGGGTTTCTTCCACTCTACTGGTGAGAAGCTTTCCTCTTGTTAATCAAGGATCATGTTAATCATACCCCACCCCCACAGATGGAATTGAATAGTAGCAAAACCATCTCTAGTCTGGCTACCACTGAGGCCCACTAGAGACCACGGCTTCTTTGAAGAACGTTGCCAATATAGCTGACACTTCCCCAAATACTAACAAATCTCCAGGTCATCAGTGATCATTCTCAGAGTTAACAGATCATGTATCCTTGTGGATCACACATCTACTCAGAATTTTTCTGAGATAAAAGAACATGGATTATAACACTGCGAGCTCTTTATGCAACTTCTTAACAACTCTGTTCATGCTAATTAATTGCCAGCTCTTTGGAATATGATCAAAACCAAAGTCCCCTAGTGGCCAGGATGAAGGTCCACAGCTGATGCAGAAAACAGAGAGCCCAGAAGAAATTTCATCTGTCCTGGCAAGGAAACACAAAGAGAGAATCTGGGTCAAAAAGCAGACAGCTTCTACAGTGACATTTGCATCAAAGAAAAGGCTGAGAATATTATTAACTATAGAATAAATACATAAAATGTAACAATATTTGAAACCAAATAGCAACTCTGTCCTTTAAAAAAAGCATTATATTGCTTTCTTGGGAAGCATATATCTAAAATTACAATAATTCAGATTGCTTTCACTCAGAAACATTTTGTTAAAAGATTGCCTTACATCATATTTGAAAAACATAAGCAGACTTTTACCAAATATAGAAACAAAGACCATAAACTGAAAATAGAAGCCAGAAGACAGACTCAGTGGAAACTACAGAAATATTAACATTGTATTAGATTTGGCAGTGAAGAAATAGAAATATATCGGATTTACTACCTTTACAAAAGAATAAAAAATTAGGTGAAAAAAATATTCAAACTATCAGAAATAGCAAGACACTTTTTGGCAATACGTAAGGAAGAAGATTTATTTAACTTTGGAGAGGGTTGGCAGAAAGGGACTAAAATGAGAAACAATAATACCACATATTAACTTTGTTCTTAAACATCTACATTTAATGTATCAACTTTGGCTGTTGTTATATGCCTTGGCAATTCAATAAAGTTACTGGAATGGAAAATTGAAAATTTTTATTGTGATATTTCCAATTTCTCCACTAGTGGAATAGTTTAATAATAAGCCATTGCATATGCTTTCAGCATTCTCATTAAAATGAGTGAGCTACCATTTTTCTTTCTATTCCTAGTTATCAGCAACTTTATTTACCAGTGCATATTAGGTAGGACACAAAGCTCAGCTAACCATTTGTGGTTATAGTTTCTGAACAAGCAAGTATTACCTATTGCAAAGGCATAAGGTTTTAAAGCTGGAAGGAATCCTAAGTGGTTTCATATTCCGTATTTCTTAGTATCAATGAAGAAACTGAGGCTCAGAATGATTAAGTAACTTGTCCCAAGTCAACAGCTAGTCAATAGCTGAGTAGATGTCATCCTTCTAAAATGTTGTATTACAGTAGACTACCCTAGAATCCAAATTATCTCAGGAGTAGCCATTGAACATAGGCCTACAAATTCTTGTCTGGCAAAAAAAGAGAAAAAAAGAAACAGCCAAGGAGGATACTTAATTTATTAAAAGTCTACTTCAGCCTCTACCTTTACTTGGAATGGTTATTTTTCTTTTAGCTTTTATGAATCTGCCCCCAGTTTTTACATGGTTTAATGTTTTATAAAATGTCTCTCTGCTTTCACACATCAGAGTCATGCAGAATACTGATGACTCCCTAATTTGTAAGGTGATCTCTTCATAAAGCTGTATTAATTCCTTCGTTGGTCTTTGCAGAGTAAATCTACTTATAATCTGGTACCTGCAATTAAGTTGCTCATATAACAATTTATTTCCCTTTTAAGCAACAATCTGGGCACGTTTCTTTGGCTCAAGCACTACATAAACATTTATATTAACTATTAACCCTCCTGAGGCAATGGACTTGATGGAAACAGGAGCAGAGTGGAGCTGAAAGAACCAGGGGTGGATCCAGTTCTCAGTCTGGTTGCCAATAAGCCATGTGGCCTTGAACAAATCATTTATCTTCCCTGAACCTTTCACCGTGTGTAAAATGTATGAGGTCATTTTTATGACCCCTAAGATCTAAAACCCTGCATTTCCAAACTGATCATTTTTAAGCCACCCTTAACAATAATTATTATGTTTACACCCTAAGCTTCCATCCCGTTTACTTCCATGCACCTGATACATATTTCAGTCCTACCATTGAGAAAAGTAAATAAACTGCAACAAAATGTGACGTCTCCCCTACTATGCTGTGAACTCCATAAAAGGTTAATTCATTTTTATAGGCTTAGTGCCTGGCAGACTTGAAATTCTATGAATGTTTGATATATGGATGGATGGATGGATGGATGGATGGATGATTGCCACAGCATAGCAGTAAGGAGAACTTAAGTATAAGTTTACATTGCCTCTGTAAATAGCCTAAAGATCATTGTCCTGAACCTCATCAGACACTTACATGTAAGTTTACTTTTTTACAGCATAATGCTCATAGTACATCTCTTATACATGATCTCTTCTTGCCTAATCTTAGCCTGTTAACTTCCCTTCTTGATGATAAGCTTGTTGAGAGCAAGAGATGTGTCTAATTCGTCCAATTCAGTACCTATTCATTGCACTTACGCATAAGACTTTCATCAATTTAGCTAGTTAAATGAATTTTAAAATTAGTTTCAGTAGAATAGTAGCCAAATAAAATAAATGATACATTTTGTATCAAAGTATAAATCTTTTTGGGGGTGGGGGCAGAGGTTTGGAGTGAATTATCTGGGATGATAAAATTGTGACTTTTTTGTCCTTTTACCTTTTATTAATCTCAAAATTTCACCCCCCTATAAAAATCATTCATTCTTAGTGACTTTATTTTGCTTCATATATGGTCAGCTCGTAATTAACATAATATAATTAGGTCTAATGTAATCTAGGAAGATCTCACAGGAGAGGAAGCATGAAGAACCCTTTATTCAGCTGCAATTCAAAAAAAAAAGTCATGGTAGAGAGGTATTTGCATGGTTTCAGTTTATATGAAATCCAGTGGCATTGCAAAAGTATTCCCCTGACCTTGCATGCAAATCATCTCCACGTTGCTTCAATAGATTCTTTGTCAAATGTTAAGAGTCCACACTCCAGAATGATGCAGAATAGCAACAGCATATTGACTCCTGGTGGGATGTCCTACCCTCTTTTGACTTATTATCATGTGGATTATAGGATGTTTACTTTAGTAAGATGTCGTTCTGTTCTCAGATGGATGCCCATTTCTCTGGTCAAAGGAGGATTTCCATGCAAGCAGTTCTCCTTTTCAGGCAACATAAGTTCCCTGATTGCTATCTCATCACTTTCAGATTCACAATGTCATTCTGGCATAAACAATGTATATGAACACATACATAAAGTTAATATTTTCTAACTCAGTTTTTTAATAGTCATCACAATCCTAATTATGCTATTAATCCATTATAATTATACTCATTATTACAAATATGATTTGTTCATGGGGATCTTCATTATTGTAAGCAGTACATTACTGTTATAAATGTTATCAGTAAACCATAACTGTTAGAAACACTCTTAATGTATTTATTCTTTGTTTTATCAGGTCCCACATAATCCACATGGGCATATTTATGTCTATATAAACTTCAAAGGAACCAGATAATCTCTTACTCCCCAAAAATTACTGTCATGTTAATAAAAATAATAGCTGAGGCTTATGGAGCACCTGCCATGTGCCGACACTAAGTGTGTTAACACAGATAATTTCATTAATGTTCCAGGATCCTATGAGGTAAAAGCTTATATTAGCCCCATTTTACAGATAAGAAAACTAAGGCTTATACAGGTTAAATAACCACTCAAATGTTTAGAGCTAATAAGTGATGGAGATAGAACTGGAACCCAATTTCACTTCAGATTACTGTTTGGGATAGCAGATGAATCTGCTCATCTATTTGTGTAATTATTTCTTTAACTTTAAGTTTGCATGTCACTTTTAAATTCTGTCTTAAAACCAGAAGTATATACAGAGTTCAAGTTGAAATGTTTGCAATAGGAATTACAGGCTATCAAAAATATAATGAATATTATTACTGCAAAATTAGCAAATACAATAAATCAAAGTAGGAGAACAATGCAAGTATTATATAATTATCAGCATAGTTTTCTGTGAATGTGCTGTTGACTGATTAATTTTACAATTAGTAAACTTATTAACTGGGTACCTTAGCAGTTTTTTTTCTTTTCAGTGTGTAAGGTTTAAAGTTCAATTTCTTTCCACAAAGATTAAAGATTTTCCAGCTGCCAAAAGATAATAAGGCAAAAATGATTAAAAGTAAATTTAACCACAAAGGTTTTGATAGTACCACATTCCATCCCATCCATTTATGAATTGATTTTTGTAAAAAAGCAAATATGTAAAATCTGATATTCATCGTTCCCTTTATTATTTTCCATTTGCTGTAGTCCAATTAGTATCACATTCATAAGGATCATGTGCATAAAATAGATATGAAACCACATTCCCTCTGAAAGTTTAAAAGCATTTTAGAAAATATGCCTAACACATTATCTTAATGAAGACAGCATACAAATCAGAAATGTTTCCTGGCTTTGTAACCTAAAGCCAAAACAATATGAAACTTAAGAGCTTTCAAAACTATGAAATCTAAAAAGTTTAAATATTTACACTGGGAAGCCAATAAGTACTTTGAGAATATGAGAATTCACCCAGATAGCCTTTAGAACAAAACAACACATTGTGATCCATTTTAAAACTGCTGCTGTATTTACAAATCAAAAGCTTACTGAGGGTTGTCATATTCAAGACCTTATAAAGCATACTCCATGGAAAGCGCCCTCAAAGAGCTATCTTTTGAACTCTCAGGTTTATTTTGTCTGTTTTTAATTATGAAAATAAAACAGACACCTGTTTCACAATATTTAAAGAAAGAATTAGTATTTCTTAGCCTATTTTTTTATTACACAAAAATCCAGGTGGACATATCAGAACCAAGAACTCAATTTTTCATCTAGAATTCCTTATACTCAGATCTTCTGAGGCCTATGGGAATACTACATTTTTATCTGCAAAACCATCTACTAAACTTTCCTTTCAATTAAAATAGAAATGATACATAGCAAAAAGGGTGATTACATGAGTACACTTTTAAGAGGCATATTGCTTTTAAAAAGAAACTGAAAATGGGGAGCAAGGATGACACAGTGACTGCTATGAGCTTAGGGTCCGTTAGAGCCAGACTCCAATCCTGGTTTTGCCACTGACCAGATACACCGCCTTGACTAAGTCATTCGACTTGATTAAACCTCAGTTTTCCTCATCCAGAAACTAGGCATAATTATGCTAATTCCCTAATAACACTGCTGTGAAGGTCAGGTAATATAAGCAAGCATTTAGCAGACTCTTAGAAACAAAGCACATATTCAATAAATGGCAGTTAGCCTCACAGTTAGAAAAGAGGTAAACAACAGGTAAAAGTGAGATGTCATTTGTCATGGATGCTGCAACAACGCAAAAAAAAAAAAAAAAAAAAAAAAAAAAAAACATAACAGAAAGCAATTAGACGGCCGTTTCTATTTCCCTGGTGTGTTAGTGTAAAACAACGAAGCTTGGGCTGGACTAAAGAAGGAAATGCAAGTATCTTTCTTCACCACAAGCCATGCAGTTAGGAGATGGGCAATGAGAACTTGACCTAACAAAGAACCACATGCTCTGAGGAAACTGTGGATAATTAACTTGTTAAATAATTCACTGAAATCAACCACTTGTCATGCTGTCAACCGCTTGGTCACGGCTGAAGAGGCTGTGTAAAACAATGATGCTTACAATTCAAAACTCGTACAAAATTCCTTACTTGAAATGACCTCAAAGATCTTATTACAAGATTGAAATTAGGGTTACACCATGGCACACAGGTTTAAAAAGGGGGAAATGACAGTATCTTAGTCATTGCTTTATACCTAAGATTAACTATAAGAATGAAACACATAAAACTCCTCTTGTAAATTAAAAAAAAAAAAGTTAAATATCAGTAATCTCATATGGCTCAAACTAATTTTCTGGGGTTTTTCATGACACATCATTCTAAGTTCAGGGTAGCTTTGCCAGTCTACCATAGCAGGATGTGGACTAGCTTCAACCTTTTCAGAGTCCCTGAAAAGTGGGAAGGTTAGGCAAAATCGCAAACACAAACCCAATTTTCTACAGGAAGTTAAAGAATATAAGTAAGGTGACATTATGAAAGTAGAGTCGGCTATGTCACATCTGCATTAAAAATATTTTTTTTCCATGCAATCCTTGAGTACTCCACCAATTCTCCAGGGGCCAGTAATCCAATTTTTACAATATAAATTGACACAAGTTCCAAGGCCTTCTTTTGAATAATATTGAGCTCTGAGCTAAATCCCTGTTTAAAAAAAAAATTCAATTTCAGGGACTAATACACACAGCTAGTCCACACTAAGATCAGATGCCTCACTCACACAGGTGCACTCACTTCCAGGCATACTTGCAGGTCGGTATGACCATGTGGGTAGTTCTGGCCAATGAAGTGTGAAAGAGACAATGAGTATCTTCTCAGTGCTAGAAGAAAGCAAAAGGCCTATATGGTTTTCCTTACTACACCGCAATAATCAAGGAGGTCTTGAATTGAGATTACAGAGGCGCAAGATCAAAAGAGCTTGGATTGCCAAGGCACCTCAGATGGGATAACTGCCACAAAGAGTCAGACAAACCCAGTGGGTCCTTGTTTGAGCAAGAAATAAACTTTTATTGTGTTAAGACATTGAGAGTTTGGGGTCGTTTGTTACCACAGAACAGCCTAATGTAACCTAACTGGCAGAAACAATTTTGGAACTATCTGTAACCTGCCAGAGCAAGTGGGCTCACCCCTGCAGAGCCATCACACATCACAGCTGGATCTGGTAACAGACCAGACCTCCCCTGCACCCAATCACAGTTATACATCTCAGCTACGCCCTGCCAAGCCCCACAATGCAGCCCCAGGCGACAGTCCCACCTAGCCCTCCTGCTGCTCCACAGCAGACCATTGGGCACAGTGGACACAGAAGACAACATCTGAGTGCCCAGCTCTGATGATCAGAAGGGATTGCACTCCTGGGCTCCATGCAGTATCTCCTACACAAGGCTACTCCTCTAAGACTCACAGAAGTGGCGTGCACGTGGGTGGCTCAGTCGGTTAACCGTCCGACTTCGGCTCAGGTCATGATCTCACGATCCGTGAGTTCAAGTCCTGCATCAGGCTCTGTGCTGACCACTCAGAGCCTGGAGCCTGCTTCAGATTCTGTGTCTCCCTTTCTCTGCCCCTCCCCTGTTCACACTCTATATCTCTCTCGCAAATAAATAAACATTAAAATTTAAGAAAAAAAAGACTCACAGAAGTGGCTCATTTCTAATACATAGGAACAAACACAGAATCAGGCAAAATGAGGAAACAGAGGAACATGTTCCAGACACAAGAACAAGACATAAAAAAAAGACATTAATGAAATGGAGATAAACAATCATAATTCAAATAATGGTCATAAAGATGTTCGTCAAACTCAGACAAATGGATGTACACAGTGAGAGCCTCAACAAAGACAGAAAATATTAAAAAGTTCCAAACTGAAGTTATAAGCTGAAGAGTACAATAACTGAACTGAAAAACATACTAGAGGTTTTCACAGCAGACTGGATGAAACTGAAAAGCATATTAGTGATCTGGAAGACAGCACAACAGAACTCACCCAGACAGAACAGCAAAAAGAAAAAAAAAATTAAAGGGGCTCCCTTAAGAGACCTTTGGAAAAACATCAAGCAGAATAACGTTTGCATTTAGGGGCCCTCGATAGAGAAGATAGGGAGAAAGGGCCAGAAAATTTATTTGAAGACACAACGGCTAAAATCTTCACTAATCTGTAGAAGAAACACACCTAGGTCTAAGAAACCCAGAGAGTTACAAAAAAGATGAGCCCACAGAGATCTACATCAAGACACATTATAATTAAAATGGTAACAATTATAGATAAAGAGAGAATCTTAAAAGCAGCAAGAGAAAAACAATTTATTACATGCAAGAAAAACTGATAAAATGATCAGCAGACTTTTCAGCAGAGCCTTTGCAGGCTAGAAGAGAGTGGCCTGACATATTCAAAGTGCTGAAGGGAAGAAAAGTCCAACCAAGAATTCCCTATGTGACTGCAGAAAAATGAACCTGGACCACTTTCTTACACCATACACAAAAATAAATTCAAAATGGATGAAAGACCCAGGAGGGAAGATGGCGGCGTAGGAGGACGCTGGGCTTACCGCGCGTCCTGCTGATCACTTAGATTCCACCTACACCTGCCTAAATAACCCAGAAAACCGCCAGAGGATTAGCAGAACGGAGTCTCCGGAGCCAAGCGCAGACGAGAGGCCCACGGAAGAGGGTAGGAAGGGCGGCGAGGCGGTGCGCGCTCCACGGACTGGCGGGAGGGAGCCGGGGCGGAGGGGCGGCTCGCCGGCCAAGCAGAGCCCCCGAGTCTGGCTGGCAAAAGCGGAGGGGCTGGACGGACTGTGTTCCGACAGCAAGCGCGACTTAGCATCTGGGAGGTCATAAGTTAACAGCTCTGCTCAGAAAGCGGGAAGGCTGGAGGACAAAGGGAGGGAGAGCTGCTGAGCCCCCGGACACAGAGCTCAGCTTGGCGGGGAACAAAGGCACTTGCCAGCGCCATCTCCCCCGCCCATCCCCCAGCCAAAATCCCAAAGAGAACCAGTTCCTGCCAGGGAACTTGCTCGCTCCGCGCAAACACCCAACTCTGTGCTTCTGCGGAGCCAAACCTCCGGCAGTGGATCTGACTCCCTCCCACTGCCACAGGGCCCCTCCTGAAGTGGATCACCTAAGGAGAAGCGAGCTAAGCCTGCCCCTCCTGCCCCCGTGCACCTTGCCTACCCACCCCAGCTAATACGCCAGATCCCCAGCACCACAAGCCTGGCAGTGTGCAAGTAGCCCAGACGGGCCACGCCACCCCACAGTGAATCCCCCCCCTAGGAGAGGGGAAGAGAAGGCACACACCAGTCTGACTGTGGCCCCAGCGGTGGGCTGGGGGCAGACATCAGGTCAGACTGTGGCCCCGCCCACCAACTCCAGTTATACACCACAGCACAGGGGAAGTGCTCTGCAGGTCCTCACCACTCCAGGGACTATCCAAAATGACCAAACGGAAGAATTCCCCTCAGAAGAATCTCCAGGAAATAACAACAGCTAATGAACTGATCAAAAAAGATTTAAATAATATAACAGAAAGTGAATTTAGAATAATAGTCATAAAATTAATCGCTGGGCTTGAAAACAGTATAGAGGACAGCAGAGAATCTCTTGCCACAGAGATCAAGGGACTAAGGAACAGTCATGAGGAGCTGAAAAGCGCTTTAAACGAAATGCAAAACAAAATGGAAACGACGACGGCTCGGATTGAAGAGGCAGAGGAGAGAATAGGTGAACTAGAAGATAAAGTTATGGAAAAAGAGGAAGCTGAGAGAAAGAGAGATAAAAAAATCCAGGAGTATGAGGGGAAAATTAGAGAACTAAGTGATACACTAAAAAGAAATAATATACGCATAATTGGTATCCCAGAGGAGGAAGAGAGAGGGAAAGGTGCTGAAGGGGTACTTGAAGAAATTATAGCTGAGAACTTCCCTGAACTGGGGAAGGAAAAAGGCATTGAAATCCAAGAGGCACAGAGAACTCCCTTCAGACGTAACTTGAATCGATCTTCTGCACGACATATCATAGTGAAACTGACAAAATACAAGGATAAAGAGAAAATTCTGAAAGCAGCAAGGGATAAACGTGCCCTCACATATAAAGGGAGACCTATAAGACTCGTGACTGATCTCTCTTTTGAAACTTGGCAGGCCAGAAAGGATTGGCACGATATCTTCAGTGTGCTAAACAGAAAAAATATGCAGCCGAGAATCCTTTATCCAGCAAGTCTGTCATTTAGAATAGAAGGAGAGATAAAGGTCTTCCCAAACAAACAAAAACTGAAGGAATTTGTCACCACGAAACCAGCCCTACAAGAGATCCTAAGGGGGATCCTGTGAGACAAAGTACCAGAGACATCACTACAAGCATAAAACATACAGACATCAAAATGACTCTAAACCCGTATCTTTCTATAATAACACTGGATGTAAATGGATTAAATGCGCCAACCAAAAGACATAAGGTATCAGAATGGATAAAAAAACAAGACCCATCTATTTGCTGTCTACAAGAGACTCATTTTAGATCTGAGGACACCTTTAGATTGAGAGTGAGGGGATGGAGAACTATTTATCATGCTACTGGAAGCCAAAAGAAAGCTGGAGTAGCCATACTTATATCAGACAAACTAGACTTTAAATTAAAGGCTGTAACAAGAGATGAAGAAGGGCATTATATAATAATTACAGGGTCTATCCATCAGGAAGAGCTAACAATTATAAATGTCTATGTGCCAAATACCGGAGCCCCCAAATATATAAAACAATTACTCATAAACATAAGCAACCTTATTGATAAGAATGTGGTCATTGCAGGGGACTTTAACACCCCACTTACAGAAATGGATAGATCATCTAGACACACGGTCAATAAAGAAACAAGGGCCCTGAATGATACATTGGGTCAGCTGGACTTGACGGATATATTTAGAACTCTGCATCCCAGAGCAACAGAATATACTTTCTTCTCAAGTGCACATGGAACATTCTCCAAGATAGATCACATACTGGGTCACAAAACAGCCCTTCATAAGTTTACAAGAATTGAAATTATACCATGCATACTTTCAGACCACAATGCTATGAAGCTTGAAATCAACCACAGGAAAAAGTCTGGAAAACCTCCAAAAGCGTGGAGGTTAAAGAACACCCTACTAAAGAATGAGTGGGTCAACCAGGCAATTAGAGAAGAAATTAAAAAATATATGGAAACAAACGAAAATGAAAATACAACAATCCAAACGCTTTGGGATGCAGCGAAGGCAGTCCTGAGAGGAAAATACATTGCAATCCAGGCCTATCTCAAGAAACAAGAAAAATCCCAAATACAAAATCAGACAGCACACCTAAAGGAAATAGAAGCAGAACAGCAAAGGCAGCCTAAACCCAGCAGAAGAAGAGAAATAATAAAGATCAGAGCAGAAATAAACAATATAGAATCTAAAATAACTGTAGAGCAGATCAACGAAACCAAGAGTTGGTTTTTTGAAAAAATAAACAAAATTGACAAACCTCTAGCCAGGCTTCTCAAAAAGAAAAGGGAGATGACCCAAATAGATAAAATCATGAATGAAAATGGAATTATTACAACCAATCCCTCAGAGATACAAACAATTATCAGGGAATACTATGAAAAATTATATGCCAGCAAATTGGACAACCTGGAAGAAATGGACAAATTCCTAAACACCCACACTCTTCCAAAACTCAATCAGGAGGCAATAGAAAGCTTGAACAGACCCATAACCAGTGAAGAAATTGAATCGGTTATCAAAAATCTCCCAACAAATAAGAGTCCAGGACCAGATGGCTTCCCAGGGGAGTTCTACCAGATGTTGAAAGCAGAGATAATACCTATCCTTCTCAAGCTATTCCAAGAAATAGAAAGGGAAGGAAAACTTCCAGACTCATTCTATGAAGCCAGTATTACTTTGATTCCTAAACCAGACAGAGACCCAGTAAAAAAAGAGAACTACAGGCCAATATCCCTGATGAATATGGATGCAAAAATTCTCAATAAGATACTAGCAAATTGAATTCAACAGCATATAAAAAGAATTATTCACCATGATCAAGTGGGATTCATTCCTGGGATGCAGGGCTGGTTCAACATTCGCAAATCGATCAACGTGATACATCACATTAACAAAAAAAAAAGAGAAGAACCATATGATCCTGTCAATCGATGCAGAAAAGGCCTTTGACAAAATCCAGCACCCTTTCTTAATAAAAACCCTTGAGAAAGTCGGGATAGAAGGAACATACTTAAAGATCATAAAAGCCATTTATGAAAAGCCCACAGCTAACATCATCCTCAACGGGGAAAAACTGAGAGCTTTTTCCCTGAGATCAGGAACACGACAGGGATGCCCACTCTCACCGCTGTTGTTTAACATAGTGCTGGAAGTTCTAGCATCAGCAATCAGACAACAAAAGGAAATCAAAGGCATCAAAATTGGCAAAGATGAAGTCAAGCTTTCGCTTTTTGCAGATGACATGATATTATACATAGAAAACCCGATAGACTCCACCAAAAGTCTGCTAGAACTGATACATGAATTCAGCAAAGTTGCAGGATACAAAATCAATGTACAGAAATCAGTTGCATTCTTATACACTAACAATGAAGCAACAGAATGACAAATCAAAATGGATGAAAGACCTAAACAGACAGGAAGCCATCAAAATCCTACAGGAAAAAACAGGCAACAACCTCTTTGACCTCAGCTGCAGCAACTTCTTACTTGACATGTCTCTGGAGGCAAGGGAAACAAAAGCAAAAATGAACTCTTGGTACCTCATCAAAATAGAAAGCTTCTGCACAGTGAAGGAAACAATCAGCAAAACTAAAAGGCAACCAATGGAATGGGAGAAGATATTTGCAAATGACATATTAGATAAAGGGTTGATATCCAAAATCTATAAAGAACTTAACAAACTCAACACCCAAAAAACAAATAATTCATGAGGAAATGGGCAGAAGACATGAATAGACACTCCTCCAAAGAAGACATCCAGATGGCCAACTGACACATGAAAAATGCTCAACATCACTCATCATCAAGGAAATACAAATTAAAACCACAATGAGATACTACCTCACACCAGTCAGAATGGCTGAAATTAACAACTCAGCCAACAATAGATGTTGGTGAGGATGTGGAGAAAGAGGATCTCTTTTGCACTGCTGGTGGGAATGCAACTGGTACAGCCACTCTGGAAAACAGTATGGAGGTTTCTCAAAAAATTAAAAATAGAACTACCCTACAACCCAGCAATTACACTACTAGGTATTTATCCAAGGGATACAAGTGTGCTGTTTTGAAGGGACACATGCACCCCAATGTTTACAGCAATGGCTATCAACAATAGCCAAAGTATGGAAAGAGCCCAAATGTCCATCGATGGATGAATGGATAAAGAAGATGTGGTATATATATACAGTGGAGTATTACTCAGCAATAAAAAAAATGAAATCTTGCCATTTGCAACAACTTGGATGGAACTAGAGGGTATTATGCTAAGCGAAATTAGTCAGAGAAAGACAAATATAATATGACTTCACTCATATGAGGGCTTTTAAGGTAGAAAACAGATGAACAGAAGGGAAGGGAAGCAAAAATAATACAAAAACAAAGAGGGCGACAACACATAAGAGACTCTTAAATACAGAGAACAAACTGAGGGTTGCTGGAGGGATTGTGGGTGGGGATGGGCTAAATGGGTAAGGGGTATTAAGGAAGACACTTGGGATGAGCACTGGGTGTTATACATAGGGGATGAATCACTGGAATCTACTTCTGAAATCATCATTGCACTATATGCTAAATAACTTGGATGTAAATTTAAAAATAAATAGATAAATAAATAAAATTAAAAAAAAAAGAATTCTCTATGTGGCATTCAGAATTGAAGGAAAGATTAGAGTTTTCCAGATAAACAAAAGCTAAAGGAGTTTATCACCACTAAACTAGCTTTACAAGAAACATAAAGGACTTCCTTCAACTAAAAATGAATGGCACTAATTAATAACAGGAAAATATACAAAAGTAAAAATCTCACTGGAAAATGTAAACACAGAAAAGTAGTAGACCAATCACTTAAAAAGGTAGCATAAAGGTCAAAAGACAAATATAGTAAAATTAACTAAATGTACAATAATTACCTAATGGATGCATAAAATAAAAAGATGTAAAATGTTACATCAAAAATATAAAAGATGAGGAATGTGTTCAAATTTAAATTGCTGTCAACTCAAAACAGACCATTATATACATAGGAAGTTATATGTGAACCTCACAGTAACCACAAAGCAAAAACTTATCATAAATACACAAAAGTAAATGACAAAGGAATCTAAACATAACACTAAAGAAAGTCACCAAATTGCAAGGGAAGAGAGAAAAAGGAACAGAAAGGAACTACAAAAACAGCCAGAAAACAATTAAAAAAACAATAATAAGCCATTAAATATTTATTATTAACAATACTTATTAACAATAATTGATACTTATTAAATATCAATAATTACTTAAAATGTAAATAAATTAACCTCTCTAATCAAAAGACAAAAAGTGGCTGAATGGATAAAAACGAACAAACAAAACCCCCAAAACTCATCTATAACCTCCTACAAAAGATTAATTCCAGATGGAGAGAACACAGAGACTGAAAATGAAGGGATAGAGAAAGATATTCCATGCAAATGGAAATTAAAAGAAAGTTAGTGTAATTAGCAAAATGAAGGATAAAAAACATATGATGATCTCCATAGATGCAGAAAAGGTATTTGACAAAATTCAACATCCATTCATGATAAAAATTCCCAACAAAGTAGGTATAAAGGGAACATATAAACATAATAAAGGCCATAAATGACAAACCCACAGCTAACATCACACTAAACAGTGAAAAATCAAAACTTTTCTGCTAAGATTGGGAATAAGACAGGATTCCCAGTCTTGGCACTTTAATTCAACACAATATTAGAAGTCCTAACCACAGCAATTAGATAAAGGAAAAAAGAAAAGTAAACAAGAAAAGTCATCCAATTTGGAAAGGAAGGAGTAAAACCCACTATTTGCAGATGACACGATACTGCATATAGGAAACCCAAAAGACTCCACCAAAAATGTATTAAAATAAATAAGTAATAACTCTATTCAGCAAAGTAGCAGGATACAAAATCAATATACAGAAATTTGTGGTATTTCCATACTGAATTAGCAAATTATCAGAAAAGCAATTTTTAAAAAGATCCCATTTAAAATTGCATCAAAAGAATAAAATACCTAAGAATAACTTTAACCAAAGAAGTGAAAAATCTATACAATGAAAGCTATAAAATTCTAGTGAAAGAAAGTGAAGAAAACACAAATAAATGGAAAAATATTCCATGCTCATGGACTGGAAGAATTAATGTTATCAAAATATCCGTACTACCCAAAGTAATCCACAGATTCAGTGCATTTCCTATCAAAATTCAAATGGCATTTTTTTTTTACAGAATTAGAACAAATCATTCAAAAATTTGTATAGAACAGTCTTGAGAAAGATCAAAGCTGGTATCACGGTCCCGATTTTGAACTATACTACAAAGCTACAGTAATCAAAATAGTATGGCATTGGCATAAAAACAGATCCACAGATGAGTGAACAGAAATGAAAGCCCAGAATTAAACCCACACATATACGGAGAACTGATTTATGATAAAGGAGCTATGAACATACGTGGAGAAAGGCCAGTCTCTTCAATAAATGGTGCTGAGAAAACTGGATAGCCACATGCAAAAGAATGAAACTAGAACTATCTTACACCATACACAAAAGTTAAGACCTGAACCACATATTTCTAGAGGAAAACATAGGCAGTAAGTTCCTCAATATCGGTCTTACAATACTTTTGTGGATGTGACTCCAAAAGCGAAGGAAACAAAAGCAAAAGATTACATCAAACTAAAAAGCTTCTGCACAGCAAAAGAAACCATCATCAAAACAAAAAGGAAACCTACTGAATGGGAGAAGATACTTGAAAATCATATATCCAACAAGGGATTCACATCCAAAGTATATAAAGAATCCATATACTGAATAACAAAAATGCAAACAACCCAATTAAAAAAATAGGCAGAGGAACTGAACAGATATTTTTACACAGAAGACATACAGATGGCCAATAGGTACATTAAAAGATGTTGAACATCACTAATTATTAGGTAAATGCAAATCAGAACCACAATGAGATATCACCTCATACAAGTTAGAACAGCTATTATCAAAAACGCAAGATATAACAAGTGTTGGCAATGTTGTGAAGAAAATAGAACCCTCATACACTGCTGATGGAAATGTCAATTGGTACAGCCACCATGGAAAACAGTATGGACATGCTTAAAATAAAGAACAGAATTACCATATGATCCAGCTATTCCACTTCTGAGTACTTCTTTAAATTTTATTTACTTATTTTGAGAGAGAGAGAGAGAGAGAAGGGCAAAGAGGAAGAGAGAGAAAATCCCAAGCAGGCTCTTTCCTCAACATGGGGCTCCATCTCACAACCGTGAGATCATGACCTGAGCTGAAATCAAGAGTCGGACACTTAACCAACTGAGCCACCCAAGCTTGCCACCACTTCTGAGTATTTATCTGAAGAATACAGAATATTGATTCAAAAAAATAAAATGTACTTTTATTATAACTGCAGCATTATTTACAATGGCCAAGAAATATAAACAACTGGGGCGCCTGGCTGGTCGAGTCGGTTAAGTAGCCAACTCTTGATTTCAGCTCAGGTCATGATAACATGGTTGTGAGATAGAGCCCTGCATTGGTCTCCACACTGAGCTGGGATTCTTTCTCTCCCTTTCCCTCTCTCTCTGCCTCTCCCCCACTTGCACTTGCTCTCTCTCAAAATAAGTAAATAATTTTTTTAATGTAAACAACCTACCAAACTCTACACCCGAAAAACAAATAATCCAGTGAAGAAATAGGCAGAAAACATGAATAGACGGTTCTCTAAAGAAGACATCCAGATGGCCAACAGGCACATGAAAAGATGCTCAACATTGCTCCTCATCAGGGAAATACAAATCAGAACCACACTCAGATATCACCTCACGCCAGTCAGAGTGGCTAAAATGAACAAATCAGGAGATTATAGATGCTGGAGAGGATGTGGAGAAACGGAAACCCACTTGCATTGTTGGTGGGAATGCAAACTGGTGCAGCCACTCTGGAAAGCAGTGTGGAGGTTCATCAAAAAATTAAAAATAGATCTACCCTATGACCCAGCAATAGCACTGCTAGGAATTTACCCAAGGGATACAGGAGTGCTGATGCATAGGGGCACTTGTACCCCAATGTTTATGGCAGCAGCGCTTTCAACAATAGCCAAATTATGGAAAGAGCCTAAATGTCCATCAACTGATGAATGGATAAAGAAATTGTGGTTTATATACACAATGGAATACTACTTGGCAATGAGAAAGAATGAAATATGGCCTTTTGTAACAACATGGATGGAACTGGAGAGTGTTATGCTAAGTGAAATAAGTCATACAGAGAAAGACAGAGACCATGTGTTTTCACTCTTATGTGGATCCTGAGAAACAACAGAAGACCATGGAGAAGGGAAAGGAAAAAAAGAAAAGTTAGAGAGGGAGGAAGCCAAACCATAAAAGACTCTTAAAAACTGAGAATAAACTGAGAGTTGATGGGGGGTAGGAGAGAGGGGAAAGTGGGTGATGGGCATTGAGGAGGGCACCTGTTGGGATGAGCACTGGGTGTTGTGTGGAAACCAATTTGACAATAAATTTCATATTAAAAAATAAATAAATAAAAAATAAAAAATGTAAACCACCTAAATGTCCATTGACAGATGAATGGACGAAGAAGATGTGGTGTATATACACAATAGAATACTACTCAGTCATAAGAGACAATGAAACCTTGCCATGTGTGACAACACAGATGAACTCTGAAGGTGTTATGCTAAGTGAAATAAGTCACATGGAGAAAGATAGATGCCACATGATGTCATGCATATGGTGGAATCTAAAAAAACAAAACAAAAGAAAACAAAAACAAACTTGTAGATACAGAGAACAGACTGGTGGCTACCTTTGTGGAATCAGATTGGGAGGTGGGTGAAATGGGTGAAGGGGGCCAATTGTATGGTGATAGATGATAAATAGGCTTTAATGGTGATAATTCTGGAGTACATAGAGATGCCAAAGTATAATGTTGTGCACCTGGAAAAAAATTTGTAACTCATAGCATCCTCCCAGCTACCACCACCACACACACTCCTTCCACAAAAGATTTGGGTTTGTGGTTGTGTGGTTTTGGTTTTGGTTTTCCTTGGTTGGTTCAGTTTTAGGGAAAAGTTATTTGGGGTTTGAGGCTGAAAATTTGAAACTGGGATCTGAGATAGGTCTAAAACCCCCAATCTTATTTTCTAAAACATGTCTAGAGAGGATTGAATCAAAACCTTTAGAGGCCAGAACACTGGAGATACTGTGTTTAGCCCTGACCCCTCCATCCATATGTAATTAATTCAGTTTGTTGAAGCAAAATCACATATATGTGTAAGAAATTCTAACAAAGTTCTGACTTCTTTCTCATGATAATTATGCTGTTTTTTCTTTTTCTTTTTCATTTTTAAACATCAAAGATTGGGGCATCTGGGTGGCTTGGTTAAGCATCTGACTTCGGCTTAGGTCATGATCTCAGGGTTTGTGGGTTCGAGCCCTGCATCAGGCTCTGTACTGACAGGTCAGAGCCTGGAGCCTGCTTCAAATTCTGTCTCCCTGTATCTCTTCCCCTCTCCCACTTGTTCTTTCTCTCTCTCTCCTTCTCTCAAAAATAAACATTAAAAAACAAACAAAAAAATCAAAGATTAAATTGTTTTCAATAGGGCTTTGTTTGCCCATTATTTGCTAGCGCCTATATTAAGTTAGGACCAACTACCATCAAGTGATTAAGTTAGGTTTATCTGAACTTCAAGTTTCAGAATGAAATTAGAAAGATAATAAATATAAGAGGATAGTTTACAGAATAATCAAACTGGGCTTCTTTCAATTATTTCAGACAGGATACATAAAATATCCAAAATAGTTTCAAATTTTAACCAACAAAGTAATATAGGGTCCAGCTACTAAGATAATCTGTTTCTAGACTTGTTCCTAGGGTTTTAAGCCAAATAGGATTATCCATGTACAATCCTTCCAATAAAAATGGGTTCAGGACACTCTGATCCATCCCTTTGGTGGCAATTGTCTTAAGCCTTCTACCTTTGTTTCTTCCTTGCTTCTTGCTCCCACCTGCTCTACCCAAATTCTGAACTTTGGAGGTTTGTGCTTTTGATTTTAATCAAAGAATTTTCTTCCTGGCTTTTTACCCCTGGCATACCCTAGAACTCAGAGTGTACTTGGCATCTAGCCCACCCTGTTCCTTTCCCATCTGAAGGAAAAACTATTATAGCTACTATTTAGTGAGCAACTGTCATGTGTTAGGCATATGATAGGCACCTTGTATACATCACCTCAACTAATCCCCACAACAGTCTTCACTGGTCAGTATTTTTATCACCGTATTATGATTAAAGCAAACAACGAACTGGAGAAAGGTTATTCAGCAAGAGGCCAGAGTTTAATCACAGATTTCAATCCTACCCTTTTAGCCTAAACTATTGCTGCTTCCATATTTTCATTAAAAATAAATATTTACTGACAGGGCTCCTGGGTGGTTTAGTTGGTTGTGTCAGACTCTTGATTTCACCTCAGGTCATGATCCCAGGGTCGTAAGATAGAGCCCCACATTGGGCTCCACACTGAGCATGGAGCCTGCTTGAGATTCTCTCTCTCTCTCTCTCTCTCTCTCTCTCTCTCTCTCTGCCCCTCTCCCTTGTTAACACTCCCTCTCCCCTCTCCCCTGCTCACACACACTCTCTAAAGTGTGTGTGTGTGTGTGTGTGTGTGTGTGTGTGTGTGTGTGTGTATAACTGAGCACCTAGTACGTTCCAGGTTCTGCGCATTCTAATTGAGATCATATCATAAAGTTGCAAGCAAATAGATAATATCATTTCTGGAAGCGATAAGTGCTATGAAGAAAAAAAATAAAGTAATGAAGAAGGACTAGAAGGGTGGGTGGCAACATTAGATGAGAGGAGGAGAGGAATATTGAAAAGGAGCCAATCATTTGAAAATCTGGGCTAGAAACATTCCAGACTGAGGAACATCCCATTCATAGGTACAGGGTCAGGAATGAGTGTGCTGTCTTCAAGAAACAGAAGGGTGTCTGGTGTTACTGAGGTTAGTGACCCAGGGGAAGATATGTAGAAGAGACGAAAAAGGTAGGCATGGCCAGGTCCTACAGGGCCTCGCTGCCAAGGCTAAGAGAGCTGAATTCCACATGCAATAGGAGCCACATTTGAAGGAGGAAGTGCCACGATGACCACATAATTTTTTAAAGCACAGATAATGCATCAGTTTTAACAATGAATATGGAGACACTAGAAAGACATGCATGCATAAGGTACTCTAAAAGGCCAAAGCACAAAAACTCTAAAAGCAAATGGATTTTCTGCATCCTCTGCAATCAGTTCTATCCCAGGAAATATGGAGTTCGTGGGAAATTCAAGGTCAGATTTTAATTTACTAATATTTAGTTATACTTAGGAGTGTCATCTCTTCAGGTTGGAGATGTCCTCCCAAGGTGAAATATCCTCTCTTGTATTGGCATTGTAAAGTAATGGTTTCAAAATTCAGGAGAGCCCCTGCAATAAATTCCAGGCTCTACTGTTTCTCCCCACAAAGCATGTTATAGGTGGAAAATGGATAACACTACCACCATCAAATAATTTTATTAAACACAGCATATTTAGAAAGAAACATACAGAATCCTCCAATCACGGACTTGTCTTCTTTTATGGAAGGAGAAAATATGGTGCCACCTGTACAAAATCCATCTGGACAGACATTACACAGATATATTTTTCCATCCAATGTTATCTTTTGTAATAAAGCCCAAAGGCATAGTACTGTAAAAATATAAACTTTAAAAATTCTGAGACTTTGTTAATAAGAAAATTAAATAAAATTTGTTCACAATCCATGGAATTTGGTTATAGAATTTACAAGTCACAATTGTAGGACTACAGATAAATTTCCAACTTCCTTTCAGAAATATTCCACCCTACTGCAACTTTCAAAGTTTGGGAGGGGGGAAATATCCAAGTTAGATAAGATTATGAAATTATAGCATTTTCTTACTTTAATCCATGCCGTAAAATCTAATATTAACTAGCTTATCAGGAATATCATGAGAAATACAACTAACAAGTTTAAAATCTGTAGTCTAGAGCCAGAAATTCAAATGTTGGGGGAAAACACAAGAACTAAGGTGTGTTCCAGAATAAATATGTGCCCTAGAAGTAACAAAGAAAAAATATTCAGCGTATTTTAACAACTAAACTGTAGGGTAACTTCTTGCCCCTGGGAAAAAGAAAATCTTTATTTTCTCATAAAAGAATAAAAAACACACACATTTCAAGAGCCATAAAAGCTGTAACTAAGGAAAGCCCATCTGGGCAACTAGATTATCTTTACAATACACTCTTCACTATTTTATTTGGTCCTATTTTACGTACCTCAGGAAATTAGGTTTCCATCACAAAAATTTTCTACCAAACTATTAGATATTATTGCTAAGTAGTAACCAATAATCCCCACCAACTAGTTTAAAGTATTCTGCCCTCCTGTGTCTTACTGATATTTTTATTACTATTTTTCATTAAGACTATATTACCAAAATAATATTATTTTGTGAAGGTTAAAGTTCTAATTAGGAAAACAGGAGCTGGCAGTGGTTTAGTGCTGAGTTAAATTCTGAGACCCCAAGGAGAAAAAGAAAATAAATAATATAAAAATAAAATAATCTCTAAGGCCTCCTCTCACCCTTTATTAATCGCAAAATAAATCTCTAGGAAAGAATGATCTCTTCGCCTTCGTGGGCACCCTTTGCGGTAGGGGTTTTTGGAGGAACTAAAACACCCCGGGCTGCCAGACACATGTGTGTATGGATACAGTGAGGAATCGTCCAACGTGTCCTACTTTCTCTAACTCATACTTGGAAAGAAAAACAACATTCTCACCCGGCTCATTCTGCGGTAGCATATCACAACGAAAAGTACTCAGAATGAGAAGTCAGAAGGTTCAGAGCTTTGACCACAGGCAGGCCCTGTGGTATTCCAAGCCTCAGCTGCTTTTTTCACACAATGAACTGTAGTCCAGCCTCCCCTGACTCTCCAAACGTTACGGTGTAATGATACCCATCTAAGAAAACAGAACTAAACAGAAAGTCCTTCTAGTAACAATATGCTGATACCAATTGTTACACAATGTTGTGGCTCAATAACTGAAAATTTATAAATTTATCCTGCAGATAAACACAGTAAGTCTTAGAGTAGGGAGAAGAGAAGTTTTCAAGAGCTTGCAAAAAACAGGGAAAACCTTTCTTATGGGTGAACAGTCAGAAGAGTTTGACTGGGTTTTCATATTAGTTCAAATCCCAGGCTCTGTGGGTACATTCCATTCTAAGAGAAAAGTCAACTAATTTAAAGAAGACAGGTGAATATAAAGTCATACCATTATAAGCTATTGTAATTCAAAACTAGAATAACAAGGTAAGCCAACACTCCAAAGTAGACCCCAAGTTACTTTTATTTGGCAAGTTTAATTTCTGCTGCCAAATACCATAGTAAATTAACAGGGCTGCTTCTCCTCTTATTTCCCTTGAAACTGTGGAACGATCAAAAGAGAAAACAGAAGAAAGATATAAAAAAAAGGTACTGGATATGCCCTGAATAGGTATTCTGATTAATTAGTTGGTTTTATTCACTTTTTTCTTTCAGGAGCAGGGTTTTGGGTTCTAATGAATTATTTTACCCCTGGTTATGTAAATCAGTATTTGCAAACGCTTTTGATAGACAGTCCATCGGTTAAAATGTTCAGTATATATCCCCAATACTTATTCATTTATTAATTTATTAACCAGATCACTTATTGCAGATGCCAATATACATTATGAAATATATACATAAATAAAAGTGTTAAAAATCACTTAATGATGAACTAGATATTTGTTATTTTATGCTAGTCACGGTGCTTCATTTTATCATTAGCCTATGACTCAAAGTATAATATATACTTAAGGCAAGGCTCATTGTTAACAGAATTAGATTTAAATCCATATTTCATAGGCCTTCTTGATCATTTCAATGAAAGAGAGAAGCTGATTTCTTGGAAGACTGAATTAAGCAAATCATCAACTTTGTTAACCTCCCATTATGTCAAAGAATTCTTACTGCAGTCAGAGAAGCTTCAATTCTACCAATTTCCTGTTTGCTTATGCTTGTATTATTAGTATTATCTTCTTTAAAAAATCCTTTTAAGCCACTTTTCTATTTTGTAACTGCTGGTTTAGTTAATACTGAATAATAGAATCCTTAATTCCTTAAATGAACAAACATAAAATCAGTAAGACGCAACACAATGGAATTGAAAGAAGAGTAGGAATCACATGTTAGCTGCTCCACACTATGGATTTCCCAGTATTTCTTCAAGATTCCTCTGTGAGGGAGGACAGGAGACCAAGGGACCTATGGGCAACTGGGAGGCCAGTATCAATCTGCATATTGTACACTTGCAAGAGCTTAGGTTTTATGAAATTAAAAAAAAAAAACATAAACAGAAGTTCAAAGTTTACTCCCCAAAGCCTATTTTGGAGATAAAGTGTATAAGCAGTTGTAGTACATAAGGAGAGCTGTTACCTGAATTATCTGCTACTTTACTTGAATATCAATGGGCCATGATTATGTTCTAGGCACACCACAGCTTGAGTCCTTCAGCTTGACCAGTAGGAAACTTTTATGGAGTTTAGAGGCTGTACTCTCTTGAAACAGCACTTTTCACGATAGTGACTAGACCATTCTTATTCCTTTGAGCTTCAGTCATTCATGCCCTCAGAAGCAAACAACAACAAAGTTATAAAAGGCATTTGTTTGTGTTAAATACTTAACTCTATTCTTGTGTCCAGGTAAGATTAATCTTCAAACCTCAATGATCCTGGGAGGTGCTCCAAAGTTTGTTCAGTGGCTAAAAGTTACACCATCACACCATTTTGTGCATTAGTAATCTTGAAATGATTAGCTATAATATATAATATAACGTATGAGTGTAGATGGTATCTAAGCTCTTTCTTTAACATTTTTCATAATTTGTCTTAGTCTGCTGACGCTGCCATAACAAAATACCATAGATGGGATGACTTAAACAACAGAAATATGTTTCTCACAGTTCTAGAAGTTGGGGAGTCCAAGATCAAGGTGCCTGTGGGCTTAGTTCCTGGTGAGAATTCTCTTCCTGGTTTGCAGACCATTGCCATCTCACTGTGTGCTCATATGGCCTTTCCTAAGTACTAGAGCAAGCTCTCCAGTGTCTCTTCTTATGAAGACACTAATCCTATCAGATCAGGGCCCTTCAATTATAACCTCATTAACCTTAATTACTTCCATAAAGACCTTCTTTCCAAATATGGTCACACTGGAGGTTAGAGCTTCAACATAGGAATTTTGGGGAGACATTCAGTCCATTACATAATTTATATGCTTTCTTTCAACAAATATTTATGTTGTGTCTTCTATGTGCGTGACACTATAACCATTGTTGTTCTCATTTTAGAGGAGACACAGCAAACAATAAATGTATGCATGTGTATGTGTGTGTGTGCATGCACATGCATGTGTGCACATGTATATTATATTAGAACAGGTGGTCAGGGATTACCTCTCTGACATGAGGACAAGGGAGAAAATATCTGATGTTACTGAGGAGCAAGCCTCTAAATATTTAGAGAAAGTGTCTCAGGCTCAACGACCAAGATGCAGGAACCTAAGGGATGAAAGAACAGCAGAAAGGCCAGTGAGGGTGGCAGGGCTGGGGAGGGGACAGTGATGGAGAAAGAGGTAAAGAGAGGTGGGGTGGCAGACATGTAAGGCCTTGGTGGCTAAGGTCAAGTTTGAACTGTCACCATGGAAAGTGACTGAAAGTGATGGGAAGCCATGGGGTGGTTTTTGAGCAGAGGATTAGCATGAGCTAATACACACACTTTTAAAGGGTCACCCAAAACTCTACATGGATAATAGACCATAGGGGCAAGATTAAGAGCAGTAAGACAAATTCAGAGCCTTTTTCAGAAATCCAAATGGGCACTGCTGGTTTGGAAGAGGGGTAGTTGGGGTTAGACTTGGAAAACATTTTGAAGCTGGAGCTATCAGGATTTCCTGATGAACTGAATATGAGATATGAAAGAAAGGATAGCAAAAAAAAAAAAATCTTTGCAGCATTGAAATAATTCTAGGGTTCAAAACAAAATAGCAATCTAAAAGACTATTTGGAGGGTGTCCTCTCCTAGCACTCCATACTTCCACACACAACTTTTCATAGGTGCATTAATTATGTCTGCACTTGTCTATTTAGTAGCTATCTCTCCCCCATTAGAATGTGAGCTCCTGGAAGGTAGGACTTACATCTCTCTATCTAGTTCACCCTTACATCACCTGCACCAAGGTCAATGCCAGGCAGTTTTTGAGACCTCATTAAATACTTATGAACGAATATCCATAAGCTTTGAGCAATCTTGAAATTATATCTTATAACTAGCAATTGAAAGAAATAGGGATGCTAAGAAGGCTATATTCTCATTAGATGGCAGGTAGGACTATAAAGATTCTGTAATGTTTTCTAAGTTACCTTTTTCTAGTATTTAAATTCTAAGACACAACCAATTGTACTACACCAAAAGGATGTGTCTCCTATCAGGTGGTTAACACATTCTTCTGTAAATGGAGTTTTACCCTGATCTGATATCATAACCATATTATACATTTAATCTGTTTAATAATTCTTAGAAAAGTATTTCTGCTAAAAATAATACATACCACCAACCTCCTGTAATTCAAACTCAAGCAAAACGGCAAAACTGAAGAGTGAGGTCTACAGATAATTTTCAAATCTTATTTTCAATGATTGCAGGCTGTGTCTGCCATAAACTTTTATACCAGCTGTTAAAAGCTCTTCAAATTGTTTTTGTTGCATTTCATTTTCACCACTCCTCCATATAGCGAGGTAAGTAGACTAAAGACTAAAGATAGAAAAAGTTGTGGAGATTTGGGGGTGTAAAGTAGTGACTGGCCTATATAATCCCCGTCACTAAAAGGTTGGAATTATTCAGACGTGACCATACTTGGAACTTGGGGCAGAGCTAGTATGTAATGTACTGGTTTCCAGCAGTAACTTTTTATTTAAAAATTAAGTTCCTTTAACCGTTCTGCTGAAATGTCACTCGGTTGGGGTTTTGAAAGGGGAACGTGCAGACGGCTGCAGTAATGATAGAGACTCTTTGTGTAAACTACCCAACACGACACCGAGTGATGTGTGGTTTGTGATGTCAGCAGAAACCGCAGATAGAATCGCCTGGGTTTCTATCTCTTTGCTAGAGAACGTCCCTACAAGAAAAGGCTGACCCTTGACACCGCCAGAAACTTTCCCCAGACTTGGCCTCCATTGGTAGAAGGAGTCGCCCCCCTGCTGGCGGGCGCCCCACGAGAGTCCCAGAGGTGGGTCGTGGGGACGCCGACACTGGGGCGAGGTCCCTCCGGCCCTGCACAGACAAGGGCGGGGCCACACGCACTTGGGCTGGCAAGGGCTGGGGGGGAGGGGGCTCTGGGGGGGGGGGGGGGGGGGCGGCGCAGCAGGGGGCCAGCCGGAGGGGGGGGGGGAGCGGGTGGGCGGGGGCGGCCCAGGGCCACGCCCGAAAGTCTCAGCAGGCCGCGAGAGTGGGGAGGGCCCCGCAGCCCCCGCCCCGCGGAGAGGCGGTGGCGGGCCGCAGCGAGGTGGCCTAGCCGGGCGGTGGCTGGAGGGCGGGGGGCGCCCGAGGTGGGAGAGGGTGGGGTCAGGCGGCCTTACATAGCCAGAGCGGCCGCCGGCAGCACAGCCAGCAGTCGCCGCCGCGCCTCCAGCGCCCGCAGGTAGAGTCGGCAAGGGCGGGGCGGGGCCGCGTCCGGGGTGGGGGTGGGGGAAGAGGGACGCTCCTGGGTGGGAGGTGTTACTCAGAAGGTCCCCCTGTGTGCGCACCCATATTATCCGCAGACGCGAGGGCTTAGAGCATCCTTTTGCACCTCTGAAAGGGGCAGAGGTGGGGGTGACCCGGTTACCTTACGCTGACCTCCTGACAGCTGCCCAGCTGCACTGAGAAAGCACAGGGCCCCAGAGGGTGCTAGCTTCCGAGATACTTCGGGTGTTTTCTGCACCCTCCAACCTAACTGTCCAACACACACACACACACACACACACACTCGCTCGCGCTCTCTCTCTCTCTTCCCACCCCCCTCCGCCCCCCGCAGGCAGGCGGAATTGGGGGCCTGAGGGATTAGAGGGATAGAGTCACTGTCAGTCAGAAGAGATTAGAATCTGGACAGGACATGTCCAAGCTGGAGTCTTCAGAAAGTAGGTGCAGCATCTGTGGCTCCTCGTGTCCAGCCCTCAGGTGATGTGTGATTGATTTTTCTTGGTTTGTTAGCTCTGAAAGCCCCAGGCTGTAAAAGGTTTGGGTCAACAATGAGACTGATCCACGGAGGCTTTCGTGCCCTGCTCTCCAACATCTCTGGTATCTGGAGGAGGGGCAGATTGGAGGATCCAAAAAATCTGAAGTGAGTGTTCAAAGGAGCTTAGCGTTTTTAACTTGTGACTTTTTGAAAAAAGGAAATACACTCTTTTAGTTTGAGTTAGGTTTTATTCTTTTAATATACATGCATTCATCTTAAGAGAACTGATGATGGCATTACATAGTGAGTCCAGTAGGTATGGCATCATTAGAACTAAAAACCAAGTTTACTGTGTAGTTCTAGAAAAATTGCTTCCTTACGTGTTTTTCTATGTCTTTATTACTGGGATGCAGCTTTGTTGGGAACGCTGTCAATAATCACCTTGATGTCTGTGAGGTTTACCCTGGTGCTGGCCACCTGACCCCAGACAGAGCCCAGTATGTACCCTTTTTGTAATACTGTGTTTCTGGTGGGCAGCAACCTGCTTCCAGGCCTCTAGCCTTGGTCTCTGGTGAGAGGAAAAAAGTATCAAAAATGTGCTCTTGGCAAGTTTGGGAGCAAGGAAGAATGATGTAGATTTTTTTCCCCATTAAAGTTTTCACGAATTGGCAATTTAAAACCCAAAGCATTGTTTACCACCTGTCAGACTCACTCGTAAGTGTAAGGATTAACTAATAAAAGATTTGTAAAATGCTTCCTGAATATAAAATTCCATAAATATGCAAAATAGTAATAATCCACCCATTGTTAAATTTATGTAGCTGCTTCTGCCATGCATACAAAGATGATTTAGAATGCATGTTTCCCGTCAATTAAACAATGAGTTTGGAGTAAAATAATGAGTTCAATTCACATCCTATGAAACTTTGAAATAAAATTTCTCCCATAAGGCACCATCGGCAGAGAATCATAAAGTAAGCAGCATTTCAAAAAGTTATATATGGAATGGCACTTACCTTATGGCTGGGGGGAAAGGGACCCAGTGAACTTCTGAAACTAAGAAATATTCAGCCCTGGTTCGAGTGTGCCTGAACCATAAATATTCCCTTATGTTTTGGGGAATTCTAAGGAGAGAGCAAACAGATTTTGTGGCCTTATAGATAGTCCACTTTAATCCACGAAATATGCCTCTCCGTATTTTAAGGCTGAAGTTCAATCTGTGGTTTTGTCCATAATGAAGAAAATCTTTATAGTTACTTGGATAAATTATTCATTCTTCCAATACCATGGGCTTGGTTTTTAAGCACCCTTAATATGAGCAATTATTTTAACATCCTGCAGATAATTAGATTAATTTGTTCCCAGTGGATTGAGTGACATGGTAACATCATATTTTTCTCTTTACATGTATTTAATAATAAAGTACGTCGTTTTTCTGCTTACTGGTTTCCTAAAGTAAAACCTGCTTCTTACATGCTAATTTTAAGTATAAATATTACTATGGATGGTCTTTGCTGTCTTATGAAGACAACTCTAGATTCACCACTAACAGATTAAGCTCTGAGCAAAACCATGAAGTTGGGAATGTCTTTCCTTGACATCTTCCCACCTTCAGTGGCCTTTTCTTCTCATTTTCTCCACTCAGCTCTCAGATGGACAGCCGCTAAACAGGCCCCAGCCCAGTATTCCAGAACTTCTCCTCTGCCAGCACTCTTCCTTTATCCAAGTAACTTAACCTCTGCCCTACTTATTTTCCAACAGCTTGGTATGGGTGAAAGTGCACTAGGTGAAAAATCAAAAGAGTTTGCATTTATCAGGCAGCTATGATACACCAGGCACTGTGCCACCTTATCTCATTAAATCCCTGATGCAGCAAATGTCATCCATGTTTCACACAAAAGACAACTGAGTCTCAAAGAAGTTCTGGTCCCCAAGGACAAGCAAAGAGCCAGGATTTGAAGCAAAGCATTGTGGTACTTACTGCTGCATTGTGAGCCTGATCCCTAAGAAGGGCTTATGTTCTAGACTAAGGCATGGAAGAGTTCTCCCACTATCTGGCCATTTGACCTTAAACCCTCTGGGCCTTTGATTTCCTTTCTCTAGTTTTGGATTAAATGATCTCTCAGAGATGGAAAGGATATTTAGATGCCAACCACATAAACCGTTCCTCCCACGGGCTTCCAGAATGTTCTTCCCTGCCCTGACCTTTCCTCCAACCCCCTCCTTGGTCTTTTTTCCTTCCTGTGGGTCCAAGTATATATCACCTCCTCCAAGAGACTTTTCCTAAATACTCTTCTGTTGTTTTCTAGCTCAGGCCTAGTGATCCCTTCTAACACTGATGACCAACTGCACTTACTTTATTTACACATCAGCATATATGTGGTTGGTGTTTTTATCTTCTCCTCCATCATTCCCACCACCAGACTGTAAGCCATGTGAGACCAGAGCTCCTCTTGTCTGACTTTTTCCGTTATTGTATTCCCAAGGTCTATCACAGTGACACAGAGCACATAGTTGGTGATCAATTAGTGTATGTTGAATAATTATGAATTATATGATTATAATTCTATAATGAATAATTATTTCCTACAAAGGACATGTGCTAATGGCCAATATATCGTCCCATCCCTGGGAAAACCTAAATGAAGTATCACCGATCTTACACTGTTACAGTGAGCCTGAATTATGAATGGGGATCCAAGTATAGCAACAGAGACAGCAGGACAACCCTGGGACACACAGGACAAGCAGACACACTGAACATGGTCCAACCCCCATACTTTACAACAGAGAAATCTGAACCTCAGAATGATAATAAAAACTTGGGTTTAGAAGGGCATTGGAGACCACCCAATGGTCCAACCCATTGTTTTATTCATGAGGACACACAGAACATAAAATATGTAACAGATACATCCTGACTTCCAGAACAGCACACCTTTCACCAAGGAGTCAAAAATCTCGGGGACCACCCAGTGAACAGGGGAAGGGAGCTTTAGGCAATGATGCTTTTTCCCCCCGGAAATTCCAAAGAGGCTTAGGTTTCCCAGACCAATCCTGGATAGCAACATTAGTACACAGCAGAACATTCTACTTCAGATAATCTAAGTTTTAAATTTTGTATGGCCTGTATAAATTTCAGTAACTCATTTACTATTTTAATGATCCACCAGGAAGACTTTTAATACCTATCATTAGTTTACCAGTTCTGTTTAAATGCTGGAGAGCTCCAAATGGCAAAACGACAGTGCTGAGCACTTACCACTACCATGATAGATTCAAGATACATTTAAAAGATGATTGATATTTTGAACTCCAAATGATGATGGCTTGTTTTTAAGGACTAAAATAACTTTTCTTCTCTAACTTAAAGAGCAATCCTTGCTAGAGTATTACATCCCATAAAAAAGCAGTCCTTAAACTTTAGAGGGCATAAAAATCATCTGGAAGGCTTTTTAAAAACCCAGATTGCTTAGAGCCTTTCTGCACATTTCTGAATTAATAGGTCTGAGATTGGACCCAGACAACTGCATTTTTAACACCTTTCGAGATTTTCTCAATCAAATAGTCTGAAGACCTCACTTTGAGATCCAGTAATAATTTTAGTATGTTTTGATTTTCCCAGATTCCTTATAAAACGTTTTTTTTAAACAAAGATAATTGGGGAAGATGTGTAATGTCTTTCAATCTAGCAAACAGCATACTGGGTATGATGGGAATCTGTTTCCTTGTAGCCAAAGCCATGTATGTAAAACCATGATATAGTTACTACGTTTGATACTGGCCCCAAATCAGGAACATTCCAAAATATTTCTATTGGACTGCAAAAGTAAATCAGTAATTAGCAATAAAGGTTAAGTGTTAAGTTCTGTGGAGCAATAATGAAGCCCCTGCCCTCTAGTTGACTATATTCAGTATAGTAGAGAGATAAGATTAATATCCACAAAACATTCAAGGACAGGGTTGCAGATCAAGCACAGGATGCCCAGTTAAATTTGAATTTCAAATGCACAAATCATGTTTTAGTATAGGCATGTCCCATATATTTTTACTTGCTAAATCTGGGAACCTTGTTCAGTGAACATTAGCATTTAATGTTATTAGTTTCCAGGACTTGGGTTGGGGTGGTGGGGGGCAGGGAAGGGGGGGCTAGTAATGCTGAGTGGTTGTTAAGTTTTGAGAAACTGATAAAAGCTCTGAATGTGCTCCTGAGAGCACTTTCCGACAGAATGCTCATACTATTCCATGGACCCCCCACCCCCACCCCAGGCTGCCAAAGCCCTTGTGGACATCAGAGTCATCTGCAGTGTAGACAGCAGAGGCCAGCTCTTCAGACTACTTAGGTTGGTGAGTCTGGAAGGTAGCTTGGAAAAGTGGAATGTGAACTGGGCCATTAAGAGCAGAAGAGTTTAGCTGTATTGTGGGTTTAAGAGACTTCTTAAAGCTTTCACAGAAGGCAGGTTCCTTTAGGCTTTGAGGGTATTTAGTAAGGAATATGGAAAAATTAGCTTGGGCTGGTTTTTGAAAGCCCAGATTGTGGACAGCCTTAAATTCTAAAGGGTTTAGACTGCCTATCCTGGGAAAAAGTGTGTCCTTACTGATGTGTCAGTCAGGGATGAGGATCAGACAAAGGGAGATCACAGAGAGAAATTGCAGGCAGCCTCAGCTCTAGGGTCAGTAGGCCTGGTGTAAGCTCCTCCATTAACAAGCTGGGAAGCCTTCTGTGTGTGTGTGCAGTTTCCCTGGGCCCCCATCTCCTAAGCTGGGAATTGGGAATAATAAAAGGAGCTGCTAATAGGGTTGTAGTGAGGGTAAAATGAAGTTGTACGGTGCTTGGCACAGTGGGTGACACAGCATAAATATGTGATAATATAACATAATATAATCAGGGTTCCCCGGGGCTATGATCCACTGCTCCTGCTGCTACTGCCCTTGTTATTATTGAAGGGGGCGTGGTCGCCCAGCAGCCTGCAAGAGCGGTTTCAGGGGGAGTAAAACAAGAGAAAAATGATTGTTTGATCTGGATTTGGAGAAAGCTTTAAAATGTCCCTTTTCCAAGTTAAAATTTCATTATCAAAAATTGTGAAGGCAGAAACTGGTTAGTAAAATAATGTTTGTACTTCTGAGGATTTTAAAATAAATACATTCAACTCTTCATTATTTTTCCTAGAAGAGGGAATATTAAGGACAATCTAAATCATATACTCTGATCCCAAGTCAAGGAAACGTTTTTTAATTGCATGTGTTACTCTTAATAGATTTGCCATCTTACCTATATCATTTTGGCTAATATTTAAATTAATTTGCACATGATAAGCTCAGACTAATCATTCAAAATGTTGCTCCCCAAAGCCATTTAAACTGCAAAGCAGATGAGTTTATCAGAAATAATTCACGAAGCAACTTGCCTCCACAGAGCTGACTGAGAACACCGAAGACGGGACCATAAGGGCTCTGGGGTCAGACTGTTGAGGTTCCCATCCCTGCTGCCTCCTGTGACTAGCTTTGTGACCACATTGCTTTGCTTCTCCAAACCTCAGTTTCTCCTGATGTAAAATAGAACTAATAATCTCCCTTACCTCCAAGGGCATGGGCATAGAGTTCTCACGTGGTTTCCGGTACCCAGTTAAGCGTCACATAGAATTCTGTGACCTCAGTGTCGTCTTCATCTTATCAGTATATTAGTTAATATATGCATAAAGAATTTATTTCAGGAAAACATCTAAAAATGTGAGAGATATTTATGATCTTTAGTCACATCTTAATTTATTTATTTATACAGCGAGGGCTATTTAGAGCATTTTCCAAACCACAGAGTACAGTGTTCTTATTTCAAAGAATTTCTAATCCCAATTTTCATTATGTGTTGCTTTCTCCAGCTCATCCATCTTCAACTTTTACAGGGTGATTGGTGCCTTTCTAGAGAGCTTTGGGTTTCAAACTATATATTAAAGCGTCTGGGCCCTAGAATTTACTTGGCTCATAAACCTACAGTACAGAACAATAAGGATTGGTTTAAGGTACATTATAGTTACATGTATGGCAGTTATATTTTATTTGGTCTGTGCTGAGCACCTTGAGGGCATGTCCCATTGTGCCTTCAAGATGGTAGACTCAAATATTTATTGAATGAATTTAGTGTATAGTAAAATACATCGCGTTCTTTTTCTGAGGATACTTTTCCCTCACGTTAGGAAATTTAACTCCTAAAAGAATGAAAACAAGGAAAAGACTTCTAACTTCCATGCATAAGATCACTAGTCTGATATTTCTAGACTGAAGTACTGAAAGTGAATTCGGAGATCTACCATTCATATTTCTATTTCCTAGAACAACATTTCCCTTAAGGTCTTCACATTAGCTGCTCCCTCCATCTCAAATGTTCTCCCCTCAGATATTGCTTATGTTCATTTTTTTGTTGTCTATTCTCATCCCCACTGGACTAGAAGTGCCCTGTGGTCAGAGGTCAAGCCTACCTGTTTACTGCTGTCTACTGCTCTAAATGCTACTGAGTATCTATTACAGTGCCAGGCACTTAGTAGGCAGTCAGTAAATATTCTGTCAATTAGTTGAATGTCAGAAGACCAATATTTGGTCTTCTACTGTCATCCCACTGCAGAGCAGTAATTTTTTTATATCTTTTGGGTCAAAATCACCTTTCAGAATTGGATTAAAATCATGAAGTGCCTCATTAATAAAATTTTACATCCTCAAAATTTTGCACATAATTTGAGTCCATGGACCACAGGTTAGGAATCCCAGTTCTAAAAAATATTTATATATATATATATATATATATATATATATATATATATTTAATATTTCAGTTAGATTTTCTTCATATATATATATACATATATATATGTATATATATGTATATACATATACATACATATATACATATATACATATGTATGTATATATATACATATATGTATGTATATATGTATATATATATAAAGAAAATCTAACTTAAATATTAAACTAAATATCACAAAAATTTAATTACTACGAATCCCAATGTGTTAATATTCATGCACCTATAGTAATACTATCGTAATAAATTATATGTTGCCTTGGGAAAATTTTGCAACCCTCCAAAGGGAAAAAAAGGGTATCTATAAATGTTGAATGTTTTATTTATATGCTGGAAAGGATTTAAGGCTTATAGAGAAAGGCTAATAAAAATACATACTGTACAGCAATATAAAATATATTTCAAATAGGTATGAAAAAATAAGTCAAAGCAAAAAAATAAGGCTAAGAATGTAAGATGGGGCCAGTAGAGAGATTCATACTCAAAATTTATGCCATGAAATTCAACACTCTTGCTAGAAGATAGTAACAAATTTTGTTCTCAGTTTTTTAGCAGCCAATGTGAAGGAGAAAATATAATCAGTTATGTCTTGCAGAGGGCCATATTTTATATATACTTAAATATGAATACCTGTATGTGTATTTAACAGCAAACTGGTTCTTAAAAGAAGGAAGTTTTATTATCATAATAAGGAATGGTGATTATATTTCCACTTCCAACGGCAAGTGTCTTCGTACCTGAACTTGAAATAACCTATAAGAAATGTTCACAAATAACTGGCACTTTGGACATTTATGATTAAATGTAATAACCTTCTGTTCTTTTTGTTAGCAGGCCTTACAGAAGGAAGCCTCCTTAGGGCAGTAAGACGGCATAGAACTAAGAAGGGGAGGGGTGGGGACAGATGAGGAAAACTGTTTTCTCCATTGTCTTATACCCCATCACTTCCTGCAGCACCCCACCCTTTCCTCTGCTGCACACTATTTAAATAAGGTGCCTGAAGCTCTCTTTCTCCCCTTTAAGGCATATGCACCTAGGATGTTGACTAATGTAAGTTATTCCCCCTAACCTTAGTTTCCTTGGATAACAGTCTGTCAGGGACTTCTACGCCTTCTCTGAGAGAGCAAATACAATAACTAGCTTCTCAGAACATTATGTGGATTTGTGGCATTCTCTGAGGGGCTATAAATGGATCACATTGACAGCTTTATTTGTCATTCTTAAATGGAATGTGTTTTTCCCCCTTTGAGTTAAATCAAAATCAGATGGCATTTCTTATTTCATTGTGGAATGTTTTTAGTCTCATAATTGCAAAATTACATTCATAACTGATACTATGCTAATTTACAAAATTTGTGTTTTATTATTGGGGAGTTCCTATTTGGAAAGTAAGTGAGGGAAAACAACTTATGCAACATTTTCAGTTTGCCTATTTATTGAGATCCTGATATAGTTGCTAGAATTCTGTCGCCATATGGAAGTAGAGACAATTATATTGCATGAAATGACATGGATTTTAGAAGGAAGGATATAAAAAGGCATAACCAGCAGAATATCCACAATCCAGAGACTAAAACATTCTTGAAACCTCTTCTCTCTTTTGCCTCCCCAGCATGTCCCTGGTCTCAGTCATCCCTTCCTCTCCTTGCAATGGCTCTTGTTCAACATATGCAGGGGCAAAAATCTCAAGAATAGGGTTGGCAAGTACTACTTTCATACCATGGCATACTTCTTACATGCTAAAGCAGTTGCTTGGGCCCAAGTGAAGTTTTTCATTCAAAAAATCCCTATCAACCTTAGCTTGACAATAGCTAGGCCTCCAGGATCCTGTGAGTCTTCTTTAACATATGAATATCCTTTTGGACACTTCCTCTAGTCTTTACCTCCCCTAACTCCCAAGTATACAATCAATTGCTCTTCAGAATCCCAGGGCAGCTCTTTCTGCCCATGGGTCCTCTCCCCATGCTTTAATAAAACCACCTTTTGTACCCAATTAAACAAACAAACAAACAAACAAAAAAATCCCCGTCACTTCCATCTACCCACTACTAAATCTGTATGAGAAAGGAAGCCCTCCTACTTTAATTTCTTAAATCCTCTAAAAGTTCCCAATGCTCTTTTACTGATCTCAATACTGTGCTTATCTTTAGAATTTTCAAACGCTATGCAATGGGTAGGCTTTTCTCGCTGAATTTATATGTGTTTATTTTCATACTCATTTTATACACATGCCTTTGATAAAGTCAACTTTACTAAGTACCCACTATGTCTGGACTCTCAGCATACAATGAACTGCATCAAGTATCCCCTGCCCTCATTGGGCCTACAGGCTTGTGGGGAAGACAGACAATAAAAGGATGACACAAATAGGTATGAAACTGACACTCTTCTAAATATGCCACAAAGAAGAGACACAAGGTTCTGGAAAATGAGATCTAAACGATAGGAGTCAACTAGACAAGGAGTACAGGCAGAAGGCATGACATGGAAGGGGTGGAAAGCCATGATGTATGGAAAGCAGAAAGAAGAAGCAATGTGAGAAACTGGAGGAAAATCAAGTGGTTGGAGTACAGAGGGCAGGGGTGAACAGCTGGAGTCTAGAGATGTGATCAGGGGCCATCACCATGAAAGGCTTTTTAGCCATAGTGAATAATATGTATTTATCCTAGGGACCAATGTGAAGGTTGGGGGAGGGGAAGGGAGATTGTAATTAGTTACATCATCTATTCGGTATTTCAAAAAAATATTTCTGGCTAGAATGCAGAGTATGGGTTGGCAAGGGGAATAGTGATGCAAACCAGTTAAACATTTTCAGCAAAGAGATACTGATAGCATGGCCAAGGGGAGGAAGGATGAGATGTTCATGATTTCTAAAAAGTGAATGGATTCAAGAGACATAGAGGAGGTAAACTGACCGGCCATCTTCTGCAATATTTATGTGGAGCCCATGAGAAGTGTCAGGTAACGCTAGAGGAGAAACAAGTTTGCAAAGACAGATGCTAAGTTCAGTTGGACATGTGGAGTTTGAGTTCTTCAGGAAACATTACAGGACAGAGCAAAAAAGACATTGGATTATGGGTGTGGAGCTTGTCAGAAAGCTCTACAGTTTGGATATAAACTCGTGACACATCTTTAATTCATAGTTGTGGATATGATGGATATGATCCATAGATGGATATGACTGCCTAGAGAAAGATTATAAAGTGAGTGGTAGAAGAGAATGCTAGGACCAAAGTCTTAAGAAATTCAAGTCCATGCATCCAGGTAGTGAAGGATGAGCCTGTAGAGGATGAAATAAGGGACAGTGAGAGAAATAGAAGGAAACCCTGGAAACTGCTGGATCATGGCTGGGGGGTGGGGAGGGGAAGGGAGCAAGGATTTCATTTCAGGAGGGTGGGAGTGGTCAATTGGCTTGAATGTGGAAGATTGAGAACTGTTTATTTTATTTAGCAAGAGTGGAGAGCACTGATCAGGAGAGAATTGTTTTGAATTAAAATAAAAAGAAATCTGGGGCGCCTGGGTGGCTCAGTCGGTTAAGCGTCCGACTTCAGCTCAGGTCACGATCTCGCGGTCCGCGAGTTGGAGCCCCGCATCGGGCTCTGGGCTGATGGCTCAGAGCCTGGAGCCTGCTTCCGATTCTGTGTCTCCCTCTCTCTCTGCCCCTCCCCCGTTCATGCTCTGTCTCTCTCTGTCTCAAAAATAAATAAACGTTAAAAAAATTTTTTTTAAATAAAATAAAAAGAAATCACTAAGTGATATGTATGGGAAATAGAGTTATAACTAGTTCTATTTGTGGTCATGCCTGTTTGAGAATATTTCACATTTCATATTTTACATCTCTCTTAACATGATACTTGGGGAGCCAGCATGATAGACAGGAAAGTCATTTTGACATGCTGTTGACCATTATAGAGAAGAACTGGAGTGGATTTTGACAATAGAAGAGTCGAGGTCCTGGGGTCTGAACTGGAGAGAAAATAGGAACCTGACAGCAAGGAATTTTATGAGCACAACACTGCCTGTTCCTCCACCCAGTGGTGCTAGTGTGACCAGGGTAAATAAACCAAATGTTCACAAAGCAGTGTTGACTCGCCTCACCCACTTGCTGGCACCCCTGTGTCGTAGAAGGAGGCTGTGGGCTGACACATTGTATGGCACATTCTCGGCAACTTCTTTGAGGTGAACTTCAACTTCTCTCCCTGCACCTGCTACAACACAAAAGTCTGAGCATGCCCACTGGCAGGGGTGGGAGGTGGGGAGCAGCAGGGAGACCTCAGAGTAGAAGTTAATACCTCAGCCAGTGAACGCTGTGAGGAGACAAAGGTCAGATTGCAGAGGTGTGAGCTACCAATGAGAGGTAAGAAAAGAAAGATGACTATTGGTAATTACTTGCAGTAGTCTGGCTAGAAAGAGGAAGTGAGAGATTGGAGGGGAGCTGGAGAGAGGTAACTGGATGAGCAACCACTTAATCAACAAATATTAAAATATCTTACATGTGTCTAGTGCTAAGAAAGCCACCAGGAAGAAATTTTCCAGCCTTAATGGAAGATCTGCCATAAGATCTATTTCTCGAATGCATAATGACTAAATATTTTGTGATCTGATTCGTTGAAACAAATGCAACATCTTCCCTCAGATATAAACCTTACTTGATCTTTATGAAACGATCAAAGAAGTTTGTGTTAAGATAAAAAAGAGAAAAAGAACAGGTCTGCCTGTGCTTTTTTTTCCCTCATCCTCTCTCCTTTCATTCCTTCTGTGTCCCAAATTTGGACAGTTCTGTTACTATCACTTATTCAGGAAATATCTTCTAGAATGGTGTTCTTAACCCTATGTTCAGAGCGTCTCATAGTACTATTTGATGTTTAGAAATCATCTAATGTATAATTCATAGAGCACTCATATATTGGAGTATTGAATATTACTACCCCATGGAAGTTAGAAATGTGAATAAAGCGGTATTCCCCTGGCCAGATTATAAGCTTTATGAGGGTTCTTGGCCCTGCTCTATTTAGAACTATCGAAAATAAAGTCAGAGTACTATAAATGGGATTTTTGCAGTTAGGTTGCAATTAAGGATCCTTGGGTAGGCAGAGAAAGGTACAAAAAATTCTTACACAAGAATTCAGGAAGATCCCTGAAAGAGATAATATTGGAACCGGGTGTTAAAAGATGAGACTTTCAGATAGCAGAAAGCTAGTAAGCAAAATCGCAGTGGCAGAAAACTACTTTGTGGAGGAGCCAGAAGAGCGAGGAGAAATGGTTTGGTATGGTTAGAGAGGCTGTGTGGAAAGCAGTAAATGCACAGATCTGTGATCCTGGAAAGCTCTGCTGAGGAGTCCTAGACTTGATCCTACAGTGACTGGAAGTGTTAGAAGTTTTCAGGCAAGTGGGGAAGCATGAGGTTTAGGAAGAAAACTGGGACCATCAGGAAAATTACGAATCAACGGGGACTGGAAGCAGGGAGTACATGAGATGGGAGGCTCCTGTCTGGATGGGAGATAGATGGTGGATGGTGGGTGAATTTCTGCCATGATGACGGCCTTGAACACGGAAAGGGGAAGTCGAGCTTCTTGTGCACGAAGTGCTTATAATCAGTTGGAGGTGTGTGTTTGGGAGGTGTGGTGATGGGGTAGAATGAAGAGGACGCCAGGTGTTCAAGCCAGGGAGAGGGACAATGCCACTGGTATTAGGTATGAAAGAAAAGCAAATTCAGGAGATGATGGGGATGAGGATCTAGCTAGAAAGCGTGAAAAAAGGTATTAATTAAGACATTTAAGTCATGGGTGTAAATGAAATTGCTTCTAAGTGGAGAACCTTGGTGAAGGCCCACATTTAAGGAAGGGAGAAGAGCCAGAAGGAAAATTTGAGGCATTTCCTACAAGATTAGAAGTGAGATTTCAAGGAAGCCAAGAAAAAGCTTCAAGGAAAAGGACTCATGTTGTGATAGGTTTCATTTATAGAGCTGACCCTTGAATAACATGGGTTTGAAATACAGGAGTCCACTAATATGCAGATTTTTTTTTGATAAATACAGCACAGTACTATAAATGTATTTTCTCTGCCTTATGATTTTCTTTCTCTAGCTTATGTTATGAGAATACAGTATATAATACATGTAACATATGTTATCTGTGAGGCTTCCGGTCAACAGTAGGCTATTTGTATTTAAGTTTTGGGGAAGTCAAAAGTTATATGCAGATTTGTGACTGCACAGGGTCAGCACCCCCTAACCCCTCCATTGTTCAGGGTTCAAGTGTGTAATCATTTGGTTGTATCATTCTTTCTTCCCTTCTGGATTGGCCCCAGGAAATGGGCTGTGCAGCTGCCAGTGTTGTATCACGTCTAGGTTCACACTTCAGGCTTGCAGCTCTACCCACTATTTACTAATGAGCAGTGACTGGCCTAGAGTCATCAGCAGTCAGTGACTTCCTTGGGAAACTCCTCCCAACTACTGAGTGTGTGTGTGTGTGTGTGTGTGTGTGTGTGTGTGTGTTAGGAAGGCACAACAAGGGAGGAGAGCCGGGTTTATATTTAGGATTTCCATAATTCAAGCTTCATGTTTGTCTCTAGGAGTAATACGATTTTATAGCAATAACAACTACCTCCAAGCATAAGTATTGTTTTGCCCTTCATTTTTCATGGTAGGTAGTCATTCCCACTTTTGTTAAATAGTTGATTTTATTTCACTGTTCGTGTATCCTGTTTTCCATGAAATTTTTTTCCATGAATTTTGCTCAGGAATATTTCTTTGAGGGAAGTAATGCATTTTTTCTCCTAACAATAGGTGTTATAGAAGAAATTATGTTCTCCTTTTACCTAAATTTCCAAGAAATTCAAATCCAAATGATAACTTCAATTATTTTAACTGTTGACCAATATATAGGTAGCATAATGAACTTCCTTTCTTTTTCACTCTCAACCTTGTTATTTTTATTCATATTTCATGATTTTTCTTTTTGGAAGTCACCCCAAATCCTTAAGATGAAGAGCCAGGGCATAAATAAGTACGTTCACTATTAACTAAATGTCTTTCCAGACATCATCTCACTTGATCGTCAGAACAAGCCATTGACTAGCTGGTCTTATTACTCCCACCAGAGCCATGAGGGAACAGAGTCTCAGTGAAGTTAAGGACATAAAGTTCACCCAGACAAATACTGAGTGGAATTCAACCCTGGGGCATCTTTCTCTAGTGGCAGAGTGGTCATTTCAGCCTATGTGGCTCAAACTTCTGTGGGCAGCTGGCCTATGTGTACATGGCATATGGCTGGCTGGGATAACTCTTGTTCCGATGAAAACTAATCACTGACATATGAAACTAGTCTTGTTTTGAGCAGTTTTCTTCTTGATGATGAAATAGTCTATGTTTGTATGTCCTCCCCAGATTTTATAATATTCAAGAAGCACATGAAAGAGGCCTCTCATCCAGTATTCTTGATTAAGTTATGAAAATGGAATTGAAGCTTATGTTCCCCCTTCGTACGGTAAGTAACTATGAATTTGGGTAACAGAATTGCCTTTCCCCTCCTCCTAATTTCCTCACAGTATTTACAAAAGAAATGGAAATGCTCCTGGTATGAAGGTGGCATGACTTGTGAATAATATCCAGATTTGTCTTCAGAATATTTCATTAAAAAGGAAAATTTCCATTTTTTCAGTTCAGTTGTGGTTTTTATAAATTCTAGTTTAACATGTTTTATCTGGTTTAGAATTGGAGTCATTTTGAACTACATACGAGTTTTGGTAATTAACATAACTCTTCTACCCACTTTATATACACTTGTAATTCTCTAGTGAAAACTGACATGTGGACTCTGAAAAGTCATGGCCACATACAAGGAAGGTTTAGAACTGCCAGGTTGCTGTGCAGGGGCATTTCTCTTCATCCCAGAAGCCCTAGCTTGGAGCATCCACCCCCATTTGGCCTGGGCACTAACTGTCTTTAACTGCAAAGACATATCACCTTGCAAGTGATTAGAACCGACTCATCCCACATGAACAAAATCAGGTTTTAAAGAAAGGGCAACATTATCAAGTTCTTCTAGGTATTGTGCCTGAAGGATTTAAAAATGATTTGAGACAGTTGATTCCTTTGTCCACCTACAAAATCATCTGTTATTTTCACTCTTCACTATATTTTATTTTTCTTTATATGTGCTAATGCATGTTTAAAGGAAAAATTCTATATGTATAGTTGTGAATATTCATTAATAAATTTTATTCATTGTAACAAATTAGGGAGGGAGGCATATGTGAATTTGTGGGGAGGCTGAATTATAGATAACTTTTAAATAAATGTGGCTTTTATTCTTTAAACTACATGTAGTAACTTCAACAAAACATTACAAAGTAGAAATCCTTAAGGAGACCTGTAATAATAAATCATATGAACATTCTGTTATTAGCATATAGATTGGATGTGTGTAGGAGCTTGTAAAGTGCCTGAGGTTCACTGAAAATAGTTTATTCTGTGTCTAAAAAGTGTATGCAAGATTGAAAATAAATGTTTAAAACACCATATATTACCTACCTATAAGTAAAGTGTTTGCAAAGCAAAGGTAAACATCAGCCCAGCTCATGAACAAATTATCAAAAGATTTTAAATTTATTGAAGCCATAAATTAATGAGATATTACCATGTGTGCATAAATAACTTAAAGAATAAAATTTGCTGATCCTTCTCTCATATGGATATTTGTGCTAATGAATCAGGATCCTATTTACTCTATTAGTCCCCAAAGTAATTGCTTATTTGAAGAAGTTCTGTCTTATGGGTTTTCAGTTAATTAAATCCATTTGCATTTTATGCACACATTTTAAATTCTCAAGTCCTATTTTTCATAAGCCAGATTCAAATATGTTCATGTAATAATACCTCTCATTAAGGCATTAGTCTTTCATTTTTAAAGGAACTTTCAGAATAGCCATATGCATAAAATGGTTATTAATGAAATTCAATCAATATTTTAGAAAAGTCAACCCATTAAATGTTTTTTTTTTAGTTTAAATTTTCCTATTTGTAATGGTGATTACTATGCTGAACATACTTCCAGTTTCTAATTTTTTGGTTAGCTTAATTTATTCAATGATTTTTTTTTTTTTTGCTTTGATTTTGCATGGCAGTTTTTAACTTCTAATACGCCTTTAGAATTACAAGCGACCTTTTCTCAAAGGGTGGTTTTTTTCAAGGTATGTGCATATTAACTGATTGATCTTGCCAACCCAGTTGGGAGATCACTAAAACATGAAGCAAAGCTTTTCTAAATCTAATACTAAAGAACAAGTATAATAATTCAACAAGTTAGGGATATTTTTTAAGGGTTTGTTTTCTCTTAGTTTTCAAATATTTGAGAAGTTGTGAATTAAAGTGCATAAGTGATAAAAATTGTAAATGCCTTTGTTGTATCCAAACTGTAGAAATTTTTCCGTGCTGCCCAAGTTTGGAAGCTTGAAAATGCTACTGAATTTAGGAGAGTAGAAAAAGTAGATGGAAGAGAGGCCAGGAAGCGCCTCACAGGATACACACAGTGGGCCCAGGATCTAAGACCCAAGTACTTGACAAGGCCAGATGCTGGGAAAGGCATCCGGGGGCACAATCTGGAAAGGTGATCTGGAAATCCAGTTCTGAAATCATACCTAATTGAACTATCTCTAGATGGTTATTACATGTCACCCCATTTATAGTTTATCTAGCTTATTAGTTCCTCTTTGCAAAAAAGACACAAAATGCAGTCTGGATACATTTGGGTACCAATTCCAGCCTAAGTTTATAGCAGAATCAAAAAAGGATAGAGTATCCAAATGGACAAAGAAAGAAAAGGAAGCAAGGGAGGGAGGGAAAGAGGATGGATATCCTAAAATCAGGATAAGTATGAATTATTTTGACCTTTTTGGCAATATTGGACAATAATGTACTTTTATTGACATCTAACATGAGATATACGTATAAAATGGAGAACAATTTTTGATATACTTTAAAATTCATACACTTTATAGTAAAAGAAGCAATTTTCATTCAATTAAGTTTTATTAATTCATTTAAGTCATGATCTATGTAAAGCATAATGCCAACAGTATCCTAAGAAGATAACATTTTCTTTGTAGTTGGAATCGCCCTAAGGAAGCATTTCTTCTCATTTAGACAAAGTAGAAATAAAGCACATGTATTACCACTCGTATAAATTTTTAATACTGAATAAAATATTAGTGTTTAGTGTGATATTGATTCTCAACATAATACTCCTCCATAATAGCATGCTAATTGGTTAGAATTAAATCAGACAGATTCAAAAACCCTGAGAACAGACCATATAACACTTGTAATTTTTTTTCATTAGTTTCCAGAACTCCAATTAAAATGGAATTAATCTGCCAAATAAAAGGCCATGGTGCAATAAAAGTTCCACATACTATGTCATGTGCATGCCTTCCTCCCTCCCAGGGCCACACCCCACAACAAGATACAGAAGTGAAGATCACTTGTGAGTTCGAACCACATAGTAACAGCCTTCAAAAGAGGCAGGCAATCTATGTGCATTCCAGCTCTATAATTTATTAACTGTGAGACCTTATGCATTTTACTTGAAACTCACAGAGCCACAGTTTCCTCATCAATAATATTACTAGTCTAATAGTACCAACCTCCTAAAGTTATTGAGGAAGTAAAACAGAGGTTCGTTTAAACTAGGGGTGATTTTTTTTCCCACCAGGAGACATTTGGTAATGCCTGGAGATGATTTGGCCTGTCCCAACTGGAGGCAGTGGGTGTGATATGGGCATTTGGGGAGTAGAAGCCAGGGACGATGCTATACAAGATGCACAGGACAGCCCCCCAAAATAGAGTCCACTGGTCCAAAGGTCAATAGTGCCAAGACTGAGAAACACTGGAGAACAGTGAAGTCATGTATGTAATGAGCATAATGTCTGAAATACAGTAGGCCCTCAAAAAATATTAGTATAATTACATTGTTATTGTTGTCATTATTTGTTTGATAAGAAACTCCAAATCACCCTGGTGGTATCAGGACTGGGTACTACAAGCAATTCAGTAAGCCCATTCCAGTACAATAATGCCTATCTGCTAAGTCATCAGATGGACTGTCCAATTTTTAGGTGCCTTCAGGAATGGACTGACCCACTTAATGCCTGACTAGTCTACCAAACTCATAGATAGGATTATACCAAAGTCCATGGGCTATCATTTAATTTGTACCTTCTTAGAAATTAGGAAAAAAACAGGAAAAGACAAATAAAAAGTAACTTATCGTACCAGGTGACTATTACTTTCTAACTCTTGCTAATAGTAATGGCTCATGAGTCTCCTGATGATCATTTTTTTTTATTTTTTTTTAACGTTTATTTATTTTTGAGACAGAGAGAGACAGAGCATGAACAGGGGAGGGGCAGAGAGAGAGGGAGACACAGAATCCGAAACAGGCTCCAGGCTCTGAGCAGTCAGCACAGAGCCCGACGCGGGGCTCGAACTCACGGACCATAAGATCATGACCTGAGCTGAAGTCGGACGCTTAACCGACTGAGCCACCCAGGCGCCCCTTGATGATCATTTACTTTACAAAATAAGTTGATGTCTGGACATCATTTGTCTGGCAAATGGAAATATGGTCTTCTGGTTAACATAAGATCTTGACTATATATGGTACACAAATGTTATCAATTTTAAAACAAATTGAATGCAACAAAATAGTTTTAGCTTTATGTTAAAACAGTTTAGAGAGGGAAAACTCTTGCTTAATGCAAAACCTTCAAGGTCAAAGAGACCTGAGTTTGAATTTCAGCTTTATGACCTTCAAGCTGTGTGACCTTGAATGGTTTGTCTTCTCTGAGCTCAGTTTCCTCATCTGTTTAATAGGTAGAAAACTATGTCACAGGGTTGTTGAGAGAATTAAATGATACATGCAGCATTTGACATTTATCAGTAGTGAATAATTATTACCATTTCTTCTGGAGACCTTGCATTGCCTTGAGGTTGTTATCATAGCCACCGGTTTTTATTGTAAGAATGGTAACTATGATGTGTAGATACTTTTTATTAACAGAGGAAGCTCAAAATAATCCATAGCCTCAATAAACAAAAAATCTTAGACTTACTTCAATAAAAGTGATTTAAGAAGAAAAAAGAAAAGGTACATATTATACATGGAATTTCCCAGTGAGAATTTTTTTTAAGGAAAAGATGGATTTCCTAAATTAAAGAATGAATGATGTGCACATCTTTCCGGCATATTTTAATATAGTTGATAATCCACTTTTTAATTAGCCACCTAATTATAATTCAATAGAAATTTCCCTAGGTGAATGTAGTAACCTACTTCAGAGAGAGAAATGGAGCTCTGAGTGGGCGCTCCTACTGTGAATTTTGACACTTTTTCAGGTTCAATTTGTTCTAAGGCTAACTGGCCCAGGAGAGATGGGGAGAGCTGTGTTTCATAACCTAATAATTCCCACTGCCAGGAAGGTTGACAATAAGGCCAAGTTCACCTTTCATTGGTATTTTTATTTTTCTCTTTTCTTTGTTCCCTGGAGAAGACCCAACTCTTTTTTTTTTTTTTTTTTTTTTTTTTTTTTTTTTTGTGCTCCCATCATTCAAATGTTTTAAATTTGAAAACAAAAACATTTACACATAATCCAAACTACACCCTCCTTCATTTTCTTGGGAATTTGGTGTCTTCTCAACTCAGGTTTCCCTTACTTCCAGCTCCTGAGAAGCAGGAGGCTGGAAGGCATGTGAGGAGACCATCTCAAGGTTTAATTCCACAACCCAGACTGTGCCAAGGAGGGAGATTACTTTTTAATCTATTCCTTAGCAATAGATGTTTGAATTTCTTAATCCTTAATATACTTTTTATCATTAGTTGCTCATCACCTTAGTCTAAAATGTTTTCAAACTCACCAACTTTTGCTTTATTAATTGATTAATAAATTGATTGCTTTATTAAATCTCTCTTCCAACCAGTTATAGCTTTGTGTAATTACAACTTCAATATATTTGAATGTAATTGTATACTATTGTCTCTCATTAATTTCTGGCTCATATCCATTAAACATATACAGACAAGAGAGGTGAACTTCTCACTTTAATTATTTCCTTGCTTTCACCCCTTGCCTCCTACAGTCTATTTTCAATAAAGTATGAGTCAGATAATTTTGTTCCTTGACTCAGAACTCTCCAGTAGATCCACTTCAACCTGAGTAAAAGCTAGAGCCTAATGATGGTCCTCAATGCCATATATGTGACCACCATGACCACCATCTCCTGCCCCAACTCATACATTCACTCCACTCTAATTACTCTGGTTTCCTTACAGTTCTGTCGGTATACCAGACATATCTCTGTCTCAGGGCCTTTGCACTTGCTATTTCTTGTCTGAGACAGTCTTCCCCCAGGACTACACATGATTTACTCTCTCATCTCCTTCAAGTCTTTGTTCAAATGTCAACTTCTCAATAAGACCTTCACTGACTACTCTTCTAAAAATGCAACCCCTTCCTTTAAAAAAAAAGGGCGGGAGGCTGGGTAGCTCAGCCAGTTAAGCATCTGACTTCAGCTCTTGTCATAATCTCGCAGCTCCTGAGTTCAAGCCCCACATCGAGCTCTCTGCTGTCGAGGCAGAGACCACTTGGGATCCTCTGTCTTCTTTCTCTCTGCCTCTGCCCCTCCCCCACTTGCACACATGCTCCTGCACTCACGCACTGTCTCTCTCTCAAAAATAAGCATGTTTGTTTGTTTTTGAGAGAGAGAGAGAGATGGGGGTGGGGAGAGGCAGGGAGAAAGGGGGCACAGAGGATCCAAAGTAGGCTCTGCACTGTCAACAGAAGAGCCCAATGTGGGGCTCAAACTCATGAACCATGAGAACATAACCTGAGCTGCAGTCAGAGTCTTAACCGATTGAGTCACCCAGGCACGCCCCCAAAATTTTTTTAAATAAAAAATAAATGAAAAAAAATGTAACCCCTTCCCACACTATTTTCCTTCCTTGATTTATTCTTCTCCATAATACTGGTCATTCTCTAATAATTTCTGTGGTTTTCTTATTTATTTTCTGTCTCCCTCCACTAGAATGTAAGCTTCATGAGGGCAGCAATTTTTGTTATTTTTGACCAAGCACCTACTCCAATGCCTAGTATCTGGCAGACACTTGATAGATATTAGTTAAACTGAACTGAAGTAAAATTACACACTTATTGACCTTATTTCATTTCCCTCAAAGCTTTCATTTCCCTTCTGTTAGTCCTTATCTTCTCGTGTTCTGCCATTATAGCTCCTATAGGACATCTTTGTTCCCCAACCCCCAGGTGGATTTTGGAAATGGAAGAAACAGTTTCACTGTGCTTCCTTTTCACTGATCACTGACAAGCTTTACTGGGATAAATCTGCATTTTAGCCATATTCCTTTCCTATTAGATGAGGAGATTGTTATTACCAAAATGGTGAACTGACCGGGATAAATTAGATTCCTGATCAGAACACTCGGGTGAATCTTGATGGAAAAGAGAGGGAGAGAGGGACAGAGGGAGAGAGGGAGAGAGAGATGGAAATGCTAAGCTCTATAAATAGGTATCCTTTTCTTAGCACACATGTTCCTAGCATAAATATTAGATCCTTAAACCTGATTCAAGAAAATACGTACTTCCTGATGACAAGAAAGCCATAAATATAGTTCATGACCAAAGATTAGTCACTGTTTATTATTGCTGGTGACACATGATACGTTGGGGAGATCTGGCAATATTTCAGACATCTCCAGTCAGCCATTTATCATTTCACAGTGGAAGATGAGGAGGTATTTCTATATTAACAGCCCCTGTAATAAGGGAGTGAGTGAAGAAACATCTGATGTGTTTTATCATTGAGAGTCAAAGGGACACTGACAATGTTAAAAATGTGCTGAGTAGATTACAGGTTTTGTACAAGTTGGTCTTCTAAACAAGAAGACTCCTTTTTTTAAAAAGTAGTAGAAGAAAAAAGGAACTATGTTCTACGTTGCTTACTTCTCCCTTGTGCCCCTGAATGATATTTCTAGACTTGAGAAACTGTTTCTGAGAAACAGAAGCTTGATTTGTCTCCAAAGCCTCTAACATTCTGAGCAGCATGATGGCCTTGAGACTCTGCTGCTTCAGGCCATGCTGCGGTCCCAGCACAGGATTACCCTGCAGTTATGCAACAGAGACCCAACGCACCTGCCCTCCACCCAGTGTAACAATGTTTCCCTATTTCAACCTAAAATTTAGAATAAATCAAGGCACATAGCATGTTAACAACTTCCACCTGATTAAAAAATTCAAGACTATGTTCCCTTCATAACTACTATGGCCATGCAAGTGAAAGACATAAAGCTCTCTGGGAGAGGATTTTAAAAAGGGGCTTGGGGATGTGAATGGCCAAGAACTGTATCTTAGAAATGGTGGGAGTGAGCCACTGAAAAGTTTTTAACATAACCAATAACTTCTGCAATGCTCTGCAGAATTCTGAAGACACCATTAAAAATTAAATAAAAAGCCTCAGCTTGGTTTTGTGTGTGCTTCAATAGGCAAAAAGATATATTTAATGCAGAGGGTGTTGAATCTGAATTAGTACAAATATTATTAATTTAATGTTCATACTGCATTTTATGGTTTGTAAACTGCTTAGCAATAATTTTATATATTTTTCCTCACAGCGCCACTGTAAAATATATCGGTATTTTATTTTTCCCATTTTATAGATGAGGCAACCTTTAATAAGTGATCTATTTCTTTCCTGTGCATATTGGTTAACTGGTAAATGATTAATTTATGTCTGCATGAACTTCATCATGCAGAGTATTTATTTTAGTGTGAGTTGGTATTTATTTTACCGACAAAGCATTACAGTATCCAATTATATATGCATGTTTTAAAGGCAGTAAAGCAGTCACCAGTAGTTAATGCAACATTAAGTCAGAGATTTTAAATCCACAGTAAATTCTGAGTGAGGGTATTTAAATCAAGCAGCACCCTTTCTCCCTGCTCTCATCCATGTGGGTAAGCAATGGCCCTTCTATAAAATGACCACGTGGCATCCGTCCTGTGACGTGGAAAAGATGTGCTGAGATTTTCAGAGCTTAAAATCTTAACTGAAGAGAAATACCAAAAGGTTTATAATTACATCTGGCAAAAGTTCAAGAGTAAACAAATCTTATCATTTATATCTGCCTATAGAATAACTTGCAATTGGGGGGCTTCTACCTTGCCTGTTTTTTCTTCCCTCTTTCTTATGTGCCTCCATTTTTTCCTTTCATTTTCTTTATCAGTTCTCCTTCACTAAGATGGTCGTTGTGGCTGCTGGTATGAACAAGTATAAGTAACCCCACACGAGTGATATATTAAGGCTGAATAAAAAGGGTAACGTGTCTACAGTATTTGCATTCTCTCTCCATATTGCACTCTATGAGCTATCAGCAAAACTGCTTTTCAATGGGTGTGGCATATGAAGTCCAAGGTTCTCAAAATGCTCCCTAAGCACTGACTCAGCAATACCCTCTAATATCATTTCATACTTTACCCCTATAGAGGACAAAGCACCAAGAAGTTCATTCATCCATAAGTCAAATTTTTTAGCTAATTAGAAATATAATTTCTTTTCACAATAACTTATAACATATAATTTTCCCTTATTTATTGATCTCAAGACTCTTAAATTTAGCCAATAAAGCTAAGGATTTTTAAAATTCATTGAAAGATTCCAGCCCTAATTTCACATGCAAAAGTCTAAATATTGGCATGTTAGCTGTCAAAGGCAGATGATTTAAAACACATTGTGTGTGCTGGATACTTAAATGCTTCCAGATTCAGAAACTGTCTCTTTCAAACTTAAAATGTACTTAAAGACCCAGGAAGTGATACCAATTTTGTGAAAATATTTATATTATTAAAAATTTGGGGGTCGCCTGGGTGGCTCAGTTAGTTAAGCATCTGACTCTTAACATCTCATAGTTCATGGGATCGAGCCCCACATAAGGCTCTGCACTGACAGTGTGGAGTCTGCTTGGGATTCTCTGTATCCCTCTCTTTCTTCCCCTCCCCTGCTCACACTTGCTCTCTCTCTCTCTCTCTCTCTCTCTCAAAATAAATAAATATTATAAAAATTTTTTGTACACACTGAAATATAAACTCCATTACATCAGATCTACTAGTAAGATAACATATTACGAAGTAATATTTTTTAAATTTATGTGATTTGCTATGGGACCTACTGAACAGTATCTATGTATTCAGGACACAGATGTTTTAAAAATAAATCTGTAAAACAAGGAGCATTACCAGAGAGGAATGTCACTGAAGTACCATCCTCAGGCTCCCTGCTTAGAGATCAGTAATAAAAGGAATCAGCACCCCAGTGTGCTATTTTCTAACTCAGAATTAGATGGACTTGGCCCTTAAATAAGCACAGTGGATTACTTTCATATAATGATTCCCACTCTCTCTCTCCATATATATATATATACATATATGTATGTATATATATATATACATACATATATGTATATGCGTGTGTGTGTGTGTAAATGCACACACACATGGAGATTTTAGCCATCTTACTCTGTTATAAAAATAGAGAAAACGTGTAATCAAAAGAAACATTTCAAGTATTAAAGTATAAATTAAATGTATGAAATACAGAAATTTCTTCCTTTTAAAAATCGTTCCATCTAATAAAATGTCCAAATGGAGTGCTATCATAGTTTCCTTACACGCCACAGTTCCAATATCCAATACCCCAAGGCTTTTCCTAGTCCAAGACTTTCCCAAAGGCATTTATTATTCCCATTTACATTTATTTGACCCGTATTGCAGCTTCTAAATTGGACACATCATCTTCCCTGAGAACTCGGTGTCCTTACATAGCCTTACAGGAGAACTGTGAGTTATATCACTTTCTGATGCAACAATGAACTAAATGGGCAGAAAAGCGTAAGACTCCCTCACACTTCCTTGTTTTCCACCACCCCTCACATAACATGAAACACAAGTGAGTGTCCCATTATTGTAAATGTTGAACTGGGCTTGATTCCCAGTTCTCAGTCTCGTAATCCCAGAATCCATTATTATGGTGTTTCTGTTTTCATCAATTGTCATCTTTTTTTTTTTTTAATTTTTTTTTCAACGTTTTTAATTTATTTTTGGGACAGAGAGAGACAGAGCATGAACGGGGGAGGGGCAGAGAGAGAGGGAGACACAGAATCGGAAACAGGCTCCAGGCTCCGAGCCATCAGCCCAGAGCCTGACGCGGGGCTCGAACTCACGGACCGCGAGATCGTGACCTGGCTGAAGTCGGACGCTTAACCGACTGCGCCATCCAGGCGCCCCAATTGTCATCTTTTTATATAATTCTGTAAGCTTTTGCCAAAAATAAACATTTCGAGGAGGGATTCTTATATGGAAAAACTGAAATATAATGTTCATGCTAAGGAAAAACATTTATTCTTTTTTAAAGAGAGAACTTTTCACCAAGCATCATGATTTTCCAGAACTGCATAGATGGAGAAGTTGCTGAAACTCAATCTTGCTTCCTGATAAAGTCAATATATCATTTGCACAGTTATTACCTAGAGCTTCCATGAAAACTAATAAAAAGTATTTCAGCTTAAAATTTCAGCTTCTAGTTTATACTTAACTAAAAATCTCTTACAAGTAAGCATTCTTGTCCATCAGAAGTTGGTACAGAAGAAGGAAGTTCAAAGGAGTAAATATGGGAAGTGCCTTTCCAGCCCTAATAGGGTAAGAAGATCCTGGCCCGAGAACATGGATCTCTAGACCATGGAGCAAATATATCCCTGAAGAGAGAAAAATCCATTAGGTTGTCATGGCTTTGAAACATCAGCCATTTACACTTGCCAGGTCCTGAACCCACATTCACTTGGTAATCAGTTCATTGATTAGAATTCTTCTTCTCATCTACTTATGTGTATATATCTATACCTACAGGGAGAAAATACAGCAGTCAATATAACTCATTAGGTTGATGGATATATTTCTTATTATAAGTTAATATATTGGGATTTTTCTGTAAAGACGCTTTTTAATTACTATAAATATTGTCAATGAGATCATTTTAAAATTCTAAAACTCTCAGCCACATGTACAGAGGTAAAAGTTCCATTTCTGGAACATGAGACTAAAAAGAGTCATTTCTCATCCATATTTGCTTTTAAAATACAGCCACTCCCATACATGCTATCACAATGCCTTCCCCACCCCACAGGAAAGGGAACTAATGCTTGTAAGAAATGATAGTCGATAGTCTTACACACTATCCTCAAAGAAAGTTATTTGTTCAGGTTCACCCAACCAGTAACTAACAGAGATTAAAACTCAGGTCTGATAGATGCCCTTTCAACTAAACTTATGTCTTTACTTAGAATCCACTAATAGCAACATAGGCTGTGACTAGGAGAAGCAGGTAAGTACTCCCTGGCTGCTAGAGAGAAACACTGATCCTACTGGCTGTTTCCTCTAAACAAGCCTAAACCCAAACCTCCCGTCCAAGAAGTTGGTGTTCTCTATCTGGCGCTTTTATCTTCATGGACATGTGCAGAAACCTTGTCTGATGATTTAGCTATATATGTATTTTGGAGTCTGATTTTTAAAGTAATTCAACACAAAGACATTTGTTCACAGTAAACTTAAGAATGGATTGTATATTACCAGGGAACTGGAAAAGCAAAGAGAAATGATAATTATTTTACCAAGCAATTTCATAGCTGTCTTTCATTGTCTATTCATATCTCTTTATTTGGTCTGGCTAGTTGTGAAACCAGCTCCCATTATTACATTTTGTTAATTGAAATATAGCTTTAATTGTTCCCAAGTATACTTTTATATTTTTTACCTAACACTAATCTGAAAAAGGTCTTAAACCTATTTAATTGGAGCTGGTAGGAATAGAGGTGAGGGCACTCCTAAATTAATTATAAGCTTGGTGAGACAGAGATGAAATATTTTGGATTTTTGACCATGCATGTTAGGTATTAGGAGAATTATATTTCATGTTATGGAGATGAACAGAAAATTCTGGAGATGATTTTTAAATCTTAAAGAATCAGGTATTGGGGCGCCTGGGTGGCTGAGTCGGTGGACCATCCGACTTAGGCTCGGGTCATGATTTCGTGGTTTGTGAGTTAGCACCCTGCGTCGGGCTCTGTGCTGACAGCTCATAGCCTGGAGCCTGCTTCCAATTCTGTGTCTCCCTCTCTCTCTGCCCCTCCCCTGTTCATGCTCTGTCTCTCTCTCTCTGACAAAAATAAACACTTAAAAAAAAATTTGTAATAAAAAAAAGAATCATAGGTATCAAATATTTATTCAGTCAGTTTGACTTCATTTAATGAGGTCATCCTTCCATTTTCCAGGAAACTATTTTGCTTAAACTAGTTCCAACATTAAAATCTTTCTTTAAGAAAAGATTATCACTAAAGATTGACACTGTATAATACAAACAGGAACTCATTTCAGTGTTTAGCCTACCTCCTCAATTTGAGTAAATTCTTCCTAATATCTAAGTAAAGTCTCTCCCAAAATGGCCCGTATCTTCTCCTCTGCAAGTAATGTAGCACTAATTTATTCTCCATAGTCTTGGTTCTTCATCCTTGTAATGCTTGGTTTGAATCTATATTCTCTGCATCCTCCCAGGCCTCCTTTCTTAATGGGTGTCTCCGTGTTTCCAGATGTCAGGGTTGTTTCTTTGGAAGTATAAAACCCAAAGGGTGTTGCCTTCCTCACTGTAGCTCTGATGCTTCTATGATAAAACCCCCTAAATATTTTTTTTCAAAATTCCTTCAGAAATTTACATATTAAAAACAAAGAGCAAACAAAAGAAGGCTATCTCAGATAAGGCTCAAATGGAGTTTATGCTGAAAATTTTCAAGAAGAGTATGAATACTTTTCTTTCTTGGATGCTATTTTGAACGGTGACAGGATGAACTAAGTGACCTCTTGATGATCTTCCAGCCCTGTGATTCTGTGATAATCTTAGCTTCCAGCATTTCATTTTCTCTAAACACTAAAATCTAATCTGCCCTAAGATATGAGAGTGTTTAACAGATGAAAACCTTTTAATGGAGGAAAGATTCTGCTTGTTTTCTTGGAAGTAATTTTCTTAACAATTGCTTACATTTATATTCAAGGCAGCCTATATTGAATCATTAAATCCAAAGAAAATCATAAAAGAAAAATTAGCAGACATATTATATAATGACATGCAATTTATTTCTTGACTTTTGCCTTTATTGTTCTGCATTAGAAACATTTACTCCTGTAGACGTGGTTAAAGGATTCATGAACTCCACTTTCTTAAACCTAAAACCATTCTTGCTTTCTATACCACAATTGTTTCTACTTAAAAAGGAGACGTATGTTAGTACCAGTAGACATTTTACTTCCAAGCGAGGCTACTTTCTGAGCGGGGCAGCCATAGAGCAAATTACATCTGACAAGTCTGTTTAGTAAAGATTAGCTGTAGTTAGATTAAACAGACCTTGAGCCTGCCATTTAATCCACCACTACTGGTTGTGTGTGCCCAGCCAGTGACGATACTTGCAGGCACAGAAATTAGACTATTAGTTTTCATTGCTTTTTAATCAGCTGTTTTTGAACCAGTGGAAAACTTTAGGCATAAAGTGAAAAACAGCCCTTCCACATATCAAATGGATGATCTACTTGATTCTAGATTCAGGTGCTAATATTATTAATTACATTATCAGTACTACTAATGATGATGATAAGAGTGTTACATAAAAACTAGCTACCCTGAGCTAATCTCTGGCAGAGCTTTACACAGATTATTTATATTGAATCCTCACAACTGTTCTCTGGAGTTTTACCAAAATAAAAATGGTGAGTTATGCATATATTCTGGGACATTTTTTTTCTGATATTGACTCGGAGCATCCATGAGTATTTTTCAATGAGTTGTTCAGCATTCAGTTGATTATTTTTTGTTGCTGTTTGGTCCAACTGCAGTTTGGATGATATAGAATGAACATAGAAAACCATAGCATTAATCTTGGACTGTAAAAGCCCTATTTGTATTGTGACACAAATATAAATGTAAAGCAAGCAGAAAAAATGCTATGTAAGCTCTTTTCTGAGCTTAGTATTGTTAGAAAATATTTAACTCTTGTGTTGTTTGGTAGCTTTTCTATTGTGTGTACCGTAAGTGCAAAAAGAATTACACTAGAGTTAAAAATTAGTCTGAAATTTCATAGTGAACTATTTTTATCAAAAACTTATCAGTTCCTCCAGTAAATGGGCAGCACTGAACTTTATACAATTGCCAAGAACCAAGAAATATAGAATTAATATTAAACACAGATCTGAGTTGTATTGATCAGCAAATACTTGATATAAGCTGCTAAAAAGAAAAGCCATGTATTATCATATTCCTTGTCTCTTGAATAAATACATGTCCTATGGGTCGAATAGTGGGTTTATATACCTACAGAGGGTAGCATTTGGTTGTGCCTAATGTAAGGTCTGCCTGCCACTCACATCACGTAAGTAAGCCCCACTCTATTCAAAACTGGGAAGTATTTTATTTTATTTTATTTTATTTTATTTTATTTTATTTTAACATTTATTTATTTTTTGAGAGAGAGACACACAGAGTGTGAGTGGGGGAGGAGCAGAGAGAGAGAGAGGGAGACACAGAATACAAAGCAGGCTCCAGACTCTGAACTGACAGCACAGAGCCCGACACGGGGCTGGAACTCAGAGACCGTGAAATTATGACCTGAGCCGAAGTCGGACACTTAACCGACTGAGCCACCCAGGTACCCCTGAATTGAATATGTCTTTAAGTTTAAAATTTAAATTCTAAACACACTAGTCACATTTCAGTGCCCAATAGCCAAATATGGCTGGTGGCTACTGTATTGGCCAGATAGATTACAAACTCTCCTTAAAGGAAGATTAAAACTGGGAAGTATTTTTAATGCAATGTGTATAATTGGAATAGAACTGTCAACAACCACAACCTATGTTTTTTTGAAAAGCTGACACTATTATAGGCAAACAATCACGGATCACCATGCCATTCTGCTAAATGACAGCAAGACTCACCCATAGCACTGAATGGTCGCTCTGCCAGAAACCACTGGAGACCACACTGGAAATGGAGTTTCTGGGTGATGGTTTTACCCCATTGGCCTTGTATGTATCAATTAAGCAGTTGCCCTGGTTGTCCAGTTCTTCCCCTGCTGACATCATAACTCAGACTGTTAAAAATGTCTGCAATCCCATCGTCTGCTCTCCAGGGCTTTCACCTTGAGATGGAGAAAGGGACTGTATGGTCTCGCTTACTCCATCTCCCCAACTTCTAAAAGTACAGCCTGACAGTGACCAAAAGAGCTAAGTCAATGCCACTGTACAATAAATGGTTGGCAAACAGCTCTGGAACTAAAAGACTCTTAAGGTTGAAGGGAACCTTAAAGGTCATAAATGATGATCCTACACTCTTCTGATGATTAAAGTGATATTCAAACACCACTGATGATAGGAATCAATCTCTTGTCCTCCCAACTTCAGATTGCTCTAATTGATACAAAGTCCTTACATTAACTATAATGTGGCTCTCTGCAAATTCCACTTACTGGTCTTTAATGTAACCTTTGGAACTAATGAAATGTTTATGTCCTCTTTGATACCCCAAGAAGTTCCTTTCCAATGCTTCCTCATTCTCTCTGGTTTCCTTCCTCAATGCCCTTGTCACTTTCCTCTCAACATGGTCCAATTTTTTTATATTCTTTATTTTTGAGGGGGGAAGGGGCAGAGAGAAAGACAGAATCCCAAGCAGACTCTGCACTGACAGTACAGGGCTCAAATTCACAAACTGTGAGACCATGATCTGAGCCCAAATCAAGAGTCAGTTGCAATGCTTAACTGACTGAGCCACCCAGATCCCCTGAACATGGTTCAATTTTTTAACATTTCGCAAATTCAGAGTATGATTGGGACTTGCGCAGGATAAAACACAATTCCAAGCACTGTCTTGCTATTAATACTGAATTTGCTGTTGTGGCAACTATATCAGAGTGACACTTGAAATTCCTACGTGCTTCTCAAATATCTAAACTAAGTCACATGTACCCCATCCGGTACCTGTGTAGCTGGGTTTTTGTCTCCTTGTTTTGGACCACCATAGTAGATTTCATTAATGTTACCTCATTAAATTTGTTCCATCCTACCAACTTTAATGTTTTTTCATGAGGAATGAAGAATGAATTCTAATCCTGTCATCTCACTTATCCACTATGTAAAATCCTAACTAGTATCATCTATAAATCTGACTAGCACATTCTCTATTTATATTAATACCTGATCTTTTTAAAGTGTATTTATCTATTTTGAGAGAGAGACAGCATGAGTGGGGGAGGGGCAGAGAGAGAGAGAGAGAGAGAGAGAGAGAGAGAGAGAGGGAGAGGGAATCCCAAGAAGGTTCCATGCTGCCAGGGCAGAGCCTGACATGGGGCTTGAACTCATGAACCATGAGATAAGATTATAAGCTGAAAGCAAGAGTCAGATGCTTAACCAAGTGAGCCACTGACATGCCCTAATACCTGATCTTTTTAAATGTTGACAATAACAGGACTGAGGCATCACTATCAAAAATACCCTTTCATGAGCATCCGTCTTTGGTTCAGGTCATGACCTCATGGTCCTTGAGTTCAAGCCCCACATCGGGCTCTGTACGGACAGCTCAGAGCCTAGAGCCTGCTTCAGATTCTGTGTCTCCCTCTCTCTCTGCCCCTCCCACATTCACACCCTACTCCCTCTCTCTCTGTCTGTCTCAAAAATAAATAAACATTAAAAAAAAAAAAAAGCAGAAGAAGAAGAAGAAGAAATGCCCTTCTAGGTAGCCATTAATCATTCATTGCTATTCTCTAGGGGTGGCTATTCAACAAAATTGCCAACACCCTGGATTTTTAGCTCATATTTCTTCACCTTAGCCAACAAGACACTACACAAATGCCTTGGCAGATATCCTGCAGAAATCCAGATATACTAGTTACCCCCATCGGCTAATCCATTAACCCTTTCAGAGAAGGAAATGATGTTCATCATCTACATGATCTATTTCATGGTGAATCTTTTGGAATCCAGCTGTGAGCCTTACCACAGTGATTTGAGGCTCACAGATATGTACATTTTAAGAAACTGCATCCCTACCCCTTTAGAAATCAGATTCACATTTGCCAATCTCCATTCATGCTTCCCACAGTCCCGACAGTCCCTCAGAAATGTCAGCAGGGGTGTCACAGGTTTCATATGCTGCAGGGGTCTCAGCTTATTCATTTGTCCCTAGCACCTAGCACAGTGTCTAGAATGGAAGAGGCATCCTACTATTTTTAAGGACTCAAAATACTCAAGTTAAAATACTCAGTCAAAAATATCAGCTCAGATCATTGATTCCAAGGTTGTGAGACTGAGCCACACATCGGGCTCCACACTGATGGCGTGGAGCCTGCTTGAGATTCTCTCTCTCCTGCTCCCTGCCCCTCCCCCGCTCCCTGCCCCTCCCCCGCTCCCTCCCTTCCTCTCTCTCTCTCTAATAAATAAACTTTTAAACAAGGAAAAGCACAGTCCAAACTTGATATTTGGGTGTTTATATTCATGTTTTTAAAACTCTAAAATAAGAATCTTATAGGTCAGAAGACCATATTAATTTATACACCACATTAGAATTTTGAATTGAACCAAGAACACTCTCACAACCGATCACATGCCACACTTTCTTCCTGTGGTTGTAAATGACATCCCCCAGGTTTACAGAAAGATGGTCTGGATTTCACCTGGAGACATCTGGGCACTAGTGTTCCTGCTGAGGCTCAGAAGGAGCCATATTTGAATTGTTTGGGGGTGTGGAGACATTAAAGAATATAAGAAGGCAAAGCCGGACTTTGGAGGAGAAGGGAGGGAGGCTTCCAAGTCGTTCCATAAGGCCTCATCCCTCTGTGCCCCTAGCACTGCACCCTTTCTCTGTTCCTCTGTTCCCTTTTGTTCATCTCCAGGACCAAATTCTCTTAGGACCTGGCCCCTCCTCTGCTAGCATAATATAACCTACAGCTCTCCTTTTATCACACTCCTTAGGGAAATTTAAGCCAGAAGGAAAGGAGAATTTCAGGTAGAACACGCTAACAAAGAAGGTGATGATGACAAATCTCACATTTCAATAAAATCCTGGTAACTGAGATTTGAGATACTCAAAAGAATTACAGAAACACCAACACTGTCTCTTTGCCCCAAGGTTGCTGTCATTTCTGAGGGACTGAAAAAAAGTGATGTGCAGGGACACAGCTCCCACTACCAAGAGTCCTGGAAGGCATGGAGAACGTGGGCATCCTCTTACACCCTCTCTGTTCATCTTGTCTTCCCTCTCAGCAGAAGCAGTCTGTCATCCCCAGTCTCTCCTTGACACAAAGAAAACAGAAGTCCTACAATTCTGCTCTCTTTCTAATCCATCAGTGTTACTGTCACCTCTAAGCTACATGTCCATCTTTTATTGGAACAACAACGTGCTCCATGAGCTTAAAAAGCAAACAAACAAAAAATAAAACAAACACAAAAAAAAGCAAACATGTATCCGGATGTTCTTTTCTACAGGTCTCAGGTCATCTGCAGGTTTCCCTTTATATTTGCTGTCCTCCTGCCTGGACAACCCTTCACCTGACTTTTCCCAAGGCCAGTTCATAGTATTCAAGCCCCTGACGAAGAAGTGCCATCTTTTCAAAGACGGCCTCTCGACCACCCTGACTGAAGCAATCACACTGCGTTTCTCCCTTTCCCCTACTCAGCCCTGGTTTTCTTAAAAGCACACACTACTGCATGCAATTAAAGACACACCTTCTTTGTCCTTCTCCCCCCTAGAAAAAAGCCCTCTAAGAACAAGGACTTGGCCTTATTCACATCAGTGTCCCCAGTGCCAAGAACAGTGCTGCTACCCAGAAGTTTCTCAATAAACATATGCCCAATGCATGAAGTGACAAATACTCAGAAATGGGGAAAAAAGTGGTTTCTTCTTTGTCTTCTCTTTCACTTCAGAATTATGTACAACTAATTTCTAGAAATGGCTAATAATGGTAGAAATGGCTCGTTTTAAAGAAAATTTTTTTATTCTGTAGAATATAATATAACCAGCAATGCTTTGATAATCTGAAAATTTTAGACAAGGTAAAAAAATAAAGTGGTAAAACTTAAAATAAGTTACTTATGTGGCCCCTGGGTGGCTCAGTTCGTCCGGCAGCCATCTCCTGATTTGGGATCAGGTCACGATCTCACAGTTCGTGAGTTTGAGCCCCACATTGGGCTCCGCGCTCACAGCACAGAGCCTGCTTCAGATCCTCTGTCTCCCTCTGTCTCTGCCCTTTCCTGACTCACACCTGTGAACACACTCTCTCTCTCAAAAATAAATAAATGTTAAAAAAAATTTAATAAAAGAAATTACTCACAATCCTAATACTAGGAAAAACTGATCTTAAGAGTTTGGGAGTATGTTTAGAATTTCTGCTAACTTCTCAATCTTTGCAAGGCATCTTCCCTTTCAAATTCTTGTGCTGTAGAATTCTTCTAATCTGTTCCCTGAACTTTTAAAAATCTGTTCTCATAAATTTGCCATATTTGTCTGATATTTTTCAGACTTTCTATCCCCATCACAGTTTTTAAAACTACATTTTTATTGTTCTATAAAATTCCTGTTACTTCCACATGGCCAGCCAGTTTCCCCCTCATGAACTAGAATTTCATTTTTTTCTGAAATATCAGTTCCCTCAATTCAAATTTTTAGACAATAAAATTGCCAACAAGGCAGGTCAATAACATATCGGATGTCCTTAGTTTAACTGAAAATGAATTCCAGCATAGCTGGCTAGAGACTACCATTGATACGGTATCTCACGAAATACTTGTCTCATTCAGTCTTAAGACTATTCTACCATTATGGCTATACCATAAGAATTAGGTAGTGGGAAAATACTCACAAAAGACTTCCAAGAAATCTTCATTCACTCATCCATCCAATGATTAATTATTGAAGACCCATTATGTGCCAAAATTGTTTGAAGCACTTGAAATACCAAAATAAAGGCAAAGAATACAGTTGACCCTTGCACAACATAGGAGTTAGGGGCACTAACCACCCCCCAACACACAGTCAAAATTCCATGAGTAACTTTGGACTCCCCAAAAGCTTAACAACTTATAGCCTGCTACTGACCAGAAGCCTTACCAATAACATAGTCAATTAACACATATTTTGTATATTATATGTATTATACACCATCCTCTCACAATACAGTAAGCTACAGAGAATATTAATAAAATCATATAGAAAATACATTTACAGCATTGTCCTCCGTTTATCAAAAAAAATCCATGTTTAAGTACACCCACACAGGTCAAACCTGTGTTGTCAACTGCACACTACTAAGGAAAAGCACACAATTATTTTACAAATAGTTACTGAACACCTACTAGGTGCCAGGTGCTACACCAGGCCCATAAGCAGGAAGGAATCATAATGTCAAGGATACAGACACACTTGGGTTTAATTTCCACTACGTGCTAGCTTAAGAATTACTGAATAGTTTATTTCATCTATAAACTGAGAATAACAACACAGGCTTAAAGCACTACTATGAAACTTAAGAAATTAAATCATCCAACATACTATAATCCAAAGAAGAGCAAAATTCCCTATTCTTGAGATACTTGAAATCTAGTAGATAATATACATAAAAGGTAAGCATTCAATAATACTTGTTGAATACAATTAAATACAGGGCACAATGTGATACTGTAATACTAATTATGCTCTCTTCTGAATGGTAAATTTCTTTGTACACTTAGAATCCTTAATATAGTATGTTATGAGTGATGGAATACTCAACAAATGTTAAATACATGAACAAATAGATGTTTTGTAAGTAATTCTGCAATATTGCCCTAAAATGATGAAATTCTCTCTTAAAGCCAAATATTTACTTCCAGAAACTTCATTTTGTATTAATCATATAAATTATGCTTCAAGATTCTAGAAATGAAAGCAGATTAATTTCTGCCTGTAAAATAGGATTACAATAGACATTACCCCCAATTTTTCAAGTTTTATATAAATAAGTTTGATCAGAAGGTATTTCAAATTGGATCTGCCATGTGAAAATCACAAGTTCATATTTGCTCTTCACTTTGAATTAGTGAGGCTTCTTTGTCCAGAAATGAGTTACAATTACACAACGTTGGAAATGTTTGCACATTTTCCCTGTATGAACTAACTTTACAAAGAAAGACTGAAAGGGCTGGGGTTTCTGGTTTCTGCTGCAAGTACAAACAGTGACTAACACGTTAGTCATAGTAAACAGCTGTTCCTTAACAGGACAAGAAATAGCATGTTTAAAATGCTGCAGGAAAATTAAGATAGACAAAAGAGAGAATTTTTTACGTGTTGAAAGTAACTCTAATTCAGGCAATCCTAAAAAAGCATGCAAATGTAAAAATATTTTTGGGATTATACAGCTAGCCTTGAAGTAATTTTAGTTTTTAATTATGTCCTCCTCAATAAAAGTTGGATAGATGAGATGATTCTCCAAGGTCTTCTCGGATTTCTGGCAGTTTAAGAGACTTTGCTTATTTTCCATATGTCCCCTAGAGGGCAGCGGTGGCCCAAAACACAGGAAAAGATTTTTTTTTTTTTTTTTTTTTTTTTTTTTTTTTTTTTTTTGGTCAGTCCTGTATCCCCTCTGGCGCCAGCCTCTACTCCAGTCCCTTTGCCATTTCTCACACACCTGTCTTTTGTAAGCAAGTTGACAATGATATTTCTGAGTGTTTATTTCTGAGTACCTAACTAGCAAAACCATTAAATATTAGACAAGAATGTTGCATGAAGTATGTTTTTACAGAGATTGAAAGAAAAGAAAGTGTATATATCACTTAACACACATCCACATCCTAACTGTCCTATCATGCACCTTTCATGCATTTTGGAGTAGACAATGGCTTGAGATGGTTGGGAAAAAAATTATAAGATGTGTCAAAGCAAAGAAATCAATTTTTTCCTTTAGTTGGTTTGAAATAAACCATAGTATTACCGAATACCTATTCATTCATTTATTCACTCAAGAATTACCTAATGTGTAGGAACCATATATCAGGTGTTGCATTTAGTAATGTGTGGAACAGAGAAACTACTTCAGGAACCTTATAATTAAGAAAGTGACACTAAATTACGTGATACAGGGAAGGATGACACAGTAATGTACCCAAATAATTACAAACTGTGGTAGCAATGTAACATCAAAAATTGTTGCGCCTTTTACAAACATTCTGGCTTTCTCTTGGAGGCCCACAGGTCTGAAGAAATCCTTGTCCTGTTCCAACAGAACACATAACTTTATATTTAAAAGGTGATGACGAACCACAGGAAGCTTCCTAAATAGGAAGGGAGAGCCTGAGTGAGCACTTTACTAATGCTGAGGTTTTCTTTTTTAGTTAATGTTGCTGTTTAAATATTTTATTCTGCTCAGAGACATTTTTATGCAAAGGGTGCAACTTTCAAAAGAGACTTTTGCAAGGTTGCCCTAAAAGCCTCTTATAATACCTGTAAATTTATCTTCTGGGATCTCTTTTATTGTATTCAGATTATTTGCTGATCAAACTTTTTATTCACTTTCATCTTGTGAAATTGGGAGCAACATGCACTTCAAGTATGTGAAGAAAAAGATTAATGATGTCAGAATTATAATTCAGTCAATATTTGCTAAGCCATTTGGGTTTTCTGTATAGAGCAGAGGATAATGAAAATTGTCTACCGATACAGCAGTGAGTGGCTCTGAGAACATTCTTGCCATAACTTTTAGTCAAACCAAATGTTGTGGTCTGTTTATGTGGCTGCTTGTTTATGCAGATCACTGTGGCTGGGAATTATACATATTTGCAATACTTCCTGGGAGAAATCTACCATTTCTGTACCTGTGGCCTTCAGTCTGCATTACAATCAAGGCTTTATTGAGATGCTAGAAAATGGACTTTCAGTCCTAACAATATGTCTGGTGATCATTTATGATGTTCTAACTCTAAGGAATGACGTATTTGTTTAAGTACATTGAAACTGGTGGATAATTTAAGTGAAGTTACTTTCAAGATTTAAAGTAGCAGGATCATAGTACTGTCAGTGGACAGGTTAGGCTGACGAAGCCAGGACTAACCCAGGGAACAAAATTGTTACCACTGGACCAGGAACCACAGCATATTTAAAACTATTTCTATTTGCCCAGAACTGACTAAGCCAACTGTTATTTCCAGAGGTATAGTAAATCATCTTAAGACCTTATCAAAGGACAGATAAGCTTCTAAGTACTTGTCAAGTGGAAAACTTCTTTAGAAAAAAACAGAAAATTATAAGGATCTAGACATTTACACTAGACATTTTATGAGGAGAAAAAAACACTACATTACTTGCTTCTTTCTGAGGGTGTGGAAATTTCCCCTAAAAGTCAAAAAAAAAATTGTTTGTAGAAAGAGTATAAGAGCTAATTTGGACTCCTAACTTTATTTTGCATTTGCAATTTGAAATGAGTCTATAAAATGGCTACTATTAAACATTAATCATTCCTCTCTCCTCTGCTCTTTCTGTGTGCTCATGTTTAAAAAGAACACATAACCATTGGGTATATTCTGATATATTATCTGTTGCAGGAAAGTATCTCCTGTTTCTATTGGAAGCCAGGGAAAACCAGATGATTTTCATGTTAGTTCCAACAAGAATTAGACCACTAACTGCATATAATCAGCAGACATTTTCTACCATGTGGCTCATTTTGAAACTTTCTACTCACAGTAGTCCTACCACTGGATGTCGGGTGCAGAAAAATGGCCAGTTCCCTTAAAAACATTATAAATGATCACTACATTTAATGGCACTGCAATAACATATCCACAGAATAACCTATCTTGCTTAGAATTTACAGTTTGTAAAAGCACTTGCACACAGAGTAATGCACTTGAACTCATGCTGATCCTAGGTGGGTGTAGTTAAGTCCATTCCAGACATTTCTAAGAATTAGAAAGCTTGGGGGAGTTTCCCAAGGTCACATAGCTAGAAAATAGCTGAGCTCTTTCCAGGCAAGGTCTCTTCACCCGAGTCTAGATCTACGTGACATTCTAGTGAGGCTGTATTTACCACATGGTTGTGTTCATTTTCTTACACCAGGCAGCCTACTTAGATGTACATGTAACATATGCACAGCGGTGCTTTTATTATGTGTAGGCAACACACAGGTCTCCTTTTTAGGGAGAGGAAGCAGAGCCCCAACAAGGCTAAATAATGCATCCAGAATGACACAGCTAGAGAGCGGTGGAGTTGGGGTTCCAACCCGGGGGTGTCCGGCTCCAAAGCCACATGGCTGCCAGTAAAGCACTTTTCTTTCCAATGCCACCTATTCTAGACTGGGCTTTCCCTCTCCTGTGTTCTACTTTAACACTCTGTCAGGCAGTTCTATGCAGACTTCTTTCTGCCTCACTGTTGTGTGTTTCATTGAATACAAGGTTTCCTACATGGCCCGGATGATGTTGGTGTGGGCTGTTTTGCGTATAACTTGCGTAGAATGGCACAGTGTCCCTTGAGCATCAACAGAGGACAACTGAAGTAATACAGGAAATCCCAGGGCCCTCTGAGAATGGCAGCCACCCCTCCTTGTTCTCTGGTTGATTGAAGGCTTATAAGGAAAAGAGGGTCTGAGTAAAGCTCACTTGACTCTCTGAGTACAGGACAGAGTCATGACTCCCCTACCCACAAACCCAACCCCAAGTCAGTAGAAAAATGAGGAAGGGCTACAGAAAGAAGTTTGAAAAAAACTTCACAATCCTGCTGTCGGCCCTGTTGACACCATGGTGACAGGGCGTCTTCCTGAAATGGCCAGTTCATGGGTATTAGAGGTGATAAAAAACGGAGTAGTAGCCAATGGCGCCTAAGGATACAGGCCTGTGGGAGTAGCCAAGCTGCCAGTACAGCTGATGAGACCACAGAAGGTGCATTCCAACTGTAGTCACCACAAGCCCTTCACAACGTGGGCTATAACTGCCCACAAGTAAGAAAGACTCCAAAGTGCACAGTAGGGGCATGATCCAAAAGTAGTATCATTTACATTTTGCTTATGAGTATTTTCAGTTTGAATACATGGTCCAACCAAGTAGTTCAAACTCTCAGATGGATACTATGAAAATGATTCTCAGAAAAAGCAGTCTAATTTATTTGATTCAGTATGTGAAGTTGCAAATGCAGGTGATTAAATATCTAGTTCTCAAAGGGAGTACTTTGTTCCTGTGAACAGCTTATTAACAACTGGCAAAAACCACATGTGTGTCTGTGGACAGCAAATTCTGTTGAATTACTTAAATACACATACTATTTGATTAAATTCACCACCATAATCAATAGGGGGGTCTGGATGTCACATTAATTATATTCTATAGAAATTCTATGGACACATCATTTAATTAGATTTTTCACTTAGTACTTATCAAAATATAAGAAATACCACCATAGTTTTTTGCACATGGTAATGAAAGCATAGGTACATTACCAAGATTAAATCATGAAAGAATATCTACCCTCTGTTTTCCTTCCTGCTAAAATTATCTAGCTTCTTACAGTACCACCTGTGATGATAGGCAGGCTATGCAGAATTTCAAAGCTTTCCACAACACCTACCAATCTCCATGTCAGAACAAATTAGTATTTCCAGTCTACTGTTTATCATTGTGGCATTTTAAAGCCTAATAGCTAATTCTTAAAAACATTAATAACATCTACTTTTATTGAGAGCTCATGTTCAGTGAATGTGTTAACAGCTCCACTTATATGAGCTTATTTAATCTATAGAGAAACACTTTGAGGTTTCTTTTCATTATACAGATGTAGAAACTGAGGCACGGGTCACATAGATGCTATAGAGCCAGGATTGAAACCTAGATCTGACTTATTTTATGGCCCACCTAGGCTAATCTGTTTATTTCACAGACACAGAAATGGACCCAGAGGAGTAACCTGTCTTTCCACAGGACACATAGCTGGAGAATGGAGACAAAACTGGGACTCAGGTTTCCACCAGTTACCTTTATTGCCTTGAGCCATCACTATAGGCCTGAGCTCTTCAGCTTTTTATTCTGTCTTATTTCTGTTTCAGCATACAGCAGCCAGGCTCAGAGACATGTAAACAATATCCATTAGCACTGCTGCCTGTGATGTGTAGTGCAATCACATTTTTAATGGACTCTGTCTGAGTCCTATGCTTGTCTGCATTGCTCTTAAAGAGGTCTGGAGTAAATCTATTGCTCACTTGGCAGTCAGCACTTGGCACAGTTTCTCAAGTGGTAAAGTTAGAGATCTGTGGATTTTGCTTTCTCCCATATCTCTGGAAGCTTCTCCTAGAGAATGTCATCCTTAGCTCCCTATTCCAAGGCCAAAATCTATGACTGCTTCAGAAAAGGTCTTCTACCCTAAGCAGCACTGATCTGGCCATGCCTTTCCCTTGCTTTAAATACTCAGATAATAGGTTTTTATCATGAATGGGTTTTGCATTTTATCAATTACTGTATCTGTATCTATTGAGATGATCATATAGTTTTCTATTCTACTAATATAGTGATTTACTTTATTGGTTTTTGAATGTTAAACCAACCTTGCATTCCTGTTCACTTGGTCTTGATGTGTTGTCCTTTGTTAAATTGCTAGATTTGCTAATATTTTTTTATTTGATAATATGTTCAGGATTTGTGGGTATATGCTCATGATGTCAAGTTTTGTCATGAGTACTAATGATGGCTTCATCTTGATCCAGGTGGTGGTCACATAGGTATTTACAGATAATGAACATAAGTTATAGACATTCCACTGTATGCAAACTACACCTCATTTAAGTACAATTTTAAAAGTCACTCATATAGTTTCACTGTGTCCTTAAGCAAATTCATTAGAATGACATCCAAGGGTTCTGTTTGTTTGGATAGCTGGGTAATCTTTATACTTCACCTTGCAACATGGCCACACAGATTACTTTTAATTACTGAAAACTATCATACTGTTTCCTACTGTCAGAACTTTGCTAATGTTCTTCCTTCTGCACAGACTCTCCTCCACACCTCTCTCTTCCTATGAGAATCCCTGTCATCCTTCAAGGCCTAACATTAATGATGTTCCTTCTGGGACACTTCTTGGAAGATTCTGACACCCTCACCACCCACAGGCAGAATGTGCCATTGCACATTGTCCTCTCTGTTGAAAATATGGTCCTCTCTGTTGAAAATATGGTTGATAGTTGATATTTTGTGAGATTTTCTCAAATAAAAATATTTTAGAAATTCATATGTAAACAATATTTTAATTCCAAGTTTTTAAAGATCCAGTTATGCTTACTCATCAAAAGTAATGTAGCTCCTCTGACCTGTGTAATATCAAGGTCCCAAACCCTTTAAAACTAAAACCTGCAAGATGACAGGTTTTGCAAGATGGCCAGCTCAGAAATTTTGGAATTTTTTGGAGGGGTTTTTTTTGGCTAAAGTTTATTAATTAATTTTTGAGAAAGAGAGCAAATAAGTGAGAGCAGCGGTGGAGGGGCAGACAGAGGATCCCAATCAGGCTCTGTGCTCTCAGGGCAGAACCCCATGCAGAGCTCCATCTCACGAACTGTGAGATCATGACCTGAGCCGAAATCAAGAGTCACATGCTTAACCAACTGAGCCACCCAGGTGCGACAGAAATTTTGGTTTTTAAAAGAAATGAGAGTTTAGCATTTTTCAGAAAACTTAGTATTGCATTAGCATTCTTTTAATACACTGTGCTTGAAACTAAATGTGTTCAAGCTTCGATTTTATACATATAAAAATGGAAGCAAGTCAAGTTCCCTGTGATTTCTTCCTTAGAGGTGCTTGACTTTTCCACCTCCTTTAATTTGGTATTAGCCTTTTTGTTCCCTGCACTGACTCTTTTAACCACATGTTTTGAGGATCCAAGTACTGACTTTTTAATCCGATTAACAGTGAAATCTGTGTCTATTCTGGCAAAGCACAGAAAATACACTCACAAGTGGTATCTGCTCACAGTAAGTCCTTCCACTTTGCAGCAGTACTATATAACAGGTATGAATTTGGGATTGAATTTAGACTTAGGATGTTAATCCTTGAAGTCGTCTTTCTAGGGATGTGACCTTGCACAAGTGACTGACCTCCCTATACCTCAGCTTTCCCACCTGAACAAGAGGATAAAAGTACCTCACAGGGTTGCCTTGAGGATTACATGAGATAAAACATGCAAACCACTAAACAGTGTGTAGCCATGGAATAAGCAATCAATAAATATTGTTGTGTTATTATCATTGGACAAATTATTAAGAAAATCTTTCAGTTACTCAGAACTGGATTACTAAATTTGTGATTATCCAAAAACTTTGTGGTGTTTTGTCTTCCCTTCTATTACTTACTCACTTGGACCTGCATCATTCTCAGTACCATATAGCATTTGATTCAGGTTGGTTTGGAAGACAGGAGGAGGAGGGAATCTGAGCTGACTCCTAACACTTAGTGGTGGGTACAGCACAGCACCAAACTGTTTGGGAACAGCTGAAGTCATTCAGAAGAGCACTGTCAGCCTATAAACAAATGAGTCCCAACTAAAACTTTTGTAGAATCCCACATGAGAGTAATTTGATGTATCCGTTGAGAAAACTAATGTCTAAAAATTTTTATTAATTTAATAACATGTTTAAATGAAAGATACGTCATCAGCCACAATAGCATACCTTAATTGTTAAAACAGCAAAATTCTTTTCCAAACAACAAACAAACTTGGTGCACATGTGGGTTCCTATCTCTTATGCAATCAAAAACTGGACTCTCCTGAGTATCTATCACTGACTACAAGTTATAGACCACAAATGTAGACTAAGAAAATGCTTTCTAATACTGTGTCAGTGCTTCTATACTACCCTAAATAGTTATACTGCTTTATAATCAGCACTGCTGGTGTATACTGGACTGGCAATTTAAATGAATGTATATGTGCTATGTAATGATAGCTGGCAATTATCTGTGGTTTGGGGTAACCCAGGACAGCTATTCCTTGAATAATTGACCACAGTGACCCACATGTCTGCCCAATCAGAAGGAAGCCTCCACATCAAGTTCTTTGAAATGAATGCCCCACCAGTACACTGTTTTTCTATTATTTACTTTGATGTTCAGGAAGTGCATTATTCAGTGGAACACTGGATTGTTGATAGGTATTCTAATATCAAAAGAAGGGTTCCTCATCAAATAAATATGGGCTATTCAGCATAAGGCTATTTTCCTCTTATCATTGCATAATTTACTGTCACATATAAACATCCTGAGAAGTCTTGCAATAAGAAATATAACTTTAAGAAGAGGACAAAATGCAAAGTATTTCCCAAACTTACTTGACCATTTATAAACAAAGTCTATTCCCCTTTATTAATAGAGTTTCACTCAGGACTGCTCCAAGAGAATTGGGAAAAGCTACTTGATTAATATATCTCCTATTTACTATTAAATTCACTATTTGATAATTCCAAAAATATTTTTGTCTGCTTTCCTTCCATCCAATTTTTCTCCCTGTTCCTTATCCTTTCCAACCCATTACATTGCCAGATATAGCAAATTAATTAATTAAAATAAGAACGGGATACCCAGTTACATTTGAATTTCAGACAATCAATAATTTTTTAATATAAGTATGTCCCAAATATTGCATGAGACACTGAAATGTAATTGGGTGTCCTGTATTTTAACCCCAACCCAAATGAGGACTATCAGTGAGTAATTAAAGGAACTCAGCTTAATTTAGTAATAAGTACATGCAAGGAACTCATTCAATGCTTGCTGAATGTTTCTTGAATCTTTCATAATAACAAAAGTATGACACACTTTTGAAACAACTATATTTGGCCTTTTTATAATAATTCCAACACAAGTAGTGAAGTCACTCTGGAACGCAAGACTGAAATAAATTCTTATGCTCCAGTGTGAGCGCTTGATTTTATAGATGAGGAAACTGAGCCCTGAGAGAAGTGACTTGACTTGCTCAAGGAAATTCTCCCACAAGGAGTTGATAACTGTCAATCTCAAGTTCTTGTTATCTAACTTGCAAGCCAACAAGGCTATCTTTATCATTGTGCACATATTTGGTAGGGCTTAAAAAAGGTGATGAACTAGTTAATCAAGTGTTCTAAATTATAGTTGCTAAGTTTACCAAAATATAGTTGCTAATTAAGTTAGCTACATTTTAGTAATGAAGCTTAATAAAATCACAATAAAACAGAAGACAATTAAAATAAATTTAAAGCTTTAATTATACTGTATATAAGCTAATGTTTCCTTCATCAGTCAGAAGGTGGTTCAGTATCTCCCAGTGTCTCAGTCCCCCATTACTGTATAGTATGCAAGAGTGCAAATTTAAAAAGAATACCAGTATGTCTTTTGTGTGCCTAGTGTTTCTATTTATAAACTATTGTGCAGGACGTATATGCTTATTTTCATCCATTAGTCACCTCAAGTGTGTTATTGAGAAAAAACATCAAGCCCAGCAATAATCTCACGGTACAAGCAGTAGTGCTTATAAGAGCACAGTTTTTGTTCTATAGAAATCAGAAGAACCACTTCCATTCACAGATGATACATCACCTTTACTATTAAAAAGAGGTATCGTTTGGATTGGACTATTGCAAACTGCTAAGAAGACACTCAGGTACTGCTTTGTTGCCTGTGGGTTTTGCATTTAGTACCTATCATACAAATACCACTGTCCTTTCAGGTGCTGTGTGACTCAGAGAAAAGAGTAAGGGATGCCACGTCTTCAACAGGGATTTCAGGTTGGCCAAGAATGAGGAAGAAAGAAGCATCGCTTTCAAACTAATGAGTTCTTACGTATACAGCTTATTCCCTCACTAGATAGATGTGGATATTTAAAAATCAAGAAATACCCTTCACTTGGTAATTGAGAATGATAAGCTCACTAGGAGCCTAAGTCCCTGCCTTATCTGTATTACCCATATATTTAAATCAGACTTCATAATCACATCATCTGTTAAAATGAGCTGGGTTTTTCCTGCATAACCTTCCCCTCTTATCTCATCAACTTGACATTGCTGGCACAAGGTGAAACCATTATAGTATGCCACTTGTTCCATTAGGAAGTAGAGCAATATTTTAATTTCAAGAAATATCAAGAAATGGACTGGGGATTGCATCGTATATTTTTCCATGAATTATGTGCTTTCTGTGACATGGTGGTGGTGAGGCCATATCACTCATCCACACCTGACCCACAGGTATTGGCCATCTTGTCAAGGACCCTGGGAATCCTGAAATTGTCGTCCCATAAAAACCCAGAGGTTTCTAAAATACAAAGTATTAAGGTAGTTTACCTGAGTTTGATATTAGAGTTTAAGAGACGCTGTGGCCCATTAGTGTCCAATGACACAATGCAATGCCATACACTGTCATATATACAGCATTACTTTGAATAAATAAGGAATCATAAATATGAAGTGCTAATTATATGGAAGTAGAATCTTTATCAGGAGTTCCTATTTTAAAATGAATAATACTTAGGGCACCTAGGTGATTCCATTGGTTAAATGGCTTACTCTTGATTTCAGCTTATCTCATGATCTCATGGTTCTTGAGATCAAACCTCATGTTGGGCCCCGTGCTGACAGCAAGTTGCCTGCTTGGGATTCTCTGTCTCCCTCTCTCTCTGCCCCTCCCCCTCTCAGGCTCACGCACGCTCGCTCTCTCTCTCTCTCTCTCTCTCAAAATAAAATAAATGAACTTTAGAATGAATAATACTTAAATAGGTATTTTACCTCTGGCAAGTGATTTGACCTTTCTGGTCCTGTTTCTTCATCTATAAAATGGGGATGATAGTGGTACCTCTCTCATAAAGTCACTGTAAGGATTTAATGTCAATGTGAAAGCATTTAGCACCATGCCCAACACATAGCAGGTGCTTACTGAATACTAATATAATTATGGATTAAAACGTCTGGTGGTGATCTTGGTGTTTACTACTATTATTTGTGCATACTAGTACCTTATTTTTTTATTTTTACACTTCAATCTTTGCAAAACACTTTCAGAACCTCATAGTGCCTTTTCACGAATGACCAATGTAATGTTGGCCGTGATTACAGTGGAACAAATGAAACCATGAAGGGTAGTTTTCCCTTAAAATTGCAGCTTTTTCACAAGTAACACAGGTGGCCTGTATATATGAGTAGTTAGAAGGTAGAACTAAGGTACAAGCTTTCTCATGTAACATTATTGAAAACCATTCAATGTGGGCCTTCTTGCCCACCCTGCTGTTCAAGGCTCTGTAGGAACGGAAACACAAGGACACTGCCATGCCCTTCAGCAAAACCTCAGTGTTTTCTAAGACTGACAGGAGGATGGGAAGTGAGAACCTGTGCCTGAGCGCAGGACTCATCAGCTTATGTTTACAGGCTAAGGGATTGTGCTCCTTCAGTATCGATCTTGACGTCTAACTGCTTATCTCACTCACATGTGATGCAGGTAACTACTTGTCCATAAAGGGGAGTTGACCAAGTGGTACATTAGAGGTCATGTGAAATATTACAGCAAACATAAATATTTACAGCACTAAGGAGAGACTCAGTTGTGTGCACAAAGACAGCTGCTCTTGTCTCCAGGGCCAGGAGTCAGCTCCTCTGTGTTTTCAGATAAGGAATCATTATGAAAAGAGGGCAAATGCCAATGAAGGAAAAGCCTCCACAACTCAGCTTTCTTCCTAGGGGCTGACTGGTGGATCTGCTTCCAGGCCACTTGTGTTTCTTACAACCCTGTATCCATATGTAAGTTGTGTAGTGGTGTCTGCACACAAGTTAGTCTACTGTGCACTAGATTACCTCAGAATAGTTACTTCCACATGGCCAGACGATCAGGTTAGAATTCTGGTCCCCCTGTACTAACGGAGAGCAAGTCACTGTCTAGGAAACTTCATTCCCATCTCTCATATTTGAGATAATTCTCAAGCTTGTCATGAAGATTAAGTGACATGTATATTAGAGATGCTGGGTAAGCAGAAAAATGTGATACGAACATAGGTGGAATTATTCTTCTGAATTGGGCTGTGTGTGTCTGTGTGGTCCATTTATTTTTCTAGTTTCTGAATGTAGTTTAGCTCACTTCTATGGATGGGAGAAAATGCAGCAATTGCAAATCACTGGCAGAGCAAAAAGTCAAATCTCAAATATTAAACTTTCTACCTTATGGAGAGAGTTTGGTGGAAGCTATTATGTCTAATACTTACAGTCAGCACTCAGAGATGAGTTGTGGGAATGAGATAGTTCCTATAGGATTGATCTTCGGCATTCCCAAATCAAGTGATACTCTGTGCTGCACAGTGCTTTTAAGTGGCCTCATGATGAGTCCATTTTTACATTTACCAGTGTGTACAGAGCTTCATATTTACACTTTCCACAAACATTTGTTCATATAGTCCTCTTAACAACTTCTATAAAGTTATGTTTCTTTTCCTCATTTTATATATGGAACTTTGAGATACAATGGACTAAGGGATGAGCACAGAATTATGTGGCTCATTGATGGGATAGCCAAAATACAATTATATTTTCCTACTGTTTCCAGTACACTATGTGTGTTTGGGTTTTCTGGAGTTTTGGTGGTGATGGGTTTTTGTTGTTGTTGTTGTTGTTGTTGTTGTTTTCACTCGTTTCGTGAAGAGAAACAGTTTGGTATTTTTTGTATGAAACAGTTGGTCAGGCAAGATAGCCTTAAATATGTTATGATACATAAATATTGTCATATACTTTTCACTAGGTAAATCTTAAGTCTAGCATTAACACATTTTTAATATTAGAAATATAGCTTATTCCTGAAAGAAATACCCCTTTCATGTGCAGATTTTTTTTCACATGCAGATTTTTTTATCATATTTACTTTTAAAAAAATCAAAGATACACATTGTGCATTAGACTGTTGTGTTTTTCTGCTTAATAGAGGTATGATACATGTTTTCATAGTTTTATGAAAGAATCATACCTTTACTTTAAAAATCATACTTAAAAAAAATCAAATACACACATTGTGCATTAGATTGTTGTGTTTTCCTTCTCTCTAAAGGTATAACATATATTTTCCAATTAATAATGCCATACTAAAGAAAGACCTGCAGATAACCACAAAAGCTATTTTTTACCTCCTCTTACACATGCTGAGCTAGACCAGCAGAACACCATCTTGGTATGAGAGATTTGGGCAGGAAGAAATGTAGTTAGATTTGCGGAGCTTGCAAAAATCACATTTTTGCCAGACTCACCCCAAGCCAACAGAAAACCTAATGAACGGATCCATAAAGGATTTTTTATTATTATTATTTTAAAGAGAGAGAGGGAGAGAAGTGCAAGCAGGGGAGAGGGGCAGAGGAAGAGAGAGAGAATCTCAAGCAGGCTCCATGTTCAATGCTGAGCCAAACAGAGGCCTTGATCCCACAACTCTGGGATCATAACTTGAGCTGAAATCAAGAGTCAGCCACTCAACAGACTGAGCCACCCAGGCACCCCACACAGAAAGGATTTTTATGCAAACCTGCACAAATATATTTAACATGCTATAAAAAAAAGAATACCTTTGTGTCAATTTCCAGCACATAGCCTATATCCATTAGTGCCCAGTAAAACAGGAACTCCAATATGAAAAACATGTTTGCCTTCATAGAACTAAAAAGTACCTAATATTTAATGTTTCTATCTTTAAAAGGGTATCATGAAAATTCCAAGATTGGATCCACTAGATTATTTTAAGTATTCATGTATTCATCTGTCTATCTACCTATACTTTCTATATCTATCTATACTTAAATGGCTCTTTAAAAAAAAAAGTTTCTCAGGGGCACCTGGGTGGCTCAGTCGGTTAACTTACCACTTCGGCTTAGGTTATGATCTTGTAGTTTGTGGGTTCAAGCCCCGTGATGGGCTCTGTGCTGACAGCTCAGAGCCTGGAGCCTGCTTCATATTCTGTGTCTTCATGTCTGTCTGTCTCTCTTTCTCCCCCCTTCCCCTGCTTGTGCTCTGTCTCTCTCTCTCTCTCTCAAAAATAAACATTAAAAAAAATTTTTTTAAGTTTCTCATACAGACTAAATCAGGATGAACAGTGATAACTGGACCACAAACCCAAGACTAGGAGTTCATTTCCACTTGTAGTTTTTAGGTAAAGGACATCTCTTTCTGTTGATTCCCACAGACAAGATTTCCCCAAAACAGTGAACAGAAAGTAGAACCTTCAGAGATCTCAAGAACTGGTTTGAGTAACACCTGAGATAAATTTCCAAGTAGTCAAACACACACACACACACACACACACACACACACACACACACACACAGCTTAGCTACTTGGACTTAAGGGTTTTTACTTTTATCCAAGTGAAAAAGCTATGAACATACAGATTCATGCAAAACCTGCCTGTAGTATATGGGACAGAAAGGATTCACTGACCTCAGGTGTCTCCATCTCACTGATGTATCAACTACATGAAAGCTAGGGACGGGCCCCTACCCTCCCTACAGAATGCTGGACAACATCTGGCCTAGGAGTAGTCTGACACCTTGGAGAAGTATCTACTCTGGCAGAAGAAGTACTAGAATTCCTGAATACAGAAAATCCTTCAGGAGAAACAGAGATGCCAGAAGCCTCAGGTCATTTCCTTTCTGAGCCTTCAATGTTTGGCATTAGTGAAGAGACCCACACCAGGGTCCATCTTACCTGCCTGTCATCATTAGCCAGAGCCGCACCCAGCCTTTCGGACCCCACTGACCAGACCGACCCCACTGCCAGGCAGCGGGGGCTAGAGTCATGGTTCTTCTAGCATGCAAGATGTACAAGCAAGTCGCCATTAAACCACCGCTTGAGGCCAGGGCCCAGAGACCCTATTCTGTTCGGGAGTCCAGAAACGTTTCTTTAAAAGCCAGAAAACCCAAAAATGTGGGTCAGTAGATCAACTATGCCACTATCACTTTCACAGTGCAGTGGAGTTGTTGGCCGTTACGTGAGCTGCCGTGTAACTCCAGGAATCTGCTCCAACAGCTGTTTTTTTTAGCATCTTTCTACCAAACGCACCTGTTCTTAAAAACATGGGTGAGTTCATTCCCTTCCACATGCTCAACACTTGGTAGTACTTGCCCATGAAATTTCTCTGGAACACCTGGAACTCGCCACCCAGGATACTATTCTCCAAATAGCAACGACACCCTCCCCACGTCCAAGGGGGATGACGCCTACCGCGCATGGCGGTCCTCCTCAGGGCGCCCACGGCTGGGGCAGCTGCCTCGCTGGGCCTGGGCGCTGGAGGAGCGTTTGCGCCTGCGCGGAGGCGGGGCCTCGGCCTCTTGGGCTGCAGCCACGTGCGCTGGCGCTGGCCGTTCTGAGGCTGTTACCCACCGCTGAAATGCTGGTTTATAAAACCCTGAAAGGGGTCTCACTAGAGAAGTTTCATGTAAGTGCTTTAGAATACTTCACGTAACTGTCTGAGAATGTTCTCTATAAAACTGATGGCAACAGAAATGTTGAACAATAGTGATGGTATTGAAATTAGAATTGTCTTGCGGTAGTATTTAATTTGCACTTTGAAAATTCTATTATCCTAGAATATATTTTTGAAAAAACTCTCAAAACTCAGTAATTAAAAATAGTAATACTCCGATTATAAAATCAGCGAAAGACATGAACAGGTATTTCAGCAAAAAGGGATATGGATGGCAAAAAAAGAACAAGAAAAGGTGTTCAAAATCATTAGACATTTGGGAAATGAAAATTAAAACAATGTGTTGTCCCAACAAAATTACTGAACAAGTGAGTTTTTAAAAAATAGTGAGCCTGGGTGGTTCAGTTGGTTAAGTTTCCAACTTCGACTCAGGTCATGATCTCATGGTTAACGTTCCAGCCCTCAATAGGGCTCCACAGTATGGAGCCTGCTTGGGATTCTCTCTCTGCCTCTCTCTCTCTCTCTCTCTCTCTCTCTCTCTGTCTCTCTCTCTCTGCCCTTTGCTTATGCATGTGTGCATATGCTCTCCCTCTCAAATAAATAAACTTAAAAAAAGAAATTAAAAAAATTGTGATAATACCAAAGGCTGGTGAGAATGTGGAGAAACTAGATCTCTCAAACATTAGTGGTGGAAATGTAAAATGGTACTCTGGAACGCTGTTTGACAGTTTCCTAGCATATGACCCAACAATTGTATCCTTTGGCATTCATCCCAAAGAAATAAAAACGCATGTTCATACAAATGTCTATATACAAATGTTTACAGAAGTGTTATTGGTAACAGCAAAATACTGAGAATTACTCAAACATCCTTCAGTGGGTAAATGGATGGACAAACTCTGATGCATCCATGCAATAGAAATTTATTTAGTAATAAAAAGGAATGAGCTAGTGATACATGCAACACCCTGGATGAACTTCAAGGGCATTATGCTTCATTAAAAAAAAAAAAGTCAACTGTATGCTACCGGTTAATTTAACAGTCTCACAGTGGCAAAACTCTGGTGATGAAGGACAGATTAATGTTGGGGGGGATGCAAATACAAAGAGGTAGGAGGAGGAAGTTCATTTGTGATAATGAACAGTTCTGTTTCTTGCTTGTGGGAATTTTTTTTAATCCTATGACTTTGGTAAATATTTAACCATAAAAGCTAGTCAAAAGTTTTTACACCGCTTTCAAGCAATTCCAAAAGTGTTTAAATACACAGTGTTGGTTTAATTAAGCTTAAGTACCAATTTTGAATGTTTATTAAAAGCTAATAGTATTGATTTTATTACCATGCAACAATTTTAGTATTTAAATGTGAATTATTTTGTGGTAATAAGAATGAGGATACACTCATAGCAGTGACTCAAGGGATTCTTTGTGTTCCTTTTCGCTCTTGTTGGCATAATATAGTCTGTATTTTTTGCTCATTTTCTCCCACTTTTACAGAATCGGGTTTTCTGTGTAACATTTGGGGGCTACAAAGCACCATTATGGCAATCTCTTCCTCAGATCACTGCTTTTGTTTGAAAGGACTTCCTGGAACAGTGACTTTTCCTCTGCCTTATCTGATTTACCATTTACACCAGTTTATTTTCCTGAAAGTTCCTCTTGTCAGTTTCCCTCAAATTTAGACATCAAACTGGGTAGTTCCATGATGACTATTTGTTATTTAGCTCCTATTATAAGAAGCATCTTCTGGAAGACCAAGTGAGCCTCTGTGTCCCCTGAGGGTGGATGGCAAATGGTAGGTAGCCTGTCAAGTGGGTATGGGTATCTTTGTATAGGTATCTTTCTGGTCCTAGTACTTGCTTCTGCTTAAGCATGCTGCTTAATTCTTTTTTAATTTATAATTTAGGAAATGAAAGAAAGGATGTCAAAAAACAAGTTAATGATAAAAGAAGGTCTTGGCCAGGCTAATGCTGGTGCAAATGCAGCTGTCAAAATCTAAAAAACAAAAACAAACAAAAACAAACACCTACTTCTGCATGCCTCAGTTTCTCATATATAAAATTGTTATGATGATAATAGCACCCACCTCATCATTTGTATTAATTGAGAAAATTGCTTTAAACCTCCTAGACTATCACCCACCACATATGAGTGCTGCAATACATGTTGGTTCCTGTTTCTTTTGAATTTCTACCCTATTTCTTAGTCCCCAGGGCAGTTTGAAGAGAAATAGCTTGCAATAAAAAGGACTGATTGCCAGCAATGAACAGGGTTAATTAACTTTTCCCAAGAAATGTGTTCCTGAAAAGAATCTGTATTGATTAAACCTTTCAAAATAGGGTCATTTTTAAATAGACTAAGGGAGGTCTGTTTTGGGCCAAGTAAATGATCACCTCCTCAGGTCTCTGTCTTGAAGTTCTTAGAGTAGATCCCCATGTTTGACTTTTCACTACCCTCTCTCTCTTCTGGATATCAAAGATTATGGACCCATGACTCCATTTCCAAAGACAGTTCAATGGGGATGGCTTGAACAAAGCAGTTGCCCTTAAAAGGCTCCCTTTTCCCTAGCCTTTCAACACCTTAGGAACACAGTACCTGAAAACTCCTTGGGGACTAAGGGCACATTGTTGCCATCTTTGTATCCCCCTTGGTACACAGCCATCTAGATTTATTAAATGAATAAATTCCTAAGGCAGCTGAACACATCAATACCTTTATCCCCCAGTTCTTTATAGGCCAGGACTAAGGAGGTTTAAGGCACCCTAATTTTAGCAGACTGACTGAAAGCTCCTTGAGGGCCAGGACAAAGCTGGCTGTGTTCCTTGTCACTCTCTTAGAGCTTCGCAGGGCACCTGACACTGGGTGAGCACTCAATAAGTTTTTGTTATGTGAATGCATGAAAACTACCCCTGGTCCTGTCCTCAGGGGTCACGGCCAGCCTAGAAGAGGGGGGAAAGTTCATGAGGAGGAATGCACTGTCCTGGCCTTCCAAGAATACTGACAACCCATGAGCGCCCGACGCCAATTTCACTTCCTCACTCAGCCATTTGTAGGAGGTCGTAAATCCCCCTCCTTCCTCGGTTCAGGGGACAGCCAAGTCGTGCTTACGCCCCCTGCGGGGACCCCAAGTCACAGAGGAAGGTAACCCAGAGGGGGGAGCCCGGCAGCACGTGCAACCTCCCAGGAGAGGAGGAGGCTGGGCTAACACAGTCCTTAGTCAGCAGCTGGGCTCGCTTTTGAAACAAAAGCCAATGTCCTCCCTCGGAGTCCGCGGCCGGTCAGCTCCTAGGGGGAAGAAAGCCATGCTGCCCAGCCGGTTAGTGGCCCAACTTACTTTTCCAGAGCCTGGGACAAAGGGCCAGCAGTTGTAGGGGTGTGGGTGGGGCGCTGGGGAATAGAGAGGGGGCACAGGTCGCCCTGACCCGACCCTCCCTGCCGCGTGGGAGAAGGGTCGGGGTCTCCCCGCTCTGCGCCTGTTTGTCCCGGGCAGCCCGCTTCCCAGCCCGGGCCCCCCCGGATCTGCGTAAAGCTGAGGCACCTTTGCCACCGGCGCCCCAGCGCACAGACACACCAGGCCCTGGTTTCATGAATGAAATCCAATCGTGTGGATATAAATAGCCGCGAAGGCTGCTAACGTCACAGTGCGAGCGGCGGCCGCCACGGCGGCGGAGCTCGGGGCCGGCCGCTGGGTTCCGCCAGGCTGGCCCGCCCGGGAGCGGGGTGGGGGCACAAGCAGGCGGGGAGGGCTGGGGTGGCAATAGGGCGAGCCCCTCTCCCCCGGACCGGGAAGAGCGGCCGCGGCGCCGGGCGAGCCCGAACCGGGAGGCAGTGCCATGCTGCCTTTGTGCAAAGTTGGGCGGCGGGCTGCACGCGGCGCGCAGGGGTCCCGCACACCCGCGACCGCGCGCAGTCGTGGCTGCTGCTGAGTGGCGGGGACCCCCCCCTACTCCCCCCACCCCTTGAAGGCGGAGAGAGCTCGCGTCTCGCTCGGCTTCTGGGTAGGTTCTGTGTCGTGAGTGCGCGATGGTATGAAACTTATTCTTGGAGCAGCCGCCGCGGGGCCCCCCTCCCCACCGCCCGGGCCCCAGCGGGGGGCAGGTGGGGGCCTCGGGGCCGCGCCAAGCGGCCCGCAGCGTCCCGAGAGAGAGTTGTGGGACCGAGCTGCTGTGGGAGCCGCCCTCGCCTCTCTGCGAGGCCGGGAACCCTCACGGCAGAGGCAAGCCGAAGAGATTTCTAGGAGCGCCCGCACAGCCGCACCCCTTCTTGGAGCTGAGAAAATGTACAACAGGCACCCTTAGCAGGCTGGCGGCGCTAGGGAGGGGGTGGTGCCGCGTCGACGACAGGGCTCTTTTCCTTCGAAGAACAGTGGTGGGGAGCCGGAGGACCTGAAAAGGTGGATCGCTAGTCCCTTTAGCGCTTGCACCCCCTGGAGAGTTGACGGGTCAGCCCACAGTTTGGCGCTCCCCACCCCCAATCCCGTGTCTATGGAATCTGTTGTGAGTTGCTGTGACAACAGGAGGAGCTGCCATGAGGGGCTTGCAAAACACCTTACCTTGTTTCTGTGTGCTCAGCTTTCGGGGAGAACAATGGCGTGAAGGGTGGGGAAGGGGAGATGTGTGCAGACAAGGGAATCCAACACCCTTTCTAAAGAAAGAAAAGAAAGAAAGAGAGGAAGGAAGGAAGGAAGGAAGGAAGGAAGGAAGGAAGGAAGGAAGGAAGGAGACGTGGAAAGAAGGCACAACTATGTAAAAATATATCATTAGATCCTACTTTTAGCTGAGCCTTTTCTATCCTCAGCAGTATCAAACATCTCAACTGAGGAGCAATGTCAATATTTAGACTTGGACAAGCCAGAAAGTTAGAAGGGAGCGCCAAGCGCAGGGTTTTGACTTGGCTTTGCACGTCAGCACACAAGCTGTGCCTTTCGAGCTGACTGTACACATTTGCTGGGGGAAAAATTGCATGAAGGTTGATATATATACAAAGACATCCAGGCCTAGGAAGATCCAGGAAGTTAAGACCAGAAGAGTCGCCTTGACTTTGAACTCCCCCGAACCTGTTCTGTTCATGCAGTTCTGCTGGACTCCAGCCAGATGCTCAACTTGAGGTTTCTCTAGTTTGGGGCTCCCTCATCCTCAACCAGGGCTATGCTGTATAGTTTACACTGGCCTGTGTATCCTCTCTAAACTGAGGAAAATATTGTTATTGGTAGTTTTCATCTTTGTATAAAGTCCTCTCACTGTCAGCAGATATAAATAGCCAATAGGCTGTGTTTGTGTGACCTCCTACAAGCTCCAGGCTTTTCTAAACATACATTGATAAGTTTGTTTACAAACACTCTTTAAAATTTGGAATTCTATTTCCTTTCCAATAACTTTGTGGATGCAGAAGAGTCACTGGTTGGTAGAAAATAAACACGAGTTATTTTCGGTATAAATAATGTCTGCCTACAGCTCTGCAGGTGGAGTAAGCGGTCAATTATTATATGAGGTTGCCTCTGAGATTCCTGGATCATATGTAGATATAGTGGGAAAGGGGTTTAACCAGTTCCTCTCAGTATGGAAGACTTTGAAATGATTATTGGGAAACAATAAAATCATGGTCAGTATTCTTCTGACCTTGCCCATTGATTGTTTTTATCCCAAATTTTGAAGGTAGTGCAAATATAAGTACTTAGTGCTGTGTGTGATCACAGAGGTAAAAATAGAAACACAAATAATTTGATGTTATTCACCCAATGACGAGTTTTGTAAGTTATAAACTTATAAACTATACAAATGTAACTTGAAAGGAAAAACCTAGAAGCATATGGTCTTTTATTTATGATAATATAGCCAAAAAATGTTATTTAGGAAGAGTAGTGTGTCCACGTGTATGACTTCTGTATGGTAAAATGCCTGTAAGGTTTTCCTTGTTCCCATCCGTGGGTTTGGGCCAAGAGCTTTTTTTGTATCATCCCCAAATGCTCAGAAATACATTTTTCACAAATGCTACAAAATGTTAACCTAGCTATTTCAGGATGTATTTGACCCAAAGAAATGCCACTTTAACACTGGCACTTGGCAAAAGTAAAGCGGATTCTGCCCTTTTGGGGGGTGGGGGGACAGAAAATTATGTGTTGAAAATGTTAGTGGTTGTCCGTGTGCTTCTGGCCAGAAGTAAGTCTTATAAAGTGTTTCTCTTTTCTATGTAGGTGAGCCCAGCTGTGAGCAGGGTGTTCTGTTCTTCACTTCCAGCAAGCCAGGTCAGTGTCTTTGTGCAAACCCATGGCCATAGCTTGTGTCTAATTCTGAGCATGTATTTCAGAACAGGTTTCTTAGTCATTTGTCTTAAAACAATTGACTTTAACATTTTTTTCAGGGACTCAGTTATGAACATCACAAGTTCAATGATTAATAAAATTATTCTATTTACTCTGTGAGTAAAATGGCACTAAAATGGACCTTGAATAAGTTTGTACTTTGACTTTTTTTTTTTTATGTTGGGATCAGAGTGATGCCAGAATCATTGAGGATACTGGGGATCTGGGTGTTTGATTATTAAAGTTTTACTCCTACCCTAATCTTAACACTCTAGAGCTGGAAGAAACTTGATATAATAATAGCTCTCCTTTTATTTTCAGTTAATGTGCTGCATTCTTTACATTTATGTTCTCATCTGCACCTAAAAACAAAAACCAACAAAAAATCCTGTGGAGTAAAACCACTCTCTTGATCCCCATAAGACAGGTGAAGAATTGGAAGTGTAGAGAGGTTAGATAATATATTCAATTCCTACTTTTAGTAAATGGAAGAAATAGGATTTTTTTAAAATCCCATCTTACTCTAAAACCTAAACTTTCTAGTTGAAAAATTCTTCTCCAGTAGGGAAGTTGGGGCAAAGAAAGGTTAAGTGACTTGCCTAAGATAACATGGTGATTACAGTTCATGTAATAACATGAAATGGCCCAACTGCTGCAAAAGAATAAATACCATTCTCTTAAATAAAACAGTGAAATAATAAGTATTCATGTGTACTTTCTGGCATGGCACTCTCTAAGATTTAAGAAAGTTTTTATCAGGGGGTCTGTGGTCTTAAGGATCTTACGCACAGATTTAAAAGGCAAGATGTTAAACATCCACGTATGAAAGTTAAAGAATACATCAAGATCATGCATGCCAAAAGGCTAAATTGGGAGGTCAGTGGTACATTTACGAGAAGTTCAGCATTTTCCATTCTGTGGGATTACTTTCCAGTTCCATGTATGCATGGAAGAAAGTCCAAGCACATATTTTGTCTGGATAGATGATAAATGAGTGCAAGTTTAGGAAAAGACAGAAGGCAGAATTTCAACCCAACAGGGAGAGATTATGCAGTCATCTAGAACTGCTAAATTACAGTATCTCATACTCAAAGGTGTTATTGCTTCAAAAGCATTGTAACAAAATTGTGAGCTGTTTGAATCTGCACAGCATCTTTGAGAAAGCTTTACTATTTAGCATGATACTTTAAAACACTCAATTCCTTTTGGAACCTCAATTTGTCTAAAATGTGCCATGTAGATAGATTTGGATGCATAATAGATAAATCCCAAGCAAAGTCCTGAAAATGGCCAGTAAAGATTAAGCAGGACATTTTCCATTTTTACCAGGGTTGACAGCCTTCTCTTCCCCTCTTGCCTATTTTTGCAAAATAATTTGTAACAGTTGTTACAATACAATATAATAATCTTTCTTAGGGAATATTATATAAAAATAATTAAAAATGAAATGGAGAACAATTGATAAAACCTTCATATATCATCTTTTTTAAAATGTACTAATATCCCCAACTCAAGCTAATAGCCCTAAAACCTTAATTAGCTAAGAGATACTTTTAAGCATTTAAGGGGTTGTTATAAGCTGTCCTATATAACAGCTTTGTCCTGTATAAGCTGTTATATACTGTATTATTACAGAATAGATCATAAGAACACTGAGAAGATCCAATTACAGGTTAAGACCTCATCATCAACTGATATTTGGTTAACTGTAAGACTGATATGTCATAAAAATATCAATATAGCAACTATAAACCTGTAATTATTTAAAAAGTAAAAATAAGAGAGCCTGTCTGGCTTAGTCAGTAGAGCATGTGAGTCTTGATCTTTGGGTCCTGAGTTCACACCCCATGCTGGGCATAGAGTTTACTTTAAAAAATCTAAATCTATGGGGCACCTGGGTGGCTCAGTCGGTGGGCGTCCGATTTCGGCTCAGGTCATGATCTCATGGTTTGTGAGTTTGAGCCCCACATCAGGCTCTGTGCTGACAGCTCAGAGCCTGGAGCCTGCTTCAGATTCTGTGTCTCCTTCGCTCTCTGCCCCTCCCCCACTTGTGCTCTGTCTCTATCAAAAATAAACATAAAAAAAATTTTTTTAATCTAAAAGTAAAAAAGTAAAATTATACTCTGAATCATAAGAGACCAAAAGAGACCTTATAATTAGCATGTTATCCCAGGTAATAATTTAATTGGCAGTCATTCATTTGCTTTATTGAACTTCAGAAGGCTTTGGTTAATATGCTTGACCTATCTCAAAACATGAATGGAAACACTTGAAATTTTATTATGTTTTTCACTTGGGAAATTTACCTGTAGTAAATAGGAATTTTAAAAAATCTTTTTGGGGTGCCTGGGTGGCTCAGTCGGTTAAGTGACTGACTTCAGCTCAGATCATGATCTCACGGTTTGTGAGTTTGAGCCCTGTGTCAGGCTCTGTGCTGACAGCTCAGAGCCTGGAGCCTGCTTCTGATTCTGGGTCTCCCTCGCTCTCTCTGCCCCTCCCCCCCCTCAAAAATAAATAAATACTAAACAAAAAAAATTTTTTTTAATCTTTTCTATTGGTCTTAGTTTTGGAAAACAGGCAGTTCAGTCTCATTATTTGAAGGTCTCACTCTGGTTTCATATAAATAGGGTTCAAAGAGTACAGGTGATCTGAATTTGGTTTTTGTGTTCATCTTCTTTTCTCTACTCAGGCTTCTTACCAACCTCACAACACCAAAACAAAACTTGGGGAAGGAAGGAAACATAAAGTCACAAAAGAGTGACTTATGTTGTATAGAAAGAGGCTGGAGGTGAGACGGGGGGTAGGGCCGAAGGGGGGAAAGCTTTGGTGTGGAGGCCAAGAGGCAGTCACTCAAACAGATGGGATGTGTATGGACTGGTTATTTACATGTCAGCATCAGAATTTTTTTTGTTAGTTTATAAACAAAGTCTCCACCTCCTCTTCCTGAAACCCTATATTCCTTGTGCACAAAGGGCAGAAATCGGGAAATGGGCAAATAAAGAACCTGATATGAACTGTGGGTGTGACAGCCACTCTTTCCAGGTGCCCCAGGACACTTCTGTCTTCAAATACTCCCTCCAGCTGTCCCATCAAGTATGTTAGCATGTCTCTGGTAAGGTTTTATCCACTAAGGGGTGAATTAGGAAGTTTTACACAGAAAGAAAGGGATGCCAGTAGGTCCAAAAGAAGCAATTACATTTCTCCATTCTGCACCTTTGTTAATTTAGTGCCTAGACACACGTTAATGCCAAGTTCCCAGTGCTAATGAGGTTACCATCTCAGGCTCCATCCCTCTGTGAAGAAAGTTCCTTTGAACTGTTACTCAACCATAGTCCAAACCCCTAATGAGCACTGGAATAACAATAACCAGCAATTAATATGCTCCTACTAGATGCCAGACATTTTACTGCATTTCAATTAATATTCATTATCAAGTCCAATTTTGTGGAAGCAAAAAATGGAACTCCAGATATGCTAAGTTCAAAGAGCAACAGGAAGTAGAGCTTGGATTTGCACCCAGGTCTGCTTAAGAACTTGAACATACATTTGTTTTAGATGAATTGCTAAGGGGGGAAAATCACTTTAAACCATTTTATCCCAGGTTAGCTTTGCAGATGGTGGAGTACAGGGGTTAAATAATTGTTGTTATGGGGTTTTTTTGTTTTGTTTGCTTTGTTTTTTTTTTTTAATTTTTTTTTTTAACGTTTATTTATTTTTGAGACAGAGAGAGACAGAGCACGAACAGGGGAGGAGCAGAGAGAGAGGGAGACAGAATCTGAAACAGGCTCCAGGCTCTGAGCTGTCAGCACAGAGCCCGACGCGGGGCTCGAACTCACGGACCATGAGATCATGACCTGAGCCGAAGTCAGACGCTTAACCGACCAAGCCACCCAGGCTCCCCCTGTTTGCTTTGTTTTTAATCTGACTTGAACTACATAGCTGGCTTGTTCAGACAAATTTGTTAACCTTCCAGGTCATTTCTAACATGTTTTGATGAAAGTCAAATCTTAAAACAGTTGAGTTGTGAAGGGTAGAATCATGGATCCAGAAAGGTCCTCAAAGATACTTAAGACAACTTCATGTAAGTGGAAAAACCTACCACCCAAAGAGGTGATAGAGCTTACCCCCTCTCATAGTTAATATCTAACGCATCTGGAAGCAAACCTGGGTCCCCAAGTCTGAGCCCAGGACTCAGTTCTAGAACATAACACTGCCTGAACTGTGCCAAGTCTTCCAAAGCCTCCAGCATAGCCAAAATTACAACTATCAAGTATGAAATCCATCTGAAACCTAAGATACATCCCAAAATGGGTGATAAGAGGATCTCGGGGCACTAAGAGAACCCTGATTTCTGTTCATTGATGGTGGTGTAGAACAGTCTTCCTGCTTACTTAAAGCATAGCAGCCCCACACTCCCATCCCTACCACTCTGTCTTCATGGAACGATCAGTTTTAATCAAGTATGGAGCTTTTCAATTTTGTCTGTGGAGCTCTGGCTCTTTACAGACTATGTCTGTAAATCTTCTTTGGACCTCATTTTTCTCATCTATGAAATGCATACAGTATCACCTCTCTTAGAGAATTATGAGGATGTTATGAAATGACACATGTAAAGCACATAGTAGTTGCTCAGTAAGGGATAGTTCTCTTCTAAGCCTTTCTAGAGTATTTCAAGGGGAAATGTTAATAACACACTAGGGCAGTCCTATCATTTTTCCCCTAAATGAACTAGAGTTGTTTGAATTTTGATATTGCAGGGGGTTGTTACAGTAACCTTTTTCCTTGGGTAAAAACACATGCTGGGGTCTCTTGGGGTACCAGTGGCCCAGTCACAACTACATTTGTTCTCTTTGTACTCTAGGGTTGCTATGGTTTACTTGAATTATTTTATTGCTTCAGTATCTGCCACAAACTAATACCAAGCTCCTCTTGGAGATTTGTGGCTCCCATTTCCTTCCGGAACTGTTTAAGTATCTAACACGTTTTCCACACAGACCTTTGCATCTCAAAGCAACTACTATATTTTCAGCCAAGTAACGAAGAAATACTTTCAGAGAATATTACCGCCAGTAGAACATTTTTGCTTTCAATTTCAAAATACACGAGACTTTCCTACCGTCATTTCAATTAACTGTAGCATTAAGTATTCTCTGTGCTCTGGCCCTAGCTTTTCCTTTTGTCCTATGTTGCTGACTGATCTATGGATAGGAAAAACATAAGCACTACAATTTCCCCCTTTTACCCTCCGTACTTGATAACTACCCTAGACTAAATTACATCTCTGGAAAGTATTTCCTCACACTCCTCTCCCCAGCTGCCGCACTCTGTCATGTGGCAGTCGCTGCCCTGCTTTGGATTTTTGGAACCAAGTCTTTGGCAACGTGTCTTATTCATCACATACATGGAGGGAAGCTAGTGTTGTGATTTTTTCCTTCTTGTACTTTCCCCCCCTTTTTAAGTTACTAATCCAAGTGGCCCAGAATAGCCTTTATTTTCCTGGTGGCACAGTCTCCCTTTCAGTGTTTGACAAAGCTATATTGTAAGAGGCATGTCCTTTTCTTCAGGTTTATGTATAGCAATTATGTGTTTTTTTCCTTTGCTATGAAGGGGCTGAACTGGTGCTAGACTGACCCTAATCTTATTACTAATCCCAAATTGATTATATAAATTTCAGTTCATACCAAGGAGTTTATTTTTAAAGCAGTGCTTCTCAAACTTTTTTAAATTTGTTTTTAATATTTTTATTTATTTTTGAGACAGAGAGAGACAGAGCATGAGCAGGGGAGGGGCAGAGGGAGAGGGAGACACAGAAGCAGGCTCCAGGCTCTGAGCTGTCAGCACAGAGCCCGACACGGGGCTCGAACTCACAGACTGTGAGATCATGACTTGAGTTGAAGTCAGACGCTTAACCGACTGAGCCACCCAGGCGCCCCTCTCAAACTTTAATTGTGCATGCAAATCCCCTGGGCATCCTGATAAAATGCAGATTCTGATTGAGGAATTCTGGCGTGGGATTATGAATTTCTCACAAGCTCCCCATAGATGCCAAAGACCACATCTTGAATAGTGAAGGTCTAAAGTATAGGTTTTGCTATATCTTATGCTGAAACTCATGCCTTACAGGCTGCTTATTTTGTTTGCTTGTTTCTTTTTTTTTTTTTTTTTTGCTTGTTTCTTAAATCATAATAGACACTCATGGAATCTTAAACACGGAGGAGATGTACACAGCAGTGGGCTAGTAAATCAACCAGGTCTCTGGGAAAAAAAAAATGTATTTATGTGCATACATAAGTCTATTATAAATTTTACTGACATAAAGAATGTATGTAGCACACAATTTACAAATAATAAAAAAATATACAACACTCTTTATTGTAAATTCCGTAAAGCCAGTTGGGTTTTATAGAATGCTCACTGGTTTTGGTCCAACTCTTTTATCCATAAGCTACCTGCAGTACAATTGATGAAAGGGTGTAACTCCCTTATAAATATTGGCTGATATTTTCCATTATGTTAATAAGCAGGATAAAAGTGCAACAACAAAGGCATGTCAGAATTGTAGTCATTTATCAAAGATACGAATACCTTCTTTGCTGAACCGGATAATAATTTTTAAATACTATAACGATATTTCCGAAAGTGTGCTATTCACATGTAACACGCTTCTAAATTTAATCTGCATCATTAACATTTTTTAATCATTTTCTTAAGTCAAGCAACAAAACAACAAAGCAAGTCCTGAATTGGTAGTGGTTGCCAATTTCTGTGGTATACAGACTCCCACCTCAGTCAGTTTCAAGCTACCGTTGCCACTGAGTGTGGAGTTGGGGAGAGATGGCCCAATAAACACTGTGGTGAAGTATTTCCATCATACAGACAAAATTGGCATAAATAACCTCAAAATGTAGGTAACTGTAAAATGTAATACAATAATTAGAAAATGATGAGCTTTGAGCATTTAGTACCTTTGTTTTTAGTATTTCTTTGTTTGAAACTTGATCTAATTTAATTTTTAATACTGAACCTATTTTGTTTATTTTTTTAACTGAAGTATAGTGACACACATTACATTAATTTCATGTGTACAACATCACAGCTTGACAACTCTGTACATTAGGCTTTAACAGGTTTGCAAAAATCCTGGAATTTAACAGCCAGCTCTCACGAGCTGGTAGAGGCTGGCTGTAGCACACCACTAGATAGAGATGGTCTGGTCCAGTGAGTCTCAACCTTTGCTTCACATTGGACTACCCCAAGAGAACCATAACCTAAAGTCAGTAGATTTTAGTCAGGGCCGAGGAACTGGAATTTAAAACATTCCTATTGATGTGTATCTTATTAAAAGAAAAATACGTAAATCATAAGTATATAATTTAAAGGATTTTTCACAAACTGAACACACCCACATAACCAGCACCTACATATAGAAACAGAAAGTCACCAGCGCCCAGAAGCTCTTTTTAAATCCCTACCCAGTCACTTCCCAAACAAGGAAACCGCTATCTTCACTTGTAACCATAGACTCATTTTCCTGCTTTTGAGCGTTTACATAAACAAAATCTCTTTAGTGTCTGGCTTCATCCCCTCAATATTATGTTTGTGAGATTTATTCCTAATGTATGTAGCAAGAGTTCATCCATTGTGTAGTATCCCAATATATGACTATAGTTCAATTTCTTCTTTATTCTTCTTTATTCTACTGCTGGTGGATTGTTTCCACCTGTTGGCTATTATGAATAGTGCTGTCAAGAATAATCGTGAGGTGCCTGGCGTGAAGAGCGTGTGACTCTTAATGTTGAGGTTGTGGGTTCGAGCCTCATGTTGGGTGTAGAGATTGCTATAAATAAATAAATAAATAAATAAATAAATAAATAAATAACTTACTTTAAAAAATAATATTATCATACAGGCAGAAGTACTTAAAACAAAACTAAATAAATTACCTGGAATAATTCTAATCAGCTGATATCTTGACTGCCTTCTCTACAACTCCCCCTCCTTTCTTATTTCTCATATAATATGATCAAGGCTATTGATTCTTTTGTGTGAATGTAATTTTAGTACCATAAACCATGAAGCTGTATGTTTCCATTCATTACAGTATGTTCTCCCGGCTCTTTTCAATTTACGTTCACCAACCTCCCCTTTCATCAAGACGCTGGCTCTTGTGCACTCTAAATAGGGATGAGATTGAGCCTCACATCAATAGCATGGAGGAATAATAGATACAGTGGAGATGCAGCCAAGGCTAAATTTGGCCGCTGATCATTAGGGATCCTAGAAAGAGGCTTCAAAGAAGGGGAATTGTTTCCCTTTGTGTTTATCAAACAAAAATCAACAGTGAACCCTTAGAATATTTCAGATGCTAATATTTTTAAAAATCCACTTATGTGAAGTAGACCAAGGACTCTTCTGAAAGAGAACTGAAATCTCTCAAAGTCTGATGACTTGATCTGGAAAGATTAGAGGGTTTTCCCTGGTGTTCAGCAGGTGTATCCTTTGCCGCATTGTTCTAGGCTGAGTGGCTGTGTGGTTTTGTGTGTGTTTGGGCGGACTGAGATGTTAGTTCCTTTGATTTAAGTCAAGGGAGCTGAATGACCAGGAGCTCCAGGATAACACTGGTGATGTGGGATGGCTGCTCAGAATTTAAAGAAAGGTTTCTGGGGCAGCAGGCACTGAAAGGCACTTCACGTAAAGCTTTCAAGGTACGCAGGGCAAAGGTAGAGAGTAGACATTAGTTCCACCTAATGAAGGAAGAATGCATTCTCACATGCATAAATATTCTAGTCCCTGGTTTTCCTACTTCCCCATCTCACTTTTCTATAAAATTTCTTTGTTATAAAATAACACACGTTTATTCTAGAAAAGATGGAATATATAGATAAGAAAAATTTTTAAATCAATTATAATCCTAGTTGGCATTAATATTTTAATGTTTCTTGATGCCAAATGTTGCTGTGTATATTTAGGTACTTAATTTTTAAGGAATGGTGTTATTCTGTAAATTTTTTTGCAATCTTATTTTCATTTAAATATGTTTATCATAAACATAAATATCAATGTACTCCTATAACACATTTTTGATGGCTATATACTCTCCTACTATGTGGACATTTATTGTTGTGGGTTTCTTTGTTTTTTAATCAACCCCCTGTCGTTGGATTTCCAAAATTGTTTCCAATATTTTGTTTCCACAAATAATGATATGATAACATTCCTTTAATGGAATCTTTTTGTATACCCTAATTATTTATCCAGGAATAAAGTCTTATAATTAGATGAAAAGTATGGACATTTTAAAGTCTTCTGAGTACCAGTTGCACTCCAAAATAATGGTATTATTTTCCACTCCCACAAACAGTGCCTCATCCTGCTTTCAAAAAACGTACAATCTTCTATGTGATAAGTTGTAGCTAGAGTTGGAGGGTATAGGGACGTGTCCTGAAATTATTAGCTGGAATCTGTGCATTGGTGTTAGCCAAAAACCTCTAATAAAATATGAGATTTTAAGGAGTCTGCTTTTTGTCCACAACACTTTTGTATTTATGGTCTAATTTGCTAAAAAAAAAATCCTGGGGGAGAAAAACAAAACAGTTTTCTTCATTTGTCTGAATCAGAGCGTAACCTAATCCTAACTGGCATATTATAGTCTCCTAAATGATTAAATGCAGTTGCTTTACTGTCATCGTATCTGAACGTTTCACAGCAAGTGGTCTCTCTGGTCCTGCAGAAGCTGACCCAGTGACATCTTCAGAGAATGCTTTCAGTGAACAGAGACTTTCTTCATTAAGTTGGATTTTTAAGCATATCTGGTCTACAGACTTGATATTAGCTTTCTCAAATGAGCACTTACAACTTTGACATCTCTCTGTAGACTAAACCAATGTGTTAATTATTAATTCTTGACATATCTTCCTGATGCAGCCCTTAGCTAAGGTTCATACACAGGCCCTCCAAAATCAATGTGTAGTGTCTTTTGTTGCTTTAATTTTTTTAACTTAAAAAAAATATTTAAGGATAATGTCTATAGAGAAATGTGTTTAGATCACAAGTATGCAGTTCGATGAATTTTTGAAAACCGAACATATGTAATGAGCACCTAGATCAAGAACTCGATATCACCAGCACCCCACTTTTGGACATCACCCCAGTGCACCCTCTGTGTGTTTGAAATGCTCCAGATTTTATGTCCTGGGTAAGTCATTCATTTATAGAATTTGATTTTTCACTGAACCCTCACTTTAATGTGAGCTAGCTGCAGTCAGCTTTGATCGAGCTATCTCCCTTGTAACTGAAAACACGTACAATCTGCCTTTCCAAGTAAAGATTATAACATTAAATTTGTACACTGAGTGTACATCAGTATTTATATGTTTGTGATTTGCAGGTACACAAATACATACACAGCGTGCATACAAACAGATTTGGAATTTCTTTCTTCTTAATGACTGTAAGGCTGAATTATACTATATTGATCCAAGCTTCAAATATCTTAACTACAATTGATTATCACAGAATATTTCATGTGATATGTTTCTAAACAATTTTTTTTAATTTCTCATTTCAGTTACTCTAAGTATTCCCTCTGAACACTCAAAATTTAAAGGCCAAGAATTTTTCATCTTGTGTTTGAAATATATGTGTCCTGGGTGTCCACAGCTGTCTCTCTCTGTGGTTCGATTACTTTGTCTGGTATTCAGCTAGATTATCATTTAGATTCCCATGGGGGTTTTTTAGTTGAAAGCCTGAGTGAGAAAAAAAAAAGTTTAACAGTCTCATGAAGCTTTATAAATACATGATTTTGAAAAATAATTTATACATCAGCAAAAATCATTCATTATTATTGAACTGTATATATATATATATATATATATATATATATATATATATATACTCTTATTAGAATTAACAGTCAAAGGTTAGACTTATGTACCCATTAGCTTTTTAAAAAACTAAGATATTTCTCCCATTGTAGAATACATTTAAGAATATTATTCATCCATAAAAAGTAATGAAGCATGAATATATGATACAACATGGATGAACTTGAAAGCATTTTGTTCAATAGAAGCAGACAGACACAAAAGGCTGCTTATTGTATGATTTCATTTGTAAGAAATATACAGAACAAGCAAATTCATAGAGACAGGAAGTAAATTAATGGTTTCCAGAGTTGGGGGGCAGTGGAGAACAGAATGACTGCTAATGGGCACAATGTTTCTTTTTGGGATGATGAAAATGTTCCAGAATTAGATAGTGGGCATGTTTGTAGGGCTTTGTGAATGTAATAAAAAACCTCAAACTGTATGCTTTAAAAGGATGAGTTTTATAACATGTGACCTTTATCCCAATTTTGTTAAAAAGGTAATATATTTTTGTCATAGAAAATTTGTAAAGTAAAGGAAAGTAGGAGAATGTTTTAGCCCCGTTATCCAACAGCAATCCCTATTATCTGTTCAGTGCACTTCCTTCAAATTTTCCTTCTGTATATTGCTCTTGCAAGAGGAACAGCTTCCCTTTCAATGATGGAGACACAATTATTAAATTTTAAGTATTCACATATTAATACACACCTATTCCTCCCCTGCCCCTGGGGGGCGGGGGGGTGGGAATGATAGATCAAGGAAGATCCATTTAGATGGTGGAGGGGAATAATGATGGAGATATACGTAAAATAAGAAGATAGCCATGGCTATCATGAAGAGGTAATAGAGAAGCATCTCAGGAGAAAATATCTGCGGTCCCAAGAGGCAGAAAGACAGACAGACCTGAGCGGTTACCACAAGGGGTGGAACTCTTCAGGGACACATCCCAAAGAAACTTTTTAGGAGTTTAGCTGCAAGATGCCCAATATATATCATGTCAGCCACTCCCCTCAATCCTTAAATACCCATGTTGTTTCCCAGCTTTCTAAAAGTCACATTTGCGTTTCTTTTAGATGTGTCACCGTGCTAAGATGGTATTTAAAATGAAAGAACAAGGAGGCCCAAATTTATTTGAGTTACACGTATTTGTTTATTTTATCTGGTTTTCATCAGCTATTTTTTAGATTGCTCTCCTGCTCTTGCCCGTAGATAGGGTAACATTAGCATTTTTCTATATTAATGCAAACTCAACATAAACATGATTGTAAATAGTGACAGTCTTAATAGAAAAGACTTCTTGGGTATTTTCTTGATGACAAGTATAGTGATTAAAATATTTTACAAGCATTATCTAATTTAATCTTTACAACAACCCATCAGGGGAGGCAACTGTCCCCAGTTTACAGATAAGGATATAGAAGTTTAGAGAGATTAAGTAATTGGCCCAAGATCAGATAAGCCAGTGCCTTAATTATTCCCTCCCTTGTCACAGATTTGGGTGGTTTTCCTTTTTTTTCTTATTCTTGATAAAGATGTGATAAATATATTTGCTTTTAAAACATTTTCTTTTTACAAAGTCATTTCCTTAGATGGATATACCAGAACATATTTTTTTTAATTTCCAAATGGCTGAGCTTTTTGTTGTTGTTGCTGTCAATAAAACCATTCCTTTTAACTTTTTCATTTATTTATTTATTTGTGTGTGTGGCTAGGGAATTTGATTGATACAACTTATGCTTTGGGAGGGGGGTTTTCTCCTTCTGGTGGGTTAGTCAACTTCTGCAAATGTGCCAAGAACACCTGAAAAGACAGTGCACTCTCTTATCATGGAGTTTATTGAATATGAGATATCTATTCATTTATCACTTTTTTTAATGTTTATTTATTTTTGAGAGAGAGAAAGAGCATGCACACGAGCAGGGGAGGGACAGAAAGAGAGAGGAAGACAGAGGATCAAAAGCAAGCTCCATGCTAACAGCAAACAGCCTGATGTGGGGCTCAAACTCACCAACTGTGAAATCCTGACCTGAGCCAAAGTTGGAAGTTTAACGTACTGAGCCATCCAGGCACCCCCATTTATCACTACTCTTTATGCTATTCAAGCCCTCCCTGTGTTGTTTTTCAGTTTTGCTTTCTTAATCTGATGTTGATTCTGATTCTTCATCTCCTACATGTAGATAATTTTCATTGATTTCTCCTTATAGAATTTGTCTTCATTTTTAGTGTATGCTTTTTGGTCTGTGAAGGTTCATTATTACTGTTATGCTTTTACCACAAATTGCCTTTTTTTTTTTACCTCCTAAATTATCTTTTACAGATACTTTTTCTATCTAATTTTGAAATCACAATCAAAATAACTATGCAGGTTAGTTTTATATTTTCAGTTGGTTTTGGTTTCCACAGTCCTTTTACACAGAAATAGACGTTTTTTGGTTTGTTTGTTTGTTTGTTTTAGTTTTTAATCTTGAATTATCTCTGAGTGTTTTGTCAAGTATCCTTGAGCAGTTTAATTCAAAGAAATCTGAGTTTTTGCTCCCTGAGTCTTTTATACCTAAAAATAGTCTTATGATTCCCTTTACATAAATAACAATTTGACCAGATTCAGAAACTTGTTATTATGTCCTTTTTCTTTCGAGGCTCTGTGTTTTTCTACTGTCTTAAAGTAGTGTATTGGTGAAGTGTGTGGTCGTCCATATTATTATTTCCTTCTAGAAAGAAATGCCTTTGGCTGTTAATTTTAGAAGATGTTTTGCTAAAATATTTGTAAGTTTATTATACAGTTTTTTCTGCCACTGGTATTTAAACCTTTTACTGAAAATAGATCTAGAGTCTTCTTTTTTCCTTCTTCTCCTTTTTGTATTGGGAAAATTTTGTTTTATTAAATCAAGGTTTGCTCCTTTAGTTCCTCAAGAAGCCATACTATCCGGGGATTGCCTATCAATGGTCAGCCTCTTTATTATCTTCGGTTACATCATTTGTAGGTGGCCTTCCTTCTATACATAGTTTCTCATGTCTGGTCTGTACCTCATGAATCCATTTTACTACATTTTCAAAGCTCTTTATTGTTGCCATTATGCTTTTTAATTTGGCTCTCTTATATTTCACTTATACATGGTCTTTACTTGTCTTTTGCCTCTTTATAGGCTCATGTGCTATTAGTTTGTATACCTGCATTATCTTCTTTTGTGTGACCAATTACATGGTTCAGATATTTTTAAAGAAATATTTTATTCTGCTCTTTCTTTTTTTTAAGTTTATTTATTTATTTTGAGAGAGAGAGAGAGAAAACGAGTGGGAAGAAGGGCAAGGGGAGAGAATCCCAAGCAGGCTCCCCACTATCAGCACAGAGCCTAATGCAGGGCTCAATCTCACAAACTGTGGGATCATGATCTGAGCCAAAATCAAAAGCTAGACACTAACTGTCTGAGCTACCCAGGCACCCCTTCTTTTGCTGTTTCTTACAGTATATCTACTTCAGTAGAAGACCTTTCCTTCATGTCAGGGTTTTTAATAGACCATATGTTAGCTGGTCTCTGTTTACTCCATCCACATAGAAAAGGATTCCTCTGGCCAAGGATTAAAGTATATTCCAAATGCTTAGATAACCTAGACTGTGTTGGAGAGCAAAGTAGAGCTCTATAGTGACTCAGGAGCCCACTCAGTTCCAGAGTGGACAAGCAAAGCTATTCAGTCTTATGCATGTAGAGACATCTGTGGAGGGTAAGATAAGATCACTAATGAGGGGGCGCCTGGGTGGCTCAGTCAGCTGAGCATCCGACTTCGGCTCAGGTCATAATCTTGTGATTCGTGAGTTCGGGCCCCACACCAGGCTCTGTGCTGACAGCTCAGAGCCTGGAGCCTGCTTCAGATTCTGTGTCTCCCTCTCGCTCTGCCCCTCCCCCACTTGTACTCTGTCTCCCTCTGTCTCAAAAATAAGTAAACGTTAAAAAAAAAAAAGTTTTCAATAAAAAATTTTTTAAAAAGACCACTAGTGAGGAGTGTCACCACTGAAGATATACCAATGGTCAGCCTTAGAGGTTGCACCCCTACCCCTACCCCTGTCACATTAACAAGATCAGTCACTTCTGTGGCAGTATCAAAACTGAAACAGCTTGGCTAAGCAGGCTGGGGGAGGAAAAACAAAAATGAGTCTTTTCCATGCTCAGTGCTGTCTACCTGGTACACCCTCAGCAAGGGGTGCTTACTGGAATTAATCCTCCCCTAGGACAGCATACCAGGTTCCTCATGACTTTCCAGTGGCTCCACAGCTGATTTCTTCCACCTCGGTCCCATGTCAGGTCAGCTCTCATTACTCCAGACTATGAGCATCTGTGCCCAAGAGCATCCTACTTACCTCCCAGCCCAGCTCTTTTCCCTGTGGAAATGGGCAGTCTGCTTGGTCTTCAGTGATGTTCTCACTTGGCTCCATAGAAGTGAATTTGGCAGAAATCCTTCCAATTTCTGGTATATGGTTACTCCTTAGCTTTATTCTGATACTGTTGTGGAGTCTGCTCTTTGTGCAGAATAAGGTTAATTTCAGTGAGACTGTGTAGCAGGAGATCCAAGGCATGTATTCCAATGCTGTCTTGCCTTCAGGTCCAACCTATTGCCTCTTGTGATGTCTTTTAGGCATAGATTGAATTTCCTCATTCAAGATTCATTTATAAATCACTCTCCATAGGTAGTGGGTGCATGTACCTCCATTTTCCACTTCTTTCCCAGCCAATTAGTGACTCACCAAAAAGGTTAGAAATCCCTTGAATGGGGATGTTGAAGTCCACAAGTTGATGGGAGTTTTATGAGACACTTACATGTGAATATTATTGAGATTCATAAATTGGCTGTCCCCACTAGAGCATGACAAATGATGACATTACTTTTTTTCCCCAATCAAATCCAGCCCTAAGCTCCACTGTGCCTATATATGGGCTCCCTCCTGCCCCCTGCCTTATCATTTGGTGAAGGGGCCTGGTTCTTGGTCCCTGGTGGTCCCCATGGTTACTGATGCTCTTCCTGATGGGGAGCCACGGCTGGTGTGATGCCATCTGTCAAATACCACTCTCATGATGGGCCACACAGATGTCCCTCAAGGTGTTCCTCTCACTGACTGTGGGCTTAGCCACATGCTGCTGCTCTCGAGGCCACGGGCTTAGTGATCAGTCACCAGAGATAGCTGAGTGCAAGTCTGCAAGCGGATCCAGGTGGAGGGTTTCCTGAGGAAGGTGGAATCGCTGTACTTTGATATCCCACTGAACAAATATTTATTGAAAGCCACAAATGGCCAAGGCATTGAAAAGACTTGAGGATTTAAAGGTGAATAACAGTCTCTGCTGCCAAAAATGTATAATCTTGGTGAGGTGAAAGCAACTACATACACCTATAAGCATAACTGCCAATGTGACAAATTGGAACTTGTTGAATACCCTAGGAATTCCTGGTATAAAGGAAGAATGTTTTCAGTGCACCTTCTTCTAAAGTGTAACTTATTATCTGTCTACTTTGCTCCATCTCGACCAGTTCCTGGTCCAAGCCCCCATCCTTCTCCCCGGAGAACCTGGGGGCATCCTAACCAGTCCTTCCACTCCCCACGCTATGTTCTCCACACAGCAGTCTCAGTGTTTGCTTTAAAAAAAAACATTTTTTAAATGTTTATTTTTTGAGAGAGAGAGAGCACACCATGTGCACAAGTGGGAGAGCGGCAAAAAGAGAGGGAGGGAATCCCAAGCAGGCTCCGCACTATCAGCATGGAGCCCGAAGAGGGGCTTGAACTCACAAACCATGAGATCATGACCTGGACTGTTAACTGACTGAGCCACCCAGGTGCCGCATCAGTGATGCTTTTAAAAAGCAAATCAGAACCTGTTATTCTTCTGCCTACAACATTTCAGTGTCTTCTCACTGTACTTAGAACAAAATTCAGGTTCCCCTTTGTAGCCTAAAAGGCTGTGTGTAATGTGACACCTGCCTCCTGTCCGACCTTCCTCTCTCCTGTTCCCCTGCCCCCAGCTCCAGTGGGCCTGCTTCCTTTCCCTCCTCATGCCTGGGCCCTGCTCATTCTTCAAGTAGCCAGAAAATGGGCCCTCCTCACAGAGGCCTCCCTCGTCTTTCCTGCAGGCCTCCCACCCATTATTTTCTCATAACACCCTTTCGTTCTTCAAGGAACTGAAATCAAGTCTATGATTACAACTACCTGTTCCTCCCCGCCTGATTACGAAGTCCATGAGAGCAAGAATAGCGCCTGGCCTGTTTCCCACTGCATACCTAATACTGTAGGCCTGCCACTCATAAAGCACTCAGCCTATTATTTCTTTAATTACGACTGCCTGAGCCCTAAAGGTGCAGAACAATTTCAGTGGTGGGTCAGGGGCATGAGAAAGGATGTCTGAGTAGAGTAGCAAGAGCAAAGTCACCAAAGGAGAGGTTACCTGGCCTATTTGTAGACAAAATCAACCAGAATGTCTAGAACATAGCATACAGTTTACTTATGGTGGTTCTGAAAACTAGCCTGGATTTTTTATGTATGCATCTTTTAAGCTAAGTTTTTTATTCCTTATTTTTCAACTGGGACAGCATTTACTAAGGGCAGTGGATAGATAGCAACTTTATTTCCAATCCTGGCTCACCTTCCCCACTGACAAGTTTAAAAAAAATGGGGAGCATGATCTTGTGGACATCTCCATTATCACAGGGCTCTCGTGAGGATAATGAGTGGATGTTTTAAAAGGTGTCTCTGTATTATCTGTATTCCTGAACTTATATGCACTGTCCTTTCTGTTACTTAAACTCTTTTCCTTTCTGTTTTAATCAAAACTTTCAGTTGAAAAAAATATTGTTGATTTGAAAGGCGATTTTATGCTAGAGATATATTTCTTTAAACTTTTGATTTAGGGAAGCGCAGCCCAGCCCTGACTGCCTCTTTCCCAGATCTGGACCCGTTCTCCATTCCAGCTGAGATGTTTATATTATGCACAGAGCAGCTCCTGCCTGCCTAGGACTGGTGATTAAGAGCTCAGGATAATGAAATCTGCACAGTTGAAACTTGGCTGTTGGCTACAGTTATTATGCAACTCTTAACATTTCTCTTTTGTTTCTGTCAATAATATACAATTCCCAGTTTTTCTTTCTGAGCTAACTCTTCCAACACACAAAAATTTGTTCCACTAGTATTTTTTTTAATGACCAACTTAAATTATTTCTCAAAGTTCAGACTCTATGCTTTTCTAAAGGACAAGAAAATTTAGTGGTTGTGCAATAGCATTGTTCAAACTGTCTATGAACAGCTGAATGGAACTGGAAGTACAGAGGCCTTCTCTGGCCTTAGAGTTTTGTCTTTGAGTGGACTGCTCACCACACTGATTCAAAGAGCAGGCAGAACAAGAAACACAACACAGGTGATGGGAAGAGTTGGCATATTCCGATGGTGGGTGATTTGGAGCAATTAGACAATGCTTTAGTAAGATATCATAGACAAATGATAAACTTTCCCTGCCCACCCTCCCTAATATCTGAATTTCTCATGGTAGAAGAGACTCACACATTCACCTGGACGTAAAGAGTGGCTCTGTACTGGGGCGTCTGGGTGGCTCAGTCGGTTAAGCGTCCAATTTCGGCTCAGGTCATGATCTCACGGTTCATGGGTTTGAGCCCTATGTTGGGCTCTGTGCTGACAGCCCAGAGCCTGAAGCCTGCTTCAGATTCTGTGTTTCCCTCTCTCTCTGCCCCTCCCCCATTTGTGCTCTGTCTCTCTCTGTCTCTCTCTCTTTGTCTCTCTCTCTCTCTTTTTCTCAAAAATAAGTAAACGTTAAAAAAAAAAAAAAGAGTGGCTCTGTACTAAAATGCACCTATCCAGAGCAAGCAAGAATATCTTGAGTTTCATCACCCACAGTGCCTCTGAATTATTGAATTACGGAGAGAGGACTCTGATGGTCATTGAGCCATAGTGAATGTGTCTGACACTTCCTAAGAGCCTGTGTCTTAAGAGAGGAACAGGACACCAGGAAGGCCGTCATCTCAAGGACTGAAAGTAGGAAAAAGTACCACCATTGGGAAGAGAAATGATTTATAAAGGAGATGAGGTCAGCTAAGTTCAGATTTGGCTATGTCACTATTCAAGTCATGGTTGTTCCTAGAAGAGGGTCACAAATTATGGGGGACCTATGGACCAGAATGAATAGTCAAAGAAAGCTTTACTAAAGTGGGGCATGGTATAGTCTTATATTCCAAGCCCTTTGGCATACCGTAGTACCCCAGAAACAGTTGATGATTCATTAAGGGCATTAGATGTGCACTTTGAAGATATAGCCACAGGAAAAATAAAAAGTTCACAAACGACCATTCTATGGTTTGCTAATATAGGAAAAATGGGGGTATATGTGTATTTGTGCTTGTGATTCATTCTCCCGGAACCATTTATGATACAGAGGAGAAAGTAAATCAGTCTGTGTGGAGGCAGGGCAATTAGGAAAGCTTTTTAGAGGAGGTAATATCTGAATAAGGTTTTAAGGAACGAATGAAGTTTTCCAGGCAGACAAGGAGTGGTAGAGGCTTGGCTGCAGGAATGGTATATGTTAAAGGGACTGAAGCAGCCAACGACATTTAGAATTTAGGAAACCATTCTGTGGGGCAAAAGCATGCCATCATGCCATCACTGCCGTAAAAAGTTACCAAAAATGTCATGGCTTAAAACAAAACAAATGTATTATCTTATAGCTCTGGAGGTTAAAAATCTGAAATGGGTTTCATTGGGCTAAAATTAAGATGTTGGTAGGCTGCGTTCCTTCTGGAGCTCTAGGAGAAAAATCTGTCTCCTTCCTTTTTCAGCTTCTAGAGGTCACGTGCACTCCTTGTTTATGGCCCTTGGCTCCATCTTCAAAGCCAGCAATGTAACATCTTCACATATCTCTCTGACTCTGATCTCCTACCTCCTTTTTCTATATGAAAGAACCCGAGAGACTACATTGGGCCTTCCCAGACAATCCGGAATGAGCTCCTTAGAGTAAAGTCAGCCGATTAGCAACCTTAATTTCATCTGCTACCCTATTTGCCCCATGCCATGTAGCCGAATGTATTCGCAGATCCCAGAGATTAGGACATTAACATCCTTGAGGGACCATTATTCTGCCTCCCACACATGCAATACAAGATGCTGAGGATGATGGTGAAGAGAAAGTTGGCGTGATCCATCAACCCTAGGTGGAAAAGATCATCCAGGGGCACCCGGGTGTCTCAGTCAGTTAAGCATCCAACTTCGGCTCAGGTCATGATCTCACGGTTCATGGGTTCGAGCCCTGCATCGGGCTCTGTGCTGACAGCTCAGAGCCTGGAGCCTGCTTCGGATTCTGTGTGCATCTCTCTCTGCCCCTCCTCTGCTCGTGATAACAAATCACCCCAAAACATGGTGGTTTAAAACAATAATCTGTACTTTCTCCTGATTCTGTAGGTTGACTAGGTGATTCCTTAGCTGGGCTCACTCATAAAGCTTCATTCAGCTGGACAATTGGCTGGGCTAGAGGATTCAGGTAGCCTCACACTATATGGCATCTGGTGACGCCATCGGCAGGGCTGCTTCGGTTATTCTCACTGGGAATTCTCGTCCTCTGTGGGGCTAGGCCAGCTTCCTCAGAGGACAACCTCAAAACAGCATTCCAACAGCGTGAGGGTGGAGCTGCAGGCCTTCTGGAGACCCTGGCTCTGGAACTCACAGAGCATCACCACCACATTCTTTTGGAATGGGCCACGCAGTCACAAGGCTAGCTCAGATTCTAGAGGAAGGGAAACAGATTCTGTCTCCTGATGGGAGTTGCTGCCGCGCCCACGTTTCACCAAGCAGAGGCTATAAAGATAGGAGTTTTACTTCGAGAGTAGGATTTTGAAACTCGACATTTCAGGGGTAAAATGTTTCTGGATGACAACAATATCCAGCACGTGGCCAAGAGCATGAACAGCCCAAGTAGAGTGTCGGGAAGGTTAGGTGGAGCAGCCGAGAGGCTAGATGTAGGATGTGTTGCCCTGTGGACGTGACAAGAAGGCTGAGCTGGTGGTGAATGTGGACCTTCAGGAGAGACCTGAAGTCCGGAAGGTGACAGTAATCACAGTGTGAGCACATGGGGCCATCGTGACCACAGTCTCTAAGTTGATGGTAGGCACCAACACCCAGGGGGCAGCCACCCTGGGCCACCTCACCGAGTCCTCATTCCCCACCCACCACGTTGTCCTGTTCACTGGTCAGTTCTAAACTTAACTGCTTCTGACATCCACCGTGTGCGGGTATGTCCTTCAACACTTAATGGTCAGCATCCATGTCCCGAGGATTCAGAAAAAGTATGAAATGAAGGTCAGGTCAGTTTTGAGTAAGATTACAAAGCTGCCGTGGTAATAGGCTACCAGTGTCAGTCCTTTCTAGCTCTTTCTTTTATACTTTCTTTGTTTCCTCAGATTCGTATCTAAAGGCAAAAGAGTATCTGCACTGATAGGCAGGGTTCGTGGTGGTGAAATTTATTAACAGTGTTAAAGGAATAATATTTATTGCTCTCATTCTAGGTAAATGAAAGTCAGAAACCAGATAGTCATTAACCAGATGGTCCTAAGAGCTCATTCAACTGTAAGAGTGCTAAATATGAATAAATTAGAGCCCATAACAAGTAAAGAAGGATAATATTGCATATTTTTATAATTATAACTTTATTTATAAAGGATGAACAATCAGTTTACAATACATGTGTAGCATGACTTTGCATGCTTGGCTGTGACTTCTTACACTTAAAATAATTTTTAGATTACCACAAAATCAAATTTATACCCCAAAGAAAAGATTTGCAGTATTTGGAATCCAGAAAACCCTTCCTGGAAATTCCACGTCTGCAGTGAGTGAGCTGGGCTACGAGTGTTTAATTCTGCCCTGCCTTTCACTTCCCTTCCATGTTGTCCCCTTTGTACAGGGTTTAGCACCTTTGGCAGTCACTTGGGTTTTGAGCAGATTGCTAGAGATTAGAGGACCCATGGATGTTATTCTCACCCTTGACACAGAAATTCTTTTCAGAACTGTGCATGAGGTGTGTCTATAAATAAGTAACGATAGTTTTGTAATCATAGCCTTAATATAAAAGCAGGAGAGCTTTCATCCCCTTCAAAGTAGTCTTGTGTAAAAGCTACACAGCTCTTCCACCAATGCTGTCATGATTCAAATTATTTGGGGGGTTCCTTTCAGGGGGCTGCTCTCAAAGCTAGTTTGCAATCTGACAAGAAAACCAACTCTGTATTTTGTGTGTGTCTATTTCAGTTTTGACTAAATCCAAACGTTCCCCCGAATTTTAAGGATTGGCTCTCCATGGCTTTTATCCATCTAAAAAAATAAAATTCACTTTCAAAAGAGTAAGATTTTCCACCACTTAGGATGATCAAAATAATGTACCTTAGTTTCCAGAGTTGTGAAGCTCCAAACAGATCCTGTTTTTCTGACACAGGGTATATACCCTACAGTAATATCACCAGAAACATACCAAATTTCTTATCCACAACAAGTGTTACCATTTTTTATCCTAGAAGCTAGAAATGCCCCAGGAAAATATTTCTAACCTACCTTTCCAATTCTATTATCGCTTAGCTAACTGTGTCCAACTCCCACCCAGAAGTTTCCCTGCCTTCTTGACTCAAAGTCAGCTCTGCTCCATCTTGCATTTATGCTTGTTTTTCACTGAATTACTCTGTGATTGCTCTATTGAAATTCGTCCTTCGTATAGATCTTCGTGGTTATTAAGTTTATGATTTCACGGCTAATCCTGGGCTTCCCCTGTCTGTTTTGTTGTCCCCTCAAGGCACTCAACTCACCTTCAGCACCACGATTAGAATCCTGGGAGTCATGGGTGTGTCAGGTACATCAGTCAGTTCACCAAATCCTCACTACTTTGGGAGCCTGGTACTATAGTTCCCACTTAACAGATGCGGAAGCTATGGCTGAAAGTGCAAATGTCTTGTCCAGTGACAAAATGGCTGGAAAATGGGGAGAGTAGGATTCAAAGTCACATCTCCTCTAAGGCTGAGATTTCTCAACCTCAGCACTATGACCGTTGGGCCCCAATTACTCCGTGTCGTGGGACCTGTACCTTGTATTATAGTATGTTTCAAAACATCTCTGGCCTCTCCCCCAACCCCATTGTGACAGCAAAAGATGTCTGCAGACTTTGCTAAATGTTCTCTGGCAGGTATTGCAGGACCACTGATCTGATGCCAAAGTCAGGCTTTTGCCACGTTAGACTATGAAATAGGTAACTAATAAAACCATAGACTAGAATTTAAAAGAGATCAATTTGAGGAGTCACCACCTGTGGGTGATCATCAGAATTGGAGTTTTTCTTAAGCCTCTCTTTCTCCACCCAAGACCTTCAGAATCTACATTTGCTGGTGGGCACAGATATCTATTTTAAGCCTCTCTATGGTGTATAAACCACAGACAGGATCCTGAGACCAGATCCTGACCTCACCACACATCTGTTGTTTGAATCACTCCACTCAAGTCTTGCCAAATAGTCTCTAGTCTCGGGTTCAACATCACCTCCTGTGATGGTGTTACAGGAGACAGTCTCATGTTCAGATGGTCCTAACTGGGAAAAAGTATTCATTCTATTTCATATTCTTTCTTCTGTCTCTCCTTCTGTACTCTTAATCTCATATTATCCAAATTATCATTTTTCTCAAATCAGTTGAATTAAACAAACACTTACTGAGCCCCAGTTATGTATCAGGCCCTACTCTGAGCAGTTTCTTTACCAATATGACCACTAAAACCATTATTGGCTCATTAAAAGTGACCATCTAACCAGTTTTCTCCTTTTAACAGTTACTTCCTCAGAGTGCCTGGGTGGCTCAGTTGCTTAAGCATGCTACCCGTAGATCTCAGCTCAGGTCTTGATCTTGGGGTCTTGAGTTCAAGCCCTGTGTTGGGCTCTGCACTGGGTGTGAAGCCTACTTTAAAAACAAAATTAAAAAACAGTAGACTTTCTCAAAAGGGCAATTATAATTCATTAAAACCTTAGAATCTTCCATGGTTGGCCAGCCATCCAGCTGCTGCCAAGAAGCAGTCTGCTCTGCGTTTTATGGAGGTTCCTGACCCCCCCACCCGGGGAAGCAGAGCTCATGACAGCTTTTTCTCTTCCTCTTGACCCCTCACTCAGCAACTCTCTTAAACCTTTCTTGATGCTTTCAGGGAGATTCCAAACTAGCTCCTCATCCTGGTAAAATCATTCTTCACCATATGCTCCAGATTTCTTAATGAAAACACAGAGAGAAAGAGAATTAAAAAAAAAATACATTGCTTTATGGTGCCCCTTTTAAGAATATCGTTTTTATGAATTTGATTCATAAAATTCAAAATTCAAAAAATAAAAATTCAGTTGGACTGTTGACTCATCGTTAAAGCAGGCTGATCCTCTCTTTGCACTTTTGAGCCTCCCCTAAGTCACCACGATGGTGCAGAGCCTGCAGGAAACTGCTTTTCGGATAGAGAGATTGGCTCGTTGGGAGATTGAGATGGCATGGTCACTAATATTGCCAAGGTGGCTCGTGCCCCAGTGTCTAAGGTTAAACCTGCAGGTAACCAGTGTCTTTGGTGGATCAACATGAGTAGCTAGTGAGCTATAAATGTGTGCCAGCACTCTCATTTGCCTGGATGGATTTTCAGTAGGCAGGTTGTGTTTAGAGAAAACCAAGGAGAAAATAACATGTTAACCGGCATAAACCGTTTGGGGTCAAAATAACAAGCCGGCGGTGTTTTTGCACTTGTGTGAGACATAAATAGAAAACTTGAGTTTCACTTAGGTTTAGTATGAAGTTCCAAACCTCTCGCTTATGCCTGGGCACTTCGACGAAGAGCCCAGACAAGGGGGAAACGGCCTGAACCCCTCTCCCCTGTGATTGCTCTGTAACTCTCTTCTTCCAGAGTTTTATAAATGGACACTGACATGGACTACGAAAGACCCAACGTTGAAACCATCAAGTGTGTGGTTGTGGGAGACAACGCCGTGGGGAAGACGCGCTTGATCTGTGCCAGAGCGTGTAACACAACGCTAACGCAGTATCAGCTGCTGGCCACCCACGTGCCTACCGTGTGGGCGATCGACCAGTACCGAGTGTGCCAGGAGGTAAGACGTACAGAGTTTCTTTAGACTCCTAAGGGCACATCACTGCTATTGCCAGTCGGATTTGATGGCACATCCCCTGCTATTGCCAGGGAGTACGGGTAACTTGTGCATGCGAAAGAAAGTTTATGTGTTTAGTGCCACAAGAGAAAACAAAAGTAAAACGCAAACTCGGGCGTATGGCTGAGGTTTCTTGAATGAGGAGGGTTTGGGTCACGTGATTCCAGAAAGAGAATTAGGACTTAGCTCAGGTCCTGTTAGATGCAATGGCAAAACTAAAGGCAGGTGGGTCAAGTGAGGCTTGAGGTGTGCTGACCTGGACATCCTTCTCCTGAGGAGCCTCTGAGTGACACTGAGCAGGACTGCACTCTCTCTCCTGCAGGTCCTGGAGCGTTCCCGGGATGTTGTTGATGAAGTGAGCGTTTCTCTCAGGCTTTGGGATACTTTTGGCGATCATCACAAAGACAGGCGTTTTGCATATGGCAGGTAAACCAAGACCAGTGTAGTGTGTTTGAACCTGAATACAATTTCCTTTTCCAAACCTGCAGCTGCTTCATAAAGCAACAAAAGCCACATCACATGGCCTTGAAATGTGTTGGATTCTGCGCTGTGTTTAAGAAAAAAGAAAAAAAATGTGGAATTTTTTCTGATGTCAAGAAAAGCAGTCTGCCTTGACGCTAGGTTCCTCCCAGGAAGTCCCTCATTTGAAACAACCAGTGTTAGTCAAACTGGGACGTTAGCTAGAGGTTTCTGGTGTGCCCTCTGGCCCTGGCTGCTTTGATGGCAGGTTTCCTGAATGGTACTTTATTTACCTTTTGCTAAAATGTTTTAAGTTATTTCAGCACTCGGCCACCCCACTTCAGAAGGTCTCTTTGGTCTTTTCCTGACCGCATTAGCAGAGTCTGATGTTTTTCGCTTTGGGCTTTGTTATCTGAAAGTCTATTATTTTTATTTGAAGGTCATTTTTGAAAAGAAAGAAAAATATCTCTGAAATCCTTCACAAGGCACGTTTCCAAAATGAACTGAAGCACTAATGTGTATTTTACATTAAAAATCAAGCAAAATTCCAGAAGAAGGAAAAATCAAGTGAAATCCCTGTAGTAAATCTAGAAGGACATTAATAACACTAGGAACATGGTCAAATTGCCTTAGAATATTCAGCAACTTCTTGCCACCATAACTTAAGGTCTTTCTCTCGATGAATGTGTTATAAGCTATCAAAACCCAGATAAAGAGATTTTCTTACCTCTTAATTGTAAATTAACACATTTTATCGTAAGTTTAGAATTTAGGTGTCATGAATCAGTTGTCCCTCGTTAACCTCAAATGTCCTGTTACCTCGCAGGATTGGATTAGGCAGATACTCCAACCACATGAGTTACTCCTTGGCATTGAGATAATCATTTCTGAAAGCACCTCTATTCCTTTTTTTTTTCTAATGTTTATTCAGTTTTGAAAGAGAGACAGAGCACAAGCGGGGGTGGACAGAGAGAGAGAGAGAGACAGCATCCAAAGCAGGCTCCAGGCTCCAAGCTATCAGCACAGAGCCTGATGTGGGGTTCGAACCCACGAACCGTGAGATCATGACCTGAGCCGAAGTCAGACACCCAACGTACTCAGCCACCTGGGAGCCCCACACATTTCTCCAAGCCGGTGGCTCTCTAAGGCTCTGAGCAGACTTTTATTGGCATTTATCCAAGTGGTCTGAACCACTCAATAAACTGCTGAAAGGGTTTGCCCTATTCCTAAGAAGTTGTTCACACCCTGAGAGAATCTGCCACTTAGACCAAGGATGTTCGTGGGGACTCAGAAAAGGGCATCTGGGAAGTAAAACATCGATGTTAATGTCCCCTTGGTAATGAGGACTTTTGAGATTACTTTCCAGAGTTGTAGATACTTTTCCTCTCCTTGAAAATCCTGTTTTATCATTTCTTTTCTTTCCATGGTGTTCTTGATTATTATATTAGTTGCCACTTTGTGGTTTTTCTTTTGTCCAGTTATTCCACACATACAAACAATAATAGTAAAGTGCCATTTAAGGACCATGCAGTTGGATTTGTAATATCTAAAGCATCATAAAATGATGACTTTAAGCAAAGTAAGGATGGATGTGATAGATTTCTGTGGACATTTTGCACCCTCACTTCCAAACAGCTGTCCGAAGATGATGGGCTTATTGATGAGCTTACTGAAGGTTTTGGGTTTAGCTGCTCTGGACCGTTTCATGTTGCCACTGGAATGTTACACAGTTGAAAAGAACGAGTTTTAACTTGGCCCCGAGTTTTACTTGGTTTAATGTAACGCTTATCTTTGGGTAATACAAGGGCTGCTTCACTGTCATGTGAGATTCCTGCTTAGGATTGATTTAATGGCATGATGGCCTTCATAGATCTCACACTGACAGGCATCCACACTGGGCCTTGTCCAGCTCCTGATGTATCTGGAGTCACTTCACCACGTGTCATGCCTGTGTTTGTTTATGCCCAACAAAAATAGGCTGCTCTTTCATGTGACTGCATCAGTTCAGACTGCATTGTTCTGCTCCCTTGTCTGTAAAGCTCGGTTCTATCAGCTGTAACCTGTTCCTCCTTTGATGGAAACAGGATGTGTTTTCCAAGCCAAGTTTGATTCTCCGAATGACACAGAAGGGCTTCAGGAAACACTCCCATGTTTCTGGCCCAGCTCTCCGTGGGCCTCACTTTATATGCATGTTTGTACCTTGTATTTCCTCTGTCCTCTCCAGTTCTCCACAGCCTCACAGGTGTCCTGCCACAGACCGCACTACTGGTAAAGAACAAAAAGCAGAGCTGTTCTGCCTCAGCCTCCAGCATCTTTCTGTAAATGCTAAATATTATGCAATTCCACATTGATGTAACACCAAAAAATTGCATTTTGTGGAAAAGTCTGATGGTAATAGGAGTGCCTTTTACTTGATATAGGGTTCTGGCCACTGTATTTCATTGCTTTGCAAGAGCTGATCAATTTCTTGATGACTTCCATTTTTAGCTTTGTGTCATTCGTGAAGGAAAAAAATCCTAATTACAATTTATGACAGTCCATTTGGTTTGCAAACCTGCTTTTTTGACAGATGTTTTTTACTGTACTTGGTGTGAATGACAAATCAGTGGGATGTGATATATTCTTTATACCTGGATGTATTTGGAACCTTTTTAAAATAATTCCTGTGATTCTTTTGGTGACAGTGAGAGAAACGAGAGCCCTACCAAGATGCCTTAGGCCTCATCTTTGGTGTCTTCTGCCCCTAAGGACCACAGTGGTTAATAAGTTGTCCCCTCAAACATTGTCTGGTGTGGACAGGCTCCACTTGCAGTGTGGATCCTGTAGGCCACGGTGGTGTCGGTCTGCCTACTGGAATTTGTATAACTATAAGCAGAAGGGCGTTAATCTTTCACCCCATTTTTCAACCAACTGGAATAATAGCTCCAATTTATCAAAGGCTTATATGTGCCAGTCAAAATATTAGGTGCCTTGCCAACATTATTTCAGTTAATCCTTTCAGGAACCCTAGAAGGCAGAGATTATCTCCATGCTACAGGGGAGGACAGAGCTGAGTTCTTTTACTCCCGTAACTTGCCCAAGAGTGAGTTTCAGAGGCAGATTCCAACCCACCTCTGCCTGAATCCCAGCCCCCACTCTTTCTTCTGTACCAAGCTACCTCAGCCTCATTTTAAACAGATGCGGCTGCAACCCACCCCCACATTGACGAGCTGGGTGTCTCTTTGCTCTTCAGTATTTGTGCGAAGGCTTAGAACTGGAAGAGGCCTCACAAGGTCATCTAGGTGACCCCTTTTCTTCAGGAAGGGAAATCATCCATCCAAGAAAAAATGTTGAGTACGGGAGTCCTTCTGTGGATGGAGAAGGAAGGTGGCACAGCAGCCTCAGCACCACTTAACACATTTAGAATCCGTCAAACCCTGTCTTGTCTGGAGTGAAGGACTCCAACTCTCGCAGCCTTTCTTCCCACCACCTACTTTCTATCCACTTTGGATGAACTTTTTCTGGCTCTTTTAAAATATCAAGAACAAAACTATACCTAGTAACCAGGACTGTGATCAGCTGCCCTTTTTTGGCAAGAAAACAGCCTCTTTTTAAAGTGGCGGCGGGGGTGGGGAGGCGCGGGGTTGGAGCTGGGTGGCTCAGTTTGTTGAGCATCTGAGTCTTGACTTTGGCTCAGGTCATGATCCCAGGGTCATGGGATCGAGCCCCGCATCAGGCTCCACGCTGAGCATAGGGCCTGCTTAAGATTCTCCCTCTCTCTCCCTCTCCCCTCCTCACACACACACTCTCTCTCTCCCTCTCTAAAATAATAAAGGGGTATCACTCTCGGTTTTTCTCTCAAACTATTATAAGAATGAAATGTTCACAATTAGGCACTAAAAAGGGAGACAAGGAGGGTGGGCTCTGCCTTTCAACAGGATATCTGGGCCCCTGTCCCTCTCGTATAGTCACCCCACACGTAAATAATTACAAATTTTATGTTTCCTTTCCTTGAAAACCTCCAGCATTGATCTGTCTCAGGATCGGATAACCTTCAAACACATCATAAAGCTTGTGGCACTGAAGGTGGTGATAACAACAGCTACAATTTAATCAAGGCCGGGCCTGTGCCTGATGTCCACCATTTCATTCTTGTGGTGACCCTGCAAAGTAGGCTCATTTCACAGTTGAGCAAACAGGCACAGAAAGGGGCCAAGGTCAGTCAGCTAGGAAAGAGTAGAACTGAACTTTTCCTGCTAGTTCTGTCGGACTCCAGAACCCATACCTTCCCTTTCCACCGTGCTGTCATGGCTGGTGATGATGGCTGATGACAAGCTTACCTTAAATTTATCCCTAGTCCAGTCTAATTTGTATGCTGTTCTATGTGGACACTGAAGACCAGTATTCTCCATCTGTCACCAGCTCTAGTATGCCATTGTGCCTCGTAAATTCTTTAATACATAACAAATAGCTTAATTCTTTGTATAGCTAAACATGAGTGCTTTCATTTTCATTAAAAATAATACATCCAAGTGAACTTTCTGAGAGTGAGTAGGAGCCTTGGGTCCTTTATATGGCATGCTTTCCCCTAAAAAAGTGAACTTAAACATGCAGAACCTTGCCCTTACACCCCACAGTTTCTGGGCATATTTTCTGTTCGGTTGGAACTCATTTATTAATACAGATTATTTTCACACGCGGATTTTTCTCAAATGTTAGCTCCTATGAGAAGTGCAGTATGTGTTTTAAATGATAATATTAATCAGAGCCATGGTTTCTGTGTGTCTATTTAGATAGGTCTAGTTTCATGCTGAAGGCACATGTAATCAGATACACCATGAATACATCCCATTTTGAATGCTTGGTTGAGGCTCTTTTAAAAATTCAGGACTATGGGTGACCAGTGTTTATGTGTTTGTCTGGGATTGGCTGTACTTGTGGTTAATGGCAAGGGGAAAAGTAGGAAATGTCTAATGTGTCCAGATAGGGTGCTTTGAATGAGCTCTTCTTGTCCCTAGCGCATTATAAATGCTGGGCCAGAAGTAACATTCTAATGACAATTTCAGGACAGCAAAAAGCCTGTTGGACAGTGAAATATATCAGGTGGAGGTGAGCCTGGGCCAGGACTAGGCTGAGGCAATAAGGCACTCACATTGGGCATAAAATATAAATAGTAATAACTTTTAAAAGATAGGATCACTAATTTTTTCTTTCTGCTTCAAACTCAGTATGGCTCAGTATGGCAAGGTTACTGGTCCTGACTTTATTTAATATTTTGATATTTTGTTCACCAGGGATTTATTTTGCCTTAATTTTGTTTTTTATTTGTTTGTTGTTTTTTTAATATTGGGCACCTGGATTATGTAGTTTTTTGGCACCTCATTGAATTTTGCACCTGTGATAAAGGAGTCCTACTCACTCACAGGACTGTCTTCGCTAGAGTCCTGACCCCCATGGTAGACTTGAAAAGGAGGAAAGTTCACAATGCATGTACTATATGGAAAAGTAACTCAAACCACGCTTCTAAATGTGGGCACAATGGGATCTAGGAAAATTATTGCAACCTTTGTCCTAAAGTCCTGTGTCCTGCTGTGGCCTAAAGGTTTGCCCAGGTTATAGAAAACTGTAGAAAAACCAGGGCACCTGGGTGGCTTAGTCGGTTAAGCATCCGACTCTGGCTCAGATCATGATCTCGTGGTCCATAGTTTTGAGCCCCGTGTCGGGCTCTGTGCTGACAGCTCAGAGACTGGAGCCTGCTTCAGAGTCTGTGTCTCCCTCGCTCTCTGCCCCTCCCCCACTCACGCTCTGTTTCTCTCTGTCTCTCGAAAATGAATAAATGTTAAAAAAAAATTTAGAGAAAAAAACAAAACAATAGAAAGACTTAGAGGAATAAGTAGCTAGACCCAGAAACAGGAACCGTCGTTCCCTAAAAGGTTGAACTAAATTGCAAGTTTAAGTATGCCCGCATATGCTGGCTGTTCTGATGTCAGAGTTCTAGGGAGAGGTAAATCAGCACATTTTAGCCAGTCCCTGGATGATTATAAAGCAGGTGGTCCTCAAGGCATGCTTTGGTAAGCACTACTGCGGAATCATCATGATTATCATGCTCTTTACTGAACCTCAGCCAAAAGGGAAGAATCTCTTAAAGATTAGAGACAAAGCTTTTAAGTGAAGAAAACCAGAGGAAAGGAACACATACTGTGTGATATCATGTCTATAAAATTCCGGAAAATGCAATCCATGGTGATAGAAAGTAGATCACTGGTTGCCTGGGAAAGAGGACGAAGAGGGAGGGATGGATTGCAAAGGGACACAGGAAACTTTGGAGGTGATGGAAATGTTCATGATTTTGATAGGGATGATAGTATTGGGGTGCGTACGTAAGTCAAAACTAATCAGACTGAACACTTTAAGTGTGCAAAGTTTATTGTATTTATTTTTTTTTAATTTTTTTTCAACGTTTTTTATTTATTTTTGGGACAGAGAGAGACAGAGCATGAACGGGGGAGGGGCAGAGAGAGAGGGAGACACAGAATCGGAAACAGGCTCCAGGCTCCGAGCCATCAGCCCAGAGCCTGACTCGGGGCTCGAACTCACGGACCGCGAGATCGTGACCTGGCTGAAGTCGGACGCTTAACCGACTGCGCCACCCAGGCGCCCCAAGTTTATTGTATTTAAATTGTATCTCAATATTTTTTAAATACAAGTATTTTTATGAACAAAAAAATCTATTATGTCTGAGGAAATGTATGTGGTAGACAACATATGTTTTAATTTATAGAATTTAGAGTTAATTCTCACTGAAATACAAATTATTTGTGTGCACTTAGGGCAGGAAATGGGACAAGATCCTTAATAGAAGAGTATGGGAAACAGGATGGTCTTGAATCTCAAGACTCAATAATGAAACACTATCAAATTGTCCCCAAATCATGCTGATTCCCTTTTCCCAGAGATAAGCCCTCAGCTGTGTGGATCAGAGTCTGACCAAGTGGCCTGTGTCTTCGGCTGTGGTTATGTTTGTATCTTTTTCTAAGAAGATACATTGGACCAGGTACCCTGTGATAGCTGACCCCACAGTTCCCTGAAAGTTTTCTATTTCTCTGTTTCCCCATCAAATAGTAACCATGTGGTCTTTTGTAGTTGGTTCATTCTGGAACTGGAGGGTGCAATGAGAACCTGTGGGAATGTACAGATGACCTTGTCTGTTTTGTGCTCATTCACCTTGGCTGAGAATCAGGTGCAGAGCTGGACGAGAAGTGTCCTTTCCCTGGGTGAGGTAGCTGCACATCGGATATGAGGCTCCACTCCGGTTTGTTTCTGACTGAGTCCCAGCCTGCCTGTCCAACCTCCTGTCTTGCTCCAGACATAACCCGATATTTTAATTGTGTATGGTCTGTAGCCTCTAGGCCCACAAATGTGCATTACACATGCATAGAAATTATACTCCCACCTGCCTATTCTTTACCTACTTAATTACCACAACTATTCTAAGACTTTAGAATAAGAGGCACAAATTCCCAGAAGTCCCCTCCATACTCTCCCCCCAACTCCCTGTTACCTTCAGGATCCAGGTGAAATGTCCCTCCTTATGTTCCTCAGGACTCCTTGACAAATCCCTCTCATCACTATGATCACACCACTTGAAAGTTGGCTCCTTCATCATCTTCTTCAGTTGTCCTTATGCTATGACTCCTACTATCTGTAGAACAGGAATTTTGTCTGTCTGCCCTATGCGTGGGCGTGGCACATAGTAAGAGTTTAATGAATGTTAGTTGAATGAGTGCATGAATCTGTCCATCAGTCTTGTACATGGCAGGCTCTTCTAAGGCATTTACAAGGAAATGCCATTGTAACAAACTCCAAACTATTTCACTAGGTTGAATTTTATGTTTGCATTTTTATAGTAAGAATCACAAATCATGTACCTATGTGAAAGTGACAAAGACAGAAAACACTGGTGCCTAACCTCTCCTTAATGAATGAGCAAATGAAAAGATGAGCTAGGAGATGAGCTAGACCAGGAGAAAAAGAATGGAGGTACACTGACCCACACCCTGAAACCCACCTTTTCTCCACAAATATTTTTAGATTTGTGAATTATTTTTGTAAAGCCTTGTTTGAAGGAGTATTCCTTTTTTCTTTTTTAATATGAAATTTATTGTCTAATGGGTTTCTATACAACACCCAGTGCTCATCCCAACAAGTGCCCTCTTAAATAGAAAATTACTTATGTCAATACTAACGATTTTCCAGTTGTAAGGTTGTTTGTCCTCTTAGTGTCATTTCCAAGATCCTTATAAGAATCATATTTTAGGGGCACCTGGGTGGTTCAGTCAGTTAAGCGTCTGACTTTGGTTCAGGTCATGATCTCATAGTTCAGTTTGTGGGATCGAGCCCCACATTGGGCTCTGTACTAAGAGTTCAGAGCCTGGAGTCTGTTTTGGATTCTGTGTCTCCCTCTCTCTCTGTGCCTACCCTACTCGTGCTCTCTCTCTCTCTCTCTCTCTCTCTCAAAGATAAATACTGAAAAAGCTTTTTAAATAATCATATTTTTAAATTTATTTATTTATTTATTTATTTATTTATTTATTTATTTATTTATTTTAAATTCATTTGCCCAAAGATGAGGGCAGTAAGTAAAAAAATTGAAGGTGGATTATTACTGCTTTGTGCTTAACCAAAACAAATAAACAAAAATGCATCAGACTAAATGCATAGAAAGGATTCAAAAACTTAAATGTGGTGGAGATTTGTAGATTGTGCACTAAAACACCCAAACAAGATTTCCGTGATGCCAGATCATCCGGCAGACAGAAAACATGCCGTGCTCTGTACCACCCTCAGCCTACTGTCCCGCACTGTCCTTCCTGCTCTGAACTGCTACATCTCATATTGTGACCAGAAGACAAAACATCAGAAAGCTGGAATTTCTTTGTCCAACTGAGCCCTGGCCCCAGGATGAATCTGTCCTTGAGAAACAACAGTGCCAAATGAGATAGCAACAGGACTTGATTGATGAGTGGGGTCACTCGTGTTCCAGGACCTAGACAGATGCTGGCTGCTGCCCAAACACTGGTCACATGACTAGGAAAAACTGTCCATTGTGGCAGCCCAGAAAAGCATTGATGGCCTCAAAAGGTGCCATAGAGACATGAATAATGAGGCCACTGGAATAGGTAAGGAGAATAGGACATACACATTGTTCAATATATTAACGTCTTGTGTTCTGCCTTCTTACTACCTTTTTTTCTATTACTACTTAATAACTGCAAGCTTGACCAGTTGGGTCAAATAATAGCTAAGTGTGTTAACTTCTCATCAGTTTGTGATGTTTCTATACTATAACATTCTGATGAGGAAATATATTTCAGCACTACAGTTTTCCCTTTTACATTAGGTGGTAAGAAAAAAGAGACTGTTGAGTAATTCTGCAGTGTCTTCTGAGGATGATTCTGTTACTAGCTTTCAGCAGTTATATTTCAGTTAACGACATGAGCTGGTACACCAAAAGGAAAACATCTCTTGATGAGAATGTTCCACAATTCTTATTGGCTACAACATATAAAATATATCCTGTGGTGACTTTTGAACCCGTGATCATATTTGTTGGACAATAATTGGTAGTGTAAAGTTTACAGAACACTTTCACAGATATGTTTCTTAGTGAACCTTATCAACAGTTCTATCAGTAACTTTTAATATTGGCCATTCATTAGGTTTCCAAAATCGTTCCACCACTTTATTCTTCCCCTGGAACCCCTGTGTCCCCAGCCTAGATATCATCTGAAGGACAGTGCTGAATTACAGAAAGATAAAACAAATTAGCAGATTGTCTTTTCAACTTATCACCTTGGCTATCTTTCTATCTTACTGATTTTTGTCTTTAGTGTTTGCTATGTTTTTTTTGAAAAAAACAAGATGGTCTGTGAAATAGAGGGTGTTCCCTTCAGCCTTGATTCTGTGTAACACAGAAATTAGTGGGTTGAAAGTAACCTATTTCTTTACATTTCCTTTGCTTCTGGAGATTATCTAACTCCATGAAGTGATCGTTAATACATTATTATCCCAGTGTTATAAAACTATCCAATTAGATGGGGTAAATGGACTTTTTAGATAAATTCCAATAATTAAGAAATATATATTAACTGGTTAATCTCTGCTGTATACCAGAGATATTATATGGCTGCCTTTCAGCAGTAATTGTCTGAAGAAATATAATAGCTCACATAGTGTTTTCATTCTTTATTAAAACGTATTCCATAACTGACTTACTATACGCCTGAACTCCTTTCTTTTAGACTTCAGGACTCCAGACGTATTTGCATCTACGTCCTTTATCCTTCAATATCTAGAAGGCCTTTTTACTTGGTAAACAGTCATTGGGAGCCTCTTTTGTCACAAACGCTGTGTTATATATACACCATGCAAGAGGAACTAATAGGAATGGAACAAAGTCCCTGAAGAAGAAACTCAGGGTACAGCAGGGAGACAGCAACATAATAATTACAGTTCAGTGTTAGAGATGCTAAAGTACAGATGTCAGCACCAGGAACAGGGAATACAGAATCACTCAGCACAAGCTCTCTAGCATCATCCTTGACTCCTCTTGGGCATATCCCACACGCGGTCCGTCAGCAAACCCTGCTGACTCTCCGCTGCACGAATATAGGGAATGCGGCCACTTCTCACCACCTGCACTGCTCCCAGGCCAAAGTCCGATCGCCTCTCTCTCGGGATTGTCACCTTTTCACTGGTTCCATCCTTCTGCCTTTTCCCCCTGACATGCCCCCTCCACCACCACCATCACTACCACCAACACCACCACCACCATTTGGTCAGCTCTCCTGTTCAAACATAAATTATGTTATTCCGCTTAAAAAATCCCAACGGTCCACCAGTTCATTCAAAGTAAGAGCCAGACCCCATGAGGCCCTCCCTACCTCGGTCCAGCATTGCCTTCCTGAGCTCAGCTCCTGCTATTTCCCCCCTCACCCAAGGGAGACAACCTGCCTTAGAGCCTTTGCATGAGCTGTTTCCTTTTCCACAGGGCTCTCCCCCGTAGATAGCAGCATGTTAGCTCCCTCACCTCCTCAGGTCTTTACTGAAATGTCAGCTGCTCAGTGAGGCCCTCCCTGGTCACCTCATTCCAAAAGTATCTTCTGTTCCCTAATATTTCTGTCCTTCTTCCTTGCTTTATTTTCTGTTTGGCACTTGTCACTACCTAACACAGCACCTAGTGTACATATTTTTCTTGCTTATTGTCTTTGTTCTCCACTAGAATATGAGCATGAAGATAAGCATGAGTGATTTGTATCTTTAATTGCTGTATCCTCAGTGTCTAGAAGAGTACCTGATACATAGTGCATTATCAGTTAATATTGCTGAGAGGAATGACTGTGTATTACTATTGGATAAGTGGCATGGGACAAGTCCTTTTACCTTTATGAATTCAGAGAGGATTGCTGAGAAGTCTGGGTAAAGTCTCTTTACCCTTTCACTTCACACTTTCTTGTGTGGTGGAATGATCTTGCTGGTTTTACATAGTTTCCTTTCAAAAGAGTTAAGGAGCTTAATCCCAGAGACCTCCCATCTGGCATTCAGGCTGATATGGAGGCTTTCCTGTATCTACAGCTAGTCTTGCTCTCAGGAGAAAACATGAACAGTACAGGAAGGAAGTACCTCCATCATTTCTCTTCAGGGAACGCCAAAAAGGAATGAAAATGAGAGATGGTGTTGGGAAGGAATTTATTACCACAATTTCACCTTCTCCTGTTAAACAAGCCTTCTTTATGTCAATGCTTTCTGTTCTCATTGACCAGGAGTTAAATAAGATTTCTTCTAATAAATTACTTGTGCTTCACTCAATTTCCCATGCATTCAACTTATTCTGATGATTGTATGAGATTTAAGAATATACTAAAGGGAGCTTAGATTGCTCAGTATGGAAAATGGTATATTGAGTGAAAAATAGCCAGTTTCTATTGGATGATAACCCACAACCTTCTGTGGTAGAGGCCAATGCCCCCTGTGATATTTGTATCGTAATAGAAGAAGCAACCGTTCTTAAGACTCAAGTTTTATCTATCTCAGGCTTTGGTGGCATTGGTGGGATGTTGATATGGCTTTCCTGCACTTAAGAGCGTGCATTGCTTTGGCTACTCAGTTTTGGAGGGTGGGGGAAAGACCGGTTTAAAGTATTGCTTCCTACTAAACGTGCAGTTATGGGCTTAGAAGAAATAGTTGCGCATGCTAATCACTCCCAAATCTGGATATATTGCAGGGTGTTTTGACAGTTTTCCCCACATAACATCTGTACTTAAGAAGCCTCACTGCTATTGGTAAAGTATTGACTTGATTTCTCTGCTCACATCCAGGGCACTGCATGGTCCTGCCCTGCTCTCCCCAGATCCCCTGCCAGGCGCTCCCCTACAGACCTCTCCATCTTCCATGAGTATGAGCTTACAGAGCCATTCATCTCCTGGTGGTTATGTTCACCGATCACTGACAACTCCCCCTGCATCTCATACACACCGGGCTGCTTCCCTACTAAAATTCTCCAAAGCCACGTGTTACACATTCCTTTTCTCTGCCATGCTCCCAGCTGTTCTGTGCTGTTTTGATCTGTTTGCATAGCGCTGTCAGACTACATGCATGAAAGGTGTGTTGTTGACTTGAATGGTTTCAAAAATGTTTCTGTAAAGAACCTACCTAAGTTGTAGGGGGAGAAGGAAGCTTGAAGCCCCAAAGGTGGAGGTCAGGGACTCCTGCGTGAACCTTTGCCAGAAGGAGACCTGTGCTCATTGGCAAAGGAAAGAAGGCCATTAAAATGTGATTGTGATCTCTACCAATATAAAGGATACAGGAGTTTCTACTCGAAAAGGAAATAATAAGCAGTACTGACATATAAAGAGGTGGGGTCCTACCACAGAATGAAAGACTTTAAGGGGCATATTAACAACAACATACTTATTGGTCACCAAGTGTTCGTCAGCAAGAGACTCAACCAGGAATTGGCCTTTTGGAGAAGGGCATTTGGCCATCCTGCTCACAGCTATGTGGAGGACCAGATGGAACCCACAAACGTTCACAATGGCCTGTCAGACTGGCCTGATGTTGGGCTCTTAGATAAAGGATAATTTAGGTATTTTTCCTTCACTTAACCAGATAAGAAAATGCAAAGGCAGCCCCCTAGCCGACAGTGGTGGCGGACTGGATGGGACTAGGAAAGGAAAGATAAACCAAGGAGATAAGAGCACTTGTGTGATAGGAAAGAACTTGGAAAATCCATTCTTAACAACACATTTTTTTATAGTGACTATCTACCCTTTTTCAACCACTTCTTCAAAGGATGAATTTGGTATTTCAGATTGGAAAAGCAGCATTGCTTCTGGTCCTCTCTGACCTTTTCCCACCATGTTTGCTATATTTGACTATAGATATTACAAAGACAGGCCTTGGGAACTTGTACGGCCTTTGCTGTTTCAAGTCTAGCTTGGGCCAGGATATGTGGGCAAGATGCACTGTGTTCAGATTTTTTTTTCTTTCATCCTTCAATAAAGATTGGTCCCAACTTTGCACACACTTCTTATGTTATCCAAATACCTTTGCCAATTTTTTACATGCTATCTTTGGCCGGTGTTCTCCTTGAAAGATAACTGAAAAAAAATATGCTGTCTTGTTTGTTTAATATCTGAAGAAAAACTGGTACAACTCAGGTTGGCTTTATCAGCACAAGCATTTTTGGAGGACTTGGGCCTTCTGTGACCCACCCACCCCCCCCGCACCGCTGCCCTCTACCCCTGTATGAAGCAAGATCCGCAATTATTTCCACACACAGATTTACTTTGGATTATTTTTTACTTAACTAATCAAAACATCATTGCATGGGCATTATTTGATGTGTTAGTACCCTAGAGAAACTTTTACAGTAACATTTTCCCCTTAGGGAAAAGAAATTACATTTTTCTCCCCAAAATAAACATTCCGTAGGCAAGCAACTGAGACCCTGCACGCTTTAGTCCTTTGTAACCCTGGCTTGCTTTAATAAAGCCACTTAGCTGGGTCCACAACAACAACAAAAAATTCCAAACCTCTTCCTACCCCTTCTCAGTATTCAAGTTCTGGAGTTTAGAGTTTTGTCTACTCTGTGCTTTGCTTCTGCAAAGAATTCTCAAATTCTTGTGCTTTCTACTCCAAATAGCTGTAGGACGCCATTTAAATCCTATCAGATTCTTTTTACAGCTGAAATAGGAACCTGAGGTCATTTCTAGGCTAACCCTGCTGCATAATATGTGAGAATGCCCTCATCACACATTCCCCTCCCAATTATTTTTAAACTCAACTCTTCAAAGTAAAAAAATGTAACAGAGCCATGGAAGTGGAAATGCTAGAACCTGCCTTTTTCTTTTTATCTTTCACAGGAGTGGCATTTTTAAACACGAGCTTGTGTCAGACACTGAACAGTCTCCACACAGGAATGAATGTTTTGATTAAAAGTTATTTAATAGCTCTAGTTCCTTGGAATTCTGCCTAAAGGGGGAGATATTCTTAGCTGCAGGTCCTGTGCCTTCCTTGACTAGATAGAAAAGAGGCTAAAAATCTAGAGGGAATATGTGGTGTTCTCAAAATAGTTACTTGATTGTATATGTGTTTATATCACAGAGAATACTGCTATGTGAAGAATTAGGAATTAGAAAAGAATAAGGAGCAATGTGTCAAAACAGCATCTTTCTGTAGCTCTATCACTACATCTGCTGATTCCCCAGCCTTTTGGTTAAAATCAGGGTTAGGGTACTACGTTATTAGGGCAGGCCAGAAAAACTGGCCTCTATAATTTCTATAGAATGTTTTCTTAACTTGCATTCATATTTAGATCAACAACAGTTAAACCAAAGACGTTGAAGCAAGTTGGTAGGTAAAATATGATCTTATTTCGTAAGTGCTTTGAGTGTAAAGTAATGGAGATATATTCTCATAGCCCCTAACTATGCATTAAAAAAAAAAAAGGAAAAAAATTTCTTTATTCCAAGGATACAAGTAGAATTTTGACTCAATAAGTTATTTTAGCTTCAAAGGTAGTGTTGCTGCGCTCAATACAACCTCTCCTCTTTATCATCCTTTTGAGACAAAATATTTACATAACATGGAATTATTTTTCTAGCCATCCAACAGCATTTCATGCATTGAGATATTGCTGCGACACAGTTAGAAGTCGGGCCCTCCGGACCTGTATTGGGTGACGGCATTATGCTATTATCATCAAGAGATTCCATTGTTTCCAACCCCCAAGGTCCTGTCTGTACTTGTTTACAGGTCAACCGAATAGTAACTCGTGTGTGCTCAGTGGCTTGAGTGTTATCACCGTAACCTTGGCAACCGAGCCAGCTCTGATTTCAAAACCTCACATGCTGTATCATAAAATTAGATAACAGAATTGACATTTAGCTTCATGTCTGTCATATAAATTAAGCTCTGAGAATATTTCTTTTATAGCCATGTGCTTCAATATGGAAATAGGCGCCAATTAGAACAATTTTATGCATATACATACTAGTCCACATTTAGGTGCTGGGTACATTCCTCAATTCTTCCTCTACAATATTGAACCTCACATATTGCCATGTTAATCTCACTGTGCCAAAATTCACGGTGGCTTTGTTTCATGATCAAGATGAAGCTTATAGCAGAGCTGTATCAGATATCCTATATAAATAGGATTATGAATAATAGAAAACTCAGCTCCTAAAAAATGTAAAATTCAAAGCATTGCTGGGTACTGTTATTTATGCTGATTAGAAGTAAGGCTGTGCACAGAATATTCCACTAACTAAATCAGAATCCCGACGACAAGACAGGCTTCCCTTTCATTTATATATTTATGCATATTTTTACACATATTATATTTTCCAGTGTCTATGAATCTCTGATAATATCTTTATTTCAAGGACATTCTAAACCTGCAGATTAATACATTCATCTACTTTGAGTCCCAGGTCCTCTTTTATAATTTGTAAATATTTTAATCTCAGGATTTTCCCCTCTACTTGCTATGGTCTGATGCAGTTTTTCTGGAGTATAAATTTAAAGACTCAACTTGTGAATTACATTTAATGTAAGCACCCTGCAGTTTTCTGCATTGCAAATGATTATTTTTAGAAATTTTATGGTTGCCTGGATATATTTGTTTGTCTTCATTGATATGTAGGGGGAAAAAGCTCATTAATGATTTAAAAAGAAGGTGTTTTGATTCATCAACTTGATTCTTCTCATTACATAAACAATAAAGGCAATAAATTAACATCTAATAAAATTGTAAGAGTTTATTTCTGAATTTAGCTGCAAGATAGTCTTGAATCCTTGGGCATAATTTTTCCTGTTCTTTATATTCTTTTGCCTCAGTGTTTTCAAAGTCACCATTCAGCATATTTTAACCTAGATGATTGGTTTATAATTCTTATTAAAGATACCTTTTAGCAGCTGTCAAACACCATAATTGAACAACCGTTTTATGAAACGGTTCTTTGGCCTCTAAAATGGTAAGTTGTTATGTAAAAATAGAAGATCTTTATGTCAAAATTGACTGTAAAATACTTTTTCTTTTCCCCGTTTACCTGCTGTGTCATATATACCATTTGAGAAATCTGCTTCCAACATTCTCTTACTACCCATCCATCTAACTATTGCTAGTTTTCTGTTAAATACTACCTTCTTGCCATATATCTAGTAAAGAGTCAAAATTCCTGCAAAATCAGGACATTTTCTTTTCAGAAACAGATAAGTGGTTGTGCTCTCTACATGTGTGCTTAAGTGGGAAGAAGGGCAGAAATCCTTCTGTGTATTTGCTGACCCTGTACAGCAAATACCTGTTATGTTTTCAGTAATGTTTAAACTGTTTGCTTTATCTCATTGGGTTGAGTCATCATCACCTTTCTGTTTAAACTGGTAAAAGGTAGTTCTTATTATTTTATTTTATCTTGAAACTATTTCTTGTGATTAACAGAAATAGTTCAGCATGTTGTGGCTCCAGGACTGGATCAAGTTTGGGTAGTCATTTGTATTGTAAAAGAACATCTTTGGAAACTTTAATACATAGGCGTTCTGCAGTGCAATATGAAAATGAACTCGGGCTGTGTTTGGTGCTGGGATGTGGGGGCTTATCCGGCTGTTTGCATGACTCCGAGATGTATTATACTATCCTTTTTTTTTTTAATTGTGACATGATATGGCATTAGATGGATGGGGTAGGGGAGGAGCTGTAATGATAAAAGAAAAAAAATTATATGGAAATACAGCTTCTTTTGTGATTTCCTTTTAGGTCTGATGTTGTGGTCCTCTGTTTTTCGATTGCTAATCCCAATTCCCTAAATCATGTGAAAACCATGTGGTATCAAGAAATCAAGCACTTTTGCCCTCGCACACCTGTTGTTCTAGTTGGCTGCCAGCTAGATCTCCGCTATGCTGATCTTGAAGCTGTTAATCGAGCCAGACGCCCTTTAGCAAGGTAAGCCAAGGGACTCAGTATTTTGCTGTGCTGGCCAAATTAAAGTTTAGAGGTAACAGATGTCCCTGTAGCCTAGGGTTATGCTCTTCGGTGGTTCTGGGGCCCCATCAATCAGCCATATGCTTTAAGTTAGTTTGTTAATACTGACCCTTCTCGTGCTCACTGTCCCCTCTTAGGTGAGGAACCCATTTTTGTAAACTGGTTGGCCAGTTCTGGAAATGAATTTTATAATTGCAACCTGGTGTGAATAAAAGTGTCTTGGGGGCACCTGGGTGTCTCAGTCAGTTAACCGACCTACTCTTGGTTTTGGCTAAGGTCATGATCTCATGGTTCATGAGTTCAAGCCCTGAGTTGCACTGTCCGTGCAGAGCCTGATTGGGATTCTCTCTTTTCCTCCCTGCCCCTCCCACGTGTGCTTTCTCAAAATAAATAAATAATGTTTTTTAAGTGCCTTGAGGCACCTGGGTGGCTCAGTCAGTTAAGCGTCTGACTTCGGCTACACAAGTTTGAGCCCCACGTTCCAGCCCTGCATTGGGCTCTGTGCTGACTGCTCAGAGCCTGGAGCCTAGTTCGGATTCTGTGTCTCCATGTGTCTCTGTCCCTCCCCCACTCACACTCTGTCTCTGTCTCTCTCTCTCAAAAATAAATAAACATTTTAAAAAAAAATTTTAAGTGCCTTGAAATTTGCAAAATACTAAACAAAATAGTAGCTACTCATAGTAATGTCATTCTTGAAACTATGATTAGTTTAATAAAGTTAATGAACATTCAGATTGACTAGTCCCAGTTCTTGGCCCCCCAGAACATCAGGTTCATGCAAATACACATATCCAAGTGTTTTTAACCTTCTCGTTTCCCCCAATCCAACCTCTGAGAATATTTCATTCCCAAAATGGTGGTGTCTAGTTTTAAAACATCATATGGACCTATAGTTGCAAAACAGGAACACTGGTATTTAAATGTTACTAGTAATTGTTTTTAATTTTTTTTTAATGTTTATTTATTTTTTGAGAGAGAGACAGAGACAGAGCATGAGTGAGGGAGGGGCAGAGAGAGAGGGAGACACAGAATCAGAAGCTCAGAGCTGTCAGCGCAGTGCCCAATGCGGGGCTCAAACCCACGAACCGTGAGATCATGACCTGCACAGATGTTGGACACTTAACCGACTGAGCCACCCTAGTGGTGCTCCATCTAGTAGATGTCTTTTAAAATGTCACAACTTTAAAAATCAAACGGAGGGGGGATTTGTTTTACTTGTATAAAATGTGAATACCAATATTAGGGGGAAGTAAGAGTTTTTTAAAGCCCATGCCCCTTCCATATTCCTGTCATAAAAAAAATAACTTTATATATATTTTATGTTTAACTACATTTTTTGCCGGAGAGCATAACTTTCCCAAAAGTGTTGATATTAATACCTTCCTTCAATGTTTGCCTGATAGGCTTGTTGCAAAAATTTTGTACAGACACAGCTTTTTACACTCTCACAGCAAAAGCAAATAGTATTTTCTTTAGACAATTTCTGATGTTCTTGTTGCGTTTTGGATAAATTTTCTGAAAATGTTTCATGTTGTTTTCACAGTCCCTCTATTAAATGCATGGACTAGGAATTGAATGTTAGAAGCCACATAGAGGGAAAGGGGACTCACGGTGAAAGAGAGACTGCCCCTGGCATCCAGAACTTTCTGTGTAAAAGAATAGGCTGAGATAATCAGGCCTCACAACCATAGACGTGTGGAGGACAGGAGGAGAGTTACAGAGCACTAGAGGACAGCAGAGGGGACAGTCCCGATTCCATGAAGGAGCTGGTATTTGAGCGCAGCCTTGAAGAGTTTTGCCAGTTAGTGATTTCCAAGTCAGCCCCAGGAAGAAGGAGCACAAAAAGCCCAGAGAAGCAAACTTTGAAGTTAGGTCTTCTTCCCTGCACTTCCCTCTGCCTTTGCAACACCCTGCCTTTTTTCCTTGTGCTCTGTCCAGGGCTTCAGATCCAAACTGTAACCAGTATTACCGTATTTCTCCTAAGACCAGTGTGCCTTTCACACACATTACCTTCAATTTTGGAAGCCAAATATTTATTTAGGAAGATCAATTCCTAAGAGTATGTCTCAGCATCAAGTGTGTGTTTGTGAAGAATGGAACAACAAAGTTAATTATGTTCTGGAACCTGTCTTTTACTATGCTATGCCATAGTCACAGCACTATTCTGCCTGTACTGCTTCCAAAGGTTTGGCCTCCCTGGGTTTGGTTAGAATGTAAAGGGGCCTTGTGTGCCAGCCTGAAGGGCTGTGTGGAACCAGAGGAAATTTTTAAAAAGAATTACAGCTGAAAGTCATGCTTGTGTGATGTAAGGATGTTTCGTGCAGCAGTGGAAACTGTGGGCTGAAATGTGGAGAGTCTGAAGAAAGACAGTGCAGAGGCTAATGCCGTAGTCCAAGTGAAAGAGGCTGAGGGCGTGACTGCAGAGGCAGAAGAGAAAAGAAGCAGTTAGGCATGAAAGGAGAAGCACAGATCTGATGCAAGAGACTTAATTGGCTGTTGGATGGGGACCGTTTAGTCTAGGACTAGGGGCTTCTAGACTCTAACTGCTGGGCAGGGGTCTCTCTTCAACTTGCGAATGTGACCTGAAGCAAACCCTTTAGACTCTCTGCCTCGGTTTCTTCACTAGGTGGCATGCGAATAACACCCCTAGGGTTTTTGTGAGGCTCAAGTGAGAAAAAGGTATATGGATTCACTGTAAAGTTATCAAGCAAAATGTAAGCATAACGTGGTGATGAAGATGCAGACGTCACAGTTGTGATCGTTGTAACAGCTAATATTTGTCAGGCACTCCCTGTGGACCAGGCACCGTGCTAAGCATATTATCTCATTTCAACTTCTCACTAGTCCTTTAAGATGTAGGTGTTTATTATTCTTATTCCTATTTTACAGTTGGGAGAACCAAGGCTTAAGAAGGTTAAGTAACTTGCCCAGGATCAAATAGCAAGCAAATGGCCGAACTTCAGTTATTATAGTTACTCCTGAAAGCATTTTTTCCCCTGCAGGCCTGAGTCCTTTATATTTGGAAAGCTTGAGGTAGATCGATTTTTCAAGAGCCTTATTAAAAATCTGAATAAGGACTTTAAAGGCACAATTCTATTAGGTGCTTTCATAGGCCCTTGTTACCATTTTTTTCCCCTAAAATAAGGCTGATTATAATTTTTTTAAATACTCCATTTTAGGCCCATAAAGAGAGGGGATATTCTGCCCCCAGAAAAAGGCCGAGAGGTTGCAAAGGAGCTGGGCATACCGTACTATGAGACAAGCGTGTTTGACCAGTTCGGAATCAAGGACGTGTTTGACAATGCGATCCGAGCAGCGCTGATTTCCCGCCGACACCTGCAGTTCTGGAAATCTCACCTAAAGAAAGTCCAGAAGCCTTTACTTCAGGCACCATTCCTACCTCCAAAAGCCCCTCCGCCGGTCATCAAGGTTCCAGAATGTCCCTCCATGGGGACAAGCGAAGCTGCCTGTTTACTGGACAATCCTCTATGTGCCGACGTCCTGTTCATCCTTCAGGACCAAGAGCACATCTTTGCACATCGAATTTACCTCGCTACCTCCTCTTCCAAATTTTATGATCTTTTTTTAATGGAATGTGAAGAAACCCCAAATTGGAGCGAAGGAGCTGGTGAGAAAGAGAAGCAGAGCAGGGATTGCCAGGGGCGGGCATTGAGCCTTGACCCAGACGAGGAGCGGGAGGAAGGAACGCCAAGGACACCTCAGGCCAATCAGTGGAAGGCCTCGAGCCAGAACCTGTCCCAGCAGGAGAGTCTGGCTCTGGAAGGCGAGAGCTCGACTCCGGAGACACAGACCTTATCAGGCTGGAGCAAGGGGTTCCTTGGCATGCACAAGGAAATGCAAGCCAATCCCGTTTCAAAGCGCGTGGGCCCTGTCACTGTGGTCAGGATGGACTCCTCCGTCCAGCCAGGCCCTTTCCGGACCCTGCTCCAGTTTCTTTATACGGGACAACTGGATGAAAAGGAAAAGGACTTGGTGGGCCTGGCTCAGATCGCAGAGGTTCTGGAGATGTTCGATTTGAGGATGATGGTGGAAAACATCATGAACAAGGAAGCCTTCATGAACCAGGAGATTACAAAAGCATTTCATGTCAGGAAGGCCAATCGGATAAAAGAGTGCCTCAGCAAAGGGTCGTTCTCAGGTGAGGGGTCCAATGGTAAAGTCATCGATCCCTTTGGTTGTGATTTATCAAACATTAGCTGTTCCCAAATAGGCAAGAGAGTAACCGGCACTAACATGTGTCCATACTTATTTTTTTATGTAACCTTCTAGTTTGCATGTATCCATCTATTTAATTCTTATCAGACTAATGGGCCAAATACTATTCCATTTTGAAGATGGGGAAATTGACAGGGAGGTTAGGCATATTGCCTCCAGGTTGTACAGTAGTAAATGGTAGAGCCAGGATTTGCACACAAGCTGCCCTCTAAAGTACCCTCACGGCGCTTCTCAGTTAGGTCACATTCCTCCTGAGCCTGCACCAGAGCCAGAGCAAGTCAGCTCGATGTTCAGCTCCTTCAGGCTCCCTTCCCTGACCACATCTGCTCTCCACTGACCTTTTGGCCTTGAAATCCTTGAGGTGATTTTGGCAACCCTCTGCCTTCGTATCAAGGGTGCCTCATCTGTCCATTTCCCCCTCCCTATCCTTTCTCGCACTCTACCACCCTACACTTCTCTATTTCTCTTGCCTCTTCTTTATCCTTGATAGCTATGCTGTTTGCTGACCACAGTGTCCTCACATAATTGCTTGTTTGTTTCTACTAAATTCTGAAATAGCCCTCTGTGTGTGAGTGTGTGTGTGTGTGTGTGTATTTCATTGTTAAAATTTGACTTCCTGACTTTTATTTACATGGATACTTCCATTTTGTCTTTATCTTTCATAATGCCTTGGTAGTACATATTTAGTACTATACATTCAGTAGTTGATTACTGAGTCTGTTCATTAATTTTAAAACTTATGAATAATATTTACTTGAAACATTGACCATCATGAAATAGAAACAATCATGAAAAGAAATGTTACAAACCTGCAGTAAACAATGGACCTTAAGTGAAATGGATTCAATCGCCCTCCCCTTAATGCAAAGGCATAATGACCAAATACAACATGGAACTTCAACTGGATTGTCTTTAAAAAAAAAAAAAAACTATAAATACAATTTAGAGATAATTGGAAAATTTTGAGTATGAACTAGACGATGATATTACTAATTTTCTTAGGAGTAATAATGATACGATTATCTAGAAGTATATTCTTATTTTTAGAAAACTCTTGATAAAGTAGTTAGAAGTGTCATGCTGTTAAAAATGTCTACACACATAGGGGCACCTGGGTGGCTCAGTTGGTTAAGTGTCCGACTTCCGCTCAGGTCATGATCTCACAGTTGATGAGTTCAAGTGCCGCATTGGGCTCTGTGCTGACAGCTCAGAGCCTGGAGCCTGCTTCAGATTCTGTGTCTCTCTCTCTCTTTGCCCCTCCCACACTCAGGCTCTGTCTCTGTCTCAAAAATAAATATAAACATTTAAAAAAATGTTTACACACTATATATACACATACACACATATTCACTACATATACACACACACATACTCATTCACCCATAGTTAAAGCAAACATGGCAAAATGTTAACAGTGTGATAAATGAGTTATCATTGTACTGTTTCTTCCACTGTTCCGTATGTTTGAAATTTTTCATAGTAAGGAAGAAAAACTATTCCTCTCCTTTATGTTACCATGTGATTCAGAGAATTTGTGTCGTGATCTCATGTGTAATCTTATATACTTACTCCTCAATCCTTGGATGACATAGGGGGATCTGGGTGTAGTGGTTGATACCAAATCACTAAGTAGAGACACGGAAAAGAGAGTAAGAGACGCAGGTTGGTGACTGTGGGTAGAACTCTCAGCAAAGCTGGCTCATGGTTATGTTTCCTCGATCTTTGGGCAGATGTGACGTTCAGGTTGGATGATGGAGCCATCAGTGCCCACAAACCATTGCTGATCTGTAGCTGCAAGTGGATGGCTGCCATGTTTGGGGGCTCGTTTGTGGAAAGCGCCAACAGTGAGGTATGTGCCTTCCGAGAAGCCTAAGTAGAATCTTTATGACTGTGTGTGTGTTTGGTTAACCAGACGACTTCAGCTCTTCAACTGCTTCCATGGAGGTCACCCTCTTCTTAATTTTGCTGTTATGGGGAGCCATGGTCCACTGTTCACTTGTGGTGTGTGAGCACCTGAGTGGTACCTGCGCATCACCCTTTTATGGTCACTGCTGTCATTTGTAAAACATGATCAGCTATACTTTTTTCAAATGTCACCAAGCAAGACACTATCAAACTCACATGCAATTGGGGCAGTCTGTCTTCCAGAAGTTCAGGGTGGTGAAAAGTTTCTTTGCTTACCCGCATCCTGGGCTCAGCTGAGCCCCCAACCAGACGACGGCCCTTGAGAAACCACATCCTTGTGCCCCTGTCTTCTCATCTGCACCATGAGGGGTGCACTGGATGGCCCTCGACATTTCCTTGAGCTACAGCATCCCCCGAGGCACTGCCCCGACTCGTCTTCTCCAAGCCTTTGTTAACTGGAGGGAGACAGTAATGGAGCAAATGGTCATTCCTCTGAACACACCGCTGTCAATGCTTAGGTCTAGTGGAAGCCACTGAGTCACTTCTCAGACGCTGGCCCTATCTCCGAATAAAAGATATTCTTAGAGCAGAGTAAGCAGTATCTTGAAACCATTCTGTGTTCATCTTTTTACAAACCCTGTTGGAAAAGAAAGAAAAATTCCATTCAAGCACTTCTAACTTTAGTCTAGAAGAGCAAGCATTTTTGTTGAGTTCTGAAAGTATTTTTTAACCATCTTTTTTTTAAAGGGGGACACCCCATCAAGTTTATTGTCCTAAGAGGCTCGCTTTGCTGATCTCAGCATCTCTCCACACTTTTAAAAGAAATAGAGAAAACAAGAGCTAACTTCTCGAAAGGGGCACTCACACCAGAAATCTGAGCACTCCCACTGTGACCCGGGAGCCTGCATTTGCATCCCCAAGTAGGGAAGCAGAGTCACGGCCTCACAAGCAGGGATGGCTGGGGCAGAGGAGGTCACTAGGCCACCTCCCGCTTTCAGAACAAACTGCAGCTGCTCCTAAACCAACTCCCAGCAAAAGGCTGTCTGCTGTGGGGGGAGGAGAAATGTTAGGATTGTTCTGATGACCTCGCTAGCTGTCTGCCGGCCTTTATAAGCCCGGAGGTCTGCAGCTGTGAGTAGTGAAGTCTTTCCTGTGCCACCAAAGATGTTTCCGAGCCGTGTCACTGAAACTACGCCAGCGTGGTAGAGGCTGCCCAGTGAAGGGCGCAGGGCTTGAATCTCAGCTCCTCCACGTATAAGCTGTGTGGCCCTGGGCATCCTCCCTCTCTGGAAAGCAGGATAATAGCCACAGTGTGGTGGTGAAGTGCAAAAGTCAACACTCGCAGATCCTCATGAGCATTAAGTAAATGGTCGCTGCCATTAGTGTTATTTTGATGTCGGTCGTGTTCATATTCTTTCACTCTCACTTCCAAGAAAATTTGGGGAAGCCACCGATTAATAAGCCTTCATCCGAATGGCACTTCACCGGCTCCAGTAATCTCCAGAGATGAAGAGCCCGGAGGCTTGCTTCCCTTATGTGTCCAGCTCACTGAAATGTGTGCTGATTGTGCGGCAGAGCACCTGCTACTGACCCAGCAGAGAACTTGATCAAGGTCAGGAACCCAGGCACAAAGAGACACTGTCAGAGCTGACCTCACAAATGCTAATCCCCTTTATCCCTTCCCAGAATGGACTGTAATCGTCTCCAGATTAAAATGGGCAGGAGAGGTGACCAAAACAAAAACTTGGCAGTGAACATGAATGCACTCGTCTATGGTTAACAGCCTCTCTTGGAGGGGGCCACCTGTTTAGCACTACCTCTTAGAAAGACTAGGTCATTTGCCACTTAGAACGATAGCTGAGGCTAATAGGTATGGATGGCTTCTACCCAGCTTAGAAGACAGAGACCATGGACCCAAGCAACAGGAGGTCTGTGCCAAATTCCTTTAGCCAGTGAATCAGGAATGCCATGAGCTGTTGACATGTGTGCCCTCATCTGCCCCTTCTCTTGATTTCCAGAGTAGACTATAATGGTTATATAGTTTGAACTCTAGTCTCAGTTTGACCTTGGGAAAGCGACCAGCCCTCTCCAAACCTGTGTCCTCATCTTTAATATGGGGATAACAAGAGAACCTTCTTCAGAGGGCAGGTAAGTCATGAGAGTACATGTGTAAAACATGGAATTTGGTGCTTGGAACATATGAAAGCTCAAGAAATGTCGGTGACCATTGTCCTGGAGGATCCTTGTTAAATTCTTTCCATGAGTAATTGAAAGTCTTTGTCCCCTGAAAGCCCTAAGTTAAAAAAAAACCCAGTTCCACACTTCCTAAACCAGCCAAGTGGGGTCATGGGGTGGGAGGAACATCAGTTAAATGCTCAGTAAATATTCCATGACTTGGGATCTGTCCTTTGTAGGCCACCTTTTAACTCTTTATTGTCCTGTGAAAACCTGACTTCCCGAACCTCAAAATTCAGTCTTTCTTTCTTTTTGGCATTAACAGAATTCTCATACATATCCAGAAAGGAATAAAATATACCCGTTGACGTTACTTTAACATTTTTTGTCATTTAATATTTAAGAAGACATTGTATTTTACTTCTATTTTTCTCATTACTTTTAATGTAGCAGTAAGCATAATTCTCTCCCCAGAGGTGCTCAGCAAGTGGTTCATTAAAAATGCATGCCTGAATTGTAGTAAGCAATGCTCTGAATCTGGAAAACTTTCTCATCCTCTATGAGACTGTCTCTAATTATAAGCCTAATAGTCTGAGCTGATCTTTGCAATTAAAATTTTAAACCAACGAAACTGGAATAAGAGACGTAGTTTAGGATAGCATTATAGTCTCTTTGCTGACTCTTATTTCTTCTAAGCTACCTAAGCAGGTAGGATGCAAAATTCTTAATTCCATTTCTGATATAGCTTTATTTATATTGTTTTTAAAGTTCTATAAAGTAGTCTCTCCATTGTTATGCAGTTAAACATAAATGTTGAAATGACAGAAACGGGCTTTAAAAAAAAGAAACATGAGAATGGTGTGTGTTCTAAACGTGTTTTTAGTTTGTTTTCATTTGCTCTAATGGTCCTTAACATTATTTGCCCAAAAAAAGCCATCACTTCAAAAATTTGTTTGCCTTATGTTACACAAGAAGGAAAAAGCAAGCCACAGATGATTATAAATGTCAGAACACTCCAGGGACAGCTGGGGGGCTCAGTTGGTTGAGCTTCCAACTTCGGCTCAGGTCATGATCTTGAGGCTTGTAAGTTCAAGCCCTGCATCGGGCTCTGTGCTGACAGCTTGGAGCCTGGAGCCTGCTGTGGATTCTTTGTGTCAGTCTCACTCTGCCCCTCCCCCACTTACAATCTGTCTCTCTCTCTCTCTCTCTCTCTCTCTCTCGGTCTCAAAAATAAATAAACGTTAAAAAAAACTTTTTTAATCAAATGTCAGAACACTCCAAAGACATTGAAAGTATTGGGGCAGGGCTGCTTACAGGAATCTGTCATCTCTTGTTGCTAGAAATAATTTCTTTTCACTTAGGATGTTCATTTTGTCATGACTTAGAACACAGTCTTAAAAAAAAATGCTAAGGTAATATGAATATCTTCCAAATCCAGAGTCTCCGTGAAGAAGAAAAAGCTGAAGGTTATCACCTCTTCCAAATCTCTCCCATGTAACAGATGAGGAAACCGAGGGTCAGAGAGGGAGAATGATTAGTCAAAGGTCACACTCATTTTAGTGACAAACCCCCAGGCCTTTCCCAGCCTCTTGCCCTGGCATCTAAGCCGTTGTTTTCAAAACAGCAGACCTCCCCGTAGCTGAGAGAGCAGGTTTTCACAGAAAGCTCTGTGACTTTTTATATTTATGATCACTAACACTTTATCACACTTAGGACTTTGTAAAATGTACATACCTTCACTACCAAAATGGTCCAAATTTTAAAGTTTCACAACTTAACCTTCAATTATGTATAAAATTGTACTAATCCAAACACGATCTGCATAAGATAAATGCATGTGTACATAAACGTATATGTATGTAAGCATATGCACAGATACAACTGATATTAGAGTCACTGGAATAGGAATTAATTACAATACAACAGCTTCTTTATTTTAAAATCACATCAGTAACAGTGTCTACTTGCCAGGTTCTATCTACTGTAGAGGTTGCCTAGAAACTTGAAATGAAGACCTTTGTTAAATCCTTGATGGTAGTAACCCATACAGCTTATTTACCAAATCATAATTGTTTTCATTGACTATGTCTGAAAGGGGGTGTGTGTGGAATTTTCTTACTATTTCTGGGAAGTTCTTTGGGCCTTCCCTCTGATACATAAAGAGAAAGCTCTGTCTGAAAGGACAGTCCCTGTCTGAGGTGGCTGGTGGCCATGCAGGAGAATGACATAGAAGGCTGAGATAGCTTAAATGATTCTGGAACCACAACACTAGAATGCATTGACCATGAGACCCATGTAGATTGTGGAGAGAGAGAGAAGGAGGGAGAGATTAGATGTATAATAGAGATGTAATCATCTTTCTGTGGTATATAGAGGTTTGCTAAGCACCAGAAATCAGAAGTTTATAACTGTTTATCCTTCTCAACTTAGAAATCTGATTCTTAAAAACTGTTAGTGAAATACAGTAGTTTATTATACTGTGAGCCAAACAAACCTTTGCTTCCTTGCCATGAAGGGTTTCTTGTACTGCACAGTGGCTCTGACCACAGACCTTAGAATTATGCTCCCCAAGTTCAAATCCCAGACACTGACTAGCTCTGTGACCTTGGATTTGGGACTTAACCTCCCTGAACCTCAATTTCCATACCTGTAAAATGGCAAAAATAATAGTCTCTTCTTCCTGGGGAGGATATAAGGATCAGAGTAGATCACAGTACCTTATGTATAAGAAGCCTTCAATTTTTATCATTATCATTCCAGTAGTTAAGACCAATGGTACTGTTCTGTACTGTGCCAGGGTCCGTCTTGTAGAGTTACTTAGAGTCTCTATGCTGCCCAGCAGTGTGCATCCTCATTGATCCATGCCTTGGTTCTCTAGTGAACTCCAGCATGTATTAATATCAACAACAACTACAGGTACTCAGGAGACAGATTAGGTAAATCCTACAAAGAAGATGCCCAACCAACTATTCCCCAGATGTCCCAGGTAAGGATTTCTCTGGGTTCTCTGAATCTACTGATACCTGATAATGTTCCGATAATTTTGAATCTATGCGGTCGTGTCATAGGAAAAACAATGAAGTGTGTATATTGTGTTAGCCGCTATCGATAGAACGTTGGAATCGAGCCAGTCACTGTGGCAGCTAGGGTGGTTCCTCATCCTCCGTTTTGACATCTTAGAGAGCTGGGCTCTATCGTGTGTCAGCAACAGTGTGGTTTGCAGCTCCCCCCAACACCTGTCACGTCGCTAGGAGATTTCTTTCCCCACAGTAGAGTGTTATAAGGTACTTGGCAAAGAGAGCCCATAATGTCATCATACATTTACAGCCCATTTGTCTGATTTATAAGTCCAAATAGCCATTTAAAAATTCCAAATCAGGCTTTGTCAGGCAGCCCCACTCTTTTGTCATCTACAAATCACACTGTTATGTGTAAAGCAGTAAATAGTGAATGACTTCTATACACAGCCTCAAAGCAAGTGTCCCAGACTTGCCAATATCAAATCGTGCAGTTGGGATATTTATAAGCAGTGTAGCCTGAAAATGTACCCACTGCTTTCTTCAGCAGAACTTAGCTTTTTAAATAATGTTTCAGGTGTATCTCCCGAACATAAACAAGATGTCAATGCAAGCGGTATTGGATTATCTTTATACCAAGCAGTTGTCACCTAACTTGGACCTGGACCCACTGGAATTAATTGCCTTGGCAAACAGATTTTGCCTGCCACACTTGGTTGCACTTGCAGGTAAGGCCGATGACTGGGGGCCATGCAGCGTCTGACTGTCAGGCTTGTCAAAATTACACTTAAACAAAAATAACGTTTCCAGGGAGTAAAAATTAATTTTGTATCACCCAACATAGGGCTGTCTTGTTCAGGGTGGTGGGAATTGATCAGATGTATCAGCCCAATTCAATTCCACAAATATTTTCTTAAGCACCTACTTTGTGCTAGGCCCTGTTGGGTGATGCAGTTATCAAGATGAGTAATGCATGATCCCTGCTCTTGAGACCGATGCTCTATGCACTCTGCCTCATTTGTGGACCATGGAATTTGAAATAAAACTATTGTGTCCATATTATCCATAATGTGTGCTCAGACACAGTCTCTAAGAAAGAGGCAGTAGGAGGCAGTGGCTAAGAACATAGGCTACAGAGCCAGATTTCTCGGGCTCAGATCCTGACTCCACCATTTCCTGGCTAGATGACTTCACACTTAACCACTGTGTCTCCGCTTTCTCTCTCTTTGGAATGGGGACCATGTTATTCTACTGTAGAGTTGTTACGAAGATTAAGGAGTTAAGATATATATATAAAGTTCTCAGAACAGTGTCTGGCACCTAGTAAGCATTATGTAAGTGTTTTTTTTTTTAAGCTATTTTAGAAAATGTTCTGACATTGTCAAGAGCATTTTGGGAGAAAGAAAAAAGGGGGACTTGGCTTCACTTCTCAAAATCTATGTGTCATTTCTGGATTTGTTCGGCTGGTAAGCTGAAACAGGTCTAAATAGGATATATATATTCACATACCTTTTTTTTTAAATGTAAACCTTCAGCTTCATTCACTGCAGGTGTCAGTTAGCAATCTGGGTGTTTGTCACTACGTTAGCTGATGCCTGTTAATCGTGAAGGCAGAAATAGTGCCAGTTTCATACATTGGCCTGCCTGTCCCCCTCATGCGGAAAAGTGCCTGAGCATATTAGCTTCCCAGTAAATACCTGTTGAATCATTAAGTGAATGAAAATGAATGTCGGAACAAACTAACTGGTCTTATCTGCACTTGACTTTCTGGCAGTGTCTTTAGAAAAGAAAATGTATTTCTCTGGACTCCAGGTTTCTACCAGGAGATCAAAGTCCTCCTTGCCTTGCTTCTTCCCCCACTGGAAAGAAAGAAAGAGATTGTTGAAGCATTGCTATTTGACTTTTTAAAAACTATTTTTAACCAGTACACCCAGAGTGTACTTATTTTTTAAATGCTAACTGTAGTAGGCTGCAGGAAGCAGTTCCTTTTTTCACAGGTAGAGATTCTGAACCATTTGACTATCCAGTTTTTACAAGTATTTATCCTTTGAGGATGAACTGATTTTTTTTAAATAGTCAAAACCAATTTGGAGCCAGATCTGCTGAAGAAGGTTTGTGATTAATCTTAAAATAATGCCATTTCTGCTTAAATATTAAGTATGGTGATGAAAACATGGGACTGACTTCTCCATGAAAGGAACTGAATCAAAGAGAGCTTCTCGGGTAAACGACAGACTTCTGTGCATCTTTCCTTTTGTTATTAAATGCTATCATTACTATTATGATTAATATAAAGCTTCCTAAGAAAATTTCCTTAATCATTTACAGTGTTTGGTTAGTACAGAGTGTTTAGAACATGTTTGTTTTTTTTTTTTTTTTAAATCAGTTTGTGGCGTGAAAATGCTTTGCAAACCTACATGTTAAAGGAATGTCAAGAAATGTTGCTATTAACTTGAAATTAAAAAGTCCAATGACTTCTTTGGAAAATTTAGTCCCAAATAGTTCTTTGTCAGTCCAGCCAAGGAAGATTGTGCCAAAGAAACCATTCAAACCTAGATCTCATATTGACCAGATAGAGGCACGTTGACTAAGATGTACATAGAGCCAGAACAGAAGGTAAGCATGATTAAGACAGTTTATTGGACTAGAAGAATAGATGCAGTGGCTAGAGATGAAAAAAGCACCTTGACATCAAGGAGCTAGAAATGGGAGCCTAGATTGTACCCACACAGGTCAATCCCAAATGCAGGTGATGGCCCCAAACAGAGGCAAAGACAGTTCAGTCTCAGAGCCACTATCCCAATTCAGCTTCCAAGCCTTGGACGCAGCTCCCAGGCTTAAGTGGCTCTCCCAACCATATTTTTGTTACCTCTGGGTGAAGGTCTCCCCAGTCTTTAGAATCTAAGAAGCTGAGCAATAAAGATGTCACCCATCTTCAGCTGTTGAGACAGACATAGGCATTCACATTTTTAATTCCCCATATAGATCCATTCCTCTGATACTCAGTCCCTCCACTGTCAGAGACTGTTGAGAATTGGAGTGATAGGAGTGGAGAAACTGTCAAACAGGAAGATAGCAGAGAGTCTAGAGGATTCTATGAAGGTGCTGGATTCTCCAGAGCAGAACTATCCGATAGAACTTTCTGCAGGGATGGAAATGTTCTGCATCTGTGTTGCCCAATATACATGTGGCTATTGAGCACTTCAGTGTGACTGAGGGTGTGAATTTTTAATTTTAGTTATTTTTAATTTAAGTTGAACTTGTCTCATGTGGCTGGTAGTTACCATACTGGACAGCGAAGGTCTGGAAGACTCTGGCTATTTCAGAAGTGCAAATGAGTGTCCCACAGTTGTTGGTACAGTGGCTGGAGACCAGAACTCCCCATGCTGACAGGCCACCCTGAGCTGAGTTCAGATGGCTACCAGAGCTGTGTCCCATGCTTCCTCTCCAGTTAGGTGGTCCCAGACCAGACCCTCTAGGCGAGATGTCTGGCTTACAAGGTATGGTTCAACTTTCTCCCGTTCTGTCTCTTCCCCAGAGCAGTATGCTGTTCAGGAGCTGACGAAGGCCGCAATGAGCGGCGTGGGCATCGACGGGGAAGTGCTCTCTTATTTGGAACTGGCCCAGGTCTGTAACAGTTTGCCTTTCACCTTTTCAGTGTGTTCAACCAGTTCATTTAATGCTGATAAAACATTCCGCTGTTGCATCTGTCTAAATAAAGATGTCACCACTGAGTCACAGAGGGCCCTGTGTACACTGAGAAGATCTGAGAGTTTCACGTTTCATGCACCATTCACCCTGCTGGGCTTCCTTTGAGAAAACAACAAGGACCCTACCCCACGCCAGCCCCATTGTCCCCCGAGGCACCAGCTTCACATGTGGGAGAACAACGTGGGGCATGATAGGGGAAGGTTTTGTCTCTCCTTGTTTGAATTCTTGGACACATATTGGCCAAGATCTGACAGTTTCTAGAACTCCACGAAGCCCTGTAATGCCCTACATCTTACTGCAGCTCTCCTGGGGTTTTCCAAAATCAGTATTTGTTAATATCAATATTGTGATTCCATAATCCCAGTACACACTTGCACTCTTCCAGCGAGGACCCAAGATCCAGCTCCAGCTTTGTCATGCATAACTTACTCAACGCACACAGCTAAACTCTGCCTCAGTTTCCTTATCATCCTGTCAACCTTACAGATTATTTTGAGAATCAAGTGGGAAAGAATGTCCAAGAAAGAGCAGTGAAGAGTAGAAGCCCTCTCACAGTACAAGGCACCCATGCGGGATGCTTAGTCCCTGGCATAGACTTCACTGACAATGAGTTTACGGAGGAACTAAGAAAAAATTCTTCAGTCCTTTGTTCAGCCCACTGGCTTTGGTTTTCGCTCCCTTTCTGTGTTAGGGCGGTGGTTTACTAAGTCTTAGATCCTTCTCAGTTAAGGGAGAGGAAGTGGTTTCAGGGAGAATGGGGAAGGAAGTAGCAGGCCGAGATGGCTGGGATTCCCAAGGGGAAAAGGCAGAAGAGGACTTTACAGCAACCTGCTCATTGTAACTTACCATGCAACAAGTATTTTTATTTTCTCCCCACATATCATACACCACCCTAGACAAAAGGACATGTGGCTACAAATGGTATGGGGCAATCATAGGCAGTGAGAGAAATAGAAGCATGAATTACTAAAATCCAATGGGAAACACAGCCTAGTAGAGGTTACAATTAAAACCAAGAACAGACATCTGTTGCAGTAGGATTAGCAAGCTCCCATCAAAACCACGGGCGCCTGGGTGGCTCAGTAGGCCAGGGGTCAACCTCGGCTCAGGTCATAACCTCACGGTTTGTGGGTTGGAGCCCCACATCAAGGTCTGTGCTGACAGCTCAGAGCCTGGATCCTGCTTCGGATTCTGTGTCTTACCCTCTCTCTGCCTCTCCCCTGCTCACGCTCTCTCTCTGTCTCTCAAAAATAAAATGTTAAAAAAAATTTTTTTTAACTGGTTGTGCATACTTGGAATCTGAGGTCTTTTGAAACAGGTCTGGAGCATAGTTTACAACTTGTGCTCTCTCCAGTAAATACTCCTCCTGGAGAAAAATGAAATGACCCAGAATTCCATATAGGGCGAGGCCATTGAGGTAATGATTTGCAGTTGTGTTGATTTGCTCTGTGTCCCTGCCCTGACACGCGTTGGCAGGAAGAGTTGAGGATGGCGTCTTCCATATCTTAGCTCATTCATTAGACCCTAGCCTAGTGGCATGCTGGGCTTGTTTCACAATGAGCCTGGGGACAGGTGAGACCCTGATCTGTTGTTGCATTTTCCAGTTTCCATGGTGTAAATCCCCCCACCTTAACAACGTGAAATTGCTGAACTCAGAGTAGGGAAGAAATAGGCACAACTGACTCCCTTGGGCGGGTGCAGGCCAACTCCAGGACACCAGTGCCCTAATATTACTTTCCAAAAGAAACCTGATATCAGGAGAAGTTGGAAGCATCAGCCAAAATTGTCTATAGTGTTGGGGTTGCAATTCTCAGAATTTTTTGAGTTATTTTCTGAGGACTTTGCCTTTCTTCTGGGCCTTTGTTCACGGTAGAGACGTGGGTAGAGAGGAAGCACCCTGTCACTTTCGGGGCTTCACCCAATCAAAAAAACCTCAGGACCAACAAACTGAATGGATGTCTGAGAAAGACGTTGACAGAGTGTGGGGTGTGGAGTAGACCTGCCAAATTTGGGGAGAAATGGGGAGGTGACTGTCGATCTTTGAGCACGAAGTCTGTTCTGATCACAGCTCCCTCAGCTGCTACCTCCCCAGGCACCTGCTCAGAAAGGAGATGCTGTGAGTGTCAACTCCCTGCCACCCTGCCCACACCACCCCCTCTTCTCAGGTAACCAAAGGACAGGTATAGGACAGTTACACATTCTGCAGTCTCCTCTTTCAGATCTTCAGCCCCAGCAAGTTGAGCTCTGACATGCGACATAGAGTGCTCCATGGCCGAGGCTTCCCTAAACAGAGTTGGTGTCCCTGCTCCACTGCTGGCTGGCACCTTCCTGAGGCCACGGTCATTTGTCGAGAGTGGGCCATCGATGGGGGAGGCTGGGAGATAAGGCGCGCTCTCAGCTTCTGATCTGGCATGGTGATTATTTTCGGTGCGCCTATCACAGGGGCAAGGAAGGGGTGTGCCAAACACTGTATTTGGCTGGCGTTGGAACCATGGCCAAAGTCAAAACATTGTAGTCAAAACAAGAGGTTTACTGAATTAGTCACACGGGCCCTTTATCTCTTTCACCCCTCTCATGGCTTCCTATTCTTTGTGCCCCCCCCTTTAGAAAGCAGAGTCTGACACCCCCCCCCCCTTTTTGGTCACTTCCCTGTAGTTCCACAACGCCCACCAGTTGGCCGCCTGGTGTTTGCACCACATCTGCACCAACTACAACAGCGTTTGTTCCAAGTTCCGCAAGGAAATCAAATCGAAATCTGCAGGTGAGACTGTGGGTCCCTATGTGTCCGGCTCTCATCGCCTCCAACCGAAGCATTTACCTCTGTGCCCTTGGGAAGGTCCATGAGCAGCAGGCAGCTCATGGAGAATTCCTTGTGACTGGTTGGCAGTCACATGCATGTGACATGACACAAGGACTTGTGGGTTGGGAATTCTCTTTGAAGAACTTCATCCTTGAGGGATTTGGGTGGAGTGGGGATCGGGGTTCCCTGCTGCACAGCCTGCCGAGGTTGTTGCTCGTCCTTGTCTAGGGGGGCATGCCTAGGGCCAAGCCTACACTCTGAAGTCAGGCGGTCCTGGGTTCAGGTTCTCTGTGCCCGGCTACTTCAGGCAAGTGATGGTAATTCTCAAAACTTGCCTGTCACTATCTGCAAATGGTCCTACACACCAGGCTGTTGAGAGAATATATAAGAGAACATATATGAGAAGCATTAGGCACAGAACCTAGAATATAGAAGCATTCGATGAACCAAGAGTATTATCATCTTCATCTTTCCTTCATCAGACAACCAGGAATACTTTGAGCGGCACCGCTGGCCCCCTGTGTGGTACCTGAAGGAAGAAGACCACTACCAGCGCGTGAAAAGGGAACGAGAGAAGGAAGACATTGCACTAAATAAACATCACTCGAGACGGAAGTGGTGCTTCTGGAATTCATCTCCAGCAGTCGCCTGAGGAGGAAGAGAAACAAAAATCAGTAATCTGACACACACTTTTAAAAGCACTACTGTAAAATTAGTCCTATTATTAGAGATAAGTCGTAGTTCAGGTTTCAGGCACTGATCTTCCTCCACTTTTGTGCATTTATCTTTGTTGGGATCAGAGCACAAGCCTCCCCATCAATGAGCCTGGACAAAAAGGGAAGTTGACGCTCACTGCATTCCTTAAACCTATATGTATATTTTTTGTTAGAAGGCTTAATAAACTTTAGTCCGTTATTCTGTTTGTTTTTATACAAAGGAAAAAAAAATCCAGCTTTCATGTTTCAAATTCCAAATTGGAAAATATTTTTATATGGTCTCTTGTATTTTGTTGAAATGAAAATACTATGTATTACTTTATTTTACAGGCCACAAATTAACCATGAAGTCACCCTGTGATTCTCTGCCCACATGAGCACCAAGCATTATTACATAATTAGAGGGTTATCCTTTCGTTGTAAAGTAAAGGGTTGGAATGAAATTCCCCCAAGCGCAAGTTAGAGAGTGTTGAATCTTTGTTCTGCTGAATAACATTGGTATAATTACCAAGTCAACTCCAAGAATGTGTATTTACAATATTTGCCGTGTAAGTGCTAGTAATTATATGGTTATATGTGCCATGTAAAATACAGTGATATCAAATATTCTGTTGTTTAAAATGTCCAGATTCAAGAGGATAATCTTTATAATCATTAGAAGGGCTTATTAAATCCCAGCATTATCCAGGGCAAACCCACCAGTGGACCTGAATACAAAAGATACCGTAAGAGTGTTGGTGTTTGGATTGCTGTGTTCGGGTTTGTGTCACGCAGTATTCCTTGATCTTGCCATGCTTCTGCATGCAGATTCTCTAGTGACTTGAATCGAGATGGGCGAGGGAAAGATCTCCAGACTTTGTCCCATCGTCTTACCAACCGAAACAGGCTTCCTCAGGTCTCTCACCTGCAGCCAACTTCACTTTGTAAGACACGCATTTTTAACTCTTCCCAGGGAAAATTCATGCCACTGTAGAAGTAGGCTGAGGCAGACGACCCACCCCTACTGAGATTCAGCGGGGCCTATGAAAGCGCAAAGCTGGAGGCTGGGTCGTCTGAGGTCCCTACATTCTCCAACGCAGACAGGAATCTTATTCCAAGAGTCTAGGAAATGGTGCTATTGTGAGTTAGTCCTGACCCTTTGTCATTCTGAGTTTTCAGTGTTAAAATAGAAAGCATTGAGCAGGGGAGCTTTATAGAAGCAGTCAATCATTGCTTCTCTGTACATTAAAACGTTACAGCACTCATACAGAGCATCTTAAGGCGACAGCTCCATACTTGCCATGGGATGTTGTATGGCGGGGGCTAGGGCTTATTTTGTTGAGAGGTCAACTTACTGATGCTAAAGGCTGTTGATTTTTTTTCTAGTTGTCGGAAGTTAGAAGAGAGTTGAGTCTAAACCCAGTGTTGACAACCATATGCATTTGAAAATCTATCCAGATTACGGATGGACATTTATTTACTGGCAGTGGATACACACCAGATACAAGAGTTTGGAGAGGCCCAGAAATGCATCACCCTCTCATGACAAAGGAGAGGGCACTAGAGTAGAGATGGGATGGTTGTAAATGCTTTTACTTTAACTTTTGGTCAGTGGGGCTGTAAAGCATTAACAGAAGGAGAAAGGAGACAGAATGAGAGGATAAATGTCAAGACTCAGGACGATTTGACATATATCCCACCATAAAATGGCAACAGTTGAGTTTTTAGTGAATGGTCAGAGTTGAATTTATACAACCAAAGCTCCCATGTGATTGTAATCTTGCCAAAATATAATGGACATGTAAATGAACCTGGGGAATAAGCAATAATATCCACTAGTGTTTGTCATCAGCTACTGTAACCAAGTGGCTGGTTCATTTGGTTGATGCTGATTATGGCCTTTAACCATGGTGGTTTGTTTTCGTGTTTTTTATTTCACAAAAAGCCAATAAAACTGTTTAGCTATAAAATGCCTCCTTTTTGTTTTTAAGGACTACCAAAATATCATGTGTATAATTTTAATAGCTTTAAAAAAAAAGTCAAAATGATAAAGGTGCTGGGTCATGGGGGCTGTGTGTGCTTCCATAACAAGGCATGTTAATGACCGTCATCTTTTTGGTATTGCCAGCAGACAATCAAATGCCAAATGAGGGATCTAGCTCTTTGTCCTTGGATAATACAGTTATGTCACTAGACATGACAGAGCATTGGAAAAAGCAGAAATGGTGTGGGGGCCCCTGGGTGGCTCAGTCAGTTAAGCGTCCAACTCCTGATTTCAGCTCAGATCATGATCTCATGTTTTGTGAGATCAAGCCCCACATTGGGCTCTGTACTGACGGCCAGAGCCTGCTTGGGATTCTCTCTCTCTCTCCCTCTCTCTGCCCCTCCCCAGCTGGTGCTCTCTCTGTCTCTCTCAAAATAAATAAACATAAAGAAAAAAAGAAATGGTGTCTCTACCCTAATGGATTTATTATAGTCTGGGTTTGGACAATCCTTCCAGCAATTAAGTGAAAGGTTGCATTTTGGTCTTATGAAGATCAATCTTTTCTTTAGAAGCAAACCTAAGAAAAACTATGGGAAAATCTGTAAATAATTCTAGACTTCTAGTTAGTATAATGTCTACCCAAACTCAGAGGAAAGAAGGCTCTCCAATGAGATCTCATAGCAGCACTCTTCTGAGTGGCATATCTCCTATAACTCCATGGAAAGGAGTTGACAACTATACAAAATAACTGCAGAGAAAAGACAGTGAGATTTCCAACACCTTCCCACACCTTTCAAAGGTGGGTAGTCCATATCATGACACCATTTACATAACATATACCAATGAAGTCCTACCTATAGGAAGCACTGATCTAAGTTTCTCCCAGAGGAATGCCTGGCAAATCATCAAAGATTTCAACATTGGCATTATAATACCCACAAATCCTACTGGTTCAGAGGTAACTCAAGTATTTTCTTTATGGACATTCAAAGGCAAGAATTCAGTGTTGCTAAGAATTTTTTTTTCACATTTGTTTCCATTTTATGGTATATAAGTTATCAAAATTCAGTTTTCATCACTGTGACATTGACTTCTACTAGTCAGAGGAAAAAATAAAATGAATCCTGAGTTTCAAAACTATTTTATGAGTATAGCATTTCTGAAATGAATGCCTTTCTGCAAGCTAAAGATTTACCAGGCTATTTCTTTTCTTTTTATTATTTAAATCAAAGTTAGTTAACATATAGTGTAATAATGATTTCAGGAGTAGAATTTAGTGATTCATCACTTACACAGAACACCTAGTGCTCATCCCAACAAGTGTCCTTAATTCCCATCAACCCATTTAACCCTTCCCCCCCCCCACCCATCTCCCTTCTAGCAACCCTCAGTTTGTTCTCTGTATTTAAGAGTCTTTTATGGTTTGCCTCCCTCTCTGTTTTCATCTTATTTTTCCTTCCCTTCCCCTATGTTCATCTGTTGTGTTTCTTAAATTCCACATACGAGTGAAATTATATGATATTTGTCTTTTTCTGACTTATTTGGCTTTTTTTAGAGCATAATATACTCTAGTTCCATCCACGTTATTGCAAATGGCAACATTTAATTCTTTTTGATCGCTGAGTAATATTCCATTGTATATATAAACCACATCTTCTTTATCCATTTATCAGTCAGTAGACATTTGGGCTCTTTCCATACTTTGGCTATTGTCGATAGCACTGCTATAAACACTGGGGGGCGTGTGCCCCTTCAAATCAGCATTTTTGTATCCTTTGGATAAAAACCTACTAATGCAATTGCTGGGTCATAGGGTGACTCTATTTTTAACTTTTTGAGGAACCTCCATATTGTTCTCCACAGTGGCTGCACCAGTTTGCATTCCCACCAAGAGTGCAAAAGTGTTCCCTTTCTCCACCTCTTCACCAACATCTGTTGTTTCCTGAGTTAATTTTGGCCATCAGGCTTCTTCTTGAATTGGGCATTTCTTTAATCCAATACTCTAATTGGATGCTAGTGGACAAGTAGCAATAACTCCTCTTATCTAGAAGAATGTGACTATTGCCTTAAAGATACAGAGAAGGGGCACCTGGGTGGCTCAGTCAGTTAAGCATCCAACTCTTGATTTGGGCTCATGTCATGATCTCATAGTTTGTGATTTCAAACCCCGAGTCAGACTCCATGCTGACAATGCAGAGCCTGCTTGGGATTCTCTCCCTCCCTCGCTCTCTGCCCTTCCCGCACTCACTCACACTCTCTCAAAAAAAAAAAAAAAAAAAAAAAGATATAGAGTTAAAAGTTAACCAAGGAGAATGTGTTTCTGCTATATGTGTAATGAAGAAGCAGCTCAACAAAGCAAACAAACAAACAAAATGCTAAAGATAATTTTAAAAGAGAAAAAAAGAAAAACGGAGAACAAGCACTGACCAAAGCCACACTTCAAAGTTGCAGTAAGCACTCTGAGACACAGATGCACTCTGTTTCAAAATGCCAAGTTTTGAGATTACTCCATATCTTATGGCTGAATTTATTTTCGGATGAAGACTTTGCTTTCTTGAATTTCCAGTTAGAAGGCAGGTGATGTATGCAACATGTAAAGACACTGGTGTGGCAACACTGGTGACTTGTAAACGCAATGCTTCTGTTAAGCTGTTCTGTTCCCTCTGGCTGGACTTGAAAACTCTATCTTGTGCCTTTAAATTGTATATGTTTACTTAAACAATTTAGAGTCATGGTTTTTCACTGGGTTCATGTGTAGGTGCTTCATAAGTTAGGTATTATCTGACTACAGTCTACAAAATATGGGAATAATTTATGAGCAGTAACTCTTGGGTAGAAACCAACCACATAGTTGCACATCCACAGGCATGAAAGTGGTAGAAACAATGATAGGAGACATGAAGTGACTTGTCAGCAATCACTCCTATTGCTCACAAAAATTTCTAGGAACACAATGTCTCAGTTACACAATATCCAGTAGAATGTAGATGAAATGGGTAATACGCAAATGCGGCCCCATGCAAGGAGTATTGGAATCCTTTGAGTCTAAACACATTCTCAATCCAAAGACGAGAATGGTTAGATTTTTGCAGGCAATCATTGAGGAAAGAACTTGATTCCCTTCTCTCTCTCTCTGCTTGGATGCCCACGGTGAAAATAAAGGAAACCTGATTTAAAACCAATTTGACAATAAACTTCATATATTGAAAAAAAATAAAAAAATAAAAAATAAAAAAATAAAATGAAGTCAGGAAGCCCTGAAGGGGGTGCTCTCACACATGTACCACTCCGCAGCCTGCATAAACAGCAGAAAGAAGAATTATCTTGACAAGAGAGGCATTTTTCACATAAGAATTTCATCTCCTGCTTTTAAGAAAAACAAGGAAGATCCCTCCCTGCCCCAGCAACAGCACACTAACCTCCTACCTGCAGCCAATGAGAAACACTACAACCTTAAACTCTTGTTCTTCTCCAATGAACTGCTGTTTAAACAGCGGCCTTCAATTTCCTCCTAAAACCTAATAAAAGCTGACCTTCCCTTTGCCTGTGGTTCATCATAGCTTGCATGTTCTGAACTGCAACTCCACTGCTGTTCCTGAATAAACTCATTTTGCTAGGAAGTAACTGGCTATTTTATTTTTTAAGATTGACACAACCAAAGTTTGGGCATTTTATTATTATTATTATTATTATTATTATTATATTATTCCCTCCCAGACTAATAAAAAGAAACATCCTTTTGCTTTGATGATTCATGGTGGTTCCGATCAGAGTGGGTATCTACCCAGGGGATAAGCTTTTGTGTGAAAAGATACACAACCTCCCTAAGCTTTAGTCATCTAAAACATGGGAATGGTTTTCACTTTTTTGGGTGCAGATTAAATGAGATGATTTAAGCAAAGCACTTGCACAGCTCCTGGCATATAGTAAGCCCTCAGTAAATGAACCTGTGATCTAAGCATGTTGACTACCAAGATAAGAAATCTGAGAGAGTACAACACTGCATGTTTCAGAATAGAACAATGTGGGCTTTTCCTCTTTTCCTTAAAACCTTGCTGCTTAATGCTTCATGACAGCGATTTAAAAATTAATAAAAGCTATGGGAAAATAAAAAAAAAAAAGCCAGAAAGTAAAGGCAGGTGATGGCAATATGGAGGAAGGTATAGCACTTTCCACAAGGGCTCCCCCCTCCCTAGGCTGCCCTGTCTCTATGGAATAAGGGCTGCACTACCCCAAGGCCAAACTTGGCTTGAGTCTCTGATTCCTTTGGAGCATTTTCTCTTTCATTCCTCCCAGTCACCTTTTTTCCTTATTTTTGGATGTGAAGAGTCTAGGTAACCAGGCTCCTCAATGCCCTGAGTGCTTAGCATTATCAGCTGCAGTCCTACAAGACCCTTCTCTTTCATAATACCCACTCCCATAACGTGCTCAATATATGTCTTTACATGTGTGGATATCCTTAGATACAGTGCTGTTTCGGGGGTGCGATCATTAATTTCATTGATCCATCTTTCAGGCTCCACATTGTTTTTGGAAACCCAGCCACATAACACTGCACCCAGTCCTATGCCTCCCATGGCTGCATGATTTTCCTTAGATCATATCCACATTTCACTCTCCAATCCCACTGGTGATGGGAACATTAGTCAATCCTCTCTCCCTGGCATTGCAAACGAACTTCCTCGCACACACCCTGGGGTCAAGATCTAAAAAACAGATTCTGGGACTCCCTCCAGATGTATAAACCAAAGCCTCTGAGCTGATGGACACATGTGGGAACTCACTGGTGAGTGAACTCAATGATGAAAACCCTACCCTGCTCCCAGCAGTCGGTTGATAGGATTCTATAGAATTCAAGACTCAAAAAACCTGCAAGGCTCTGACCCAGCCCAGACACTTGCTGTCCTCTGGCCCACAAGAAGAGAAAATGGGCTTAACTCCCTGCCACCTAAGAGGCTTTTAAAGAGGCTCTCCTGATGGTGAAAGTTGTGGCCTACTGGAATGAGGTAGTCAATCCCATCTGGCTCTGGCATTTTGTGTCCTGTGACTCTCACAAAACACCAAAGGACAAGATGGCCTCTCAGGAGCCCCTTGAACACTAACATCCCTGATTTTCTGCCTTAAAAGAATCCTTGCTGGGCTTGTGCATGCTAATTGAAGGTTGCCTTCTAATTTTATGTCACATGAAGTCTAAAGGAAAAGTAAACTGCTAGTACAAACTCAGTAGATTGTTCAAACTGTCTCAGAGACTTTCAGTTTCTTTATGACTCTTAAATTCCCTAGAACCTATCAACTTGAATATAAAACTTCCCTTTTTCCTAGTTTCCTACCTTTGGTGGTCAGCCGAGAACAACACCTCCTAATTCATCAGATGGAGCGTGTTCAGGCCACTGTGATTTCCCTCCCAGCCCTACCCCCACTGGGATGCTCAGACTTCACTGTCACCACTGTCAAGACAGTCTTTTACTTAGTGAATCACAGAGATCTCTTTAAAAATAAGCAGTCATAGATGGGGTGCCTGGGTGGTTCAGTCAGTTAAGTGGCTCAGGTCTTGATCTCATGGTTCGTGAGTTCAAGCCCCATGCCAGGCTCTCTGCTGGGCTCTCTGCTGTCAGTGCCTACTTTGGATCCTCTGTCTCTCTCTCTCTCTCTCTGCCCCTCCCCTGCCTCTTCCACCATCCCACATTTGTGCATGCTTTCCCTCTCTCCCTCTCAAAAATAAAATAAACACTAAAAAAAAATACAAATAAGTAGTCATAGTGGGTCCTTCTTAACTCTAACCTTCAACTCTTACAGAAATGGGCTCACCAGTCTTTAATAATAATAATAAATAATAATCTGGACTATCTCCCCAGAAAATTCTGTACTGCTGGTTACCCTTGCTCTCATTTTGCTTACATTTGTGTTGAGAGCCTGAGTGGTAAGACTGCTAGGATGAACTCTCACACACTCTCCCAATAATATTCAAGTGTTTCTTCACAGTGCCATAACTTGGATTGATGTTCCAAGCCTAGGCACCAATCTACCAGAGTCCTAAATAACTGATGTGAGAGCCATAATAATGATAAGTCATTTTTCATATATATCATGGCCAATCACTATGATAAGTACTTTACATGCATTTATCTCATTTAATTTTCACAACTTTACCTAATGGGGAAGGTATAGGACTCCCCAGAAGCAGACCCTGAGATGAAGATTCACATTCTAGTGATTTATTTAGGAAGTACCCTTAGGTGAGACCATTAAGAGGAAGGAAGGAAGGAGGAGGGGACAGTTTCAGGGAGTCCCACTCTCAGCTAGATCTCAAGGCATACCCTGGAGTATGAACTACACCTCAGAGTTGGATTTCTTATTCCTACAATGGTGATCAAAGGCTAAGTGCTCTGGGCAGGGAAGGGGGAGGGGATAATTGTAAATCCCTGACAATTTAAGGTTCTCTGGCATCAGAGAATTGAGGGAAGTGGCTCCAGAAGCCTGAAGGAAACCTTCCCATGAGAGTCTCAAGTATGGGCTGTTAAAGGTAAGTAGAAGTCGTGGAGGGGACATTCAGAAGAGTAAGAAGGACCAGAGGGCATCTCGGAGAACAGTCTAATCTGCCTACTAACTTCTATTTTGAACTTCTGAAAAAACACCTGTTCAATTTGATGGGCACATTGATGGAAGTGTCATGTGCCAGTGAGTAAATATGGGTGAAAAATTTTGCATCCTCTTTTGTCAAAAAGCTACTGAAATCATTCTGAACAACATCAAAAGATAAATTCACCTTGATTAACTTGCCAAAATTACAGAATCTCAAACATAATCATCCTCCCACAAATGTACACAAGGCCTTACTCGAAAGGGCATCATTGAATTTTCCCTAGATTATGCAAAAACAAATTTAATAATTATTTACTTGAACCTAAACAAATTTTATAGACTTACGGCAATTTCTGGAAAAGGCCCGAGATGGCAATTCTGATTCTCCCTTGATATCCCCACCATCTTCCGTGCCCACCCCCCCACCCCCACCACACACACACACACAGAATCGGTCCAGGAGAGATGATCAAAGGCTAAATAAAGATTTAAAGTAGACTTTTACAATTTTATGCCAATATGAACTGTTTGATTTTCATGGCGTTCACTGCCTGATTTTTATTGAGCCTACCATAGGACCTAAAGTAAAGTCATTGCCTGGAGCCTAAGCAGTGGGATCTATACCTGACTCCTAAACAACAGAGCATTCCTCCAGCTACCCAAATACTAAGCAACCTTTCCAACTGCAGCATAGGGCAGAGTCTCCCATTGGATCATTTTTCTGGTTTTATCCCAACAGTTCATTGGGGAAGAAAATGGTTTTATTGATCCTTATATCTATTTGCAACTCACTGAGATGAGAGGTACAGGGAGGGGTAAATATCTGAGCTCATCCCAGCGGAATATCTTTTTGTATTCTTTTCATAGGTTGGGTTATTTTTGCTGGATGGATGTATTGGTAGTGGGTGGATGATGTCTCTGTGTGATGGTAATTTTTATTGGAACTAGTTCTTTCCAAAAATGGTATTTATCTTCAATTTCATTGAGAGTGTTCTTCTTGATTATGCATCTCCTGAAGCAGAAATGATTGCATTCATAACCAATTAGGATATATCTCTCCTGTCTTAAAAACGCTTGGCCTGAGTGAGGCCCTCAGCTGACAGCCAGGAAAACATGCTTCTATTGAGAAAAACTTGACCCAAAGTCCACCCAGGAAATCAGGGCCTTCCAGGTTGAGGACTGTTCCAAATCTCATTTGCCCTAAATCAAATGAGCAAATTCCCGGGAAAATCTGTCAATGGGGTCCCTTTGATCTTCAAGTCTGAAGGAATGCATTACAGTTGTCACTTTTCCACCCCACCTTCTCCCTCACCCCAAGCCTGACCTCTGCTTCTAGGACTGGCCCTGTGGAAATTCCATTTGCGCCACATCATACCAAAAGCAAGCAGACGATGCAAATGAAGGTCGGTGCTTTGTGGTGGGTTAGGTGGAAAAAAGTCCGCTTTTCAAATCCTACAAAGCTTCATATTGAATACCTGGTAACCCCAAATCTCTGGCATCAGACCTGACTTTTTGATCCACTGTATTTGCCAGGAAGTAGCTTCCTTTCATTCAGTCTTCAAAATTTCTTGTACTCATGTGGCGCAAAGTATTCACCTCTTATCTTGGGAAGCCTCATGATCACATGCTGATTAAGCTCTCCTTCTACCTTGGTAAAGGGTTGATCCGATGATTATTACAATCATCTAGAACTTTTTTAACTTCTAGGTGCTAAAAACAGTATGTGACTGAATCTATGGCTCCAGATGGTATCTAGTATCTGGTTGGACACACCCAAATAACAATAAGATAATAAATGAACATGTCAAAATTAGATCAGGTATAGAAAACAGGTTTAATTTCATCTGCTAACTCAGATCAGTAATGCATGATTGTATTGAGTTATTCTGAGGTATGATGCAGGCTCCAGGGCAAAGAGTGTTGGGACTGTTTAAAAGTGTCTGACGTCAGCTGAATGGATAAAGAAGTGGTATATGTATATATATATATATATAGAGAGAGAGAGAGAGAGAGAGAGCGCGCGCATTACTTGGCAATCAAAAAGAATGAGAGCTTGCCATTTGCAACAACTTGGATGGAACTAGAGGGTATTATGCTAAGCGAAATTAGTCAGTCAGAGAAAGACAAGTATCATATGACTTCACTCATATGTGGAATTTAAGATACAAAGCAAATGAACAGAAGGGAAGGGAAATAAAAATAATATTAAAACAGGCAGGGGACAAAACATAAGAGACTATTAAATACAGAGAACAAACAGAGTTGCTGGAGGGGTTGTTGGTGGGGGGATAGGCTAAATGAGTAAGGGGCACTAAGGAAGACACTTGTTAGGATGAGCACTGGGTGTTATACATAGGGGATGAATCACTGGAATCTACTCCTGAAATCATTATTGCACTATATACTAACTTGGATGTAAATTTTAAAAACAAATAAATAGGTGCTCAATAAAAAAAGAAAAAGAAAATTTTAAAAAGCATCTGATATGACTCTGGGAGAATGAACTAGTGGTAATTGTCAAGTTTTACTTATTCTACAAACATTTATTGTACAAATACCTTTATAATATGTGTAGGCACTTCTCTAAGTGTCAATGTCCCTATCACTATAGAGTTCACATGACACTGTGAGAAGCCTGTAGTGACTTACCAGGTAAGTGCTATGAAGGAAAAAAAGAAGACTATAGAAAATATTCAAGAATAACATTTTAAGGCAAAATGGGTGAAGGTGGTCAACAGATACAAACTTTGAGATATAAAATAAGTCAGTCCTGGGGATGCAGTGTATAGCATGGTGACTATAATTAATAATACTGTATTGTACACAATGGAATATTATGAAGCCATCAAAAAGAATGAAAACTTGCCATTTGCAATTATGTGGATGGAACTAAAGGGTATTATGCTAAGCAAAATAAGTCAGAGAAAGACAAATACTGTATGTGGAATTTAAGAAACAAACAAAAATGAGCAAAGGAGAAAAAGGAGAGAAAGAGAAAGAGAGAGACAAACTATAGAGAACAAACTGATGGTCACCAGAGGGGAGGTAAATGGGGGTTTGGGTGAAATAGGTGATGGGGATTAAGGAGTGCACTTGCTGTGATGAGTAGGGGGGATGTATGAAAATGTTGAATCACTATATTGCACACCTGAAACTAATATACACTGAGGAGCACCTGGGTGACACAGTCAGTTAAGCATCTGACTCCTGATTTCAGCACAGGTCATGATCTCAGTCGTGAGATCAAGCCCTGTGTCAGGCTCTATGCTGAGTGTGGAGACTGCTTGGGATCCTCTCTCTCCCTCCCTCTGCCTCCCCCTCTGTAAGCTAACTATACTGGAATTCTAAATTAAAGTTAATTAAATTTAAAAAGAAAAAATAATAGTAATACTGTATTGCATATTTTTAAATTGCTAAGACAGTAGATCTTTTTTTTAATTTTTTTAATGTTTATTTATTTTTGAGAAAGAGAGAAAGAGCATGAGTGGGGGAGGGGCAGAGTGAGGGAGACACAGAATCCAAAGTAGGCTCCAGGCTCTGAGATGTCAGCACAGAGCCTGATGTGGGGCCCAAACCCACGAACCATGAGATTGTGACCTGAGCTGAAGTTGGACACTTAACCAACTGAGCCAGCCAGGCTCCCCAAGACAGTCAATCTTAAAAGTTCTCAACACAAGAAAAAAATTTGTAACTGCATGGTGATGGATGTTAACTAGATTTATCGAGATGATCATTTAGCAAGACATACAAATATTGAATCATTATGTTATACACCTGAAACTAATATAATGTTATATGTCAATTATATCTCAATTTTTTAAAAATACCATTTTAGACAAAGGTGGTCAAGGAAGTGCTCTCCAAGGAGTTATTAAGTAGAGATTTGAACTAAGTGACTCAGAAGTTCAGAGAGAATATGGCTTCACAATGTTTAGGGATTTCACTAAGACCTGGAAGCCAGGGGTAACCAAATGGCTAGGGGCTGGGATCATCTGGACATAGCTACACTCACATATTTGGTGGTTAATGCTGGCACTTGACTAAGACCTCAGCAGGGCTGTTGATTAGAACACCTATGTAGGGTTTCTCCATGGGGTCCCTCTACCTAGACTTATTTGGGTACCTGGGTTCCAAGACTGAGTGTCCCCACAGAAGAAGGTAGAAGTATAGGGTATATTTTTTATTTAGTTTCAGGAGTCATATCCTCTAACCATACTCTATTGTTTGAGGCAGCCAAATGTTCAAGTTCAAAGAGAGAAAGCATAGACTCCACCACTCAATGGGAGGAGCATCATGGTCAACTTAAAAGAACAACACATGGAATGGGAGATACTGTTGCTCCCATCTGCTGCAATATCTTACAGTGAAAGAGTTGGCTGGTTTTTCGCAGCTGGTGTTTGACTGGAGGAGGGAGAAAAGGGAGATGGAGAGGCAATGAAGCATACTCGACACCCAAAGGGAGCAAAGGGAGGGTCAGGGCTCAGAGCAAGCAGGAAATGCTCTGTCCCCAGTTACTTTATTATTTGACATCTTCCACATGCAAAACTACTGCCAGAGCTGCTCCCTGACCTTTCCAGCCTGACTCCGACATTAACCCATGTAACCAACAGGAACTGCATACACCTCACCCAAGCTCATCAAGATGCTTACCTCTCCAGCTGGGACAGCCACCATATTTTAGCAGCTTCAACTGTCTAAAGATTATTGACCCCCCTGAAGCCCAACTACTTTCCACTTGGATCTCTCAGGTAAGAAACAACCTCTTTAAAGTCATGTTCTCTCATTATCCTCACACAAACTCTCCAGAGAGGGTCTGAACTGCTTGAGCTAATGGCCTTTGGTGCAGTAAAATTTCAAAGAGCAAGTATTTCTTCATAAACAATGATAGCAGCAACAATATTCATTTTCAGTGGAGAAACCAGAGAGCCTAAAAGTCAACATGAAATACCAGTGGGGTGGCACCAGGGTATCTGGAGTTTTTAAAGCACACTGGGTGATTGTCATGCTCATGGAGGTTGAGAACTACTGTGCCATCCAATCTGTCCTGTTCCCCTTCCTGACCACTTCTTCCCTTTTCCTGTTGTGTTCCAGCCTCACTGGTCTTCTTGATGTGCCCTTAATAGGCCACATGTGTTCTTTATTTTTTTTTATGTTTGTTTATTTATTGATTGATTGATTGATTTTGAGAGAGAGAGCATGAGTGGGAGAGAGAGAGAGAGAGAGAGAGAGAGAGAATCCCAACCAGGATTCACACTCAGCACCAAGCCCGATGTGGGGCTCGATCTCACAAGATAGGAAGATCATGACCTGAGTTGGAAACCAAGACTCAGACGCTTAACTGACTGAGCCACCCAGGTGCCCCACGTGTGTTCTTGTCCTATGGTCTCTGCACATACTTTTGCCTTAGCCATCAGATGTCCTTCCCCAGTTACCTGCTTGACTAACTCCTCAATTCCAGGACCTGCACCAGATCACAAAATCTTCAAGAAGCAGTACTAGGTTTCCATGGATGTCCCACCACAAATAGGCTTCTTTGAGTTTCTATCCATGTGTATAACCATCTTCAGGGAACTAAAAGCAGTCACCTCAAGTTAGAGATGGAAAAGAATTCAGCCTTGAAGTTCTGTGATTATACACACCACGTCTCACTTGTCTGCTTTATTATCAGAGCAAAGCAGCAGTGACTCAGCTTCTTACTTGTCTCCTTCTCTGAAAATGGCCCCTCGATGGTTTATAGGTAAGCTCATTGTTGTACCTTCAATCAAACCCTGGTCACAACCCAAACCACCTCTAGCTGCTCCTCTCTCTGATTCTAAGGCAGCTATGTGCATGTCAGGAGTAGAATGGGAGGCAGCAGCCAGCAGAGATATCAGCTATGAAGCCCAGTGCAGAGATGAGGACCAGAGGAGGGGAGTGCCAGAGAGGAAAAAGGTCTCCCTTCCCCCAGAGTAACCTTTCCAAAAATAGGCATCCTGTTTTTTTTAATCAAAATCACCAACTCATATGTATTCTTCGGCATCTGGCACCACAAAGTTCCAGATGTTCTGCAGTTGCTCTCACAAACTTCAACAGGAATGGATATTCAGATCATTCAAGGGGAATGGGAACAAGGCAGACTGCATCAGAGCCAGGTGTCAGAAAGGATATTCATCCAACAGGTTTCCTGGAACCATCCAATTGCTGACTTGCAAGCACCTTAGGCCCAAGCTCTTCACAGTGGTATAACTTTCTCATCACCATGGGCACAACCATTTTGGAAGGGAACCCTCAAGTACTGTCCATGTTTGAGCAGCATTTTCTCACCCCTGTCATGATGGTGAAGTCTTGGGGCAACATTTCTTGAGCTTCTCTCCGCCTCCTGTTGTCTCCTGCCCTACAGCAGTGGTGGACATGGTCGGCGGGAGTGTGACACTCACTGAACAGGGTTGTTCAGTCTGGCTCTTCCTTGCCTCGAGGAAGTGCAGGAAGGGCCAGGAGTCTCTTCTATTCCCTGCAACAAGAGACCCTCTGGATCAGGACTTTGGAAGGCAGCCTGGAGGCCACCATTTTCTCAGGGGCCTTCCTTTCTCAGCCAGCAATGGATTGAGCAGCCTGCAGCCCACCCTGAAACCAGCTGGGTAAGTGTGCCCTAGCCCACCGTGCCATGCAGTGCTCCCCACCAACAGGGGCTAAGGCGGGATCTGAGAAGCAGCAGGAGGCCCTCACTTGGCCCAAGGCCTCCAGACAAGGTCTCCCAATCCAGCTTCACTGGGAAACCCTGAAATTCAGGATTATTGGGCAGCTGACCCCACTACTGTAGCTGAGACCTTGTTCACCTTCTGGCTGCTTATACCTTTTTTCTACTCGTTAGAACCTGGAAGCAGGAAGAGGTGACTAAATGGCTTCCTCAAGCACACACCTACTACCTTTTGTTCTTTCCACTCACTGAGAGCATGGCATCGCCCTGCAATTAACCCCGTTTCCAGGTGGGGAGGCTGTGGCTTGGAGAGGATAAGTCATTTACCCGAGGTAGGACTCCAGTCCATCTGATTCCTAAATCTATCCTGAAATGCTCTGCTGTACAACTTCCTGCTTGTTTCACAAATAAGAATACAGACCCAGAAAGGCTACATAGCTTAGCGAGTTTCCAACCTGGGTGCCTGAGCAGGGATTCTAACTCATTTCAGTATTCATTCACTGAATCAGTCATGCCCTCCATGTATTTGTCTATTTACTAGATTTAGACAAATTTATCCTAAAGTTCTTAGAGATAGATAACAATGGCCATGTGCTATAGATCGAGTGCTTGTGTCCCCCCCACCTCCAAATTCGTAAGTTGAAACCTATCCCTGTTGGGATAAGAGGTGAAGCCTTTGGTGTGATTAGGTCATGAGGGTGGAGCCCCATGAATGGGATCATTGCCCTTATAGAAGAGACCCCAGAGAGTCCCCTCGCTCCTCCCTGTATAAGGACAACCTTTGATGAGCCATGAAGGGGTTCCACCAGACACAGAATCTGCTAGTACCTTGAACTCAGACTTCCAGCCTGCAGAACCTGAGAAATAAATTTCTGCTTATAAGCCAGCTGTCTGTGGTACTTTTGTCATAGCAGCCCAAATAGGCTATCACAAAAGAGAACTCTAAAAACAGAAGAAAGCAATAGCACATGAATAGCATTACTGGATATTAAAATATCTAATATTATAATTCACACAGTTAATGCCAAGCCCAAGAACAGACAGAAAAGTGGCATAAAATAGAAAGTATAGAAACAAGCACAACAGAGTATGTTTGCTCTGTGATTCAAGTTGTCCTCACACGGGTGGGAAAGGGATGGAATTTTTAATAAATGGTGTGGAGACAAATGGATAGCCATTTGAAAAGAAAAAATAAAACATATCTGTACTTCCACATCATTTTTCACCTTACAAATCTCAATGTAAAACAAAACAAATATAACCAAAGAATCAATACAAAACTGTGGGTGAGTCTCTTAACAGGGGAACAACATTTATTACTGATTACTTTCAGGAGACAAAAGAAAACAACTGATAGTTTCAATTATTTAAAATAAGAGTTGGGGGTGCCTGGGTGGCTTAGACGGTGAACGTCTGACTTTTGATTTTGGCTCAGGTCATGATCCCAGGGTTGTAGGACTGAGCCCCAAGTCGGGCTCCGTGCTGAGGATAGAGCCTGTTTGATATTCTCCCTCCCTCCCTCCTCTCCACTCTCTCTTTCTCTCCCTCCACCTCCCCTGCTCACTCTGTCCCCCTCTCTCTCTCAAATAAAAAAAAATGAAATGAAATGAACAAATAAAATGAGAAATGCATTCATGAGGCTCCTGAGGGCCAGAGAATGTGACACACCCCAATGTACAGAGTTGATGTAAGCGACCAAGTCTCAGGCCAGTTTCTTGGGCCTTTCTCATATATTTGAGCATGCTCCCCACTGCGATCTCTGGCACTGACAACCCTGCTGTTCTCATCTTGAGTTTGTATCTGCAGACTGTCCCTCACACCCACCAAGCCCTGATCACTGGGTGCCCAGAGCTGTGGTGTTAGGTTCCAGGGTCCTTGGCATCAAATATGCATCTCCTTTCCACCTCACTCATTGGCTAACGTTTAACCTGTGATGGGATTCTGAAGTCGTCCAAAGTTCACCAGTGCTGTAATCTGCACGGACAGGTAACAGATGAGCCCCACGTTGGGCAGACATGGGCTACATCTTTGTTCTCTGGAGAGGCAGAGTCTCTCTCTGCAGTATCTCACCAGGCACCTCTGTTAAAAAGACACCTCATTAGGAGAGATAACAATGACACAGGAAACCTATTCCGTGCCCTCAAGTGTGTTGGCAGCAAATTGGGAAACAAGGAAGATGGAAGGGACCTGAATGGTAAACCAACCACTAGTCTTACAAGAAGCATCAGTGTGATCCCAGTAGGAGATCCTAGGTAATCAATGCCAGCCTCTCTGGCCAGCACATGCTGGAGCCCAGAGAGGGGAGAATAAGAAGCAGAGTGAGCGAGGCTCTGTATCACCAAGGCATATGGCTAGTGGGAGAGTCTCACCCGGGTGCCATTCAGTTTATCCCCATCCCCTGACCAAAGACATCTTCCATACGCAGTCCTTCCTGTATCCAGTAGTACACAACACGGCTGCTTTAGCCTTCGCAGGCCCTGTGGTCTGGGTTGTCACTTTGGGTGAAGACTCCGAACCATTGCAGATTCCCCCTCATCCTGGTCCAGGAAAGCGTGCCCTCAGGTGCTGTGATACCGGGAAATCCGGCATATGGTGGTTTGACATCCTGATTCTTGAATGACGAGTTAAAACTAGAGGTGAACAATGAGATACCACCTCACACCTGTCAGAATGACTAAAATGAACAACTCAGGCAACAACAGATGTTGGCAAGGAGGCAGAGAAAGGGGAACACTTTTGCATTGCTGGTGGGAATGCAAGCTGGTGCAGCCACTCTGGAAAACAGTATAGAGTTTCCTCAAAAAATTAAAAATAGAACTACCCTATGACCCAGCAATTGCACTACTAGGCATTTATCCAAAGGATACAAAAATGCTGATTTGAAGGGGCACATGCACCCCAATGTTTATAGCAGTGCTATCGACAATAGCCAAAGTATGGAAAGAGCCTAAATGTCCAGCAATTGATGAATGGATAGATATAGATAGATATAGATATAGATATAGATGATTTAGATATAGATGATATAGATATAGATATAGATAGATATATACACACACACAATGGCAGTCAAAAAGGATGAAATCTTGCCATTTGCAACAACATGGATGGAACTAGAGAGTATTGTGCTAAGCAAAATAAGTCAGTCAGAGAAAGACAAATATATGATTTCACTCACATATAGAATTTAAGAAAAAAACAGATGAACATGGGGTAAGGGAAGGAAAAAGAAGATAAAAAGAGGGAAGCATACCATCAGAGACTCTTAAATAGAGAACAAACTGAGGTTGCTGGAGGGGTGTTGGGTAGGGGATGGGCTAATGGGTGCATTAAGGAGGGCACTTGTTGGGATAAGCACTGGGTGTTACATGTAAGTGATGAATCACTAAATTCTACTCCTGAAACCATTATTACACTATATGCTAACTAACTTGGATTTAAGTAAATTAAAATTTTTTTTAATATTTATTTATTTTTGAGAGAGAGAGAGATAGAGTGAGAGCAGGGGAGGGACAGAGAGAGAGGGAGACACAGAATCCAATGCAGGCTCCAGGCTCTGAGCTGTCAGCACAAAGCCTGACGCAGGGCTCGAACCCACAAACCTTGAGATTATGACCTGAGCCAACCGAAGTCAGATGTTCAACCAACTGAGCCACTCAGGTGCCCTTAAATAAAATTTTTTAAAGACTGGAGGTGAAGTTCCAAACCTTCAATCAAGCTCTTTGGGATCACAAGGCCAAAATACAGACAGCCTACAGATCCCAGCCGTGAGGGTTTTGTTTCAAGGGTCCTTACGAATATAGTGCAGGAGGCGAGGTTGAGGACGAGGTAAATAAGGGGAGCACATAATCCCCTTGCTTGACCTAAGAACTTTGGACCAGTCCCCTGTGGAAAAGAGTGCTTCGAACAGACACCAAGCAGCTGCTTTCATCATACATTCTGACCACAAGCAGCAGGGGCTCTGAATGACAAACAGAAACTTTGCCCATGGCATGCTGGAGCTGACCCACACCAGTTTAAGAGAACCAGTTGTTAAAACTTTAGGAATTTTGCAAGCCATTTGACAAGTTGGTGGCTTGCAATGAGTATGGGAGTATGTGTACCACGGAAATTAGAAAACACTACAAAGCAGAGATTTCTTTCTTTTTTTTTTTTTCCTTCTCTATGCTTCCTAACAGATTTTTATGGGACCTCTTAAATAATTCTGAAGACAGGGAGCTCCCTGCTCTCTATGTTGGCCCATCCCACTCTTGGGCAGCTCTAGTTGCTGGAAGCTCTTTCTCACACGAAGCAGAAGTTTGTTTCTCTATCATTTCCCCTTGCAGCCTGTTTGCTCACGGGGACCTCCCGGTGCTGATCCCAGTGGACACCACATAGGCTGCTCCCAAGTTCCCATGGAGAGAACACTACGCACTGCCAGAACACGAGACGTTCATCGCCGTTGGGCCGTCTCCCCTTGCCCATGACCCCATCCCGGAGGGTCTTTGCCCAAGTTTGCTTGTGCTCTTGAATGTTCCACTTGCAAAGTCTGTGATGACAAAACCACATTTCATCAAACTGTGTTTCTCTCTCCCCTGCCACTTAGAGTGATCTACATTATTCTTAAACTCTTCCAATAGTCTTAATGCCAAAAGCTGCCAGAGGGGGCAGAATCGATTTTGTGGAGTGCTTTGCACAAATAAGATACACTAATTTTTTCTCTGAGAGGATCCTACCCGGGGCTAGGTGTCAAGTGGGGCTAGGCAGTGCAGGGCATCGGGTTTCAAAGCCACGTTGTCTTGAAAACCATGGAGCTTTGAGATGGGGCCAAGGGCAGGGGGAGAGGAGTGCAGAGCAAACTGAGGCCTCCTCCCCAGGGGGCTCTCAATGACCTTGCCTGCATTGGGTAATGAGACTCCAAAGGCTTACTGCCAAATTCTACTCTGGCCAGCTTTCAGCTGTAGAAATATTCAAACAATATTTGTATAAATGGATGCCATTGAGGATTAAGCCTCCAAATAGGCATGCATCTCTGGGCTCAACTTCCTCTTCAGAAAAAGAGGTGGGGCGGGGGTGGGGGTGGGGGGTGGGGAAGACAGGCTTCACAACCAGAGCTGAATCCCTGAGCTCCAACACCAGCCTTGCCCCTACAGAAGTGACCCCACGTCTCTCAACCTCTATTCCCTCATTTATAAAATGGGTGAGTGTGCACATTAAATGGTAAAAACCATGAGAGTACCTACAGTGGGACTCGGCACATAGCAATGCCCACCGATAATGGTAGCACCCTCTGATTATCAAGAACTTCTTATCAACCTCTTCTGAGCATTAACTGGGGCTTTCCTTATTCACTCAGCTGACTAAATTGCTGCTGAATCTCCAGCCCTTGGGGTAGGCAGAAAATAAGAGGCCTCTCCCCAAAATATCCATGCCCAACTCCCCAGAATCTGTACGTGTTACCTTGCATGGCAAGGCGATTTTGCAGATGTGATGAAGTTAGGGATTGTGAACTGAGGAGGCTAGCCCAGATTATCCAGCTGGGCCCACTGTGAGCCCAGGGTCCTTACAGGTGAAAGCAGGGAAGTGACAGTCAAAGGAGATGTTAAGACCAGAGTACAGGTCGAAGTCATGCAAGGCAGACTGGTGGATGACAGGCTGCTGGCTTTGATGCTTGAAGAAGGTCATGAGACAAAAAACACAGGTAATCCTCTAGAACATGAAAAAGGCACAGTAATGCCTTCTTTTCTAGAGCCTCTAGGCTCTAACCCACACCTTGATTTTAGCTGGGTGAAACCCAGGTCAGATTTCTGACCTCCAGGAGTGTAACATAGTAAATTTGTTTCAGTTGCTCTAAGCCACTTAACGGTGTTACAGTAGAACTAGGAAACTAATACAGTCCTTAATCCCTCTTCGCTCTGAGAGACCCACCAATCTCCTCCTCCAGTTTTGGGGATCTTCACGATCTCCCAGCTTGGTTCTGGCCCTACTGAACAGCAGAGCCACCCAACACTGTCAGGATGGACAAAAGATGTTAAGTCTGACTTGAGACAGAATGACAACAGGTAACATCGAGTGTGTTTAAGTACCTTACATGTAAATTAAGTCATTTAATCCTTACCACATCTCTATAAGGTAGGTACTTCAAATACCCCTTTTACAGATGGGAAACTGAGGCACAGAGATGGTAAGTAATTTATTCAAGGTCCATACTACCAGCAAGTGTCAGGATGCAGATTTCAACCCAGGAAGCCTTATTTCAGAGTCCACACTCTGAACCACTGTCCTACACAGCGCAAAGTTGCACACCCACCTCAGGGCCCTCTCAAGGTCTCCCCTGCAGAGACTCACCCCAAAGGCAAGACTTGAAATTTACAACAGCAGTTTTCTGGAGGCTGAAGAGTGGTTGGAAAGAGGGTGGAAGCCAACCTACCAATCCCATTTCTGAAATGCAATCACTGTCAAAGCCCAGAAAACTTTCCAAGATACTTGGAAAGGATTATTGGAGATAGAGTGCTCCCTCACATCCAAATCTCCCCCCTCCCACACCAGGCTCTGCTTTTTGCCGGGCCCCAGAAAGAGGCTCCAGTCATCTCCAGTGGCCGGGCTGGTGTGGGTGCTCCATATAACAGGGTACCTGCCACCCTCCTGGTTGCTGCAGGGGGGCCCTGACATAGGCATCAGGCAAGAAGAGTGCAGCAGTGTGGCTGATGGGTTATTAGAAGAGTTAACATTTGAAAGGTGTTCAGAACATTGCCTGGCCAATTTATTGATTCTCCTTCCCCAGAAAGAAGGGTGCTGGAGGAAGAGTTATATAAAGCAGTGCTTCTCAAACTTTAATATGCATATACATCACCTGGAGATCTTGTTAAAATGCAGACTCTAACTTAGAAGGTCTGAGATGGAGTCAAAGATTATGCATTTTTAACAAGGGGATGCAGATACTTCTGGTCTGTGCACCAGACACTCAAGTAGATGGAATGTAGGGCACAGAAAACAGAGCAGGAATCCCATCTCATGATGGAAAGGGGCCTTGAAGGCCCAGTGTGTACCCTAACCACAGTTAGAAGTCTGGACTCTTCAAACCCTTCTCCCTTTCTGGGCAAGCAAGTTCAAGCAGGAGTCATTGCTCGGCCTGGCCAGGATAGTGGCAATGGGCCATTTTCACTGTAAGCTGGCCATGTCTCAAGCAGGAATGAGACACTTAGCCAGGCAGCCAAGAAAGGAGTTGACCAGTAGGAGCTTAAACCCTTCAAAGCCTCCGCATCCCCTAACAGAATAAACACCAAGCTCCTTGGGATTCACACCCATGTGGACACAACTCAAGGTCCTGATCTCCTTTCCACCACACCACATGGCTTCCCAAAGACTGCTGGCTTAGGCGGCCTCCACTTGGTCAAACACCTATTGCTAGGAAGTCCCAGATGGCCTTCCGTGCTCATGCTCAGGCAAGAGCCTCTAGGCCCCCAAAGCCCCTCCATTAGTCCCCTCCATCATCGAAGCCCTCACTTCTCAGAGTGCGGTCTGTGGCCCAGCAGCATTGGTATCACCTGGGAGCTCATTAGAAATGCAGACTCTCAGGACCCACCCAGACCATTGGGATCAGAAGCTGCATTTTAACAAAACCCCTGGCGATTCGCGTGCACGTTAAGGTCTGAGAAGCACTGGCCTAAGCTGCTTCTATTTCTGTGTTTGCCTCCCCTGCACACTCAGCCCCCATCTCAACTTCCCTCTCCCAAGCGGGTCAGCATGACCTACATACCGAGTGTAAATTTAGCCTCCTTTCTGGCTCTCCTTGGTTACCTCTCTTTCCAGAAGCTTCCAATCCAGTGCTCCTCTTCCTCTATCAAGGGTCAGTTCTGCAACCCCACCCATCCCTAAGTTAGCCCAGAACATGTCAATAGCCTTTATTTAGGAAATCTCTCCAGTACTTTTTTTTCTCTCTAAACAAGAAATCATTTGCCTGAAGACTTAAATTGTTCAGACAAGCTGCTGCGTGCAAGGCCGGGGTTCTGCTAAGTTTTCCACTCCAGCCTGAGATCGTCCATATACCAGGATGAGTCTGCCTTGGTGGGACAGAAAGGGAGGCCACCACGTGGGGACAGTTCTGTGTTGAGCTCTTGTCCTTGAATCATTTTGGGTTGTAACAGGGAGAACACAAAATTACAGTGGCTGCCATTCCTCACGAGGCACCAGCCAGGCTGACCCAGGTCGTCCCAGGGCAGGGGGTGTTATTCCAAGGAGTCCATTTGACAAATGAGCCCGCGGAGGAGGGTTCCTTTAAGGCCTCAAGGGCCTGAAGATACATTTCTGACTTCACCTGGAGAAATGGATGATCCTGATCCCTTCTCAGACCCCATGGGAACACCACTCACAACTCTTGACCAGGAATCCTTTGTGTGCATTTTGGTTATTAATGCAGTCTGTCAGTTTTGCCCAGAACATAAAACTACATGCAGACATTTGTAATATAAATACAGATACTTTTATTAAAGGAAATAAAAACCAGTTCACCAAACAAAGATATTACAGATCATACGTGGGTCTGTGTCTTTCCCATCTCAGTCTCATAAGTCTAATATAGACACTCCCTGATTTTGACTATTTCTTGTTAATTTCTGATACCTTTATCATGTGGTTTAATGAAAGTTACTTAAATCTTTCATTTATTTAGCAAACATTTATCGAGTATATACTAAATGCCAGGTGCTCGACCGGGTGGTAAGAACATAATGATGAGTCACTGAGGGCCCCACAGTCTTGCAAAGGGACAGACAGGTAACAAATCCACAGTGTAGTAAGGCCTGCAATAAAGAGGTGTGCAGAGTACGAAAAAAGAATCCTTTTTTTTTAAATTTCTTTATTTATTTTGAGAGAGAGAAAGTGCACGCAAGAGGGGGTTAGGGGCAGAGGAAGAGAGAATCCCAAGCAGGAGCCACACTGCCAGTGCAGAGCCTGACATGGGGCTCAAACTTACTAACTGCGAGATCATGACCTGAGCTGAAACCAAGAGTTGGATGCTTAACTGACTGAGCCACACAGGCGCCCCTGAAAAAAAAATCCTCAGTCATGAATAGTGGGATTCCCCAGAGAGTCCTTATTGTAGTGATTATTTCAGGAAGTACTGAGTAACACATCCGCTCTAGGATAAAAATCATTGTCACTTGCATACATGTCTTATGCCACCTCTATGTTTATGGTGGCAATATATTTTCATGGCATCTTCCATAGCTGTCACATTGTCAATAACAATAAATATGTAGCTTCCCTCTTGAGAAGGCGCCAACAATCCTCTGTAGGTTCCCAACATTACCCAAGTTCGCTATTCTTAGCACATTTTTTCCTACAGGTTCAGGACCAGTGCCAGGATGACAAGGATAAGATCTATCATCCTGGAGAGCAAGATTCACAAGGACTAGGTGGGTGGCATGAGTGCCAGCCACACGGGCCAAGTTCAGAGTAGGACTCCAGATCCAGCATGGGATTGCCATGCACTTCAAGAGCCTGAGCCCAATGCTATTAAGTGGGCGAATGGGGTATAAGTAAGGGAGAAAAGTTCACCCAGGGCTCCAGGGTCCCACGGTCCCACTGCAGGTCTGCACACCCAATCAAGACACCAGCACTGCAGCCATGAGGAAGCAAGCCCCTGCCACCATACCTCCCACATGGATTACAGACACACAACCTTGTATATTTTGATATGGTTTCCTTGTTGCTACTTTGGGTTAAGTCTACACACTCCTGGATAGGGAGTAGAGAGATAATTTAACTTGTCCAGGAGCTAGGGCTGATATGTGAACTCAAGTGCGTCATTCCAGTTGTCAGACTCCCAGAAAGATGTAGCTCCTCAGACAGAAAACTGGAGGTTAGACATTGAACCTCAGATGGGTAGGAAAATAATCATCATGATACTACTAGCAAAAGTAATTGAGAGATTGCTACATGCCAAGCACTATCATAAGTACTGTACATATAGGAACTCATTTAAAGCTCACAAATTTATGAGGTAGCACTCACTACTCTTATAGATGAGGACATTGAGACCCAGAGAAGTTAAGCCCAAGGTCACCCAGCTAGTTGCAGAATCCACCACTCAGGCTCTGAACCAATGCACCACACCACCACCCTGGGAATTCTCAGCTTTTTCTACAACTTGGAGTCTAGAATCTAAACTTCTAGGAGTCCCAGCATGCATGAAAGAACCTCCAGATGGAGTGAGACAGATGGCTTCTGTCACTAGGAGGAGCTAAGCAGGAAGCAGAAAGTAAGCAAGCCATATCTCCTAAATTACTGGTTCCTGAACCACATACTGCTATGCCCAACTTCAGGCATTCTGAATCAGAACCTCCATAGGCGGGGCCTGGGAATTAGTACTTTCATTCTCTCCAGTGATTCTGTCGCACCCAGTCCAAACAGCAGCATCTGGGAACCATGTCCTAAGACTACATGCTATTCTGTGGATCGATTTCTCTTCATTTTCAGGCATGTCATAAAGTTTCAGAAAATTGGGGTATGATTTAGAGGCCAGGGAAGATAGAGGAAGCAATTATATGAATTCCCCCAAGGGGTAGATAAAACTCAAGGAACAAGATTTAAGGCTATCAGAACTAGTTGCCCAGAAATAGAGAGAGCCAGAGTAGTCTGAACTGACAGTTGAATGGGTAATGTGGCCCAACACAATGATCAGATGCCATTCTGCATGAATGTTATTATGTAGGAGCAGTGAGTTCAGTCTCAACTCACCATTTGTCTTACCACACACACCAAACATATATAATTCCAAGGTTTTGCATAGTCTTAAATGGAATCACATCAATGCCCAGTTTCTATCTAAGTATAATTGGAATTATATATTTAACAAAATGGTCCCTTGAAAAGATAGGTTGATTAAACCTAACATATGAAATATCCTATTATAAAATCATTGTATTTCATGGTGGCATTTGCCAAGCCATTTTTCCATCTCCCAGCATATTCTAACCACCTGTTATCAGTTGAATTGTGTCCTCCCAAAAGATGTTGACATCCTAAACCCCTCAATACCTATGAGGTGATCTTATTTGGAAGTAGGGTGTTTTCAGATGATCAAGTTAAGGTGAGGTCATTAGGGTGGGCTTAACCCAATATGACTGATGGCCTTATGAAAAGGGGAAATCTGGACACAGAGACACACATACAGAAAGAATGCTGTGTGAAAATGAAAGCAGAGACCAGAATGATACATCTACAAGCCAAAGAATGCCGAAGACCAGCAAACCACAAGAAGCTGGGAAAGAGGAATGATACAGATTCTTCCTCAGAGCCTTCAAAAGAAACCAAATCTGCTGACAGGTTAAGCCACTCCATCAGTGGTCCTTTGTTACTGTCGCCCTAACAAACCAATTTGGCATCATATGACCCCAAGTTAATTATCAACCAACTGTACAATTCATATAATGAGGAACCATTTAGCTAGGCTAATTCCAAAGCGCACCCAGTTTTGAGAAGCAGATTTTAGAATCAAGCATATTGTGCATCATATCCTTAATATGAAAGACACAGAAAGAAAGAGACGGATGGGAAATAGCAGTCTCAAATTCTTCACGAGTCATTGGTTGTCACCAGTTTGGAGATGAACATATGTGGAGAGAAGATTGCAGGTAAAAAGTATGCAACCTTGGGGAGGAAAAAGTATTTTCCCTTTACCCTTCTAGGTTTTTGGATGAGACCCCTCTATAAACACACACACACACACACACACACACACACACACACACACACAGATTAACAAAAGAAAAAAACAAACAAACAGAAGTTTAATAACACATAAACCTCCCAAATACATGGGAGATACCCAGGAAAACTGAGAAACTTTCCAAAATGGCCCAACCCACCATCTTAAACACCATGTCCAGCTAAAGGCAAAAGAAAAAAAAAAGAAAAAGATGCTTGGAAGGGGGACAGGAAGGGCCAGTTATAGGAGGTTACCAGGAAAGGCAAGGTAAACTAGGGTGTGGTTCTTATGTAAATTTATGTCTGTTGCCTTCTCCATTGATCAGAGTTTCTCGAGATTTGGTCATCCTCCTCTTCCAGGTACAGACAGGGAGATATCCTTACAAATGGAGATTTCCTTTATAAATATAAATTTCTTTTGTCTGCATTTCTTAAAATAATCAGCCTAAAAGAACCCATATGCCAAAAAGGCATATTTGCAGGTGGCAAATTCTTCTCTCCTTTACCCCAAATCCCAATATTGTTGTCTGATGAGCTATATTCATTACATGTGAAGTACCAGAATTTCTTTTTGTGACTTGAGTCCTAAAATCTCAGAGAAGGCGTAGCTGGGACACAGGGGTGCGAGAGCACCTGGCTGCAGGGGTCCCAAAAAGATGAGGTTTCACCACTCACTGCCAACAAAATGTAAAAGCAGAGAGATAGGCAGTGTGGAAACCAGAAAGGAATTTATTTCAGTGAGACAGAGCACAACTCTATCCCCTGACCTGAGATTGTGACCAAAATCTAGAGTCAGACTCTTAGCCAACTGAGCCATCCAGGCGCCCCCAAATGCCTATTTTCAAAGGGAATAAGGTCCTAGGTACCTCTCATGACCACACCATGAAAATGTAAATGACAAAATGGTTTGGTAAACAGATTTCTTTAGCAGAGGACCTCACAGAGCTGTTGATATGCTAATGTGCTTTCTAAAGCCCCCAGAGGAGACTGGAGTGTGGTTCCCCTTGACCAGAGCCTGGAAATCACACACACTGGAAATATGGGATCTTATGATTCAATTTGTCTAAGGCTTTTTTAGCACTGATCACAGGAAGGGATCTTCTTTTTGCCCACCACCTCTTTGAGTACTATCTCCCAACTTGTTTGATCATGGAACTCTATTCTTTGAATGGTTAGTAACATTTTGAAGGAAATTAGTTTGAGGTTAAGGTAGCCAGGTAAAACAGTTACCAGAGAAAACCAAAGAAAAAGTACTAAATAACCTTCATTAGAAACATTCCATTTTCAATTCAAATATAACTAAAATTGTTGTTCACTTAAGTTGGATATATAATTACTTTCTTCTAACAAATGTTCAAAAACTTGCAACGAATTTGTCATCAGTTGAATTTAGGTTCATATGAGATGGGTTAGATTAGATGGTAAATTAGAGAAAAGAGAAAAAGACAAAATGCTGAGGAGTACAATGGATGAGCTGGTCTGATACACTGTAGCATTTGATTTCATTGGAAGGATGCTTTTGTGAAGTAATTTAACAACATGTATTCAGAGCCAAGAAAATATCCTATACCCTTTTACCCGTTAATCCCACTTCTTAGAAATAATTCGAAGTCTGGAACCAGGACAAGAGATGAAGGAGGGGCACTTTCCACATAAATACATTCACTGCATTTTTATTTTTAATGGCAAAAATTAGGGGAAATCTAAATGTTTTAGCCTACAAGACAACAGTTAAAGAAATTTTGGCACATCTCCTAGAAGGAATACCCTGTAACCACCAAAATTTTAAATTAAAATGTGGGATATGTAGCAACACAAGAAAAAAACTTATTTTATAATAAGGGGAAAAAGAGCATGATAAAAAATTGCATAACATTATGAAAACCATATGTCCACAAACATTTATAAAAAGATGAGTTCTTGGTAAGATTATAGATGAATTTCTTTTTGCATTTTTCTAAAACTTTGTAATATTATTATATTACATTTAACTTTTAAAAATATTTTAAGAATATAAAAGCAGTTTGCTGCCAATATACCAGTATACGACTAAAGAAGTATCCGTATACATTTTTAAACCCAAATGAATTTCTGACAGGGTACAGAGCACATTTCTCAAATATTCCCCCACTCATCTGTAACCTCATTAAAATTCTATGACATTTCCAATGATATAAATTATCTTTCAACTTGAAAGGTATGCCAAGGCCTTTAGATAAATATAACCATTTCTGGTGCCCAACATGATTATTTTAAGTAATTTTACAAAATCCATTCCGCTCTTGCTGCACCTGGTAATTAAGTTCAAACATCCTGAAGAAGGGCCGCCTCATCTCCCTGAGGCCCAGAAAGAATTTCAATTGCCATTTAAAGCTTCCAATTAGCTCACAACATAAAATTACAATTTACTTTTGATATTTTTTCCTCTGGGCCTAATTTTTTTTTTTTTTATTACTCTTCTAACCCATATTGTAATTACGCCTGCTCAATCTGATGTGAAACGTCCCCTTTTTCCACACTGGGCTTACGGAAATACAACCTGGCTAGTCAGTCTCTCTCCTCTTTAACATACCTGTTGGTGGACACAAACAGGAGCTCTGTCCTCCTGAGTAAGACTCTCCCAAAGTACCAAGGACCCAGTCACCCTTCATCAGCTGTATCACTCTCTCAGGGGGTGGGACCCCAGGTTATACCTCTAATACTTGTGTCCACTTTTCAAACGTGATTTCCAGAATGGCACCATTGCAATTCAGGGACTGGAGGTAGTATTGAAATTTATCTTCCCACCACATGGGAAGCACAAAGCCACCCCACTGTGGTGGGATAGTCTACTAAGGCATAATTTGTTTTTCCTGTAACCTTCCCTCTTGCTGTTTTAAGCAGATGGCCACACCCTTCATAATTCCTTGCCTTAGGGATGGTCTGCTCACCCCCACCCAGAAATAGAAAGCTGGCTGAAGTCAAGTCTGCCTAAATACTTAAATCATTAAAGAGATACAAATCTGAGAGAGGAGAAAACAGGGTTTGAGAGCAGTGAGAATGAGGGAAGATGACCTCCTGAATCTAACCACTCTCCCCATCTCCACCCTGGAGGCCCTGGTGACAAGTGTATGGAGGAGACCACAGCCCCAGGAGTTCTGGGTAACAGGGAAAGGGTGGCTCAGAACCAGGCTGTTCTTTTGTCCCAGAGGCAATAGGTACCTGTGTTCTGGACACGCACACCTATCCCTACATTCAGTAGAGAACATTCTGAGCATCCTCTCTGTGCATAACAGCTTTTAGGCCCCAGGGAAATATGTCTCCCCATGTCTCGTTCTAGTTCCTCAAACTAGCTGTGCCTGAATGCCGTGACCCTTTGTGGGCCGTCCTGATGACAGTGCCAAAGAGACACACTGCTTGGGAGCATGGGGAGGACTGGAGAGGAGGAAGAGTTGAGGTAAGAGAGAAGACAAGGAAATGTGTCAAATCCTTTCTTTCAACTAGCACGAATGAAGTCAATCTTGCAGATGAAGTATTAGTTCCCAGAAGTGTGAAGTGGTCTTTTCTTGCCTTTCTTCTTGTCCCAAGTTAGAGTTACAAAGAAAGCCAACAGAGATGTATTTGCAATATTTGCACACAGCAGCTCAAAACCGTTGTGCAATGTTAAAGGATTCATGTTACTCAAGCTTCTACACACGGTCTACATTGTTACATGCACAAAATGGGGTCTTAATTTAATGCAGGTCAATGAGAACACTGGACACTAGAATTGTGACTAGATTTTTTATAATTTAATAAGGTTTAATTAAAATTTCAAAATTAATTTAAAATTTAAGCTATATTTACATATCCTTGATTTCTAATTTTTGATATTAGCTAGGATATGTATATTTTGCTATCTTTTGATAGATAATGTTTAAAATCCTAAAAGCAAAATAACTTTTTGAAAACATACAAATATTGCTAATTTCTTAAAATTCACATTATCTTAGTTCTACATTTTTTGGCAAAAACATATTCAAATCTCATTTTTGTGATCCATTGGATCATTACTGCAATAGAACATAAATTATGTGAAAACCTTAATTATAAGTGATTTTTGCTGACATAATGAAAGAAAAATAAAGTGTATGGAAAAAAGTACATAATAACTCATCGCATACATATGTATATTTATTGTGTTACTCGTCTAATCATCACCAGCCCACTAACAGAATGCCCAATATGCTCAAGAGATTTTTTAATTCATTTGTCTTTTGGTATTTGACAATTTTCATTCATAAAAACTATAGCTTTAAACATGTTTTGATTTGGTCATTATGAAGATATATTTGTCACAATGGAAGGACAGAACACATCTTAATAGCCAACTTGATACCTTGATTTACTACTTCATCATTTCTATTTTTATTTATTTTTTTAACAAGAGAACATCACATTTCATTTCCTATGTATGGGGAATCCACCAAGATGTGAGGTCTCCATGACTTCTTCTTTAGACATATGGTATGAAACGTCCATGCTCTGCACATGGGAGGTTAGGAGAGGCTGTGCTTCCCAACCAACCCACTTCCCAACACAAGCCCCAGAACAGAGTCTCTGGCTCCGATTGGGTCACATGACCCTGAACCTATGAACTGTTCTCTGAACAACTAAATGCAATGCTCCATTGGCGAGCCTGCAAAAGCCTGTCCTTCTAGAGTCTGAGATGGAATCGGCTCCCCTTGAATGAAGTGTACGTGCTAAGAAGGGTTATTCCAAGAGGCAGATCAAGCTGTGAGTTCTAACACTATTTCAGTTGGGAGGGTCCAAGGAACTTTTTAAGAAAAAGAAGACAAAACACAAATTCAAAATTAGATAGTGAAAAAAAAAATTCAAATGAGGAAAGAAATAACAAATCCCAAGTCCCAAAAAGCTGACAGGTATCACAATTATCACAAAATCCTACCTGACATTTCTCTGTAATTGTTTTTTTTCCCCTATACTTTTTTGGCTGAATACACTTCAATCACTTCTTCATACAATAATGACTTCAGAATATCATTTTTAAAGGAGAACAGAAAGATAATTCAGTCCTTCTTCTATGTTGAATCATGGTTGATCAATATTTGTGGGGCTTTTTTATCACTGATAGTTTGAAAATGTTCTCTTAGCTTCCCAATGTGTTTCTGTGTAGTTTTATGATTATTGCCAAATCTGGGACTTCTGTCAAATTTCTTGCACATATGAGCTGGATAATTTCAAGACATTTCAAGTTTTCTTGCCCAAACCTGACATCTTAAATACTCTGATTTTGACACTCACTACCAGTTGCTGTCAGTCAGTCTCTCTTTTAGTTTTTATCTTAATTCCAGTGGGTTAGCGTACAGTAATATTAATTTCCAGGGTACAATATAATGATTCAGCACTTCCATACACCAGCCAGTGCTCATCATAAGTGCATCCTTAATCCCTACCACATATTTCACCCATCCCTCTACCCACCTCTCCTCTGGTAACCATCAGTTTCTTCCCTCTAGTTAAGAATCTGTTTCTTGGTTTGTCCCTCTCTCTCTTTTTTTTTTTTCTTGCTCATTTGTTTTGTTTCTTAAATTCCACATATGAGTGAAATCATACGGCATTTGTCTTTCTCTGACTGACTTATTTTGCTTAGTATTATACTGTCTAGTTTCATCCATGTCCTTGAAAATGGCAAGATTTCATTCTTTTTTATGGTGGCGTAATATTCCATCGTTTATACATACACGGCATCTTCTTCATCCATCCATCAATCGATGGACATGTCGATGTCCTCTTGTCCTGGCATCAGCCACCACAGTGGGCAGAAGGAGTAGTCCTGGAAGTCAAGGATCGCATCAGGATGCTAGCAAACACTGAACTATGACTGACTATGAACCACAAAAATACATCCATTGGAACACAAACTAAATGTATTCCCAACTCAACTTCTCTTAACTGGGTTAACAAATATGCTTAGGGGCGTCTGGATGGCTCAGTCAGTTAAGTATCAGACTCTTGATTTTGGCTCAGGTCACGATCTCATGGTTCGTGAGTTCCAGCCCTGCCCTGGGCTCTGTGCTGACAGCTCGAAGCCTGCTTGGGATTCTCTCTTCCTGTCTCTTTGCCCCTCCCCCACTTGCATTCTTGTGCTCTCCCTCCCTCTCTCTCTAAAAAATAAAGCACATATTTTAAAAAATATGTGCCTACAGCTCTTCTATTACCTTGAACACATGGGGAAGTGTGAATGAGGAAGGTCAGAAGGGAAAGAGACAGTGTTCTTAATCAATTGCAGTTAAAATATCTCGTTTTTACACATTTTACAACATGCATGGCTTGGTGACAAGTTGCTAGGGCCCCTCACAGTTGTCTTGGAAGGGGACTGTGCTAATGACAGGCTGGGAGGGTTAAGTTTCAGGAGCTTCACAGCATACCCACCTCTGGGTATTTCTGATGCTGTTTCCTGAAGAAGGGGAAATGGATTCTGGCAGGTCAAAACTGTAGCTGTCTACTACAATCGTTTTGGCTTCTATCGTTTCCACCACTCCATTCTTTCCCCTATGAACAAATATATCTTCTACAAAAGATTTTTGCCACCCTCAATTTTAATAACTTCGGTTTTTGCTTTCACTCTGTTCTGCCTAAAAGATCCTGCACCTTTATTTGACCAAGTCATTCCCATCTCACGAGGCCCAGTCCAGCTGCTGTCTTTTTTGTTTCTCATCTCCCCATCCCAGGGCTTTCAAAATCTGGTCCTTAGAACACTAGCTCCTCCTTGAGATGCTCTATTTAAAAAGAAAAAAAATAATAGTAATGTTCTGGTTTTGGAAGAAGTTGCATGATTTTTCTGTCCCTCCCTGCCCCCCATCCTCTCCTGTTCAAAATGTATATTAGCAGTTTCGGTTCTGAGAAATCCTACACTGAAAGAATAATCATTCCTGAGAGCTTAGTCTATATCAGGCTGTTCTAAATGCTTTCCATGTCTTATTTAAACCTCACTACTAACCCTACAGAATACATTGATTTTACAGATAAGGCAAGTCTAGGGCTAAATAATTTGACCGAAATCACATGATAGGTAAGTGAAAGATCCACGTTTTGAACGTAGATGTTCTTGGCCATTGCTCTATGCTGTCCTTTTGATTTTGCTTAAACCAGTGCTTCCCGCTATTTTCAGTCACAGACCCCCTTTCTGCACAACTCTATTAAATCACCCATAAAAGCAGGATACACCCCCACGCACTTCAGCCGTGCCGCTCCCAAGGCTTACCCCCTTCTGTCTCCTGGCAGAGCCATTGTGACGCTCTCATTTCCTGCAGTAGGGACCTTTGTCTTGATCATGTTATCCCCCAGACTCTCCATACTGTCTGACACACAGTAGGTATTCAATAAATATTCACAGGCTGAATATATACTGATAGTGTTTTAAACTTTCCCAACTATATTTAATTGCAAAAGTGAGGAAGCAAATCCAATAAATTCAATGCTAGCAAAAGGAAAATAGAAGACTTTATACAACTTTTCCAAATCCTTTCATATTGCTCCTCTTCTACTGTTTACCAGCGAAAAAGGAAATTAAAAGAAGCAACTACAAGCTGTTTTAACAGTCAGACTTAACTTTGATTTGGAATCAGCACAGAGAAATTATTTCTGAAGGCCCTTAACAAAAAAGGACTGGAAAGTATATTAAGTAAAACTCAGAAAAGAATCAACCATAGCCTGATATTAGCATCTTTGAAAGAGGAAATACACAACAGCATTCTTAATAATGTCTAATAATTCCCATAGCACAGGGGCACAAATAATGTTCCTTCTGAATGACAACGTCTCAATTCCAGTTCTTGTCCTCCAACCTGGAATAAACAAGGACCATCCTCTGAATGTCCTATTGTTAACAGCTACAAGGGCAGAAGGCATTTTAATTTCAGAAGATTCAAGTTCAAATCATGAGTCATCTTCTCCATTTCAATCACAATTCCGGTATACTTCTTATTTGTTAAAACGAATATGTTTTTACTGCAGGAAAAAAAAAAGAATCTAAACAAATTGGCACATACACTTTCAAAAATTTAATCCACACGTGTTTTGGTACCAGCATAAATAAGCTTGGCCCAATTTTGCAATGTCTTTGAAGACAACAATAGGGCTTATCTTAAAACTCCCTTAACCATATTATAAATATATCACATATCACAAATCCATATTACATTATTTCGCTTGCAAGAAGCCAGTCCAAATATTTAATGTGGATAGCTCCGAAGAGCAAAATTCTCTGCAGGTAGCAAGATGTTGATCAGAGCTGCCTGCTAGGTCGGAGCCCAGTCGTGAAACCAAATCTGGCCTCCACGAGGCCTCTGGAGTGATCTTACTCCTGCTTTACTTTTGGCCATTCAGTGGCCCCCCTAGTACCTTGAGAAGAAAGTCTAGACCAGCAACACCCCTCCCATGGCCTAAGCTCCTCTCTTCTGTAGCCTTATTTCCCACCATTTTCTCCATATAGAACCATTGCAAGTTTCCTGCATATGCTTTTTTATGTTTTAAATGGTTTTGCTCAAACTGCAAAATACCCTCCCAATCCCCCACCATCCTTTCTGCATCCTCTGACTCTCCCTGCTGCTTCAGCCTAAAACCTTACCTATCAATCAAAGCAACACTTAGCCAAGCAATTCCACTCCTAGGTATATACCCAAGAGAAATGAAAACATGCCCATATAAAAATCTGTCCATGAATGTTCATAGCAGCTTTATTCATAATAGCCAAAAAATGAAACCCAGTTGTCCATCAACTGATAAATAAATAAAATGGAGGGATAGCCATACAATGGAATACTCTTTGGCACTAAAAATAAAGGAAGTACTGATACATGCTACAACATAAATGAATCTTGAAAACGTGAAAATGAAGGAAACCAGTCACAAAAGACCGCATGATACAAGATTCCTTTTTTTTTTTTGGTAATCTCTACATTCAATGTGGGGTTTGAACTCATGACCCCAAGATCAAGAGTCACATGCTCTACCAACTGAGCCAGTCAGGTACCTCTACAAGATCACATTTACATTAAGTGGATAGAATAGGTTAATCTTTAGAGAGAGAGAAAATATTAGTGGTTGCCTAGGTCTGGAAGGGTTGGGGACAGGGGGAAGTGCCCACTGGTCAGTATGGAATTACTTTTTGGAGGTAACGTAAGTGTTCTAAAGTTGATTGTGGTGGTGGCCGCACAACTCTATGAAGACACAGAAAGCCATTCAACTGTGTACTTTAAATGAGTGAATTGTAAGGTATGTGAATTATCTCTCAATAAAGCTGTTACAAACAGCAATGCTCATGCATCACCACCTCTGGGAAACTCTCTCTGACTTTTCCGAGCACATTTTGTCATTCCATCCGCTCATTACCTCTATCCTTGACACATGAATTTCACCACCAATTTATCACAACTAAGAGCGGTCATTTGCCAAGTACTTCATACCCAGCATCTTTTTTTAATATTTTCAATAAGCCTGTGAGATTAGTATTGTGAGCATGTCACTTTGCAGCTCGGCACATTTTGAAGTGTTTTGTTATCCAAAAAGACTGTTTCTCAAAGACAGCAGTTGCACGAGGGGACCCACACCTCTAATGTGGTCCAGTGGAATCTTTTTTGTTTGATTCAAGTCACAGTATTTTTAAAAACTTTAGTTGATAGAATTTTTAAAATCTGGAGATTTTATGTGAAAGTCCATTTTGATAACTTACTATGAAATTCAGAGAGCCTAATGACAAGATTCCACCAAAGCCTTTAAGCCTGGAGAACCCTCTCTAACTTATCACAGTCCTTACTTCTCCCTAGTGTCTCATATTGAGCTTGCTTTACTAATTGATGCTACCTGCACAAGGTAGCATAATAGAGTTTGTATGCAACAACTCACCCTGGGCAAGAACCATGTCCTAGTCATATTTTCATTCCCGTAACACCTAGACAGCACCTGATAAGTAGTATGAGCACAATAAATAACCTAGAACTGTTACTTTTCTTACTCTGTAAGTGAGCTATGTTCTGGAGCATGTTCCTGACCCTTTTATTATTATTTTTTTCAGCTTATCAGCCAATAAATCCCAAGTACAGCCTTGCATTGAGCTCCTGGTTGAAATCAGTTCAAAGGAGGTCAAATCCTGGCCTTCCAGGAAAACCAGGGGAAGTAAGATCTCACTTACAAAGCCATTAGCAAATGGTACGAAACATAATTAACAAAATGTAAGATGTTCAGATTATAGCATTGGATGTCCTGTCACTACCCCAGGAAAAATTCAAGTTTAGTAAGCTTTAGAAAAAGCCCATGTATGTAAACAATAAAATCTTACCATTTGATTACCTGAATAGGGCTGGGGTGGTCCAGTCTCAGACTGATCTAGAAGTCTTCCATGAGGGTATATTTTGCCAAGCAAAGTAACAGCCTACATGGAATTCATAGGGGTTTGTTTAACCTATTTATCAGGAAAGAAAAAATTGAGGCTTTTACTGAATCTATTATTGCTCATATGCAAATTATACTGATTAAAAAGTATCTTCATTTACTTCCAATACTTCCAATAAGACCCCTGGAAGCGTTTTATTGGCACCTGGTACTGACTTCAGTGACTATATACTGAGCTCTGACTCAGCCTTTAACCAGTTCACCGGTGGTGCAGAAAATTAGCCCACTTTTAGACACACAGCTATATTAATCATGTACATACATTGTGCTACAATTAGTCATGCACATACCGCACATACATCTAAGCTAAATCTTTTATTTTTTTTTTATTTTAAAAAAAAAATTTTTTAACATTTATTTATTTTTGAGACAGAGAGAGACAGAGCATGAATGGGGGAGTGTCAGAGAGAGGGAGACACAGAATCTGAAACAGGCTCCAGGCTCTGAGCGGTCAGCACAGAGCCCGACACAGGGCTCGAACTCCCGGACGGCGAGATCATGACCTGAGCCAAAGTCGGACGCTTAACCGACTGAGCCACCCAGGCGCCCCTAAGCTAAATCTTTAATCTCCTGATCTTTTTAGATAAGTATATCATTTTAATTTTAAAATATTCGTACTCACAGAAAATTAGAAAGAAAAAATAAATGTTTGGTAATTTCAACCACACAAAGACTAGCATTTAACATTTTAGTACCTTTCCCTATAGTCTTCTTTTTATGCATATTTTTGCATAATTTTAATCATAAAGTAAATCACTTTTACACATTGCTTCCCATTTAAAATTATAACTTAAATTCTTTAATGGCTGCATAATATTGCATTGTGTGTATGTGTCCTAATTTATATAATTAGTTCCCTATTATAGGGCATCTAAGTTATGTCTTATTTTGCAGATTCGTTAATAATGCTGTAATTATCTTTCGGTAAACAACTTTTTTCATATTTTAAGTTGTGTCCTGAGGGTAAATTCTCAAGAATAGAAGTACAATAAAACCTTGGTTTGCGAGCATAATTCGTTCTAGAGACATGCTTATAATCCAAAGTGAATTTCCCCATAAAAAATAATGGAAACTCAGATGATTGTTCCACAACCCAAAAATATTCATACAAAAATGATTACAATACTGTAATATAATACAAAATAATAAATAAAATGTAAAATATAAAGAAAAACAAAATATAAAGAAAAATAAACAAATTAACTTGCAGGCATCCTTGAAAACCTTCGAAGCTGGTGTGAGGGAGATAAGAGAGAGGAGGGTTATCGTATAGGACAACTTTCACTATCACTAAAGGAATCACTAATATCTGTTAGCTCAATGAAATCCTTTTCTTTTCGCACAACATTAACAAGGAACCTATCCAATGACACATGCTTTTGCTTCCTTTTGAGGATTTCATGGAAATGTGATATTGCAGTGACCTTAAACAGATTCATGGCTCGCACTGCTACAGCCTTATTCGGGTGGTGCTTTTCTACAAAATTTTGCACTATTTCCCACATTTTACACATGTCCTTAATCTCATTTACAGTGAGGGATTCTCACTTTTTCTCCTTCTTCTCCTCCTCTGCAGACAAGATGCAGACTTCTGATAAAATCTTGCAATTTCGGCCACTCGTGTACCTCGTTGGTACTACTCACTGATTTCCTTTCCTTTTTTTTTTTTTTTAAGTTTATTTATTTATTTTGAGAGAGACAGAGACAGCGCAAGTGGGGGAGGGGCAGAAAGACAGGAGAGGGAGAATCCCAAGCAGGCTCCACACTGTCAGCATGGAGCCCAATAACAGGGCTTTGGCATGAGGCTTGAACTCATGAAACCTTGAGACCATGACCCAAGCCAAAACTAAGAGTCCGGCTCTTAATCGACTGAGCCACCCAGACACCCCTCAGTGGTTTCCTTCTTAGCTTCCACCATAATCATTTCCTTCGTCTTACCCTCTTTCTTTTCTACCTTTTTCTGCATGGGGGCCATTGCATACACTTGCACGGATGTTGACTACAGTACAGTATTAATAAGCCCTTGTCATACACTGTATTTAATGTAACTGGCAGTAAGGCTGAGGAAAGGCTCTATATCTGCAGGCAGCCTGACCTAGAATGAAGCAAAGCATTCCTGAGCTTACTCTTGTGTGGGAAAACAAAGGATTGTCCATAAGTGCTTTGGGGTGACAAAAAATACACTAGTGCCAGTTGTGGGCACCTTCCAAAGTGCTGAAAAATCACTGATTTCTGCCAAACGCTGTACCTGAGACGAAGCACTCGAGCATGGAAGATGATCATCCACAATCCTGAAGTGAGAGAGAGACAGAGACAGAGACAGAGAGAGAGAGAGAACCATTGGCTCAGTTGTGATCATGTGACATTCGGCATCATGTACTACTGTATTGAGAAACATCGCTTGTTTATCAAGTTAAAATTTATTAGAAATGCTTGCTCATCTTGTGGAACACTAGCAGAACAAGTTACTTACAATCCAAGGTTTTACAGTACATTGTTACAACCTTTATTTGTATTCCCAAACTTCCCTACAGTTTGGATAGATTGCTATTCCTACCAGCAATGGCGGGGGGCGGGGGGTCACCAGTTCATTTTCTTTTTCTTTTTTTAAGTTTATTTATCTATTTTGAGAGAGGACAGAGACAGCACAAGAAGGGGAAGGGCAGAGAGAGAGGGAGAGATAGAATCCCAAGCAGGCTCTGAGCTACCAGCTGCAGAGCCCGACATGGGGCTCCATCTCACGAACCGTGATATCGTGACCTGAGATGAAATCAAGAGTCAGATGCCTAGCCAACTGAGCCACCCAGGCACCTCTCACCAACCCATTTTCAATGAAGATTTTTTCTCTTCCAGATTATTTTCAGTTGTGATATACAGGACTGGCTATAGACAATCTGGAGAAATTAGAGAAGAATGTCCTTGGTGCCACCTCACTTGCTTTTCGCTCCTGTTCATGCAGTCGTCTCTATCCACGTCTCTCCTGCCCCCCTGGTTCCCCTTCCCCTTCAGGCCTGCAGTGCCTCTGCCTTCTCCACCTGAACCCCTCCTGGACCTGCACACTCCAGTGAGCAGCTAACTGCCGGAGCCAGATTTAGGAAGGAATGGCTAAAAGGGGAGGTGAGCTCATTTGAGAGAGGATTTGCATCTGCAATATTCCTAGGAGCCATAAAGCTGAGGAAAGTCCTGGGGGTAGCCAGGAACTTCCTGGGGCCCTTGAATCTCACCACAGAAAAAGCTGCTGACCCATTTTGAAAGAATTGTTTTGGAGGAGAAAAAAAAAAAGAGAGAGAGAGAAAGAATTGTTTTAGTTTTAATGGCCTTTATTTATTTTCCTGATTGTAAAAGTAATATATGCTCCCTATTAAAAATCTGGAAAATATTATCTCCAAAAGAATTAAGAAAAAAAACAGAATCACCAGGATTGCATCACCAGCTCAACAAATTTAGCTGAAAGCCTCCGAATACCCCATACCCTTGTCTTGAGCCCCTGCAGAGTCCGTAGTCCACGGGAGAAGCTGAGTCCTTCCTGTTCCTTTTTGATCAGCTTCCAGAAATTTGTATTCAACCAGGTCACCAGAATTGGAACCAGGAAAAGCAATTTGATCCCATGTAAGCTCAAAAGGTTTTGGAAGCCCAGACCAGCAGCTCTTCCCCCTCCTTACTTAGAAGATACATGCTTCCTGTCTGTGTTCAGAATCCAGTGGCATTTCCAGGAATTCAACTACTTTCCTCTCTTTACAGAGGGAGGGACAGTTTAGAAACCCAGGCTCTTGAATGGGAACTCAATTATTGGCATCCATGTCTTTATACTGTTTCCTTTGAGTATAATTATCAAGCACTTTCCGTTTTGCTTCTGGTTTGTAGTACTCGTGGCCAGACATTTGACTTAGGTCAAGTTTCTGACCTTTTCTTATGCAACTTAGTTTTCCTTGGATTCACACAGCTATCAAACTACTTTGCCCTCGGGAAACAGCATGGTGCAACAGTTGAGGGTACGAGTCTTCTGACGGAGCACTGTGTGAGTATGGCCATGGTCAAATAGGCACTTTGGCCCATGGCTGATGAGATGGTAAAGGGTACAAGTCCTTTGAAAGGCAATTTGGCACTGTCTATCAAAATTACAAATGCATATGGCCTTCAATTCACTAACCCACTTCTAGGATTTAACCCACAGATAGACCTGCACACATAGGAAATAAACATGTGTTTGATATTTACTGTACATTTATATTGTTATAATTATATATTAATTTGCATTTGAATTTTGTATTATAATTATGTGTTGTGTGTATATATATATACGCATACATACACACACACACACACACACTATATATATATATATATATATATATATATATATATATATTATAGCAAAAGATTCAGAAATAACCAAAATGTCCATCAGGAGATTGGTTAAATAAATTACAATATGTTGGCATAAAATACTTTACAGATGTTTAAAAAGTGGGAGAACCTCTATGTACTGATATAGTAGACATTTAACACTGCATATATAATTTATATTATATGAAAGAAAACAGATTTTTTTAATTTTTTTTTTTTTGAGAGAGACAGTGAGAGAGAGCACATGTGCTCTCTTTGACAGGGAAAGGGAGGGAGAGAAGCTTAAGTTTGCCCCACGCTCAGTGTGTGGAGCTGGACACAGTCTCAGTCTCATGACCTGAGCCAAAATCAAGAGTCTGACATGTAACCGACTGAGCCACCCAGGCACCCCAATAGGTTTTCTGTAATATGTGATCTATATTATATATTCATGATGTATCTTCTTCATATATAATATGAGAAAGGCAGCTTAGAGTAGAGGTTAAGAACACAGACTCTGGAGCCAGACTACCTGGATCGGAAGCCTGGTTCCACCTCTTCCTAGCTGTGTGATCTTAGGCAAGTCATTTAACCTCTCTCTGTCTCAATATAATCATTTTATAAAATGGAGATAATTATCATTCTTACCTCACAGGGTTGATGAGAGCATTCAATCTGTTGGTATTCATCAAATGCTTAGACCTAGATCTGGCACAGCAGGGAAGCACCATGTAACTGTGAGTTACTTTTATATTCCATTAAATGAAAAGGACAACATTTTGGGGTGCATAATTTGCTACCTTTTGTGTATGAAATGGAATAAAATAAGAACTTGTGTTTGTATTTGCTTTTCTTCTCATACAGCAGCATTGGAAAGATATATGAGAATCTAATGAGAGTGGTTCCCTGCAGGAGGAGAGGTCATGGTGCTGAACACAGGAGCAAACTTTTTAATTGCATACCTTTGAATATCCTTTTGATGTTTTTGAACTACATGGATTTAATACTTATTCAATAAGTTACTTTTCTTATTTTTTATTTTTTAAAGTTTCTATTTAAATTCCAGTTAGTTAACACACAATGTTATTTAATCATAATATTAGTGATTCAACACTTTCATACATCACCCAACACTCATCAGGACAAGTGCATTCCTCAGTCCCCATCATCTATTTCTCCCATCCCCCACCCACCTCCCCTCTGGTGACCATCAGTTTGTTCTCTATATGTCAGAGTGTGTTTCTTGGTTTGCCTCTCTCTCTCTCTTTTTTCCTCTATGCTCATGTGTTTTGTTTCTTAAAAGCCACATATGAGTGAAATCTTACAGTATTTGTCTTTCTCTGACTGACTTATTTCCCTTAGCATAGTACTCTCTAGCTCCATCCATGTCGTTGCAAATGGCAAGATTTCGTTCTTTTTGGTGGCTGAGTAATACTCCATTGTACACATATACCACATCTTCTTTATCCATTCATCAGTCAATGGACACTTTGTATCTATAATTTGGCTATTGTAAATAATGCAGCTATAAACATCGGGATGCATGTATCCCTTTAAATTAGTATTTTTATATTCTTTGGGTAAATACTCAGTAGTGCAATTATTGAATCATAGGATAGTTCTATTTTTAACTTTTTGAGGAACCTCTGCTCCGACTTCCACAGTACTTGTACCAGTTTGCATTCCTACCAACAGTGCACTAGGATTCCTTTTTCTCCAAAAAGAAATTTTTTTTATAAATTTTTTTAATGTTTATTTATTTTTGACAGAGAGAGAGAGAGAGAGAGACAGAGCATGGGGGGGGGAAGGGCAGAGAGTGAGAGGGAGACACAGAGTCCGAAGCAGGCTCCAGGCTCTGAGCTGTCAGCACAGAGCCCGACGCAGGGCTCGAACACATGAACCATGAGATCATGACCTGAGCTGAAGTCGGACACTTAACCGACTGAGCCACACAGGCGTCCAAAAAGAAATTAAAAAAAAAAAAAATAAGTATGGACCTAGGATTCAGGATGGTCTGTATGCTAGCTCTGCCTCCCACTAGCTCCAAGACCTGACACAAAATTACAAAGTTTGTGACTTCTTCAAGCCTGAGATTCCTTTCTCCATAAAAATCGTATCCACAGGTAATCAAGATACCCCAGTAACCTGTTTGGTGTAGGGCCAGCCATGGCAAATGCTCAGGAAGCATTACCACTGGTAGCACTTACTGTTCACTTCCACTTCCTCCCAGGTGCCCCAAAGACACTCATTCTCTTGCTCCACCTGCTGGCATTCCAGAACCTCAGACCAGACTACCCAGGGATGGAAGAGGAAGGCCAGACCTTAGGGTGAAATCAGCACAGGTTCAGAACCCAGATAAGTCCATTATTACTAACAGCATGGACTTGGGCAAGTAGCCTCAGTTTTATCATTTGTAAAGTGATGATGATAACATCAATAACCCCCATCTTGTAGGGTTAGCATGAGGACTGGAAATGATGTTCGTGAAGTGCCCAGCACAGCGCAGGGGAGGCACTGAGTCTGTGGAAGTTACCTTAAGACGAAAGAGAGGCGTGGTGGGGAGAGAGATGGAAGGGCTCTTATTCCCAGCTCCCGCTCTTCCTATGTGGTGGACGGCTTGGCTCCTGAAGGCGTGTTTGTTACCCAGTCTCGTGCTCTTTTAGCCCCCTGAAAGACAGAGAGCATCTGCCACGAGTGGACGCATTCTCATTCTCGACGACACTCAACAGAACAATTTCTGTGTAGGTTTCCCATCAAGAAAGACGCTGCAGGGTGAGCTAAGTGACAAGTACAACAATCCCACTTTGTGAGCATCTCCTGTGCACCATTGTCCTTGGCATTGAAGCTCCAGGCACAAAGCAGACAAGGCTCCAGTTTTCAAAGCACCTACATCCGATGGACCATCAACAAATAGGCTCAGGGAATGAGGACCATGTCTGTGGGGAGCTGCCTGAGTGAGATGGTCATGAAGGGAACTTGGGGCGCTCAGGTCATTGGTTTGAATACATTATTTTCTTACTGAAGATTTTCTACTCTCCAGTTCTCTAAAAGATTGAGGACTTCAGACACATTTCTCATCTAAGGAGGAGGAGGGGAGAGGTCAAATTAGCGATCCAACCTCACCAGTTAAAATCCTGTCGCCACTATTCACCAGGGCCTGTGCTCTGAATCAACATGATAGCAAATAGGCTGGAACATCGCTAATTATCAAGGTCCTGACACTCGGGGTCCCCCTGCTCGTTTTGGCATTAACCGTAATATCGATGCAATGTCATTGCAGAATTAACCATAATATCATTTTTATGTCTTTGCAGACTTTTCCTATTTTACTTTCCCTCTTGCTGAGAGCCATGTGCAGCTCTATGTATAATGGAGTCCGGATTTTACTACCCTGGATGCTAAAGGTCACATTTTTGGCAAGATGTGGATAAGCAAAACCCCATGTGTGTCTATAAAACTAAATAGTAATTCCAAAGTATCTCTTAGTATGAGCCGGGATGTTTCCCAGATTTTAAAATATATAATTTTAAATTCATGATTCTTTTGAGAAATGCAGAAAAGTAAAATAAACCTCCCCTTCAAATACAAGTGCCTCAGGGAAAACGAAGTTTTATGTAAATAGCTGCAGGTGGTGATGTAGCAGAATCACAATAGCCCCCATAAATTTTGGAGTTCTCCAAGTGCGCTGAAAATTTTCTAATTTTCCTTTAGTTGCAGCTGAGACATCTCTTTCTCTGGGAAGAGATCTTTCTGTGATCTTCCCAAGACTAGGTTAGCTACCCACCCCTCTGTGCTCCCTTAGCAACCTGAACCTTTATCAAATGATTTCGAAAACTTTAATTATCCTGTTTAAGTATAAAGTTCTCTTTTTCCCTTGACCTTATGGGCACAGAATCAGTTGAAAACTAATCCTTGGTTTGTAATGCGTTATCATCACTGGTCTATGCTTGACCCTGTTTTATAATCAGTGTTTTATTTTATCTGGGTATATATTTATCTGTAATAGTTCTGCCAAATAGAAAAATAATGGAAACCACATATATAGCTGTAAATTTTCTAATAGCTCCATTTTAAAAAGTATAAAGTAACAGATGAACTTAATTTTAATAATGTACTTTATTTAAATCAATATATCCAAAAGATTACCACTTCAACATATAATACATATAAACATTATTAATCAGATATTTACATTCTTTTCTTTCTATAGGAAGCCTTCAAAATCTGGTATGTATTTTACATTTACAGAATATCTTAATTAGATCTAGTCATATTTCAAGTGATCAGTAGTCCTATGTGGCCAGTGGACAGCACAGATTTATACCATAACCAACTTCCATGTGTGTATGACCAAAACAAGAACTAAAATATCACCAATAACTTATATATACCTGTAAACTCTTCCCTCACCCTGCTTCTTGTCAGCTGGTCTGCTGGTTCAATTAGATGTTAAGTTCGTGGAGGACATAATATGTGTATTTACATAGATAGTTGTGTGTTTTATTGTCATCTCAAAGTGTGTTCCCCAGACCCTAGGAGTCCTGGAGACACGTTCAGCTCACAATATTTTTCTCATACTTTTGAGACATTATTTGCCTTTTTCACTATGTTGACATTTGCACAAATTACAAGAGCAATGGCATGTAAAACTGTTGGCACCTTAGCACAAATCAAGGTAATAGCCCCATGTCGGACTGTAGTCATTGTGAAGTACAAGTTTTACTTTTTTTTTTTTTAAGTTTTTTTAATGTTTACTTATTTTTGAGAGAGAGAAAGAGAGAGACAGAGTGAGAGCAGGGGAGGGTCAGAGAGAGAGGGATACACAGAATCCAAAGCAGGCTCCAGGCTTTGAGCTGTCAGCACAGACCCCGACACGGGGCTTGAACTCACAAACTGCGAAATGATGACCTGAGCCAAAGTCAGATGCATAAACAACTGAGCAATCCAGGAACTCTGTGAAAGTTTTACTTTAAGATGTCCTTGATTAACCAGTAAAATGTATTAATTTTATTAAATCCTGATCCTCGAATGCCTGCCTATTAAAAAAAATGTTTAATGTTTATTTATTTTTGAAAGAGAGAAGAGAGAGACAGAGCAGGAGCAGGGGAAGGGCAGAGAGAGAGGGAGACACAGAATCCAAAGCAGGCTCCAGGCTCTGATCTATCAGCACAGAGCCAGACATGGGGCTTGAACCCACAAGCCATGAGATCATGACCTGAGTCAAAGTCGGAAGCTTAACCGACTGAGCCACCCAGGCGCGCCCCGACTGCTTGCCTGTTTAACCTTCTGCATGACAAATGGGAAACAGGCACAGAGCACGCTCCTGCACACTCAAGTTCAGTTGTTGCCCAGAAGAGCACCCGTGCACCAGTCTGCGTTGTGAGCTGCGCTCGTGGCATTTCACTGAACACTACTTGTACTTAAAACAACTGACAGATACACCATGGTTATTCAGAAGTGGGAATTTAGTGGGCATTTCCCCAAAATAAACAAAGTAAACCTGTCACTTCAGAGAAAACAACTGATGGTATTTGTTGCCAATAATAAAAATTTGAGCATTTGAGTGAAAACTCAAATTTGGGGAAATTTATATCCACTAATGTGAGTTTCACAGCTTGTCAATGTCTGTACACTTTTCTGAAGAGGTCAGTGGTGTTATTAACAAATGTGGTCTTTGTCGTTGTTGTTGTTGTTGTTGTTGTTGTTGTTGAAAGAAGCGGCAACATTTAGAAGATATGTGTAACTCAGGGAGCCAATTTTTTTCAAGTGACTAGTGTACAATGTTAACAAAATCGTGCCTGGGTAAAAGATCCATCCAAAATGCATGATAAGCCAGTAGATTTTACTGTAATGGAGAACAAAATGTTTATTGATAATGGTTTTAGATTCTACACTGTAGCTAACCTTTAAGAAACTATCAATTACTGAGTTTTGGGACAGTATCAAAGATTATCCACAATCTTGAAAAAGCTACTAAAATACCCCTTCTTTTTCCAATTACATATGTATTTTTTTCTTCATCTTCTTCAACCAAAAACATATTGCAACAAATTGAATCCAGAAGCAGGTATGAGAATCTAGCTGCTCTCTATTAAGCCAGAGATTAAAGAAGTTTGCAAAAATGCAAAACAATGACATTATATTCACTAATTTTTTTGTTTGGGAAATATAGTTATTTTTCATGTATTATGTATATTACTATGTAACAGGTTTACTATTGTTATTTTTTTTTAATTTTTAATGTTTATTTATTTTTGGGAGACAGAGAGACAGAGTGCAAGAAGGGGAGGAGCAGAGAGAGAAAGAGACACGGAATCTGACACAGGCTCCAGGCTCCGAGATGTCAACACAGAGCCCGATCCGGGGCTCGAACCCATGAAACGTGGGATCATGACCTGGGCCAAAGTCAGACGCTTAACCGACCAAGCCACCCAAGTGCCCCTATTATTGCTATTTTTAAATATATTAATAATTCAATATTTTTAAATTTCTCCATTTTAGTTTCTAATACAGTAAACACTGATAGCTATAACTAAAATAAAGAAACGCTCTTTGATGTTTATTTATTTATTTTGAGAGAGAGCACACACGTGTGTAAGTGGGGAAGGGGCAGAGGGAGAGAGGGAGAGAGAAAATCCCAAGCAGGCTCCATGAGCTCCCTGACACGGGGCTCGATCTCACAAACCATGAGATAATGATCTGAGGCAAGATCATGACATGAGCTGAAATCAAGGGTCAGACACTTAACCGAATGAGCCACCCAGGTGCCCCAACAAAAGCATTTTGAGACCCTCAAAAATGTGTAAGAGTGAAAAGCATTCCTGAGACCCGAAGTTTAAGAACCACTAGCCTAGCACATTAGCCTAGCACATTTCATATTATGATATGTTATGATATTTAGCTTATATATTATATATAATATACAATATATATTATAGCTTTCATATATTTACTGTCACCCTAATAGGTGATCAAAGTTAGTAACACCAGTGATGCCACAAATCAACATCATGTGCTTCCCAAATGTAATGCACTAAGAAAGACACAACATCATGTCTATGGTATTCCTAACAAAAAGGCACATCCTGAATCTAACCATGAAGTAATATCAGACAAACCCAAACATTGACATTCTACTAAATATTTTGCTTGTACTTTTCAAAAATGTCAAGATCAAGACAGACAGGGAAAAACCAAGAAATGGTTTCGGTTTAAAGGAGACTATAGAGACATAACAAGTGAGTGCCATATATCACCTGGGACTTTCTTTTACTATGCAAAAAACATATACTAATGGCCATTGGAAAAAACTGAATAAAGTCTGTAAATTAAGAAAATAATAATGTCTTAACGTTCATATTTTTAATTTTGATCATTGGGCAACTTGTGTAAGAGAACGTTCTTGTTTTAAAGAAATAGTGAACAGAAGAAAGATGTCATTTCTGCTATTGATTCTCAAATGGTTCAGAAAACAATATGAGAGAAGAGAGAGAAAAAAGCAAACATGCTAAAATGCTAATATTTGGAATCTGGGAAAAGGAAATTCGGAAATTCTTTGCATTATTTGTGCAACTTTTCTTTTAGTCAGAAATTATGTCAAAACCAGGAATTAAGAAGGAAAAAAAGTTTACTAAATGAATCTGTAAGTAAATATTTGCTGATACCCCACCTTCTCCAGCTTCTGGGTTTAGACATTAGAAGGATTAAACAGGAAAAAGCAGTCTCTTAAGGTTGTTATTATATCCTTATATTGCTTTCAGGATTTGTGTTAAAAGTACCTCCAGAGTTCACCTCCCTTTGTCATATCGCTTGAAAGGGCCTTTAGAGCCCTGAAATTGAATTTTTATTGCATGGACTCCAAATTATTTTGTTTCTACTTCCATGTGGTGGGGGAGGATCATTTGCCAGCCTCTAACACGGAGCATGGAGAGAAAAGAGTAACTATGAAATGACTCTGGGAAGAAATAAGAAAGGGACTGCTGTCCACTCTGAGCGTTAGCCATCAGGAGTTGGGACAGTTGCGGGGCGGGGGAAGGATGTGAACAGAAGCCGCTTCTCCAGCCGAGGACGCTCGGGAGGACAGGAAAGGGGTGGGACCCCGTATCCGTGATTCTTTGTTCCACTTCTCTGGTCTGAAAGTGCTTCGCGTGTGCCTTCACTGCTTTCAGGGTGAAAAAGGAGCCCGGGCCATCTAGGATTGGCTGAAATGTGTGTGGTTAAGAGTCTAGCCTTGTTGTGTAATTAGAAGCAGATCGTGAGAGTGAGCAAAGGGCTTTTTTTTAAAAACAACACGCCTGCAGCCTTTTCTTAACATTTCGACTCTGCAAAGCTGGCTTCGGCCGCCTCCCCCTAGTGGTCCTGAGCAGGATCGCCGCGGCCCGAGGAGCCATTGTGTCTCTGGCTGTGCCTTTTTCTGTTCAGGACTGCGTGGGGAGCAGTGGTTTCTTGTTTGAAGAGCAGGAGTCTTATAAATTAGCTAATCTTACCTGGGGTGAGGACATTAAAATCTAGAGAGGGTGAGGAGATCTCTTGAGAGCACAGGTGCATCAGTCAACTTGAGCCCAGTCCAAAACCCCCTCCTAGGACAACGGGGGAGCCCACTGTCTTCCCAAACTTTGTGAAAAATCCCACAGCCATGTTTAGAGAAAATCAAAGCCCTTCCCCATTACTGTGGGCCACCTGCAGAGCCCTGCACACCCCACCCAACACATTTCCTACTGTTCTCCTAGGCTCCTTGGGCTACCCTACCCCTGCCCTGCTTTAGTTTTATGTGTAGCAAGCATCACTGCCTGATATTAGATTCTGCATCTATGTATCTAGAGGTTGTCTACCACCTTAGAGTATAAGCTCCATGAAGGCTGTTTCTTCTTCATTGCTGTCTCCCCAATGCCTGTCTCCTGGTAAGCGTATTAACTCCCCTGTAACAAAGTAAAATAAATAAAATAAAATAAAATTTTATTAACTCCTGCTGTAACAAAGTGTCACAAACTTTAAAGCAACAGAAATTTATCCTTTTACTTTTCTGGAGGTCACAAGTCTGAAATCAGTTTCACTAAGCCAAAACCAAGGGTTGGCAGGGCCATGCTCCTTCTGGGGGTTCTAGAGGAAAATGAGCCAGTCTGTGTCTCTTGTAGATTCTGATGGTGACTGGCATTCCTAAACTTGTGACTACAACCTTCAAGGCCAACATCTGCAAATCTCTCTGTTTATTCTCACATTACCTTCTCCTCTGTGTGTGGGCATCAAATCTCCCTCTATCTCCCTCTCTTCTTTTTTTAAGATTTTATTTTTAAGTAATTTCTACACCCAATATGGGGCCTGAACTCACAAACCCTAGATCAAGAGTTGCATGCTCCACTGACTGAGGCAACCAGGCGCCCCTCTGTCTCTCTCTTATAAGGATCCTTGTGATGGCATTCAAGGCTCCCCAGATAATCCAGACTAATCTTGCAAATCAGGAAATTGAGGTCCTTAGAGGTTAAGCGAGTGCCCGTAGTCAGATAGGCAGTAATCATAGCTGCAGGATTTGAACCCAGCCAGTCTGACTGGAGGGTCGCCCCATCACCCTGTGCAGGAGTCTGGTGGGTACTTGTACTCTTGGGGTTTGTGCTTATGAAGTAGCCTTCACTAAATCCTATGCTGGACACTGCAGGGATACAAGGAGATCGAGGATTGGTCCCTGTCCTCCAGGATATATCCATTTATTTGTAAAGAAGGCATAAGTCAGAAAATGGTTGCTCTTGTGTGGAGAAGTGCCTGAAAGAGCGTGAACAGGCTACTGGAGGCTTGTGATGTCATTTCTTAATCTGGTGCTAGTTACAGTAGTGTGTGAAACACTTTGTAAAAAATCATCACTACACATTTGTGATTTATGTACTTTTCTTTGTGTATATTATCTTTTGAAGAAGACATAAAAATTTAGAAGGCATAAAATCAGGACTCTGGGAAAGGTAGGACCTGCAAGAGAAGCCATAAGGCAGTCTTTCCGACAGCCCTGGATGTCCAGGCCATTCCCTAGCCTTCAGGCTAATTGCCTGGCTAATTAAGGGCTATGAGGTAGGAGGGTGAGGGACTGAGATTTTTCCAGGGCCTTTCCTACCAAAATTCCCAAGGTGAGCTCACTTCAAACTCAGTTTGGCTATAAAGTATCTTAAGTAACATTCTAAAATGTTGCCGATAAGAATGAACTCCCCCCCACCCCCAACACACACCAGAGAAGTCTACTATCTCCCAAATTTGGAAAATCTTGAGCTAAACAAATGTAGATTCCTTTTCTATTACAGGACTTTGTCAGAGCCTTTGCTATATTAATATAAACTATAAGCCTTCAAGAGGAGACTTTCTTGCATTTTTTTCCCAACTTATTTTATTTTGGAATACTTTGTTTCCTTAACACTTTCAGGGTTAATGTTCTAAGGAACACATTTGAGGAAGTGCTATTGTAGAATACTGATGTTCAGACCCATATCACTCAAAGACCACAGAGACTGAAAGTCATCTTTCAAAGCATTCCTTATGGTATTTCTAGGTTATATTCGCTCTCAACAAGCCAGGAGGGTTGGTTCAAAAGAGCAAATGAAATATACCATAACCTAAGTGTCTGGATAAATGATGGGGACAGAAGACACCTGGGGAGTGGAGGAGGGTTGGAGTGCAAAGGGAAAAAATTACAACGACTTGAGCTCCAGGTTATCCCGAAAAGTTGGAAGTTAAGATACTTCTAATTGCAATGAATTGCAACCACCAGAGTGGTTTGGTTGAACAAAATGACTATTTACTATAAGGATCCTGGGCTTTCTCTGGAAACCAAAGAGAGGATGACTCTGCACCTCAAGGGCAAGTTGGACCTGGATGCCATCAAAGCTCCCTCTCTGTCAATGCTCCTCAGTGCCCCCTTCATTCTTACCTCTCTCTGGACACCTATGTTTTTGCTTCTCAGTTGGCAAGATGGAAACTATGGTCACCAACAGTTCCAGAGTCTGCATGCCACTGTTTGGTCATCTGAGGAGAGACTCAACTAACTCAGTCCCAAATTCCTGATGAAGGACTGGGGTCAGGCTGCTAGCCACTGCTAGAACACTGGGTGGTCACATCGCATGCCAGTCACGCTGTGACCATGTGGATGGAAGGATGCATGTGGACACCTGCGTATGAGGCAGGAGCCCAGCACACCATCCGATAGATGGCTCTTCAAATCCGAGGGTTTCTTGTGTATATAGTTGCTTTCTTAAAGCACCTTCTTGGTTTCTACGTTCATAAAGAAATATAAATTTTTTGGTAACTTGGGAACTTTCAGTTCTTCAGAATCACAATCCAGAACACCAGCTCGCCTCTACCAACCTGTAGATGTGACATATGGAGGGGACACTGCAGACTGTTCTAGCTATATGTGAAAACCATTTTACCCAAGTAACATGAAAGGAGCTTGCATTTAAAAAAAATGATTTGTTTCCTTCCCCTAAAATTTGAGTCCGTGAAGGGAAATTTGGTTAATTAACAATAGTTGTTTTTGGAAACTTGTTCTTTGAAGCTTCACTGGGCAGGATTTTGGCTGTTGTCAGCTACTATATCCTCCATATTTAATGCCATCGTTCTGAAATAGATTGAGTTCAGAAGTATTTTTCTCTTGCTTTGGAGATTTTGCATACTGGCCCAAATGGGTTTTTATTTTCCATTTTAATTTATACAGTATAAATACAATGTTGGACTTCTTTGGAGTTAACAGTTTCACTGTGCAGATGTTTCTTGAAAGCCTTTTGAATTCATAGTGTTGGTTTTAAAAACATTTTTTTTTTATTAGCCTGGCTGCCTGCCAGGAAAAAAAAAGTACTATTTCATTTTGCATAGAACTGTAAGATTCTTTCCTTGCTCTTTCCCCACCCCCAGCCAGCTACGTGATTACTAGGATTAAAAAAGCCATAGTGACATCTTGTGGTCAACCACCAGAGACACAGCACAAAGGGGTCATGGTGGGATGACAGACGTGATCTAGTTTGCTCTCCTACAAGTATTTCTTAATTTACTTTATTTGCTTTTTATTTACCATTTGGCTCAAGTAAATCACCCTAGATTTCCAGGTTGTTTTGCTTTATGGAAAATCTCAACTTTGCCCCCATAAAAAGGATAAACACTCTGTGTTCTGGAAAGGAAAGGAAGGCCATAACCCTTGCTTTTTGTTGGGCCCCTTGTAAAAATAGTGTTGCGCAAGTTACTCAGTAATAAGTCTGAAAAATATTCAAATCTTTTTCTTAAAAAATGGACAAAAAACAGTGTACAATGATTTTAAGCGCTTTCATTTATTATTCTAAGCTTTCAGAAACTAACTGATTAGTTCACTTGTTTAGTATTTAAATGAAAACATTAAATAATAATTCTCTGATCTTTATGTCCACTCCCTAACTGGTGTCAATGGAGATAACATCTCTTTGCATAATGCTTGACTTTTTTTTTGAATTTTTTAAATGTTTACTTATTTTTGAGACAGTGTGAGATGGTGGGGGAGGGGGCAGAGAGAGAGAGAGAGACACAGAATCAGAAGCAAGCTCCAGGCTCTGAGCTGTCAGCATAGAGCCCAACGTGGGGCTCAAACTCACGAACTATGATATCATGACCTGAGCTGAAGTCAGATGTGTAACCGACTGAGCCACCCAGGCACCCCTTTAATTCTTGACTTTTAAAAGGAAAATATACCAAATATTATGCAGCAATAAAAAATTATATTACCAGAAATTTCATAAAACATAGAAGAAAGATATGATCTAATGTTAAAAAAACAAGACACTAAATTATTAAAGTATGATCCAATTACATATCGGTGTGAATATGGGTGTTCATGTCTACACAAGTGTGGATGTAAATGTCAAAATCAAGGTCCATGGAGGAGGGTGTAGACACAGAAATAAGCCCAGAATAATATACTAATAAACATTTTCTGCTTCATGTCATTATAACTAATATTTATTTTCTTATGTTTTTCTCCATTTTCTATTTTTTCTTAAATGAGCATATGTGAAAGATCATAATCAGGAAAAATATTTAGCACTTCTTCTTAAGGATCAAGTTTCTATTTGTTTATGGTTAAAATATCTCCATTTGAGGATGACACCGAAGCATGAAAAAAAAATTCCTGTGAAATGAGATGCATGTCAATGCACTGAGACGAGAGAACCTGAGTGAGTCACCAGACCAACAGCAAGAGTTGAAATACTTGCAATTCCAGAAACATAAAGGCCTGTCCTTTTAGGTGCCTTCTTTGTGGAGCTTAGGGAACAGGGCCACTCTCTGCAGGAGAAGTTTGCCAAGGCCTTGAGAGAAACTGAGTTTGTCTTTGGTACAAAATGTGCATCAAACTATTCACTACATAACGTATGCCAGGTGCTGTGCTAGAATCGTGAAATATTCTAACACTGAGAGTTCTGCAGGGTATTTATAAAGGTGAGAGAAGTGCTAGATGGAGAAATTCAGTGCCCCAAATCACACAAGTGGCAGGCTGGGATTCAGACTCAGTCTCTTTGGACTCTAAAGCCCTGACTCTCACCATCCTTTTCAGCACATGGAATACTCCACACAAACCCTTAGTGTCTCAGCTCTCTGGAATCACAAGATCAAATTGTGATTGTCAGCCACTGAAACGTACCGAGAGAAATCTCTGGCAGGTACCCCTCAAATTCTTGTTAATGGTAAACACCTACATGCATCTGCTTCTCACCTTCCCATGGAAGAATAGGTTTTCTGCTCTACTCCCCAGGAAAGAGTAATAATTACTTCTGGTTGCCTCTCTTCTCCATCACTCACTCAAACCCATAGGCAGAGTGGTATTATATCTGATTTGTTATATTTGTGAGAGTCTGACATCCATTGGATCACACTAAACAAGGGGCAGGACCTCTGCACTGTAAAGGTAATATAAAGCCAGCAGTCCCCTCTATGTCAATGTGTTATACAAAGCCAATAATATATTATCTTCTTAAACTTTATTAAATAAGCGGATTCTGAAGTTTAGATGGAAAAATAAGCAAGCAAAAGTGGTCAGGAAAGTCCTGAGAAAAATTACCAGATTTTTTTCCAAATCAAAAATTAAAGGCTATTGTAAATCTATAGCGACTGAAAAATGTATAGTACTGGGGCGCCTGGTGGCTCTGTCGGTTAAGCGTCTGACTTCAGCTCAGGTCATCATCTCGCGGTCCGTGAGTTCGAGCCCCGCATCAGGCTCTGTGCTGACAGCTCAGAGCCTGGAGCCTGCTTCCGATTCTGTGTCTCCCTCTCTCTCTGTCCCTCCCCCACTCGCACTCTGTCTCCATCTCTCTCAAAAATAAATAACCATTAAAAAAATATATAGTACTGATACATGAATAGAGAGATGGATGAAAGAGAGTATAAAGTACAGAAATAGACCTAAAAGCATCTGGAAATTTTGGATGTGATAAATTTAATATACTTTAAAGAATAATATCTCAAATCAATGGAGAAGATAGAAAAGATTCAATTAAAGGCTTTGGGTCAACTGGATGGCCATCTAAAAATAAAATTGAATCCCATACCTTATACCTTATACCAGGAAAAATTCCCAGTGGTACAAAAATGTTAAGAAAATAGCATATTACAAGTGATACAAGAAACAATGGGAGAATTATTTAATAATCTCAGAGTGCAGAATATCTTTATATTTATGATATACCTAAAACAAAAAAGTCACAATGTTCTGTAGGAAAAATAAAGACAAATAGCAGAACTGGAAGGAAAAAATATTTCCAATAGAAACCATGCTGGTTAACCTAAATGTATAAAGAATTTCTAGAGACCAATAAGGAGCAAACCAATGACCCAACTGAAAAATAACCAAATGATATGAACAAACTGTCCCCAGCAACGTAAAACCTATAAAAATCGGGTGAACATCACTCACAGTAGGAGAGATACATACACTTTACGACTATTGAGAAGTATCTTTTTGTACCTAGTCCCTTGGCAGAAATCAAACTTCTGTAAGAGAATGTGTTGGTGGAGGTGTGGGGAGGCAGGCATTCTCCTATGTTGCTGGAGGAAGTAGGAATTAGAACAACCTCTGTGAAAGGCAATCTGAAAATGTACATATCCTTTGACCCAGTTATTCCTCTTCAAGAATTTATAGAACAAAAGATGCTCTCATATGCAAAATGACTTACATCATTGCAGCGAGAAGTTTAAATAGCAAAAGGCTGAAAACATCAACAGAATGTTGGTTAAATAAATTATACTACATCAGAACACTTGTACAGCTATTAAAAAAAAGATGAAGCTCTTTATGGGTTGATATAGATAATCTCCAAGATATATTGTTAAAGTAAAATTCAGGACTTAAAATAGCATGTGGAATGTGTTATCTTTTTTACAAATCAAAAAAGGAATGTGTGTGTGTGTGTGTGTGTGTGTGTGTGTGTGTGTGCATGTGTGTGTGTACAGTCTATCACTGGAAAGAGTGCTGGCAGTGGTTAGTTAAATATCCAGAAAGAATGGCCTCTGAATGTCCCACATGATACCAAGGCTGTGCTCTCCACCCAAAGGCCAGGGGACACTAATGGCAGAGATGTGTGAATGATACCCTCAGGGAGACCTGAGCACTCCCTAATGTGTCCTCCAAAAAAAGGGGTGTTCTTTTCAAAACATATGAACTTTTATTTTTATCTTAATTGATACAAATTTGCCATTGTAGTCAATAATACATTTACATTAGTCTTTAAATAAAAATTATTATTTCTTTTTCCACAAGAAAGACACACTATATGGAGCTGAGGTCCCAGACACTCAGATATCTGAGCCTTCTCCCCATTTTGGCAGCATCAGAGAGTGACTTGAGATCCATTCTCAGATGTTTATTTTATGTTTTAAGTCTCTAATTTTTCTTTCATTTATTTTTTGATAATAAATTTTTTATTGACATATAATTGACTTACAATATTATATTAGTTTCTTGTGTGCAACCTAGTGATTCAACACATGTATAATTGTGAAATGATTCCCGTAGTAAGTCTAGCTACCATATGTTGCCAAAGTTAATACACTATTATTGATTATATTCCCCATGCTGTACACTACATTCTCATGACTGATTTATTTTATAATGGGAAGCCTGTACCTCTTGATCTCCTTCATCCTCTTTGCCCTTCTTCCCAACTCTCCTCCCCTCTGGAAACTACCAGTCTGTCTATGTATGTATGAGTCTGGGTTTTGTTTTGTTTTGTTTCTTAGATTTTACATATAAGTGAAATCCATGGTATTTGTCTTTCTCTGTCTACCTAATTCACTTAGTACAATAACCTCAAAGTCCATCCATGTTGTTCAAATGGCAACATTTCACTATTTTTTGTGGCGGAGTAATATTCCATCTTATCTGTTGTATAATGCTACAATGAACATAGGAATGTATGCATCTTTTCAAATAAGTGTTTCATTTTCTCCAAATACTAGATACCTAGATATCAGTTCAGATAGATGCACAAAGTGAAATGCCGGGTCATATGATAATTCTATTTTTCATTTTTTGAGGAACCGCCACACTATTTTCCACAGTGGCTGCACCAATTTACATTCCTGCCAACAATGTACAAGGATTCCCTTTCTTCCTCCACATCCTAGCCAACACTGGTTATTTCTTGTCATTTTGATACTAGCCATTCTGACAGGTGTGAGGTGATGTCTCATTGTGGTTTTGATTTGTATTGCCCTAAGGATTAATGATGTTGAGCATCTTTTCATGTATCTTGTCCATCTGTATGTCTTCCTTGGAAAAATGTCTATATAGATCCTCTGGCCATTTTTGAATCAGATTGGGGTTTTTTCTGTTATTGAGGTGTATGACCTTTTTATATATTTTGGACATTAGCCCATTATTGGATATATGAATTACAAACATCTTCTCCAATTCATTAGCCTGTTTTTTTGTTTGACTGATGGTTTCCTTCACAGAACAGAAGCTTTGTAGCTTGATGTAGTCCCATTTGTTTATTTTTGCTTTTGTTGCCCTTGCCTTCGGAGTCATATCCAGAAAAAAAAGAAAGAAAGAAACATTATTAAAGACCAATGTCAAGGAGCTTAACATCTATATTTTCTTCCAGGTGTTTTATAGTTTCAGGTTTTATGTTCGGGTTTTTAATCCATTTTGAGTAAATTTTATGTATGGTGTAAGATAATGGTCATTGTTTTGCATGTACCTGTCCAGTTTTTCATCACCATTTATTGAAGATTGTTCCTTCCCATTATATCCTTGCTTCCTGTGTTGTAAGTTGACAATATATGCGTGGGTTTATTTCTGGTCTCTCCAGTATGTTCCACCGATCTATGTGTCTCTTTTTATGCCTGTACCATACTGTTTTGATTACTATAGCTTGTGGTATAGTTTGAAATCAGGGAACGTGAAACCTCTGGCTTTGTTCTTCATTCTCAAGATTGCTTTGGCTATTTGGGGTCTTTTGAGATTCCATACACATACAAATTTTAGATTTGTCCTAGCTCTGTGAAAAATGCCAATGGAATTTTTATAGGCATTGTATTGAATCTGCAGATTGCTTTTGGTAGTATGGACATCTAAAAAAATTAATTGTTCTAATCCATAAGCACAGAATATCTTTCCATTTATTTGTATCTCCTTCAGGGGGCTCCTGGGTGACTCAGTTAAGCGGCTAACTTCCACTCAGGTCATGATCTCAAGGCTTGTGAGTTCCAGCTCCACGTTGGGATCTGTGCTGACAGCTCAGAGCCTGGAACCTGCTTCAGATTCTGTGTCTCCCTCTCTCTCTGCCCCTTCCCTATTCGTGCTCTGTCACTCTCTGTCTCTCAAGAATAAATAAACATTAAATATTTTTTTAAAAAATTAAAAATAATAACAATATTTGTATCTCTTTCAATACCTTTCACACATGTCTTATAGTTTTCAGTGTACAGGTCTTTCACCTCCTTGGTTAAATTTATTCCTAGGTATTTTATTCTTTTTGATGCAACTGTAAATGGGATTTTTAAAAATTTCTCTTTCTGATAATTACTTGTTAGAAACAGAACAGATTTTTGTATATTAATTTTGTATTCTGAAACTATACTGAATTCATTTACTAGCTCTAACAGTTGTTTAGTACTCTTTAGGATTTTAGTATCATGTCATCTGCAAATAGCAAGTTTCACTTCTTCCTTTCTAATCTGGATGCCTTGTATTTCTTTTACTTGCCCAATTGCTGTGGCTAGGACTTCTAATACTATGTTGAATAATAGTAGCAAGAGTGGACATTCTTGTCTTGTTCCTGTTGTTAGAGGAAAAGCTTTTAGCTTTTCACCATTGAGTATAATATTAGCTATTAGGTTTGTCATATATAGACTTTATTATGTTTAGGTACATATCCTCTATACCCACTTTACTGAGTTTTTATCATAAATGACAGTTGATTGGCAGTTGTCAATTGATTTTTCCTGCATCTATTGATATGATCATATGTTTTTTATCTTCCATTCTGTTAATATGGTGTATCATTTGATTGATCTGCAAATGTTGAATCATCTTGTATCCCTGGACTAAATCCCACTTGATCATGGTGTATTTTTAGTGTTTTATTGACTTTTATTGAGGATTTCTGTATCTATTTCATCAGGGGTATTGACCTATATGTACATGTTTTTATTTTTGCTTTGTTTTAAATTTTTTTTAATTTTTATTTAGTTTCTGAGGGAGAGAGAGACAGAGTGCAGGTGGGGGAGGGGCAGAGAGAGAGGAAGACACAGAATCAGAAGCAGGCTCCAGGCTCTGAGCTGTCAGCACAGAGCCCGACACGGGGCTCGAATTCACGAGCTGTGAGATCATGACCTGAGCCGAAGTCGGACGCTTAACCGACTGAGCCACCCAGGCACCCCATTGTTTTTGGTTTTTCTGGTGGTATCCTTGTAGGGTTTTAATACCAAGGTAATGTTGGCCTCATAAAATGGGTTTGGAAGGGTTCCATCCTCTTCAATTTTTTGGAAGAGTTTGAGAAGGATGTATTAAATTTTCTTTGGATATCTGGTAGAATTCACCAACATACTCACATCTTTAACCTTTTTATGCTTGATATTTCCTCCTGAATTCCAAATAGCAACAAACAACAACAAAAAAAATGAATTTGCTGCACACCAGGCAATTTGATTAAATGCTCACAGCAATCCTAGGATGTAAAGATTATGACTATCCTCATTTTTTAAATGAAGAGAAGAGGCTCAGAGTAGTTAAATGTTGTCCAGCATTACATAAGCTAAAAAGGAGAAAGGCTGAAATTCTACCACAGATTGATCAGACACCGAAGATATTTCTTTTTCTCTGTATCTAACATTCAATTCTCTCTACACTGTTCTCAATACCCACTTAGGACTGTGTCTGTATTTGGTTCTCTTTCTGGTCCTTTTCCTTGACATATTAAACCTTATGCATTCCTCTGGGTACAGTGGCTACAAATTCTAGTGGTTCTCAAGCCTAGCTGCACATCAGACACTTGGGGAGATTATAAAACACACCTATGTCCAGAATGCATCCCCCAGTTGCTGTTTTAACTGGTCTAGGATGGAGATTAGGAATCAGAATTTTCAACCCCTTACCTCCACTCCAGATATGTTTTATTCAATTCTGTATCCCTGGTGCCTAGTAGGCATTCACTAAATGGCAAATGAATGAATAAATGGATTGATGGATGAGGGATGAATAAATCGCGAACTTTAGGGTAAGGTAGAAACCAAAACTAATTTTGACAATAAAACAAGAGCCATTTTGAAAGACAGGCTAGGTGGAAGTTGATAAATGCAGAGTCATTTTGATCTCCTCCGGAAGGCTGGACAAGAAGGATGCTGCATCCATGTAACCCCGTCCAGAGCCCCACACAATGGAAAACTATAAATAGTGGCCCTGATCACATGAGGGTTATGTAATACAAGTTTCACAGAACACGGCTGCCTTTATCACTCAGGCTTAAGTTGCACTGAAATGGAAACTCAGCTGATGCCCTATGTATTAATTTCTCCAAAAGATGAAAGTCTCCAGCTTTTTCCCAGACCATCGATTGGCCCATGTTCGAGGCAGATTGCTAGGGCCTTTCTTGCCAAAGAACCCCTGCCATCTTCGCAGATAACAAGGAGGCAATTTCAGCAGAAGAATTATTTTTATTTGCAAAGATAGGACCAGAATTTCCCCTGATCAAGTGAAAAGGCAGTGCATATCAGGTTTTCAGACACTTGGAAACACAGGGTCACAAGGTCCAGAGAGGAGTTAGATATGCAGACTTGTGTGTATGGTTCCAGAGAGGTCACCCTGTGTGTTCCTCCAGTAGAGATTTGCTGATCATTCGAAAACCTTTTGCAAAACACACAAATCCACTCTGTGCCACTTAACTCTATTACAAGAGCTTGTCATCTTCTATATAATGATAGGGAACCCTCTTTGCCTGGGAAAGGAATCCCAGAGCAACCCTTGAATACACAATTTATTCTCACTGCTTAGTAAGGGGGACTTGAAAATAAATTTTTCCATGAGGCAAAGGTTAAGTATGTGATGGTAAAGACTCATACAATATTCTCCTTTTCCTCTTTGATACACAACTAGCTCTCACTTCCCTGTTCTTGGAGTTGGGCAGGGCCACATGACTATGTTCTAGCCAACAAAGTATGAGAAGTAAGTGTGCCACGTCCAGACCTGGCCATGCACATTTCTCCATGTGTTTATTGACCTCTGGGCAGCTGGAATAGAGATGCCTCCTAGGGCAATTCTGGAAACCATGAGTTAAAGACACTGGAGCATGGCAAGTCTGGATCCTTGAATGACTGCCTTTGGGAAAGCTGTCCTGCCTCCTTCCTTCTCATTACCCAGTGCTGCCATCACAGCAAGAAATACATTTCGAGGGGAGCCTGAGTGGCTCAGTTGGTTAAGCATCCCACTCTTGGTTTTGGCTCAGGTCATGATCTCCCTGTTTGTGAGATCGGAGCCCTGAGTCAGGCTCTATGCTGACAGTGCAGAACCTGCTTGGGATTCTTTCTCTCCCTCTCTCTCTCTCCACCCCTCCCCTACTAGTACTCTCTCTCTCTCAAAACAAATAAATAAACATTTTTTTAAAAGAAACAAACATCAATTGTGTTTGAGCTATTATACATTATAGGGTCTGTCTCTTCCAGCAGCCAGCCTTCCTTATCTAGTTATAGATGTCACCCACATGTCATGACTCTAGCATCAAGGATAGGAATCCTTCATTTGCTTTGGAAGAAAAGATCCCTCAGAACGGCCTACCCAAAAACTATTTTGCCAGCCTATCTTTGCCCTCAGGAGGCCCCAGTGATTGATAAGCTCAGATTTCTTATCTGAAGCCAGGTGTGGATATTTGCAAAGATCATCTGGTTTATATCTAATATAGATGAGCTTTTCCAAATTCCATCTCAAAACACATATTCTATGCATGGACTTTAGTAAACACCAGAACCAGAAGAAAAGGATACTTCAAGTAAAATTCATAATACGCTACGGATGGATTTCTGGAACAAACAAAATTGAAATTTTTATCAAACCGATCACATGTCAAAAAGATAAAAAAGAATCTGTCTTTAAAGATCTTTCTGCAATTCAAACAATCACAAACCACATTCCCTAAGTACTTTTTTAATTATCATGGACTAATAATCCTTTTAGTGAAACGAAACGTGTATTTTGCATAAGCTATCAATGATTTCAATGATATCCAAGATGCAAGCTAAGGTGGAATGGAGAAAGAAGAAAATGGAACACTTAGACAAAAGTGAGAAATGATCTACAGTCCAGAAATTCACCATGGTACAGCAGAAAGGATTTCTAGGCCAGAAAGCAGGCAGAGTGGTCAATGTACAGACACTGGGTTAATGAGAATTTACACTTGTCAGTGAAGCTGGTAGAATGCTCTGGGGCTGACACATGGGGGGCCCTGCTGGACATCTGTTACCAAATGTAAGTGTCTGGCAACAGAAGAGGTGTGGGAACTCAAGAAGTCCAACTGATTTTTCTCCAACTCCAGCTAGGTGAGGAACAAGGAGTGAAGGGCACTTATTTGGGAAAATAGGTGAAAAACAATTACAGAAGAGCTCCCACAACAAATAAAGTGGATTCTCCGAGTGTGAGGGGGAAAAAGCAAGCTCTTAAAACTCAGGATCCTGACAGGAAGGAAGAGCGTATTCAGTGAAGAAGAAATCTATCCCTCCTCTGTCTGAGACACAGTCTGCAGGAACTTACTTGAACTTTACCACTCCAGAAACCTTGTGTAATACTCTCTTTAGCCATCAGGACAAATGTGAATTCAATGACTTTGGAAAGCTGCCCAAATGAAGCTTTCAGCAGAATTTTATATACTTTGGGAAAGGAGAGCCAGTGTAGCTGTGGCTTTAGAGCAGTGAACCCCCACTCTTTTTTTAATTTATTTTGAGAAAGCAGGCACATGGACAGAGAGAGAGGGAGAGAGAGAGCACAGGGTTAGAGAGAGAATCCCAAGCAGGCTCCTGCACCATGAGCACAGAGCCAGACATGGAACTCGAACTCACAAAATGTGAGATCGTGACCTGAACCAAAATCCAGAGTTGGATGCCTAACTGACTGAACCACCCAGGCACACCAAAACCCCAAATTCTTGACCATCAATAAAATACTACTGAGTATATATGTGTATGTATTGATTCACAAAGTATGTATGTGAACTACCGTGTATAATACTAACACATTATATATCATATGAAACATATTCCTGGTAAAAGAAATGTTATAAGGCTACATGAAAATAGTATCTTCCTGTACCCTAAATGGGTTGTCTTTTACACACCATGTTGGACGCCATTACCTTCAATCCTGGTCCTAGAAAAGAGACCTTATCTTCACAAGAATGATTTGGTGTCAAAAAGAGATGAAAAACTCTTGGCTGGTGCTTTAGCTAAGAGATACCTTTACAGAGCTGTCCCCAGTTGTGCCTAAGTGGAAAGTGTGGATTGCATGTTATCTACCGAAGTCTGTTGCCTGAGTAACCAGAAGAATCATGTGGAAACAGAGCTCCTTAAGGGAATAACTCATGTTTTATTTATCTGTCCTCCTCTAAGGGCTAGCAGGGTGTCTTACACTGAGGATAGGCTGGGTACTCAGTGACGCCTGTTGAATTCAAACATGAATGAGTAAATGACTGAACAGTTGAGCGAATATGCGAAAAACATTTTTAAGCCACAGGAAAAACACAAGTAAGGTATAATTCTCACTTGTCAGTGAAATATCTCCATTACTGGGAGAATGCACATCTTCTGCCTTGCCTTCAACTCAGTTGAAGTTCTAACTTCTCATCAATAGCTCTTCTTCAAAGGCCTTCAGGGTCTAGGCACGTACCACAAATGCCTGAAGACCAAGTAAAACAACAGGGACAAGTGGTTAACTGGAAACTGGCAAAATGGAGCATGCATAATGTCTGCTGAGGGTGACCATTTTTACCTCTGTTAGGCTAAGTGGTTTCCTCTCTGGGTGTCCAGGGGTTTTGTCACATGTCCCAACTACATTATTAACCTAAAGAGATCTGGGAATGTAGGGTGTTTCTTCCTCTGTCCCCACAGTGGTCTGACGGAATAAAAACTAGACTTAGGGTCCAAACCTTAGGCCCAAACTCTCCAATGCAATTAGCTAGATGGCCTTTGACAAGGCATAACCTCTGTGATCTTCAGTTTTTTCAGGCAGCCAATGAGAATAGCACCACTTGCCTCAAAGGGATGTTCGGAAAAACAAACAAGACTTTTGCAAACTGTGATAATGTGTATAAATGTAAGGACTTACAGGTAAAATTAAAGTAGTGAATAAGATACCTGTTGAAATGCATCAAATAGAGAGATGATGTAATTCTATACTCTAGGCACAGAATCGATGTGTCTCTATTTAAGACTCCTTTTAAAAATAACATACATAGATGGGCATTTGGGTGGCTGAGTCAGTTAAGCGTCTTACTCTTGATTTCAGCTCAGGCCATGATCTCATGGTTCATGAGTTTGAGCCCTGCATCAGGCTCTGTGCTGACGGTGAGGGGTCTGCTTGGGATTCTCTCTCTCCCTCTCTCTGCCCCTTCCCTGTTTGTGCTCTTGCTCTCTCAAAATAAATAAATGAACTTAAAAAAAAATTAAAAACTAATCTAAAATAAAATAAAATAAAAATAACATGTAGTGAAAAAATTAAAAAATAGAGCAAGTTAACACACACATCAACACATTACATTGTTATCACCAAGGAGCTTGAAAATTTTGAACATTTATGATTTTAAGGTAAATAAGCAAGCATTGATGAATGTTTTTCCACTTTACAGCTTAAAGTGTATGTTTATTGTATTTGTGTTTTATTCGGACATGTAATACATCTATTATAAAATATTGGGTCCTAAACACTCTAATAGTTGTCACTGAAATATTTCTGGGTAGTAGAATTACTCTTAAATTTATTTTCATCTTTGTGCTTTTCTCTATTCTCCGAATTTTCTTCAATAAACACAACATACAACCTTTTTTTCTTTCTGATTCTTAAATATTTTAAAAAGAAAAAATACCACCCACGGACTGGTGGCTGACCAGAGACCTTTTTTTTTTTTTTTTTTTTAAGTTTATTTATTTATTTTGAGAGAGAAGACAGGGTTGGGGAGGCAGAAAGAAAGAACAGAGAAGGGGAAAGAAAATCCCAAGCAGGCTCTGCACTGTCAGCACAGAGCCCTATGAGGGGCTCAATCTTACAAACCATGAGATCATGACCTGGGCTGAAGTCAAGTCAGAGGCTTAACCAACTGAGCCACCCAGGCATCCCTGACCACAGACTTTTAAAACTGTGGTAGGAGATATGATAAAGAAAAATTATCAAAATGACACTCAATTTGTAGGAACAATCTAACTAAATTAAAACCTGATATAAAAATTCTTTATCAAACACTTCTTAGATCTGTTTTTTTGTTGTTGTTTTTTAATGTTTATTTTTGAGAGAGAGAGAGACACACACACAGAGTGCGAGCAGGGGAGAGGCAAAGAGAGAGGAGACACAGAATCCAAAGCAGGCCCAGAGCTCTGAGCTGTCAGCACAGAGCCCGACACGGGGCTCGAATTCACGAACTGTGAGATCATGACCTGAACCCAAGTCAGACACTTAACCGACCAAGCCACCCAGAGGCCCCTTAGAGCTGTTGTTAAAAACAAAAAACAAAAAAACAAAAAACTGTATAATATTCCACTTTGGTGTAAAACAGGGAAGTGTAACAAGATATGTTCATCTTTGCTTGAAATGATAGTGGGGAGGATGGCAAGGAGTGTGAGATGTAGGTTAAACATCTGACTTCCGCTCAGGTCGTGATCTCATGGTTTGTGGGTTCAAGCCCCGCGTCGGGCTCTGGGCTGACAGCTCAGAGCCTGGATTCGGCTTCAGATTCTGTTTCCCTCTCTCTCTGCCCCTCCCCACTCACATTCTGTCTCTCTCTCTCTCTCTCTTTCTAAAGAAATGAACCAACATTGAAAAAAATTTTTTTAATAAAAAATAGAGAAAAGAAGCAAAACTGTGTACTTTTTGTTATATTGTTTGAATTTTTTAAAAGCACATGCAAGTAATAACCATTCTAAAATACAGGTATTATAAGAGCTCCTAACCTTTGTTCTGGGGAGCCAGTCCTCACAGTGGGTTTGCTGCCATTGCCAGCGGAGAGATAAATGTGCCGGCCTGTGTGGCCAGGGAAGCGCCAGACTGATCCTGAGCTCAGTTTCTTCAGCCTGCTGAGGGGTCGCGCTTGGAATTTTCTGCTTCCTGTGGCAGCACGAGTCTCCGAGGCTCTGGCTCCGCACTGCCTGTGTGTTCTCTGTTCCAACCCAGCATGGCTCTTGCTTGCCAGTTGGCTACATTGAACATAGTTGGTTACATTTCAGGAACTTGCCCTGTCCAATAAACTTTCCAAGACAGGCTCAGTATAAACTGAAAGAAACTAGGCTTGTGTTCAACTGAGTCTGAAGTACATTTGAGGTAGAAAAGCCTGGCAGGTGCCCCCCAGTGAAGCCATGCATTCTCCATGCTCCAGCTAGGGTCTGCAGCAAACACAGCCTCATACCTCCTCTTTCAAGTCCATCCATGTAGTCTAAAGGGAAACACTGAACTATGGTTTCTTGACTAGCTGGCTGCAAGCCACTTCTCTGCACATGCCCTGTCTGGGGGATTTGGGTTGTAGAAGTTTGCCAACACAAGTAGTCTGGTAGTCCAACTTAGCTCATGACTGGTGGATCTTGTCTTATCAGTGATGTTCTATGCCACTCAGAGAAATATTACAACTTTGTGAGAACTACATTAAAATTAGAAATTGTGTTAATGAAGAAAACCATCCACTGAAAAATGTTAAGATAAGACAAAGAATGGGAAAAAATATTTGGCACACACATAACCAACAAAGAATTAGTATGCCAGCATGAGCAAGTCCTATAAATCAATAAGAACCAAACAATCTAAAAATAGGTAAACAAGCAATTCACCAAAAGGAAAATCTGAATGGTATATAACATACTGAAAGAACCTCAGTTTCAAGAAAACAAAACTAAAATTTGGTGGACTATTATTTCAAACCAATTAGATTAGCAAAATTTTAAAAGTCCAACAATACTTAATATTGGTTACTATTATAACAATGGGAACACATACACTGTTGTTAGAAATATAAATTGATGGGACACCTACCTGGGTGGCTCTCTGCTGTCAGTGCACAGAGCCCACTTTCAGAGGCTCTCTCTCTCTCTCTCTCTCTGCCCCTCCCCTGCACTTTCTCTCTCTTGAAAATAAACATTAAAAAAAAAGAAATACATGGGAATGCAAGCTTGTGCAGCCACTCTGGAAAACAGTATGGAGGTTCCTGAAAAAACTAAAACTAGAACTACCCTATGACCCAGCAATTGCACTACTAGGCATTTATCCAAGGGATATAGATGTGCTATTTCGAAGGGACACATGCCCCCCTGTGCTTATAGCAGCACTATCAACAATAGCCAAAGTATGGAAAGAGCCCAAATGTCCATCGATGGATGAATGGATAAAGAAGATGTGGTATATACAATGGAGTATTACTCGGCAATCAAAAAGAATGAAATCTTGCCATTTGCAACTACGTGGATGGAACTGGAGGATATTATGCTAAGTGAAATTAGTCAGAGAAAGACAAAAATCATGACTTCACTCATATGAGGACTTTAAGAGAAAAAACAGATGAACATAAGGGAAGGGAGACAAAAATAATACAAAAACAGGGAGGGGGACAAAACAGAAGAGACTCATAATATGGAGAACAAACTGAGGGTTACGAGAGGGGTTGTGGGAGGGAGGATGGGCTAAATGGGTAAGGGGCACTAAGGAATCTACTCCTAAAATCATTGTTGCACTATATGCTAACTAATTTGGATGTAAACTTTAAAAAATTAAAAAATTAAAAAAAAATAATGGATAGAACAACTTGACAGAAAGTCAGCAAGGAAATTGAAAGGTAAATGAACTACACTATAAACCTACTAGATCTAACAGACATTCAGGAATTCTTCTAAAGTACACATGGAACTTTGTATATGCCAAAGATAATTGAAAACATATTCACAAAAAAACTTGTACATGAATGTTCACAGCAATATTATTCAGCATAGCCAAAACAGTAGAACCACCCAAATATCTATCAACTGATTAGTGGAAAAACAAATACTTTTTTTATAAAATGAAATATTATTTGTCCATAAAAAGGAAAGAAGTACTAATGTATGCTACAACATGGATGAATCTTGAAAACATTATGCTCTGTGAAAGGATCCAGACACAAAAATCCGCAATATATGATTACATTTATATGAAACATCCCGAATAGAAAAATCCATTGAGACAGAAAGTAGACTAGCAGTTGTCATAGGCTAGGGTAAGGATGAAATGGGGATGGCAGCTTAATAGATGTAGAGTTTCTCTGGAGGGTGACAAAAATATAAAAATACACATTAATGATGGCTGTATATCACTGTGTACATACTAAAAACTCCAAAGATTATACTCTAAAGTGTTTAAATGTGAATATTATGTTCTTGTGAATTTTATCTCAGTAAAAAATAAATTTAAAAACTTAAGCAAAGAAAAAAAAAAGAAATATAAATTGGTGAGGGGCATCTGGGTGGCTCAGTCAGTTAAGCCTTCTATTCTTGATTTCTGCTCAGGTCATGATCTCACAGTTCATGAGATCGAGCCCCAATTCTGGCTCTGTGCTGACCGTGCAGCCTGCTTGGGATTCTCTCTCTCCCTCTCTCTCTGCCCCTTCCCTGCTCATGCTTGCCCTCTCTCTCTCAAAATAAATAAATAAACTTGGAAAAAAAAATACAAATTGGTGCACCCAATTTGGAGAGCAATTTGAACATAAGATATACATGAGCTACGTATTAGGATGTAACAGAAAAACAAAAACTGTCCCAAGTACTGAAACAGAAGGAATTTAATGTAAGGAACTGGTTCCCTGGGGCCTGAAAGCATTATGTCAAAGAGCAGTGAGAGGGCACCTGGGTGGCTCAGTCGGTTAAGTGCCCGACTTTGGCTCAGATCATGCTCACAGTTCATGGTTCGAGCCCCGCGTCGGGCTCTGTGCTAACAGCTCGGAGCCTGGAGCCTGCTTCAGATTCTGTGTCTCCCTCTCTCTCTCTGCCCCTCATGTTCTATCTTCTGCCTCTCAAGAATGAATAAACGTTTAAAACAAAAAACAGCAGTGAGGCACCACCACAGGAACCCAACAGGAGCCCACTACAGACCCCGGAGCTACGGAGGTGAAGGAGAGGAGCTACCAAAGACCAGGGGGCAGGAGCTGCGTGCGTGATGACGGCTGGCAGAATGGAAGGGACCCAGTCCTAGCAAGAGGGAGATGGACATTCTCACTCCTCTCTCCCCACCTTCCCCACTCTCTCACCAGCACCTCCCACTGCCTAAACCAGGAAACAGGCAGGTGACACGGGACGGGAGGTAGGCCATGGCACCCACGTGGATCAGGGCCTGGAGATACAGAGCAGAGCAGAGAAGGGAAGGATAAGGAACAAGTCTGCCAAAAACAAGACAAAAAGCAAAAACACCCAAACCCCAAACCCTTACACACAAGCAGATGGAGACATATACAGTAAAACTTACAGTGACATTGTTCATAAAAGCAAAACATGAGAAACAAGTCTATTAAGAGGATAAATTGTAGTAGAGTCACACAATGGAATATTCCACAAAAGTGAGAGCAAATGAACTATAGTTACATTTATCAACATGGATGAATCTCACAAAGCCAAGCAAAATAAATCTCATTCTTTAATATTTATATAAAGCATAAACACATGCAATATGGCAATGATGATTATAGACAGACATGTTATATAGGGATAAAGAAAAGTTGAAAAAGTATAAACACATCTTCTGGGGAAAGAAAGGGAGATGTGAACAGGAAGAGATCTGAAGGTTTCATATGTAATAATAATGACACTGGGTGATGGATACATGGGACAATGTATATTGCTGTTTATAGTTTACATAAAAGTATTTCATAATAATTACATTTAAGTATTACAGAAGAGCTTGAAGGAATATGAGCGATGTGGACCTGACTATTCTAAGCGGCAGGAGACTCCATTATCTTGGTTTTGGAGGCAGGGCTGGGTGCCATTTGGCAAGACCCGCCCGAGAAAGCCCCTGCCTGCTGTCTCTACCCGCTGGACCCCAGCCAGTTAGGTAAACAGTCAGTCCTTGCCCTTGCAAGCTCCAGACGTGCAGGGGCACCGTCAGTGGTACTCTCCTGACTGGTCGGTAGTACTCCGGGTAGAAGTCACGCTCCCTGTCTGCTTGTTTTCTCAGGCCTCAGCCAGGCACTTGTTCTGTGGCACGAGGGCAAGCAACATGTTCCAGAGCTCTTCAAGGGGTCTCTCTGCACCCCTCCTTCATTAGGCCTGGGTTAGATGGTAGCATTCCCAAAGCACGGCACAGCTCTCCAGAGTCACCATCCCCAGATCTCTCTTCCCCACTCTAAACCTTTTTAGTTCTCTTTGACTAGATCTAAGCAGAGCCGGCTTCACGGGTGTGTGACCTGTGCAGTCACACAGGACCCCGCACTTCAAAGGGCCCTGTGCTTGGTTTAATGTTCTGCTGTTTCCCTGTGGAATTTTTTAACGATTTTTGAGCAAGAGGCCCACGTGTTCATTTTGCACTGGGCCCTGGAAATTGTGTAGCTTATCCTGGGCCTAAGAGCTGTGGGACAGGTTCCTAGAGCCATTTCCTTATAAACCTGCATACCAGATATGGTAGTTCTGACAACTCAGCTGATAACTATCTTACTGGTCTAAGTCAAAGCAGGCAGCAAGAATCCCATTCCTATGGCCACTTCACTTATTTACTTGCTTATAATGGGTCTTCCCTCCAAGGATATGTAAAGTCCACTGAGACAAGACCTATTTAGTTGAATACTGTGTCCTCACGTCCTAGCTCAGTATCTGGCTCATATGTTCAGTAAATACTTGTTGGATGAACATTTATAAAATATTACACCTAATAACTTTATATGAAAATCATATGCCAGACTTTATACAAAGGATATATTCTCAAAGAATCAGCATAATACTGATTTTTCCACAGAAATATGTGTAAAGTAGGGAGATGCTTTCTCGAAATCTGCAACTAATACATAGTTTTGCTGTAATGCTGTAATTTTTCAAGATAGCCACTAACCATTTATAAAATAGTTGCTCTAAAATGTACCATGGGAGTTGTTTGGCCTTCTTTGTGACATTAAAGCCCATCTCAAGCTCATTCCAAAATACCTACTTTTCAGCACCAGCAATGGACCCCCCATTTAATGAGTGCTCATATGAGATTGCTCCAGAAAGTAAAAATATTTCAAATGACAAACAGTAAATGTTAAAATAAGTACAGCATTGTAACCACCACAGCCTACAGGAGTTCTAAGTCAGGGAGACCACAGCCTGGCTCACGCAACAAAGGGTTGCACATATCACCAGCCAAAGTACAGTGCTGCAATAGCATAAAGCAGTTCAACCAGCTTGCCAACTTTAAACTTTCAAAAATTGGGGGTATTTGCGTTATTTCACTTTCTATATGGATTTAAACGTAACTTTATATTATTTGACATTGCATAATCAAATTCACACAAATGGAACCACAGTATATGTCACTAGGTTATCTGAGTTTTAATGTGTCTGTAAATATAAACACTGCTTTAAACTGAACACAATAAAGGGTGGATGGGGAATAAGCAAAGAAGCAATGACTTTGTCTAGCACCAGATGACCTAAAGTGGTTTTGGCAGCAAAATCAAACGGGAATATCTCTTTGAATTCATTTGCTCTACATGGCAAGAGAAGGAAGAAGTAAAATATCTAATACCTAATATTTAAATCCTAGACAAAACATTTCGGTGCAAATAGGGAAGTGCTTTATTTACTCTGATCCAAGTCAAAGGTAGTTGGATAATTAGTTTTCTTTAAACAACATTCAGCTTTGCTGACATCTCATTTTCCAAAAGCAGCTGTTAGCCAAATATAGTATTGTTTATTCACTCCCCGGAAGGCTGTTTTTAAAAAGTGCTTCTTCTGGTAAATATGTTGCATCACATAATTGGAGATAACAGGAAAAGTAGGAGTTGCTGTGTGGATTTAAATAAACATATCCTCAAAAGTCCAGTTTTCTGCTTGTGAATAATTCTTTTATTTTTTGCCACTAAGGCACACTGAATTGTTTATTCCTTGATTTTGGGTCATGTTAGGAAATATTCCAAACATGATCACACATGAGATATTTCTCTTGAAAAATAAGAGATGGAAGTTGAGCCCTTTGCCTTTTCCCCTTATTGTACACATCAGCTAATGTATGTTAGCTATTCCAGTGCCAGAGACCTTACCTCATACCTAAATTGCAGTTGGATAAAGTTTTATATTTTTAAGAAAGCCATCTATTTAAAAATACCTGTAGCATCTAAGTCCCAAATTATCCTGTGAAGTAGAGTAGAGAATGAAAATTGCTATTGCTTTTGCAAAGAACACACTCAGTCCCTATCATTTACAATGTGTTTGGCTTGCACGTGCTACTTACATTGTTGGCTACTTCAGTTTCTAGGAACTGAGAATGTATGTAACTTTCTCTGATCTGACTGCTATTTTCTTCTGACCACTTGGGTTTTCTCCTGCCTAAATATTTCATCCTTAAAATACATTTCTTTCTTGACTCCATTATTGACCCAAATTCACTGTCAGAGCCAATGTAAAAGAGAGTAGAAATCTCTTGAAACTGGAAATCAGAAAATCTAGACTCTAATTCTTACTCCATTGCGGAAACCATGGTTTCTCCTTGGGGAAAATAAGGATTAAATTGATGTCCAAGAGATCCTATTCAATTCTGAAAAAAAAAAATTTTTTTTTTTAACGTTTATTTTTGAGACAGAGAGAGACAGAGCATGAACGGGGGAAGGTCAGAGAGAGGGAGACACAGAATCTGAAACAGGCTCCAGGCTCTGAGCCATCAGCCCAGAGCCCGATGCGGGTCTCGAATTCACGGACCCCGAGATCGTGACCTGAGCTGAAGTCAGACGCTTAACCGACTGAGCCACCCAGGCGCCCCAATTCTGAAATTTTTTTATTTCACTAACTAGTTAATATGATTTATTGCTGAAAGTGGGTGGGGTCACACAGTGAATGCCAAAATTTGGGGCATGGAAGGGAAGATGTTTGTTCTTTAGGCTTATCCAAGCTGCTATGACCTTCTAGACGCATAGCTAATTAAGAGCTCCCAACATACAATTCACATTGCATTTGTCATCTACTTCTTGCGGTTTTAGATGGATGCTGACAGGCCAAAAAATGTTCTCTGCTTACCTGGGAACTTGCAATCTTTTCATGTTCTGAGCCATTTTTCCATTAGTGCTTGTGCATGAGAAGTATTTCAAACAAGAAGCCAAAATGCACTTCTAAAACTATGTTCAAATTCTAGCAAGATTTAAGATGGAGCAAATGCTCTGCTTCCCATTTGGATTCGTGAAGCAGTGAACACACTTCATGACGAACACATTTATATTTTCTTGCACATAAATATGTTTGTCATAATACCAGAACCATTGAGACAAATTGCTATGTTCAGCTGGGAAATGTATCTTTTCTCTCTGTATTATAAAGAATGTGTTATGGTACAATTATTCTTGTGGTTTTATAGTTCAGGGCACTTTTATAGTATAGGAAGCTTCTGTCTACTGAAATAACATATGCTACTTAATTACTATAAAGCTCTTAGCAAATATAAAGAACTACTAATACCCATTAGCAAATAAATTTTCTAAATACATTCTGCTTCTGTTATTGTATGATTTCCGTAACAGAGAAGTACAGAATGGTTTTGACATCCTATCTCAAGGAAAAGAATGATTCCTTGTAGAAAAGTAGATCTTACAGATTTCTACTCCTGACTGGTAGGTACCCATAATATAAACATTTCCCCAAAGTTTATAGGTTCTTTGAAAGGCATACATTGAATATCAGTACCATTCCACCCAACCAGTACTAGAAGCTGCAGTGAAAACTGATTATGAGCAATAAAGAGCTTTTCAAGAAGATATTTAATTACATAAACATTTCTAACTACAAGGGTGCTTAAATCGAGGGCTCCTTTAAAATTATTCATCCAGTTTTGTGTTGGTATCGATAGCTGCATTAGTCAGGACTCTGAGGTTTAAATAACAGAACCTCAACTCAAACCAGATCAAGCAAAATCAAAACAAAACCCACAATCCCTTACACCTACAAGGAACACTGGGTAGCTCAGACAATTTTAAAGCAGCACTGCAGGAACCAGGGCCAAGACCAGAACCAGGGACATCCTGGTCCCAGGAATCTACCACTTTCTCCACTCAGGGAGCTCCAGAGTTGGGGGTGGGGCAGAGGGGTGAGGGGGAGATGGCTCAGGCTCCCAGTCATGTTCTCCCAGGTTGACAATATCAGCGGAAAGAGGGCTTCATTCTCTCAAGGTTCCTATAGCAAAAAAGGATCCTGATGTGTCTTAGTTCATTTGCCCAGTCCTTGAACCAATTACTGCTACTGTGGTATTGTATACTGTAACTGATTGCATCCGGGTCATCCTTAAGAACAGAATGGAGAGCCAGAATTAAGAACCCCAGTAGGACCACAGGCAGTAGTGGGGCTCCCCTAATAAAAGAGGGTATTGCTACCAAAAATAGGAGAATGGACTGGACTTAAAACTGAACCTTACTTTGGTGACCTTGGTCCTTTCAATCTTGAGATAGAGGTTTCTGATAATCTGTTAATGAGTGATCTGCAAGCCTGCGGTATTGTTTTTGACAACCGTGAGCTTGGTGCTCCTTGGCATCTGGGCTGCCTTGGCTTTAGTTATTTGCCTACCTTCTGCAATTCTTTCCTCTTAAGCTTTTGAAACTAAATAAATACATTCGTTATGGATTGATCTTGGGAACCAACATGAGGCCATGCAAAGAGAACAGGGGAAGTCAAAAGCCCCAGATCCTTCCTTGCTCTGGCATTTACTAGGCTTCTGACCCCTGGAAGGTTACTTCGGCAGGTTCTCAGATCTTAGTTTTATCATCTGTAACATCAATGCCCGTTCCAAGGTTGCCATGAAGAAAGAGGAACATATGTAAAGCACAGTGCCTGCACACATGTTCAATTACCGAAGGTGAGGTACCACCACCTTTAGGCAAACTTAAAGAATCGTGTCTAATGCTTCAAGTACTAGACCAAGAGCTGGACAACGAAAGGGTAAGACATGGCCGCTGCCCTCACTGGACTTGCACTTTAGTAAAGGAGAAAACAATAGAGGGAACATGAAAAAAAACTGCTAAGCGTGCAAAGAAATTACCATGTGCTAGAACTTCACCTATACACTCTCCCATCTAGGGTTGCTTTTTAATGGATTTAAGCACCAGTTACTGTGGCAGAAAAACAGAACTGCCCAGTTTTTTGTAATAGATTGAAAAAAAGACATTCAGGGCATCCTAAATGGACACGGCAATATACAGGCAAAAATGGACATGTCCTATATATGCAGGATGCTTGGCAACCCTATCTCTATCCTGACAACCACCCTACAATCCTATTTATATAGTTATATAAATATATTACATATATTTACATAAATAATAAATCCTATGATCTCCACTGTACGAGTTAACAGACTCAGAGACACTGGGTGACTTGTTCAAGGACACAGAAATGGCAAGCCCTAATCTCTCTGGCTCTAAAGCCTGGAATCTTTATACCATTCACTTTTCTCCACAAAGACAATGGAAGGTTTAGGGTCAAATTCCATTTTTTAAAAAAACAATTTATATATATGCCATGTCCCCATGTAAATTACCAAGATTTTATTGTACATTATGTATTAATCTCTGCATCATTATTGCTTGTATATTTAAACTTAAAAAAAAAAACCCTACGGCAAAGACTACGGACAATGCTAACATAGGGCAATTGTCACAGTGCTATGCTCAAGTATATGGAAGTCTTACATTGGTGACAAAATATATAGCTATCTCCTGTCCGTCATGAAAAAGTATAGACTGAAACAGAAAAGAACAAGTTAAAGATACTACATAATGCCATGAAGTTTTAAGACAATGAAAACTAGATGTCATTAAACTCACCACTAACTGATGGTAACGGGCTGCATCAGAATCAGCCTGGGGAACTTCTGAACAAAGTTTCCTGGGATACATTTCCCAGTTTTCAACTTCAGAACTGCTCAAGAGTAGGACTAGAATTAGTCTCAGGTGTTTCTAGTGTACAACAGACTTAAGAACTACTGACCTAGAGACATGTTCCATTTTAAAATTAATCAGAAGCAAAAGAGCACAAGCCAATTTAAAATATTTATGAGATGAGGGAGGACCCAATTCAGTAGCTTTCACCCAGCTACTGAAGCTGACATAAACACTTTACACAGCACTACACAAAAAAGTAGGACACTCATTATAGCAATTGATCACACACACTGTTCTACCATCGCGTTTCCCTGGTTCACAATGTAGGTTCTAAATTGATGACTTATTGACTTTTCAAACAATTAGACTCCATGCATCAGTGAGGATGCCTGCTGCTTCTACGAAATCCACAAAGCCCCAACCATTTGTAACCCTCATGTATCCAGACATTACTGAGACAGAAGTACCAAGAAATATTTACTCATAAGATGGGCTGAGTTTCTATTCTACATGGCGAGGAGGGAAAGTTGTGAACTACTATAGAGTTGCAATCCACAATTTGAAAAACTGATGCAGTTCAACACTTCACTTTATAAGTAAGAAAACTCAAGCCTAAGGGGATGTCATTTCAGCATCTTAATTAAATCTTTTGTGTGACCTTTCATTTACCAAATTCCCACCGTGAAATCTTAACTCTTAACAATGTGACCCCAAATGACTTCCATCCCTAGGTTCTGCACTCTCTTACTGCAGACTGACTGTAAGTCAGACTTGAAAGCCAAGATGAGCAGCTCCTTTGTCTAGTTATTACCTCTGACCAAGGCATAAGAATTCACTTAGACAAACAGCTTTCGTAACCTACCTAAAAATAGGCTAGTTCATAAATTTTCTAAACTGTTCTTCCCTGCTGTGAGCAGCCCTTGATCTTTGACTGTAAAACCTAGCAAACTTTGGCATGCTCTAATGTTAGTTTTATAGGTTACTGAAAACCTCTATAAATTTAGCATCATTTCTCAAATCTCAATAGTTTTCTCATTCTGAATGCTTGAACATTTAGGTCACAAATTGAAATAACAGCAGAAAAATACTCATCTTTAGGCAGGTTGTACGGTTACCACTTGGCAAGAAACAGACAAAAATTTAAACAGAGCATAAAAACACTTCAAAGCTTTATGAACTTTGAACTTAGCACACTTTCCTAAATTTTGGTGGTTCCAACTACAGGAAAACCAGACTCTAAAGATTTGAGATGATTTAAGCTAACTCAAAATTTTTCCAATTCCTGACATCAGTACTAGATTTATACTTTTATTATGGTAACATATAGTTGTTACAGTGAGATCTATAAACATATACAGAATTATTATATTTAAATTCATATAGAACAATATTTACATTTTTAAGTTACAGTTTTGAAATCAGAAGATGAAGTACAGCTTAAGTTTACGACAAAGAAAGAAAAACACAAAACAAAAAATAGACAAAGTTAACAGTAAAAATATAACTATCTGTTTTTGATACGTGGAAATGCTCAGAAAGCTACATCTTCTTAATCTGATTGTCCAAATCATTAAAATATGGATGATTCAGTGCCATTTTGCCAGAAATTCGTTTGGCAGGATCATAGACCAACATTTTCTGGAGGGGGGGGCGGGAAGATAAAAAAGAAAAAAGGTTTTGATTTAAGAAATGAACCATAAAAAAATAAAGCTTTAATTTTTCTACCAATAAGCCATAAGCTAATAATTTTAATAAAAATTACTACTACATGAACATTTCCATTAGTTCAGTACCATACCACATAAATGTCTCAATCCTCCATACTTCACCCTCTAGCTCTTATTCCTTAAATCGTAGATACCTCAATAACCTCTTTCTGCTATAAATTATGCTTTAAGACACAAGCATTCTTAGTGAGATAGAGATAGTTTTAAAACCAGGACATAAATTTAAGAAAGATATCTAGTTAACTATATTTACTTTGAGAATTAAATGGCCATCTGAGTTATTTACAACATTCTTGAAATGGTGGCAATTAGCTATAGTGGTTTCTAATGTAGCTTCCATCAAGTTCCAAATAAAAACAAAACCAGAGCACAATGTGTTATAAACATAGTTAAAATGAGAGACTAAATGAATGATGGTCAATCTAGTATTAAACTTAATTTACACATAACCAGAAAAGACTGCATAAAGTTTAATGCTGATCTTAAATTTCATCTTTAAGAAACATTAATCTTAAAGAAAATCAAATCAATAAGCAAACCAGACATACTTTTACTATCTAGTTACCCTTTGAGCTGCTATTACATATTTAGCACTATATTAAGTGCTTGACACATACCGTGTTACACAATCCTCACAACAAAGGTAAGTATTGGTCCCATTTTACAATGAGGACACTGAGGCTCAGAGGTTAAGCGGCTTGCCCCAGCAATTCATAAAGCTAAGCAGTGGTAAAGCTTAAATGTGAAACCAAGTCTGATGTTTTACAGTAGTGGTTCTCATCTGGGTGAGATTCTGCCCCTCAGTGAACATTTGGCAATGTCTGGCATTTGGCAATTGTCACAACTGAGAGGAACATGCTACAGGCAGGTATAGGGCAAAGGACTGGAATGTTGTTAAATATCTTAGAGTGTACAGGACCGATCCCATTAACAAAAAATGATCCAGTCCAAGATGTCAATACTAGCTAGACTAAGGAATCATGATTTACAGTATTTGAGTTTCATTGACTGAAGTGAAATTCTTTGTGTTCAAGAATTACAGAAGCTAAAAAGACAGATCTGAAAGGCCTTCTAAGTCAAATCAATAATATTGATACATAAAATATCTGAATGACAGGTAAAGGACTTGGGATTTCACTGTAAGCAATTTGGAAATCTGAGCTGAATTTAGAGGCATAATGATTTATAAATTCTGAAAGGAGCCCAAAGACCAATTAGAAGATTTACAGGATAATATCACAATATTACATTAGCCAAGATTCATAAAAATTAGTTCCATCTAAAAGCTTAAGATTTAGGGGGCATCTGGGTGGCTCAGTTAGTTAAGTGTCTGACTTCAGCTCAGGTCATGATCTCACAGCTCGTGGGTATGAGCTCCGTGTAGGGGTCTGTACTACAGTTTGTGGGTTCAAGCTCTGTGTCGGGCTCTGTGGAGTTCTGCACCACTGGTGCAGGGCCTGCTTGGGATTCTTGCTCCCTCCCTTCTCTCTGACCCTCCCTCACTTGTGCTGTCTCTCTCAAACTAAATGTACTTAAAAAAAAATAAACAAAAGTTCGATATTTAGAGGCGCTTGAGTGGCTCAGTCAGCTAAGCGCCTGACTCTTGATTTCAGCTCAGGTCATGATCTCAAGGTTTATAAGATCAAGCCCTGGGTAGGGCTTTGCACTGACAGTGCAGAGCCTGCTTGGGATTCTCTCTCTGCCCGCCCCCCCCCACCCCCGCCACGTGCACTCTCTCTCAAAATAAATAAACTTTTAAAAAAATAAACAAATAAAAGCTCAATATTTTTTTTGTTATTTTTTATTTTTATTTTTTTTAAATATATGAAATTTATTGTCAAATTGGTTTCCATACAACACCCAGTGCTCATCCCAAAAAGATGCCCTCTTCAATACCCATCACCCACCCTCCCCTCCCTCGCACCCCCCCATCAGCCCTCAGTTTGTTCTCAGTTTTTAAGAGTCTCATGCTTTGGCTCTCTCCCACTCTAACCTTTTATTTTTTTCCTTCCCCTCCCCCATGGGTTCCTGTTAAGTTTCTCAGGATCCACATAAGAGTGAAAACATGTGGTATCTGTCTTTCTCTGTATGGCTTATTTCACTTAGTATAACACTCTCCAGCTCCATCCACGTTGCTACAAAGGGCCATATTTCATTCTTTCTCATTGCCACGTAGTACTCCATTGTGTATATAAACCACAATTTCTTTATCCATTCATCAGTTGATGGACATTTAGGCTCTTTCCATAATTTGGCTATTGTTGAGAGAAAAGCTCAATATTTAAATACTGTTCTAAAAAACAATTTTCCTAAAGCAGGCCTAGGACAATTTCTTTTTTATCCTAATAGATTTTTTTGGCCCTATTTTTAAAGAAAACAACTATTAGTTGAGAGTGGCAATGTAGTAGTAAATGCAATTTTTTTTTATAGTTTGTTAATACTTTTTTTTTTTTTTTTTTGAGAGAGAGACTGAGAGAGAGAGAGAGAGCAGGGAAAAGGAACAGAGGGAAAGAGATAATCTCAAGCAGGCTCCATGCTCAGTGCAGAGCCCTATGAGGGACTTGATCCCAAGGATCCTGGGGTCATGACCTGAGGTGAAATGAAAAGTCAGACATGCCCCATGGATTTATAAGAATTACATTATTCCTCCTAACCTTTCTGATGTAGAAATAAGGCACAAAGTAAGAAATGAGAGTTCATGCAGTAAATGGCTTTAATAACTAAAAATATCAAGCAATAAGGAAAAACCTATGTCTCGGATAAACTAAAAAGTAGTACACACCGGGACAAAAAGTTAGAAGGGAGGGCCATTACACACCAGCAACTTAAATAAAGGTGTACTAACCCTGGCCTTGCCTTCACAGAGCATCTTCGCTATGTAAGATTAAAAAAACAAACAAATAACATCTAATGCTGAATCCTCCTCTCAAAACCACTAATGTTTCTTGGTATCTAAAATGAAGCTAGTAACATAATAAACATTAACAGTCATAATAGCTATGTGCCTAGCACAATATATATTGGCTTTCTATTTCCCAGGTAAAAGAAAGGAATTGAGTACATTCAGAATCAATAATGTTGAAATCAGTATAAAGGGTCTTCTTACCGAGAGCAGATCCAAGCCATTTTCATCCAAGTTTTTGACATGGGATGCCAGACTTCCTGGTTTCCACTTGGGAAATGTATTCTTATAGTCCTGTAAAGATTCCACTTCTGGCCACACTTCATTATTGGGGGTGCCCAAAGCTCTAAAAGCCAGAGAAAAACAAAAAAATTATTAAAGCATACATATAATCTTATTGTTATACATGTTGCCTTATTATTATTTCATCTGAAAACTTCTTAAAAGCTTAAATATAAGGCAAAAATACCTGAAAATTCTGAAGAGTTGATCAATTTCTGAATCCCCATGGAAAAGTGGTTTCTTAGTTGCTAATTCTGCAAATATAGTGCCTATACTCCAAATGTCAACTGGAGTTGAGTAGCGAGCTGACCCCAGCAGTACTTCTGGAGATCTATACCAGAGTGTCACTACCTATTACAAAGCAAATTTTTACACTGAATAAAAATACCTTTAAATAAATACATTAAAAAATTTTAATTAAATATTAAATTTAAAAAATGCATTAAATACCTAAATATAAACATTTATATTTCAGTAGGACTATCCTTTAGAAAGTTCCATTAATTCCTCTGATAATATTGTTTGAAAGTCAATTAACTATACACAATATACTAAATGGAAGATAAATATTTCATTCCTAAGTTCTATTCATTAGGTTAAAAAACACTATACAAACATACGAACTCTTTTCTTGCTTTTCAAATCATTAGAGGAAAAGGATAAAAAAAAAGTCAAGATAGCATTCACTTTTCAAAAAAACCAAAAAGGCAATTGATAATAAATTCAGTGTGGCACCGTACAAATGAATGAATACTGCTTACATGCTAACAATGTTAAGTCAGGGACTCCTGGGTGGCTCAGTCAGCTAAACGTCTAACTCTTGATTTCTGCTCAGGTCATGATCTCAGTTTATGCATGAGCTCAAGCCCGGTATGGAGCCTGCTTGGAATTCTCTCCCTCTCTCTGCCCCTACTCCACCAGCACTTGCTTGTGCTTTCTCTCAAAATAAACTTAAAAAAATAAAAACATAAGTCAAATAACAGTGGTCTAGGGGTAATCTATTATTTTACTATCTATAATTTGTCACGGCAAAAATATCATCTCTAACTTAAGCATCTGTTTAAGCCAATGGGAACCAAATAATCTTTATTTATACAGCTATGGGAAAAATAATAAAAAGGGATGATAAAAAGAAGCCAAGACATCTAACCAAATGAACACTGTTCTAAGTTTTGATTTGAAGATAGTCTTTGGGCTCAGGGATAGACAACCCCACAGAAGACAGTTTTCCAGAAGCTCTCTATTATACAATTCAATATTCCCTTTCTCTCCAGAAATAACAAATGAAATGCCATGTCATCTGTATTAACACTGAAAACCGTTATAGTAGCTTCTAAATGTACCTGAAACAGTAACCCTTAGGTAAAAAAAACCTGTCTTTTAACCAATTTGTGTACCAGAGGATGCAAGCAGGAGACAAAAAACACACAGGCGATTTGCATGGGTAAAATTTACTAAGAAAGATTCTAAACTAAGAGAGGGTTAGAATAAAGAGACTGACTAATAAGAAATAATAATTTCTAGAACTGTAGCAAGGATAACCCCTTCCTCCTGCAGTGCCTCTCCAACACCATCCACTGACATCACACCTACTGGCAAAGAAATAATATTTAAAGGTCTGAGTTAGATTTTCACATAACATGCAGTGAAGGGTGAGTTTGGAGCTGAGAGGCAATAAATTAATCCTGCACAATGGAAACCTTTATTATTTCTTTCTTGACTTAAAAAACAAATACAGAAAACAATCCAGCAATCACACATACTCTAAAACACAAAAACCACTATTCTACATACCTCATGTGTATATACTCTAATAGGTATTCCAAAAGCTCTAGCGAGGCCAAAATCAGCCAATTTAATTGTTCCTTTGTCATCAATCAATAGATTTTGAGGTTTTAAGTCTCTGTGCAAAACTCTTCTGGAGTGGCAAAACACAATCCCTTGTAGAATTTGGTACAAGTAACTCTGGAAGAAGGAAACATAAGTTAGAAACTTAACTGTACCACACAATAATTTTCTAAATAATCTTGGTGGGTTTGTTTCAAAGATATAAGAAATTATAATGCAGGTAAACAATTTAACTGCCACAAAAGCTTTCAGGCCATTTGAGACTAGCAAGCAGCATTTGGGGTGAGAAGCCCACTGATATGCTAAGATATTCACCTTATGGACACATCCATATGAACTCATTTAGTCTTCTACTATTTTTCATCTCTCATTCTTTTTTCATCTCTTATTCTTAAGTCCTAATTAGTTTTCTGTATAGAAAGTTTTGTAAACTTTTATCTATATACTTATAGCAACTCTAATTTTATTAAGATTTGTCCATCTCTATTTCTTATTACATATTCATTTCCTCTTTAGAAACCCTGGTCACAGATTCCAAAAGAAATAACAAACAGGATATTATGATTATATATTTAAATAGAGACAATTATTATAACATGCTATTTATTAGTTCAGAGAAAAGTATTATACAAGACAGGTGTTGCCAAGACAACGTAATTGTCATTTGAAGCAACATGAATATTACAGAAATCTGAAGTATACATAGTAACAATATTGACTTATAAAGTTCAAAATTATAAAATAATACATAAAATCAACTGTTGGAACAAATGGCTAACCATTAAGATCCCTAGTTCTTTATACCAAAATAAAACTTTGATCCATCCACACAGTTTAACACAAACAAAAGGGAGGTGTGGCAACCTACTAAAAAATATTGTCAAGTATTGTTCTAGCATACACGATGTTTGAAAGACATATAAGCTAAAGTCCAAAAGTTATGTATAAGACTGTTAAATATATGGTCCAAAAGTTATGTATAAGACTGTTAAATATATGATAAAAATTATTAATGGTATATGCCATTAACAAGTCAAAACAACAAAAGAAAAAAGGAATAAAGGGAGTATTATCAACATGTTAGCAAAAAGGACCTTAGAGACCAGTGAAAAAATATCCTAACAGAAACATCAATGAAGATGTTTATAAAAAGGCTAAAAAATGAAAAATTATTAAATGAGATACAAAATATTTGCCTTTTTCACATGATGGACTGATAAAATATTTAAAAGATTGATAAAGCTAGGTACTAAAACAGTAACTGTTACCCACCACAATGAGTAAACTGCTACAAGTCTTTGGAGGGCAACAAGCACTATCATGATTTTAAATGTAAATAAACATCTTCAACTCATTGATTCAAGTTATAAGAACTTATCCTATAAAATTGCAAATGAAGATCAATATACATAAGGATTCACTGCAGCATTGTTCCTAAGAGCATGAATCACCAAGCTGGAAAACAATTTCAATGTTTATTAGTATGGAACTGGTTTAAATAATCAGATCAAACATTTAGGTAAACAGGCAAGGCTATATGTTGAATGTTTCACAGAAAAAGGGTTTTACAGTTTTGTAAAACAGCATATGTATGTACACAAAGTTGACATGCAAGTGTCTGTAAGACTATTAAAAAACTAACAATGGGTACCTACCTCTGAGAAGTGGTTTGGTAGAGTTAGTGTAAAGATAAGACATATCCACATATACACTTCAGTGCTTTTAAAAAAATTATACATTTATAATTTAGAAATTATACATTTATAATATAGAAATGTCTATTGTAAATTAACCAAAACATTCAAACCCAGAATAAAATAAAACCACTTGCCATCATCACCTTACCCCAAGCTTTTGTTACATTGTTTCACACATATCTGACCCTCAAATAAAGACCAAAACATCCTAGCTTCCAACAATGGAATACATACCTACTGGTTTTGTTGTCTCAGGCACAACTTTTCACTCTACAACTAGAAGCAGTATCTAGTAATAAAAGGGGTAACAATCTAACCTATAGACTGTGGAAAAAAAATCTTCCTAGTTCTATTTCCTAACACTCTTTCCAAGGATATTCCCCCAAAACACAGGAACTTCTACAGAATAGACACTTTACACTCACAATGGATAAATACTAATAAACTTAAGTAAGCTTTTTACCTTAACAAGTGAAGATTCCATGAACTGACCAGGAGGGATGGAATCTAAGTATTTCTTGAGATCCATGGAAAGGAATTCAAAGATGAGATATAACCTGGAATCTTGCATAAGCACATCTTGAAGACTGAAGAACAAAACAATTATATGGAAAAAAATATCTACGAAACATTTTTGACCTCTCACAAAATAAAGCTTCCATAAACTTAACAGTGGCTATCACAGAAAGTGAAGCTTTAAGAAATTTTCTGTAACAACAAAAAGTACATACTGTTTTGGGAAAGAAGAGATGGTAGCTTCCCTAGTAATGAAAACCTTAGTTCTAAACTAGAATTTGAGAAAGGACTCTCAGGGCAGCAACTGAAAATTAAGTAACATTATACAGAAGGTACTAACTGTCAAACCACTTCTATTACAAAAGAACATTTCTAGGTTGACTACTTGTTGCTCAGAGTTTGTTTTTTCACTGAAGTGAATTACAGAAATAAATTTTAAAATTTATTAGGAACCCTTAACAGTTGCTCATTATCTCCAACCCCAGAAAAATGCAATTTAACCGTAACTTGGCCTGTTAGGAAACACCCTCCCTCCCCGCCAATACCAATCCAAATAGTTAAAAGAAAGAAAAACACTTTTCTTTTTCATCTGACAGAACTACCTGTCTTAGGACTCTGATTAAGAGGTCTTCAAGGACCAGGGGCACCTGGGTGGCGCAGTCGGTTAAAGCATCCGACTTCAGCCAGGTCACGATCTCACGGTCCGTGAGTTCGAGCCCCGCGTCGGGCTCTGGGCTGATGGCTCGGAGCCTGGAGCCTGTTTCCGATTCTGTGTCTCCCTCTCTCTCTGTCCCTCCCCCGTTCATGCTCTGTCTCTCTCTGTCCCAAAAATAAAATAAACGTTGAAGAGGTCTTCAAGGACCAAAGCTCAGACTGGTATAGGTGATAAAGGTCTGTGAAAAAGGACTTTTTTCTCCCTTGGCTGGTTTACCTTGAGTTTTCAGCTCCCAATACTAATCTCTTATCACCCTGCTCCTGTTTTAACAGCCCATTTACCTATGCCTGGCACCCCCAATTAACAAAAATAGTAGGGTTCTCTTCTGCTCAGCAATTAGACCAGATATTAAACAAATGTAAAAATTTCTACGTTGAAATTCACACTTGAAATAGTATGCGGAAAATGGTTTAAATTCAAATATACCATACCTGACTATATTTGGATGACGAAGTTCTTTTAATAGAGAAATTTCCCGAATTGCGGTACTAGGAACCCCTTCCTCTTCACTTTCTAGTCTGATTTTCTTCATGGCTACCACTTGACCTGTAGTTTTGTGTCTACCCTTATACACAACTCCATAGGTACCTGAAATAGACAAAGTAAATGTCTACTATACGACACCCTCCACAAACTAACATTTTACAAAATGACTCATCTTGTAAAATGTCATGTGATAGAAATGTCTACTGTGACCAGCTAGGAAGTATCATACTCATGATGATACTCTCATCACTTCCAAAAAGAAATTGCGGGTAACTACAACCTATCACATCTATAGTTTAGAAATAAAGTTCATGTAGTCATCACAATTTTCCCATACATTTAAATAACAAGTAATTTCCCAGCACATTTTAGAGAAGAAAACGGATCCTTTGCAGATCGAAATTTATCTCTTTTCAAATATCCAATCTAACAATAAAGCAGGCATAAAATACAGGGTGAGGATTTGGGCTGAGGAATTATTAACAGGAGTCACTGTGACACTTTCAGAAAACTTTGTATAGACTGCTTTATGCATATCAAATACATACTCAACCCTTATCTAAAAAAGAATGGGGCTAAAATATTTTATTAAATATTTATTAAATATGGAGCACCTGGGTGGCTTAGTCGGTTTAAGCATCTGACTTTGGCTCAGGTCATAATCTCAAGGTTCATGAGTTCAAGCCCAGCATCAAGCTCTCTGCTATCAGCACAGGGCCTGCTTCAGATCCTCTGTCTCCCGCTCTCTCTGCCCTTCCACTGCTCATGCTTTTAGTCTCTCAAAGATAAACAAACATTACAAAATATATATTTATAAAATCTATTAAAGTTCACAATATCTACTATATAGTAGGAAAGCCTCCCACCCATTCTGAAGTTAACAAGAACACTGATTTGGATATATAGGCTTCAGATAAGGAGTAACAATGTCAATATACGGGATCTTGGGCAGGAGAAGGGTGGATACAGAGGACAGAAGTGGCAATATTAAGGGAGGCAGATTAGTTGATTTAAAAAGTTCATATACAGGACACATTTAGTCCCCAGATTTAGTGCGTTTTAAAACCGGAGTGGGAGGGGTGCCTGGTTCAGTAGGTGAAACATGTGACTCTTGATCTCAGGGTCATGAGGTCAAGCCCCATGATGGGCGTGAAGCCTACTTAAAATTAAAATAAACAGGGGCACCTGGGTGGCTCAGTTAGGGATTCGATTTTGGCACAGGTCATGATCTCGCAGTTTGCGAGTCCAAGCCCCAAGTTGAGGTCTGTGCTGACAGCTCAGAACCTGGAGCTTGTTTTGGATTCTGTGTCACCCACTCTTTCTGCCCCTTCCCTGCTCATGCTGTCTCTCAAAAATAAACATTAAAAAAAAATTTTCAAAGTAAAATAAATAAATAAAATCTTAAATAAATACAATCTTTAAACTGGAATTGGAAAATTTAGGGAGATCCTGAACTGCTTGACTATACATAAAATTTTACTGAATACCTTATTCTTCTGTAACATCAGTATAACTTCAAAAGTGATTAGAGTACATTTTTCTAAAGAGATCTATTATAGTTTTTACCAGTTTCTCCAAAGGTAGCAATGTTTTTAAAAAGGCTAAGAACTACTATCAAATTATCTACTGGCTTAATTAGATTATTAGAGATGGTTTGGTGAGTGGCAAACTGATGTTATATAAACTTTGTTCTAATTTTGTTTTAAGATTTTATTTTTGAGTAATCTCAACACCCAACATAGGGCCTGAACTCATAACCCTGAGATCCAAAGTTGCATACTTTACCAAGTGAGCCAGCCAGGATCCCCTAATTTTGTTTTAAAGAGAAATTCTAGGGGTGCCTGGGTGGTTCAGTTAACTGACTTAGGCTCAGGTCATGATCTCATGGTTCGTGAGTTCAAGCCCCATGTCAGGCTCTGTGCTGATGGCTCAGAGCCTGAAGCCTGCTTCAGATTCTGTGTGTGTGTGTGTGTGTACGTGCCCCTCCCCCACTCATGCTGTCTCTTTCAAAAATAAACATCCAAAAAAAAATTTTTTTAATTCTATACAATAGTGGGTCTTCCTAAATACTGGTGTCATTTTAAACACAGAATTTGACTAAAGAGCCATTTCACATTATTTTGATTAAATCTGGATTAACTGTGACTCTTGGACAACCAAAGTCATTCCAGATTTTAAAAACCTCAATTTTATGGATCTTTACAACCATCTTTAAAAATTGGTAACTTTTGGGGCGCCTGGGTGGCTCAGTCGGTTGAGCGACCGACTTCGGCTCAGGTCATGATCTCACGGTTTGTGGGTTTGAGCCCCATGTCGGGCTCTGTGCTGACAGCTCGGAGCCTGGAGCCTGCTTCTGATTCTGTGTCTCCCTCTCTCTCTGACCCTCCCCCGCTCATGGTCTGTCTCTCTCTGCCTCAGAAATAAATAAACATAAAAAATAATAATAATAATAATAATAATAATAATAATAAAATTGGTAACTTTCTGTACACTTAAAATCTGTCCATTTTTTGGGTATAAATCATACTTGCATCAAAAAAACACAAAAGTAGTTAAGTCAGAAGCACAATCACCTGGCACACTGTGAAAGCAGACTCGGGAAAAATCATCACTTGCATAAATATAGTACAAGCAGTTAATGGTAAATTCAGGACTAAATTTTTCCCCCCTAATATTCTTTCTTTCCTTCAAGTGTACAACCTCATCGAGGTCTAAAATTTACTCATAACAATTAATTAACTTATAGCCAACACTTAGTATTTACCTAATTTTAGAAATCACAAGTGCTCTATGGTTCTCTTCTTTCTCTTTTTGAGCCATTACCCCTCATAACTACTGGTACAGAGCTCTAGTTAAACAGACCAGAATGATTCTACTAGGCAATTACCAAAAATTATTTATAAGATGCATGCATGGTATGTACTCTGAAATGAATTAAACATTACTAAATTTTTAAAAATGTTATAGTCAAAGTTACGGAGACTCTAAATGCTAAGCACAAAACCTTTATTTAACACATGTTTATTGAGTGAATAAAAGCCAAGTTAGGTCCCACATCATGGATATAGCTACCATGATCCAAAAAGATGTTTTCTCATGATAGAGTTCAAAAACTAAAGTGACAACACTCAGATCTTTGTAATTTAGAAGAAACCAGAAAATGTCTTTGTAATAACTGAAATAAGAAAAGTCTATATTTAAGAAATGAATCAGGTTGTCAAAAACTCAAAGTTTCAGGGCGCCTGGGTGGCTCAGTCGGTTGAGCATCCGACTTCGGCTAAGGTCATCATCTAGCGGTCTGTGAGTTCAAGCCCCGCGTGGGGCTCTGTGCTGACAGCTCAGAGCCTGGAGCCTGCTTCGGATTCTGTGTCTCCCTCTCTCTCTGACCCTCCCCCGCTCATGCTCTGTCTCTCTCTCTCTGTCAAAAATAAATAAAACATAAAAAAAAAATTTAATAAAAAAAAACTCAACGTGTCAAGATAGAAAAGATAGAAAAGGTAGGGGAACTATTCTAAGTTAGAAAAGATTAAGGAGATATCAATCACTAAATGAAATGCAGAACACTGACTAGATCTTCAGAAGATACATGTAAAAGTATTAGAAGTAAGACATATCTGCAGCCACCCTGGAAAACAGTATGGAGGTTCCTCAAAAGTCAAAAATAGAACTACCCCTCAACCCAGCAATTGTGCTACTTGGTATTCATCCAAAGGATACAAAAATGTTGATTTGAAGGGGCACATGCACCCCAATGTTTATAGCAGCACTATCAACAATAGCCAAAGTATGAAAACAACCCAAATGTCCATCGACTGACGAATGGATAAAGATGTGGTATACATATGTACAACGAAATATTATTCGGCAATGAGAAAGAATGAAAGATTGCCATTTGCAACAATGTGAATGGAACTAGAGTATATTATACTAAGTGAAGTCAGTCAAAGACAAATATCAGGATTTCACTCATGTAGAATTTAAGATACAAAACAGATGAACATAAGGGAAGGAAAGAAAAAATAAGACAAAAACAGAGAGGGGGGCAAATCTCAAGAGACTCTTAAATACAGAGAACAAACTGAGGGTTGCTGGTGGAGTGTTGGGTGGGAGAAGGGCTAAAGGGGTGAGGGGCATTAAGGAAGACACTTATTGGGATGAACAGAGGGTGTTAAATGTAAGTGATGAATCAGTAAATTCTATTCCTCAAATTATTATTACACTATGTTAACGAACTTGGATTTAAATTAAAAAAAATAAAAAGTAAAGCACACCACTACAACTTACTTTACACTGGTCAACAGAAAAACAATATGCTAAAACACAGATAATAAAGTAAATGTGACAAAACTAACATCTTGGTAAAATGTATTACAGGTTCATTAAATTTATCTTTCAACTTCTCTGTATGTTTGGAAATAAAATAAAAAGTTGAGGGAAAGAAATTTAACTTTTCAAATCAGTACTATAATGTTAAAATTTGACCAGGTATCTGGCAAAAAGCAAAAGAAAATACTGTGTGAAAGATATCGTCTAGGCCTTAAATTATTTGTACAATTTATTTTTTCAAAAACAATGTCCACCAAAGGGGTGCCAGGGTGGCTCAGTCAGTTGAGTGTCCAACTTCAGCTCAGGTCATGATCTCACAGCTCGTTGAGTTCAAGCCCCACATCGGGCTCTGTGCTGACAGCTCAGAGCCTGGAGCCTGCGTCAGACTCTGTGTCTCCCTCTCTCTCTTCCCCTAACCCACTCACATTCTGTCTCTGTCTCTCTGAAAAATAAATAAACATTAGAAAAAAAAATTTAAGAAAAAAAAAAATGTCCACCACATAATCTAAAACTGCCAGGCACTGGAGTAGTCAAAACAATACAAGCCAGAAGAAGAAACAGGAAAAAACACTAAGGGAAACTGATGTTATTATCAAATATTTGACTACATCCAATAGTGCTGGACACTACTGCCAGGCACTGTTCAAACAGCTGTGAACAAGACAAAATCCCAAACCTCACAAAGCTTACTTACAGTGTAGCAAAGAAAAAGGATATTAAGGAAAACAAATTGAAAGAATTGCCATTGCCAAAGGTCCAGAGGTCAAAGAACAAGGCATATGAGGAGGTATCATGTAGAAGAATTGGGGAGGCTTGTAACTCCAGTAAATAGACTACATTTCAGATTATGCTCTGAACCACTATTTGTAGTAGCAATTACAGTACCTTCCTCAAGAGTCAAATCTGCAGTCTCTTGCATGTTAGGAGTTCCAGAGTTTCAAAGAAAAACACATTTACACAAAAAGAATGTTTCTTTTTATTCCAAACTAAAAATCAGAACTCATTAAATTCTCTGAAGACTTAAGAAAAACTCAAAGCAGAAAACATTAAGTCTGTTAATCAAACCTATTTTTAACTCAGAAACAAGACTAGCTTAGTTGACCAGGTGTTAATAAAGTATCTAAGTGATTTTTTTAAAAAATCATCTAACATTTGTAAGTTAAGAACAAGAATCGATTTCTAACCCAACCACCACCCAAACATATCATTAGTATCTTACCAAATTCTTTTTAGTATTCTGCCCTTGGCTTTTTAGTAGTACTCCTTGTACAAGTATAGTTTTGGAGAACACTAACAATACACTAGTCAGAAACATCCCTGAAACAGAATCTACATACATAGGGGTGCCTATGTCAGTTGAGCATCTGACCTTTGATTTCAGCTCAGGTTGTGCATTTTCTCACGGTTCCTGGAATTGAGCCCCGAGTTGTACCAGAGCAGAGCCTGCTTGGGATTCTCTCTCCCTCTTTCTACCCCTCCCCTGCTCATGCTCTCAAAAATAAAAAAAAAATTAAAAAAACAAAAAACAAACCCTACATAAATTAGGCTCTAATAGTATAAGTTGTACCATTTATTCCTATAGAGTTTAGAATGTTAATACCAAGACTTTTATATAGAAACTTAGATGCTCTTGGGGTGCCTGAATGGCTCAGTCAGTTAAGCATCTGACTCTTGATTTTAGCTCAGGTCATGATCTCAGGGTTTATGGGTTCAAGCCTGCATAGGGCTTTGATGCTGGCCGAGCAGAGCCTGTTTGGGATTCTCTCTCCCTCATGCCTCTCCCTCACTCACATGTTCTCTATCCTTCTCTCTCAAAAATAAATAAATAAACTTTAAAAATTAAAAAATAAATAAAAGAAAGTTAGATTTTATGTTGGGGGGGAAAAAGGCAAAGGGATATTTTTACCCATCACTTATGCCATATAAACATTCTTTAAAAACTTTAATGAAAGTACTACAGAAAGGGAATGAATAATTATACATAAGAGCTATTGGTTTAGAATTGCTTAAACATGTAAACAAGACAGATCATTTAATTCTGGGAAACTATATAGAAAACTTATTTAAATTGGCTTAATAGCCTATTGTAGCAGCTTAGAAAGTTTAGGTAAAAATATTTACCTTAAAAACAATTGTAGGAGATTAAAAGTACACTGTTAAACCTAATTCTACTGCCCTAACCTTTCCCAACACACATACGAATTATCAACAGTCTTCTCAAATTACAAATACTGCTTTAAGTGTTTCATATTTAAGATAACTGGGGGGAAGAGGGTTGCCAGGTAATCATATCAGAATAATTTCAGTTCTCTTGGATATGAACATTTTTGTGTTTAAGTTACCATGTAAAGAACATATAATTAATGCACATTAGCACAGGATACCATAAAGATTTGATTTTAATATTTACATGTCTTTATGACACAGATGTTATAAGCATTACAAAATCCTTTTTTAAAACTTGGGTATTAAAAACACTCACCTTCTCCGATTTTCTCTATTTTGGTATAGTCTTCCATAGTTAATCGTAGATACGGTAGATCCTAGAATGAGAGGAAAAACTAATTTGATCACATGATCACCTGCCACTATAACTCCAAAGGTGGTTTAAAGTTTGTAATGAGATACAATGTGTAAAGCATTTTCCACAGTCTCTAGTACAGTATTAATTTCCCATTAATATTAGTTACGTTAAAACAACACTTACAGGGGCACCTGGGTTGCTCAGTCGGTTAAGTGTCCAACTTCGGCTCAGGTCATATCTCGGTTACTGAGTTGAGCCCCAGGGCAGTTTCAGTGCTTGCTGACAGCAAAGAGCCTGCTTGGGATTCTGTCTCCCTCTCTCTCTGCCCCTCCCACACATATTTGCCTGTGTGCTCTCACTCTCAAAAATAAATAAACATTAAAAAAACCAAAACACTTATAAAGGAAAGGACTTCTGCAATTAAGATTTTCCCACCTTTCTTGGCTCTTAAAACATCAGAAGTATTTGTGTATCTTAACCAGTGTAGTATTTGCTTCTTCCAAACAAATTAACATGCAAATTTAGACACAAACTTATCTATACACCCCAAACAAAAAACAAAAGTATGTTCTCTTTACATAACACTTCTAAGAAGCACCAATGTGTGCTAGTTATACACCCAAACATTTCCTTAGATAATATTTGACTGAATTTGTATCGCTTCATATTTTTTTGAAGAGAATTCAAAAGAAACATTTTTTTTTTTTAACATTTATTCAGTTTTTGAGAGACAGAGAGAGAGCATGAGTGGAAGAGGGGCAGAGAGAGAGGGGAGACACAGAATCCAAAGTAGGCTCCAGGCTCTGAGCTGTCAGCACAGAGCCCCACAAAGGGCTTGAACTCACCAACCGCTAGATCATAACCTGAGCCAAAGTCGGATACTTAACCAACTGAGCCACCCAGGCGCCCCAAGAAACAGTTTTTAAAGACACAAGTAGCAGGACGCACAGCTGGCTCAGTCAGAAGAGTGTACAATTCTTAATCTCAGGGTTGTGAGTTCCAGTCTCATGTTGGAAAGAGCACATTTCACTCACACGCACATGCGCACGCACACACACACAGGGTGCAGAGATTACTTAAAAATCTTAAAAAAAAAAAAAAAAAAAGACACCGGTAGGGAGCTAATGTGGCCATACTGCTCACCCATTAGCAAGACTGTTTTAATGTCTGCTAAAATGCTGACAAGACACTCAAAACGTCCACAGCTGAGAAGTTTGCTGATGAAACATAACTTCAGAAGCCCAAATCATAATTCCCTTGATTTCTTAACACACTCCTCTCCTCACTGATAAGATCATATATGTAAAGGTGACTCTGGGTGACACTTAAGTTCTATTTCTCACATTCATCTGCAAAATTATCCCAGAGGTAGAGACAAATCTTTTTAAATGAACAAAAAATTGCACTACATTGTCATGATATTAAATTATCATTAAATTAAATTTAATTAAAAATTACTTTTTATTTTAATGTTACAAAATAGCAATAATTAGGATAATTGCCTTTTTTTACAATATCCAGATTTAATATGCCTAATGAACAATAAGACTTTGAGGTCTCTTTGAACAAATGGCTAAAACTTCAATTTCAAAGTTGGGTTTAATTACCCTCCCTCCATTTTCCTGTTTGTAACAGTTTAAAATAAAGGGTGTCACTTTAAAATGCCTTTTGAATGTCTCCTGGGGCTGCGTACTAGCAGCAGGACGTAAAATGCCAATGGCTTCATCTCCTAGCCAGAGACCTCCAGGTCTTTAAAGGAAGCGGGACGTGCACATGACCAACTCTAGTTATTAAATAAAAATACTAATACATACATATTTGTATCTATCTCTACGCATTTCTTAGCTTTCCACTTTGCACTGTACGTAACAGCCACCAAGCATAAAATTAAAACGAAAAATATCCAAATCCCCTCTGGCTCTAAGCCTCGGCCAAGTGTTTTTAAACGCCTTGGGTGCACAAGGGCCCTGGGTACGGAGGCAAGCTCGAGAAGGCCCACAGGTTAGTTCGGTGTTCCGGGACGGCCTGGGTTTGGGAACCGGCGTGGGTATCTGGCCCCGGAGCCGTCTGGCCTTCCGCCCCCGAAGGCTAGAGCAGGGCGCACAGGGGACAGGCCGGAGCCGCAGGGCCTAAGACGGAGCCTGGCACTCCGCGACGTCGAACCAATGCAAGGGTTTGGCTTCAACCAAGACCCGAAAGCCTCCTCAGCCAGGTCTGCGGCATTTTTCCGGAACAGCAGACCGCGACCCCTGACTGCAACTCCGAGGCCAGGGCAGCCCCAGCCCTCCCCGGTGTACGTCCGCTGGGTCTGGGCTCCCGCGAACCTTCCTGGAAAGCCGGGGCCAGGCCCGGAGCCGAGTGGAGGCCCGGCCTAGTCTCCACAGGCCCTGCCTGGCCCCGCGCAGAGCCCCGCTGCCCAGCCCGGCCTCCTAATACCACCCGGTTCCTCAGCACTCCTTCTCGGGGGCCTCCGAGCCGACCCCCGCCGAGCAGACACCCCGTAGGCATGACCCTGACCTCAGCAACTCTACCCGGCTTATTATCCCACGACGAAAGCGGCAGCAGCTACCACGTCAGCGTCGCTCTCACCTCAACTTCCAAGAGCCAGCTTTGGAGTTAAGTGCAAGCTGTTTCAAACTCACCGCGCTAAAGGGTCCGGGGCCCACCAATCAGATAGCCCGTAGACTTTCAAAGGAGCCAATCGGAGCCCAGCCACGCTTGGGCGGGCCTTCCCGGGTGGCTAAAGCGCGAAAAAAAATGGAAAGGGCGGCTGGAGAAAAAGCAGGAGGGCGGGCGCCAACTGAGTCTTAGCGCAGGCGCTTTCATTCAGCCCCGAAGAGTGTCGTCCTACTGTTTCTAGTCGTCGGAAATCTACCGTTCACCCTGGGTCGGGTACTTCCCCTTCCAGTATTGGCAAAAATAAAATTTTTTGCACTCAAAGTGATACTACATATACATTTAGATTCCATAACTTTCACTTCTAATACTTAAAGCTAGCGTATATTTATGTTTTTCTAAGTCGGTGATTTTCCAGCTAGGCCAAAGGAGGAGCACATTTCACACATGCATACATACATATACATATATGGATATATGGATATACGTATATATATGTATGTGTGCATATATGTATATATGTATATATACACACACACAGATATATATACAGATATATTCACTTTCTAAAATGTTTAGTGTTTTATTAAAGATTGCATTTATTTAAAAATTAAAAACAGGGGCTCCTGGGTGGCTCAGTCAGTTAAGGGTCTGACTTAGGCTTGGTGAGTTCGAGACCTGCATGGGCTCTCTGCGGTCAGCACAAAGCCCGATTTTGGATCCTCTGTCCCCCTCTCTCTCTGCCCCTCCCCCTCTTGCTCCCTGTCTCTCTCAAAATAAATAGATAAAACTTTAAAAAAAAATAAAATTTAAAATTAAAAAGTTTTAAGTTAGAAACAAAATTTTACATTTTTAATTTTAAAATATTTTCACATCAGAATTTTAGTTGATTTTTTAAAACACAAAAATTCACAATTCCATGAAAGGAAAAAAAAAGATCTAAATTATACTTTAAATAATCCAGTATCCAAAACTTTCTCTTTCATTGCCCCCCACCATATTCTTAAGAGAAATTTCTGCACTTGAACTTTCTTTAAGTCTTTAAGAAAATATGAGTAAAATAGAACTAGGAATAATAAGAGTCCCTTAGTAAGAATTTCTCTTTGGCTTACCCTTAATGGGATGTAGAAGAAAGAGTGACTACCATGAACTCTACAAATATGTATTAGAAGACTCAGATTATGGGGTGCCTGGGTGGCTCAGTTGGTTGAACGTTAGACTCTTGATTTCAACTCAGGTCATGATCTTAGGGTATGTGAGTTCAACCATCAGGTCAGGCTCTACGCTGGCAGCAAGAAGCCTGCTTGAGATTCTCTGTCTCTCTCTCTCTCTGCCCTGCATGCTCATGCTCTCTCTCAAAAACAAATAAATAAACTTAAAAAAAATAAGACCCCAATTAGATGCTCTTATAGATACCACATTTACTAAAATTGGAATGACACAGAGAATATTAGCATGGCCCCTGGGTAAGGATGACATGTTCCATATTAAAAAAAAAAAAAAAAAAAAAAGCAGCAGCAGCAACAGCACCAGATTAGGGTAAAGAACAGAGGTAGTATATCACATGCATTTAATTTAAGTGTTTAGTACCCTTTTACACAGTGAGCAGTTTGTGTCATCTGGCACTATTTGTGGTACTAATGCACGGCCTTGACAATGTTATGCTCCTAGGTGGCAGAGCATTTGGGATTCACAGTGGAGGTAGAGGGTTGTGAAATCTCTGCCTGAACCTAAGAACTTTTAAAACTTACTTTTAAAATCCCAAACTCACATTCTAAATGAAGACTGACTACCCCAGAGAAAGCTTTAGAGAAGAAGACTGTTCTCTGCCAGTTCAGGGTACTGATTTTAATGAGAGTATATATATACATATACATATACATATATATGTTTCTGGGAAGCCTCAGCAAAGCATTCATTTTATAGCATCTAAAAACAGCTGGTAATTCATTATATCCGTTTTACATTCAGCATAAAGAAGACCACAAGCTTCCACAGCTGTGATGCTAGATTTTTCAATTTAACTCAATTATCTTTGTTTTTAAATTTTCAGGGGGTATTGTAAATTCATGCTATCATCTCAGCAAATACAGTTTATTAATTATTTGGGCCAAATTGTATTCAGTGTCTCTAAAGTACTTTCCAGACACAAAATTAATCAGATACAATTCCTGCTCTAGGTTGTGGGGGTGGGAGAACACATAATTACTTAGAATTGTGTTCTGGCACTTATGCTGTAATTTATGCTATAAAGTGAAATGAGAACATAGAGGGGGAGATTATGAATTCGAACAGAGGAAGGGATATTTGAATAAACGTTGGAGAAAGAATTGTGGGGGTGGGGCTTCCAAGCAGAGGAAATTCCATGAGGAAAGCACTGAAAGTCAGCTCAGATAATTCAGGGTGCCGCCATTGTAGGGTGCAGGGGGTCCTCAGGTGTTAAGCAAAGAAGGGAGTTTGGAGTCAGAATCTTGAAGAGCCCTGAATACTGTTGTAAGGGGCTGCACAGGAGAGGTACAGAACTATTTCAGAACCATTCTTGACATGCTGTGAAAAAAGAACAGAAGAGGATAGGATGAAAAGGCATGTGCTCCTAAAAATTTCATATTTATATTTTGATAAACTCCATTTAGGAAAAAAAAAAAAAAAAAAAAAGATCTGTTGGCACTGCATATGTTTGTTTTGTTTTATTTTTAGAAATAAACATTGCTGTGGAGTGAATTATCTCTCCCTCTGCCCCAAATTCATATATTGAAACCCTACCCCTTAATGTGATAGTATTTAGAAATGGGGCCTTTGGGAAATAATTAGGTTTAAATGAGATCTTGAGGGTGAAACCCTCACTATGGGATTAGTGCTCTTAAGAAGAGAAAACAGAGAGCTGGGTCATTCTGTCTCCCCCTTGCATGGACACAGCAAGAAGATGCCATCTACAAGCTCAGAAGCCTCATCAGAACCCACCATGCGGGCAACCTTGATCTCAGACTTCCAGTCTCCAGAACTGTGAGGAAATAGACTTCTTTGTGTAAGTTATCCAGTTTATGGTATTTGGTTGTGACAGCCCAAGCTGACTAAAGTATTTTTTCAGATGAAAAGGTTAAGAACATTTGCTTGTAAATACATAAAGTACCCTGAAGGGAGATGCAAGAAACACTGTGCCTGGAGGAGAAGGAGTGCCTGGGGCACAGAGGTGGGAAGGGAGACTTTTGTGTCTTTGGAAGTTTGAACCATGTGAGTGTATTACCTAGTCCAAAAATAAATGAATGGATGTATGGGTAGATAAATGGATGAATGGATGGATGAATGAAAGAGGCCGAGCCCTCTTTTTGCTACTGGATAAAATTCACAGAAGTTGCTGGAAAACATACCCAAAAGGAGAAGACTGATCTCTCTTAACATAATTCAGAAAGTAAAGTGGTGGAAAAAGTAAGACATACAGTTTCAAGATCCTTTAATCACAGCTGAAAACATGGAACTATCATGGCTGTTCCTGAGTTAGGCATTTTTTTTTTTAATTATAAAAGTAATGTGGTTTTTGTAAAATGTTCAAACAACTCCATAATAAGAACTTGTCATTTATAATCTTCATGCTCCAACCCTCATACCTCTAACAAAGAGACAGAAAGAGGAATTATGGTTAAGATGTTGGCATCCATACTGTAAACCCACGTGTGTCAACCTATCTCAATCTTTCATTGGAAATTCAGGAAATGAGCATGGGGTCAGGAATAGAAATGTGTTCACCAATGATTAAGGATCAAAGGTAACAGATGAATAGATGCATGTCTTCCCATACAGGTGGGGAGCAAATCCTTAAGGTGTGATAGGTAAAGGCTGCTTTGTGCAGAGCATGGTGGTTACTAGGAATAGTTGTGAGTATGGTGGAGGGCAGAGGGGTCAGGCAAGGCTTCACCACAGAGGTGGGTTCTAAATTGAGTCTTGAAGAATGAAGAATTTCCCAAGCAGACACATGCATGAGGAGAAATTTCTGGTCCATTGAAAAGAAAAAAAAAAAAAAAAGACATGTTTGATGGACTGAAATTAATTCAGTATTGCTGGAACATAAATGGAGTTTAGGGGGTTGGAGAATAAGTCAGAAAAATGATGCTATGGAGTCAGGCAATATCCACACCTAGAAGGGTCTTTTAGGGTCCTGCTAAAGGATTTGGACAGAGGATGGAATTGAAAAAAACAAAATGTGAGTAGGGAGTGACATAGTCAGGATGAGGAACATGGGATTAGGAAGGAAAAAGTCACTGAAGAGGAGATCTGAGGAGGGACAATAAGGTAGCATCAGAACCAGACAAGTGGAGGCTCCACATCTATCCGAACAGGTGCTGAAACCAGGGGAGTGGTCAGTTTGAAGAGGTGGAAATAATGATGAGATACTGTAAGGAGCTAGGACAGTAAGACCTGAGGGATGAACTGGGTGTGTTGACCAAGGGAGAGAGGATCATCAGTGATGACCAGGGTATATGCTTGACAACGAGCTGAGCTGATGCCACTACCATTCTGGAGAGAGGCTAAGGGGCACTTACGGTTGGGGTAAGTGCTCATTTGGGCATGTTGATTATGAGATACCAATATGACATCCATGTGGCCTCAGATATCCAAAGGCAGATGCAAATTCCATGAGGCCTGAAGCAATATCATTTGGGGGAAATTTTAAAGGAAAAGAATGCTAGATTAAGTGTGATAGGGAATATTATGAGAATAAGAAACAGTAAAATTATAAAATGTTTAAAGTTTAAAAGTACCATAAAGTCACAAAATTCATAGAAAATTATATTTTTATTGATTGCCTGACACATCCTTATAATGCTTTTTGTCCTTACATTTCTGAGGGGCAACAATTTTTGGAATCCATATTTTCAGCGTTTATTCATCCTTTCAGCTGGCAAATTCTTTATCTTTGTCTCTTTATACGAATCTCAATTTTGTAATATTTACTATGAACAGAAAGAAGATAACTCAGTCTCTCCTTTAACATGGTTAATCCAAACTGGCTTTTTATAATTAATTATTTCAAAATGGTTTTTATGACTTCTTATCTCATTATTGATAACATCATGTAGATTTTTAGACTTTCTATCAAATTTGAGAAAACACTTATCAAGTTTCTTTCACATCTGAGCTGTTCGTATGACTTCTCTAAGCTTATGCCCCACAAACACAAGTATTATGCTAAATTCTAATTTGCATGATTCTAAAGAATTCCAGATTCCAAAAACTTGTCTGATGCATTTATGATTGTTTATGCTGTGTTAATGAGTGTATTCCTGACACAAGGGAAGTTCCATTTGGATGACATAATGATGTAATTTTACAAATCTCCAGATTGGAAGAATTTCCCACAAGTTAGCTTCTCCTCTATGACCCGCTGCCCACTTACTTACCATTCTGACAAGATCTCTGACCCTATATCTTTATCTCCAGATGCCGACAGAGTCCACAGAAAGGGTAGAAGGAGTATTTCCAGAAGCTGTTGCTATGTTAGGATCGCTGGCAATGACTTGGAAGTGCTGGAGATAACTACATGCCCCTGAGCCTCAGCTAAATGTATCCTCCACTCAGCTTCCCCTGAGCTGAATCCCCATTATGTTCATGGTCCCGTCAGTGCTGCTGGCAGGTGGGGAGAAATGCAACTGGTGGGAGTTGAACTGGAAAGAAACAATAGCTTTACAGAACTGTGGCTAAACTACCTTATTGCATACATTTTTCAAAAACATATGATTATGTGAACACCCCTCTCAGAGCTCTGGGAAGGGCCTGTGCTAAGGCGGGATCTGAACACTTACGCTTCGTTAAATACATGGTGCGTCTAACTGTTAAGCTGCAAACAATTTTAAACATAATTGGAGCCCAGAGAAGTGATCAGGGCTGTTGAAATGATCAGAGCAGTTGTTTTACTTGAACCTCTGAGGTGTTTTTAATATTTTTTTTTATGGATTCTTTAAATTTTATCACAATACTGCTTATGCTTAAGATAGTCCCTTCTGCCAGAGGTAAAAGCTTACAGTACTTACAGTACTTCTTTAAATCTTTATCTTTTAAAATTATCCCCATGAACCAGGGCAATGGATTATGACTCGATGTCTAATCAGTAAGTTAAAGAATTAATACAAAAGTTTATTTTTTAATGGTGTTAAAAAATAGAACAGATGAAGTTCTATTTAAAAAAAAATGTTTTTAACGTTTATTTATTTTTGAGACAGAAAGAGTCAGAGCATGAATGGGGGGAGGGTCAGAGAGAGAGGGAGACACAGAATCAGAAACAGGCTCCAGGTTCTGAGCTGTCAGCACAGAGCCTGACGCGGGGCTCGAACTAACGGACCGCGAGATCACAACCTGAGCCGAAGTCGGACGCTCAACCGACTGAGCCACCCAGACGCCCCTGAAGTTCTATTTTAATTCAATACACTGTCATCCAAAATTATACAGGTGTATAATGTGAAAGCTGGGGTTTCACATTATAAAATACTCTGCTTCATTTTAAATGTTTCCTGTAATTGACAAATTCCAAAGAGCAGAGCTACAGTAACACACTGCTAATAGTAAAATAATACAGATGAAACGTAATTTACTCTTTCTTCAAAAACGAGACAGTCATTTTCAGGTACCACAGGAAATTAAGCTCTTTCGGTTCCACTCACCAAATACTTGAGTATTTTCTGTTCACCTGACATGGTTTGGGGGCTACTAAAGACACAATGATGAATTAGACTATCTATCTTCCTTGAGCTTGAGAGGAGGGGCGAGATAAGAAAAATACACCAAATGACTATCCTTCCTTTAGGCTACCTAGTTAAATATCTTCCTTCAGCAGATACTTTGAACCAAGTACTAAGGGAATGCAAGTAAAGTGATGTCACATCCAGATAAGACAAAAAGGGAAAGATATCTGTTCTTCCCACATTTGATAACTTTATGGAGCCCTTATTTTATCCTAAGTACTGGCTCAAATAATGGGCAAACAAGAATGGGACCCAAGCCTGCCCTTCACAGTTTCAGAATGCAGATGGGGAAACATGGAAAAAGAAAACAAAAAAATTTCAAAGAGAAAAGTAGACCATTTTATTCAACAAGACAAAAGAAAAGCTTCTTCCTACTCCAGGAATCTTATTTGATTCTTTCCATGGCCAATTCCAAACCACGGATTCGAAATGAGAAGTGGGAGCGAAACCAATGAAGCCGCACGGTCCCAACAAAAAGCCCACCAGGAATGGCTACACCATCACTGTAGGTAAAAGTTTAGGGAGGAGACTTCATGGCCTCTAAGCGTTTTAAATCCTGGTTCTCCCCCTTAATCTGTTTGTGGCTTCGGGCAAGTCACTTTATTTCTTTGTACCTCATTTACTCAAGTGCAGATGGTAATAGTACCTGGTTGTGTTAAAATGGGGGTAATCCATGCAACATCTCCTGAGATCCAGGCCTAACCTACAGTAAAGCACTTCACATGTGTGATTTTCCCTAATCATACTGATCACTATCTCTCACAAGAATTGCTCTGGTGATGAGTAGTGGGACAGAGACTTGAATACATGGCTTGGGGTCACAAGAGAGGTGGGAGGGAAACTCTGGAGATGGCAGATAAGGCTTCATTAATGCTGTGACCTTTACATTGGGTTGGGAAGGGAAACTGATGTTTAAATGGGAATTGAAGGAGAGCAGCCTGGGCATATGCAACGGACAGCACAGTGTCAGAGGTATCTGGCGTGCAAGGGATTGACAGAGGGAGCTTGGTAAAGCTGAGCTAAGGGTGCATTTGAACCAGTTCTTGAAGTACAGGCCCAACTTTGGCAAAGGGAAATGAAAGAAGGGAGTTAGTGGGAATGACGGTGGGAAACGTTCTAGGCAGAAAGAGGAAAAATAGGGAGCCGATTTGGAGAACACCCAGCAGTGGGATTTGGCTGGAGGGATAGGAGGTAAAGGGATAGAAGAGGGGAAAGGAGAGTTGGATCCCTATTGTGAAGAGTTTTAGAAGTCACTGTGGGGAAGTTAACCTGCAGTACTTCAAACAGTCTAGAGGGAAGGACTAAAGGTTTTTTGGTTTAACTGAGCAGGGGAGTGATAGGATCCCATTTGCAATTGAAACAGATTAATCTGGCAGTACTGAGCAGAAAGGACTAGTGTGGCAAGAGAGAAGTGCAAGAATGCCAGCTGAAAGGTAATTACCTCCAGAAGTTGATTATATCTAATGCTGGGACCAACTCTATAAAGCTGAACTTTGTAAATCTCTATATACGTGGTGAATTTGTCATCTGGAGCCAATGCTGTAAAGACATTATGACTATGATTCCACTAGAGGGTAGTAGAGACAAATTGGTAAAATAGATGAAGTTGTTATCATTCCTACCTGCTATAAACCAAGTATTTTTCTTCTGGCCTATATTTTGTTATGGTTTCAGCTTAATTCAGTTAGCCCATGACTGAGAAAAATATGACAAGTACATTTAGTGGGTTGTAGTTCTAGACAAGTTAATAAATTCAATGTATCCATTTTTAGAAGGCAAAAATAAAGCTACCTGGCCAGACCAAAAAACTAGTTGGCACTTAGACTTTTTACAATAACCAATATCTCATTATGGCCTTGATTGGAAACTCTTGTTTTGTTTATTTTTAATTTTTTTTAATGTTTATTTGTTTTTGAGAGAGAGAGCTGGGGAGGGGCAGAAAGAGAGGGAGACAGAATCTGAAGCAGACTCCAGGCTCTGAGCTGTCAGCACAGAGCCCAACTTGGGGCTCAAACCCATGAACCGTGAGATCATGATCTGAGTTGAAGTCAGACACTCAACCTACTGAGCCACCCAGGCACCCTGGAAACTCTTCTTTTAAACTGAATCCTGAACATTGCATCCAAGTTGATTGTGGTTTAAGAAAAAGATGACAATGGTAACAAAGACAAAAAAGTATGATTGGTAAAGTTAATTTGGATATGTACTCTTGGTTAGATAATTTAAGCTGAAAAGAAGCATATTTTTGGTATACTCATTTTCAGATAAAATCCTAAAATATTTTTCAGATAAAATCCTATATTTTATGCACACACACACACACACACACACACACACACACACACTTCCTTTTGGGAAGTAATTCAGTAAGGAAAAGCCATAATGTCCATACCATTTTTTTCTTATTCTTTATTTTTTTTAATTTTTTTTTAACGTTTATTTATTTTTGAGACAGAGAGAGAGCATGAACGGGGGAGGGTCAGAGAGAGGGAGACACAGAATGTGAAACAGGCTCCAGGCTCTGAGCTGTCAGCACAGAGCCCGACACGGGGCTCGAACTCACAGACTGCAAGATCATGACCTGAGCCGAAGTCGGAGGCTTAACCCACTGAGCCACCCAGGCACCCCATATTTTTTTAAATGTTTATTTTTGAAACAGAGAGCACACACATGGATGGATGGGGGAGGGGCAGAGAGAGAGGGGACCAAGGATCTGAAGCAGGATCTGTGCTGACAACAGAGAGCTTGAAAGCAGAGCTGGATGCTGGGCTCAAACTCCCAAACTGTAAGATCATGACCTCAGCTGAAGTCAGCCGCTTAACCGAGTGAGCCACCCAGGTGCCCCCCAGTTTTTTAAACTTAATATTCCTCTAACGTTATTTTATCATAAGGAAATAATTCTATATGAATAAGTCATATACTTGAAAAAACTTATTATGTTGTAATAACATTTTCTATAATAACAGAAATTTAGAGCCAACCTAGGAGTCTAATAGGAAAATGGTTAAGTAGGTAAATTACGGTATTTCCCTTAATCAAATACCACATACTCAGACACATGCACTGTGATTGCAAATTTATAAGAGCGTGAACTTATACTAGAAAGAAATAGAAACAGATTGTTCTCTTAGTGTAATGGGATGTGTGGTCATTTAAAAGCATTTCCATTCAACTAGTTTTATGTTGTTTTTACAATCACCACACACCAAAAGGGAGAATATGCTGCCACTAACATTTTACTTATAATTTCAAGGTATTACCATTTAACTAATACTTTTCCAAGCTTCACAGTGTAAAGATCATTATATATTAAACCTTTAATCAGAATAACTCTCTTCAATTACCTTAAAAAAAAAAAAAAGGAAGGAAGGAAGAGAGGGAGAAAGGAGGGAACTAAAGTGAGATTTCTAGAATACACCTGCTAACATATTTACAAGCAAAATATCTCTGGAGTCAATTATAGTATTGTAAAAGATACATGAATACCTCCCTCAACAGCTTCAGAAAAGGAAAGCAAAGAGGCTAGCAGAGCAAACAAATTTTAAATGGAATTTGTCCATATTCCAAAGTCAGATAGACATGTTCAGTCATGAAAATGTCTAAGCTGAACCTCCTCTTCCATCTTTAAAAACATAAACTCCGAAACTAGAAATAAACTCATCTTCATTTTAATGGCTTCTAAACACTTGGAAAGGCAATAATCAGAATTTATAAATTACACAATGTTACAGTTGATGGAGCCTTAGAAATCATCTAATGAGAAATGAACAGTGTTAAAGCAATGTGTTTACATTCCCCCGATTTTCAGAGCTTCACATACTTATTTGTCTTGTTAAGTTCCTGATAATAAACAGTGCAACTTTGTCAGCATGTAGGAAATACATATATGTATAAATTAATAGATGTGTGTATAGATAAATAGAGAAAATAAATCAATTTCAGTGTTTCAGTATGGTAATAACAGCTACTTTTTATAACATTCAGACATGTCATGAGCTGTGCTGAGAACTTTAAGTGGACTGTCTTTAAAGATGAAACAATGCTATTGTTCAGATGAGGAAACAGATCTAGAGGAGTTTAATAATCTGCCCAGTGTCAGACAGCTAATAAGAAGTGGAATGGAGCCTTGAACCCAGGATTTTCTGACTCCAAAGCCTAGCTTCTCTACCCCCAAGCAATCTTCCACTTAGATGCAATAAAATAAATATATACTCTAACATGACAGATAATTGGAAATATTAACACTAATTTTGTTAAAAAGAAATTATATAGTCTTCTTATACTGTGTATCTTCATGACAATTTCATCCCCACTAGTGTCTTCTTAAAGAACAGAAGAAGTGTACCATTTTCTTTAAATAAGAATGTGATTAAACAAGTTTGAATCATTCACTAATGGTAGAGTATTCAAAATAGTTGTTCATTATTATTGGAACACCACAATTATTAGCTTCAGATGAAAGGGATGAAAACTTCAGAGCTCACTCTTGAATAGTTGTAGGTCTAGCTTTTCTCTCATCACTAGAATTTTCTGCTCAAGATAAATGGCTATTTTCAGTGTTTCCAGGGGAGCAGGCTGATGGTAGATTATGAACACAGAAGTGGAATAATGTAATCCTTGGTTCATGACAGTCTCACCCTTGGTGCATTTATGAGTACCTTTATTCATAGAATTATTAATTTATACAGTAATAATGTAATAAGCATCCATGAAAACCATAACTTTAAACCAAACTTTAAAACTGGGACCTTAACAATACTTTATATGGATGTGATCCTCTTTACACTCTTTTTTTTTTCTTCTACCAGTACTGAAAGCCTGGGTAACTGCTATCCTTTTTTTTTTTTTTTTTTTTTAGTGTTTATTTATTTTTGAGACAGAGAGACAGAGGGTGAGCAGGGGACGGACAGAGAGAGAGGGAGACAGAATCCAAAGCAGGCTCTAGGCTCTGAGCTGTCACTGCAGAGCCTGACGCGGGGCTCGAGCTCACAAACCGTGAGATCATGACCTGAGCCAAAGTCAGACGCTTAACTGACTGAGCCACCCAGGCGCCACGGTAACTACTATCCTTAATCATCATTCCTTTGCTTGCATTTTTATTTGGTTTTATCTTCTCTATGTGGTGTTAAAAAGAATGTGTATGTGTGCTTCCCCCCAACTTCTTATTTAAAAATTTTAAACCTACAGGGGTGCCTGGGTGGCTCTCACAGCTGAGCATCTGACTCATGATTTCAGCTCAGGTCATGATCCCAGGGTTGTTGGATGGAGCCCCAAGTAGGGCTCTGTGCTAAGCGTGGAGCCTGCTTGGTATTCTCTCTGTTTCTGCCTCTGCCCCGCCTCTCTGCTCGTGCTCTGTCTCTCAAATAAAAATAAATAAATAATAAAAATTTTAAACCTACAAAAGAAGTTGAGAGTAGTAATAACAAAACCCATGAACCCTTCACCTAGATTCACCAATTGTTTTCATTTGGCCAAATTTGCTTATCTTTTCTCTCTCTTCATCCCTCCCCCCCTTCCTGAATTATTCATTCTCTAGTAAATTACAGACACCATGACTTTACCCCAAATGCTTCACCATGCATCTAAGAATGACCTTTTCCTTCATAACCAAAACATCTAAAGAAAGTAACACTAATTCCATAATACTTTCTAATATTCTATATACTTTCAAATATCTGTAATTTTCCCCAAAATGTCTTTTCAAGATTTAAAACAAAAACCTTGAAATACAGTCAAAACATAGGAATTGTATTTATGTCTCTTTAGTCTATTTTAACACTGCTTTTTGTTTTGTTTTTGGTAATACTATTGTAAGCCACTTTTCCTGAGACAGTGTCCACATGGTACATGTGATTGGTTTTTCATGGTGTCGTTTACCTTGTTCCAATATTCCATGTACTATATACTTTCTTTAAATGTTAATTTATTTTTGAGAGAGACAGAGAGACAGAGTGTGAGAGGGGAAGGGACAGAAAGAGAGGAAGACATAGAATCAGAAGCAGGCTCCAGGCTCCGAGCTGTGAGCACAGAGCCCAACTCAGGGCTCAGACAGAGAAACTGAGCAATCATGACCTGAGCCGAAGTCGGACGCTTAACTAACTGAGCCACCCAAGCGTCCCTTCCCTGAATTATATAAAATACCTTCTGTCATTGGCAGTTAGGTCTAGAAGCTTGATTAAATTTGGGTGAAACGTTTTTGGCAAAGGATACTTCACAATGAGGTTGTGCACTTCACGCTGCATCAGGTCAAGAGGGACATGGTGCAGGTTGCTTATTTCATTTAACCGGTAACTTCTAGCTGTTTCCATTTTAAAGATTTGTCTGCAAATTCTTTGATGCTCTTTTGCTCATGAGGTAGATCCTAATTCCCTGCCTCCAGCTGCTGTGCCATGGGGATATGGCTTACATACAACACCCAGTGCTCATCCCAACAAGTGACCTCCTCAATGCCCATCACCCACTTTCCCCTCTCTCCCACCACCCCCCCAAACCCTCAGTTTGTTCTCTGTATTTAAGAGTCTCTTATGGTTTGCCTCTCTCTCTGTTTGAAACTTCCCTTCCCCCATGGTCCTCTGTTAAATTTCTCAAGTTCCACATATGAGTGAAAATACGTGATATCTGCCTTTCTCTGACTGATTTATTTCACTCAGCATAATACCTTCCAGTTCCATCCACATTGTTGCAAATGGCAGGATTTCATTCTTTCTCATTGCCAAGTAGTATTCCACTGTATATATAAACCACATCTTCTTTATCCACTCGTCAGTTGATGGACATTTAGGGTCTTTCCATACTTTGGCTTTTGTTGAAAGTGCTGCTATAAACATTGGGATACAAGTGCCCCTATGCACCAGCACTCCTGTATTCTTTGGATCAATTCCTAGTAGTGCTTTTTCTGGGTCATAAAGTAGTTCTGTTTTTAACTTTTTGAAGAACCTCCACACCGTTTTCCAGAGTGGCTGCACCAGTTTGCATTCCCACCTATTTTATTTGTTTTTGAAGAACTGATGTTTGGCATTCTATTTTTTTAAGTAATCTTTATACCCAATGTAGGACTCGAACTCAAGAGTCACATGCTCTACAGACTGAGCCAGCCAGGTGGCCTTGGCTTTAACATTCTTTATTAATTTTTGCTTTATTTTTTATTTTTGCTCTTATATTATTTTTTTCTTGCTAACTCATTAAGTTTTAGCACCTGGCCTTTTTTTGTCTGTTTGTTTTTTAGAGATTGAGTGAGAGCACACAAGCAGGGGAGGGGCAGAGGGAGAAGGAGAGAATCTTAAGCAGGCCCCACACTGGGCTCAGTCTCACAACTGTGAGATCATGACCTGAGTCAAAATCAAGAGTCAGACATCCAGCCTCCTGAGCCACCCAGGCCCCCACACCTGATCTTTCCAATCCAAAAATTAATATCTAAAATGTCCCTCATAGGCGCCTGGCTAGCTCAGTCGGTAGAGCATGAGACTCTTAAAATGTCCCTCATATTGTATACCTGAAACTAATATAACACTGTATGTTAATTATACTGGAATTAAAAAAACAAAACAAAACAAAAAATCATCTCATGATATCATTATTTCTGTATCCTATAAACTTTGATTATAGTGTTTTAACTTTTTGAATATATGGAATACATTAAAAATAAGAACTTAAATGTCATTGTCTGCTAATTCTAATATCTGTGTCTGTCCTACTTTGTTTTCAGTTCATTTTTTTCTTCAATATTGGTTGTATTTTCCTGTTTCTTTGCCTGCTTGGTAATTTTTTACTATGTCAGACATTACGAATTTTACACTGCTAGGGCCTAGATATTTTTGTATTCCTATAACTATTTCTAAGCTTTGTTCTAGGGTGCAGGTAAGTTCCTTGGAAACGATTTAATCCTCTCTAGGACTGCTTTTATGATTTGTTAGGCAGGACCAGAGAAGTGCTTAGTCTAGGGCTAATTATTCCCTACTGCTGTGGCAAGGTCCCTCTGAGTATTCTTCCTGTTGTCCTAGAAATTATGAGGTTTTCTAGTCTGGCAGGGCCTGGGTGAGCACCTTTAACTCTAATCCTTTTGGGTGGTTGTGTTAGAGTTCTCCAGAGAGACAGAACCAATAGACTGTATGTATGTGTTATTGGACCCAATAATAATACAATTATATAATATAGAGTAATAATGTAATGATACTAGAACCAATAGAATGTGTATATGTACTATTATATATATTATTATTGTCAGGAATTATAACTATATTATTTAACTACATCATTATACTACATAACTATATTATTAATGTAAGGAATTGGCTCACATGATTATGGACACTGAGTAGCCTCAAGAGCTGTAGTCAGCAAGCTGGAGGCCCAGGAGATCCAATGGTGTAAATTCTAGTCTGAAAGCTGGCAAGCTCAAGACCCAAGGAGAGCCAGTGTTTCAGTTTGAGTCCAAAGCCAGAAGACCAATAGCTTGAAGGAAGTCAGACAATATGAATTTTCCCTTGGGGGAGGGTCCGACTTTTGTTCCATTCAGGCCTTCAACTGATTATGTGGTGTCCAATCACATTGGGGAGGACAATCTGCTTTATTTAGTCTACTGATTCAAATGTTAATCTCACCCAGAAACACCCTCACAGACACACCCAGAACAATGTTGTTTTTTTTAATTTAATTTTTTTTTTTAATTTACATCCAAGTAAGTTACCATATAGTGCAATAATGATTTCAGGCGTAGATTCCTTAATGCCCCTTACCCATTTAGCCCATTCCCCCCTCCCACAACCCTTCCAGTAACCCTCTGTTTGTTCTCCATATTTAAGAGTCTCTTATGTTTTGTCCCCCTCCCTGTTTTTATGTTCTTTTTGCTTCCCTTCACTTGTGTTCATCTGTTCTGTGTCTTAAAGTCCTCATATGAAGTCATATGATATTTGTTTTTCTCTGACTGACTAATTTTGCTTAGCATAATACCCTGCAGTTCCATCCACATAGTTGCAAATGGCAAGATTTCATTCTTTTTGATTGCCGAGTAATACTCCATTGTGTGTGTGTGTGTGTGTGTGTGTATATATATATATATACTATATATATATATATATATAGTATATATATATATACCACATCTTCTTTATCCGTTCATCCATCGATGGACATTTGGGCTCTTTCCATACTTTGGCTATTGTCAATAGTGTTGTTATAAACATGGGGATGCACGTGTCCCTTCAAAACAACACACCTGTATCCCTTGGATAAATGCCTAGTAGTGCAATTGCCAGGTCGTATGGTAGTTCTAATTTTAGTTTTTTGAGGAACCTCCATACTGTTTTCCAGAGTGGCTGTGCCAGTGTGCATCCCACCAAGAATTCAAAAGAGATCCTCTTTCTCCGCATCCTTGCCAGCATCTGTTGTTGCCTGAGTTGTTAATGTTAGCCATTCTGATAAGCATGAGGTAGTATCTCATTTTGGTTTTGATTTGTATTTCCCTGATGATGAGTGATGTTGTGCATTTTTTCATGTGTCAGTTGGCCATCTGGATGTCTTCTTTGGAGAAGGGTCTATTCATGTCTTTCACCCATTTCTTCACTGGATTATTTGTTTTTCGGGTGTGGAGTTTGGTGAGTTCTTCATAGATTTTGGATACTAACCTTTTGTCTGATGTGTCATTTGCAAATATCTTCTCCCATTCTGTCAGTTGCCTTTTAGTTTTGCTGACTGTTTCCTTTGCTGTGCAGAAGCTTTTTATTTTGATGAGGTCCCAATAGTTCACTTTTGCTTTTAGAATAATGTTTGATCCAATACTGGCTACACACTCGTGCAGTCAAGTTAACGCATGAAGTTAGCCATCATAGTGGTTCTTGTCCTGCCCTCTTAACGGTTTCCACACATGCATGAGCTGTCAAAACCCTCCTGAATCCTTCAGGGGGACCCTTTGCAGATTTCCAGGCTTCTCTGTGCATTTCTCCCCACCCTAGGATTCTGTACTGTGAATGTTAGTTTGATTCCCTGGACCCTCAGCTTTGCATCTTCAGTTTGGGGAGTCCACCAGGCTCTACCTGTGTCTCCCCTCTCCTCACCACAGACTAGAAACTCAAGGCAGCAAACTGGAGCAATCATTCAATTCATCCCATTTGATTCCAGTCTCTCATGGATCACTGTCCTACGTTGCCTGATGGCCGGTGTTTTGAAAACTGGTGTTTCATGTATTTCATTTGTCTTATTATTCTTTTGGTGTTTGAGGTGGGAGAATAAATTCAGTGCCTTTTACTCCAAGTTTCAAAGCAGAAGGTCCTATAGTGTTCTAGGTTTTATTTTTAAATTTCCTGTGTGATTTTTCTGTTTAACCCAGGGTTATTTAAAACTATGTTCTTGGGGCACCTGGGTGGCTTAGTCGGTTGGGCATCCGACTTCGGCTCAGGTCACGATCTCGCAGTCCATGAGTTTGACCCCCGCGTCAGGCTCTGTGCTGACAGCTCAAAGCCTGGAGCCTGCTTCGGATTCTGTGTCTCCCTCTCTCTGCCCCTTCCCCACTCATGCTCTATTTCTCTCTCAAAAATGAATAAATGTTAAAAAAAGATTTAAATATGTTCTTAAAAATTTAAATATATAGGACTTTTCATTTATCATTTTCAAAGTAAATTTTTTTTTGACGTTTATTCATTTTTGAAAGACAGAGAGAGACAGAGCACAAGCAGGGGTGGGGTGGAGAGTGGGGGGGAGGGATGCAGAATCTGAAGCAGGCTCCAGGCTCTGAGCTGTCAGCACGGAGCCCAACGCAGGGCTCGAACTCACGAACCATGAGATCATGACCTGAGCTGAAGTCGGATGCTCAACCGACTGAACCACCCAGGCACCCCTCAAAGTAAATTTTTTAACAAAACAGAAAACTTCTTTTTAAATGATATTTGATCTTTGAGATTTATTGATGTTTGCTTTATTGGCCTGGTACAGGATCAATTCTGTAAATATTCCATGTGAATTAGAGGAAACTGGGTATTCTCTAATCTTAGATGTGGATTTATATATGCATTCATTAATTCAGGCTCATTAATTATGGTTTTTATCAGACTTTTTTAAAAAAAATTTTTTTTTAACGTTTATTCATTTTTTGAGACAGAGAGAGACAGAGCATGAACGGGGGAGGGTCAGAGAGAGGGAGACACAGAATCTGAAACAGGCTCCAGGCTCTGAGCCGTCAGCACGGAGCCCGACGCAGGGCTCGAACTCACGGACCTCGAGATCATGACCTGAGCCGAAGTCGGACGCTTAAGGACTGAGCCACCCAGGCGCCCCTTTATCAGACTTTTTAATCGCTGTTAAATTTTTGACAGCCACACCTATCAATAGTTGAGACAAATGTGTTGAAATCTTTCTTTGGTACAATAGCTGGATTTATCAATATCCACCTGTAATTCTATCAAATTTTGCTTCATTTTATTTGAGGATATTTTATTATATACTTAAATATTTGGTTGTACTATATCTTCTTGGTTAATTAAAACTTTCATCATTATATAGTAACCATGCCATTTCCTAACAATGCTTTTCTCCTAAAGTCTATTATCAGAATTTTCTGATGGAAATTTTATGTGAGAAATACATGCACTTTCGAATTTTCTAGTGGCCGCGTTGAAAAGGTAAAAAGAAAAGAAAGAAAAAGAAAAAAAAAACAAGGATAAAAAAATAAAATATATAAAAAGGTAAAAAGAAACAGGTGAAATCAATTTCAAAAATACATTTATTTAACCCAATGTATTGAAAATATAAACAATTAGGGACGCCTGGGTGGCTCAGTCAAAGAACCAACTCTTGATTTTGGCTCAGGTCATAATCTCACAGTTCATGAGATTGATCCCCACATTGGGCTCTGTGCTGACAAAGCAGGGCCTGCTTGGGATTCTCTCTCTCCCTCTCTCTCTCTGCCCTTCCCCTGCTCACACGCACGTACGCACATTCTCTCTCAAAACAAATAAACGTGTTTTCAAAGTTACCAATGAAACGTAGTAGAAATAATTATCAGTGAGATATCATACATTCTTTATTTTTTTTGTGGCAAATCTTTGAAATCTGGTGTGTAAAAAACACTTATGGCACATCTCAATTCAGACTAACCAAATTTGAAGTGCTCAGTAACCACACGTAGCTGGTGGCTACTGTATTGGACAATGTAGGTCTACATAAGAGTACCAGCCTGCATTTGGTTACTATTTGTCTCTAGCTTCTTTTTTCATTCTTTCACTTTAAAACATTCTGTAGTCATAAGCCCTATGTCCTTGTAAAAGATATACGCATCGTTTTATGGAGTTTAAGATGTATATGAAATCTGGCATGTAAACTGCTTTGAAATCAGGATTCACCTTATAATCAATCAATGTAGTGTTAACAATTTCTGTCATCTACGTGGTATTTGCACCATAGTTGTCATTGCCTGAACATGCACAAGAATCAAAAGTACCCTTATTGGGGTGCCTGGCTGGTTCAGTTGGTGGAGCATGCAACTCTCGATCTTGGGGTCCTGAGTTCAAGCCCAACGCTGGGCCTAGAGGTTACTTTAAAAAAAAAAAAAAGTACCGTGTCAAAACTTGAAAAATGGATGTCAGTGACTCAGAATGCAATCCCAAGAGAACACAGTGGGACTCTCTTTTAGCCCCTAAAAACCGTGTGGTTGTGGAAAAGGAGTGGAGAAAGTATGAATCAAACATGTTTGGCAATATTCACAAAATAAGAGTAAACAAAATAGACTTAGTTCTGCATAATTGTAAAGCTGTCCTAAGAGCCCAGAACCAGTGGCTTTCAGTTCTTTTTTGAATTATTTTAGGCAGTGCTGACTCACCAATGCTCTTGAGCCACAAACCATGATATTGTAATGGATATCGATAAATGAAAAGGTGATTCATGAGGTTTGGGTGACTGTGATGAAATTTTAGAAACACTTTAATCAATTTTTTTTGCTTTTATTTTACTTTTTTATGCACATATTAGCTATGTATGATAAATTACATGTCTAAATAAATCTAAAAGAGCTCTTTAAATTAACATAAAATAAAATCTAAGAGATCAGAAAGCTTTTGTCATAATTTAATTGATAGCGTTTCTTTTTTTAACTTAGATTTACATAATAAAATGTACATTTTAGATTCAATGGCATGTTAGATTTGATTAGACAAGGTGTCTAGATTTCAGTTTTGCTTTTATACAATATGACAATCTCTTTTAACTGCCAAGTTCTGTTTACTTATATTTATTATAATTATTAATTATTAAAATGATCTCTTTCTATAATCATATTTTATTATTTCAAAGTGTACTCCATTTTCTGTGCTTCTTTTAATCCTCTCATTATATAGCTTGCCATTTTGGCATGCTGTCGCATGCCTTTAATGTCTAGAATATTCAGTTTGGGGTATTTATGGATATTCTGCTTTCTCTACTATATGGATATTATGGTGGGCAGAATAATGGCCTCCCAAGATGTCCACATACTAATCCCTGAAACCTGTGAATGTGCTTTGCTCTTACATGGTAATGGGGACTTTGCAAATGTGATTAAATTTAAAGGACCTTGTTATTTGGGAAATTATCCTAGATTATCCAGGTTGGCTCAATCTGTCAGTCTAACTGTCAAAGTGTCCTTAATAAATGTCCTTAAAAGTGGAAGAAGGAGTCTGAGAGTCATAGGAAAATATGACAGTCTGGAAGGATGGTTAGAGGGATGCAAGATTGCTGGCTTTGAAGATGGTCTACAAGCCAAGGAATGCAGTAGCACCTTCTAGAAGCTGGAAAAGACAAGGAAATGGATTCTCCCCTGGAACTTCCAGAAAGGAATACAGCTTTGCTCACACCTTGATTTCATCCCAGTGAGACTTGTGCTGTACTGTTAATGGATAGAACTATGAGGTGATAAATTTGTGTTATTATAGGCCACTACATTTGTGCTAATTTGTTACAGTAGCAAGAGAAGACTAATACAGTTATTTTAAGGTAAACACAAACTTTACCAAGTATTTGAAGATCTTTACATATCTTGCATACTTTTTAGACTTGTTTGCTTTTATTTGTATTTTATCGAAAATGGTTTTCAGGATGGGCCTTTGTGTTGCAAATATTCTAAACCCTTAAGTATCTGAGAATATTTTTACCAAGCCCTATATTTCAGCTGTTAAAAAATTCTAGATCCCTAATGTTTTTCCTTTAAAAAAAATACATATTTACTCTTTCTGCAAGATTTAGACTATGTTTTGCCTTTGCCTTTTAAAATTTCAAAGAGATCCAGGTGAAGTTTTTTTCTTCTTCTTTTGGGGCTTTATGAGACTTTTGATTCTAGGTCTCTCATCCTTCTTTACTTTCAATATTTTGTCTCCATTATTGCTTCAAATATTTGTTCCTCCCTATTTCTATTTTTCTTTTTTACCCAGATATTAACAATTATATTCTTTTTCTAAAGTTTTTTCGAGGTTAATTTATTTATTTTTAAATTTTTTTTAATGTTTATTTATTGTTAAGAGACAGAGACAGAGTGCGAGCAGGGGAGGGATGGAGAAAGAGGGAGACACAGAATCCAAAGCAAGCTCCAGGCTCTGAGCTGTCAGCACAGAGCCTGATGTGGAGCTTGAACCCACCAGTCATGAGATCATGACCTGAGCCCAAGTTGTACGCTTAACCAACTGAGACACCCAGGTGCCCCTATTCATTTATTTATTTTGAGAGAGAGAGAGAGAGAGCGCGCACGCAAGTGGGGGAAGGGCAGAGAGAGAAAGACAGCGTGAGTGAACGAGTGAACGCAAGTTGGGGAGGGGGAGGGGGGAGGGAGAGAATCCCAAGCAGGCTCCATGCTGTCAGTGCCAACACAGGGCTCAAACTCACGAACTGTGAGATCATGGCCTGAGTCAAAATCAAGAGTCACTGACTCTTAACTGACTGAGCCACCCAGGCACCCAAAAGATTTTTATTTTTTAGAAATTTTTAAAAAGTTGTTTCTACACCCAACATGAGGCTCAGACTCACAACCCTGAGATCAAGAGTCACATGCTCCACCGACTGAGCCAGCCAAGCGCCCCACAATTACACGTTTTCATACCATCTGGCTTTATTTTTATGTTTTCTTTTGCTTTTTTCTCTCCTTCTTCCTTTGTTGAGAATGACTCAATATGATCTTCCAATATGCTAATTTCCTCAGCTGGATCCTCTTAATGTTTATCCCATCTAGTATGTTATTTATCTCATCTATTGTATTTCCCATAACAATTTTTGCCCTTGTTTTTCTTTTATACTGTTAATATTTTTTCTTCCTTTTTAAAATATTATTTATTATTTATTTTTAAAAAATCTTTTAAATGTTTATTTATTTTTGAGAGAGAGAGAGAGTGAGCAGGGGAAAGGCAGAGAGAGAGGGAGACACAGAATCCGAAGCAGGCTCTAAGCAGGCACAGAACCCGATGAAGGGCTCAAACTCACAGACCACAAGATCATGACCTGAGCTGAAGTCGAATGTTTAACTGACTGAGCCACCCCCGGTGACCCATTTGTTTAGTGTATGTTTTAGACATATTTTACATTCTTTATCTGTTGTTGTAGCACATGTTTTTGAGGAAATCTGTAGTCACTTGTGATTTTTCATTCTAAGTAGGTATCCGGTTAGTTTAGCCTATGAACTCTGACTCTCTGGGAAGTATTGCTTCACATGCTGGGAAATGCCAAAGTCCATTCCTGACTAGGTGCTGGGAAGTGGGATCTGCCCCAGAGGGGATAGCCCAGGCACCAGAAAGTCACAATTATATTTCTCTCCCCATGAGAGGCAGGATGAATCTGTTTTCCATGGAAGTAGTCCTAGACTGGGTCATTGAGCCTGGGGAGTATTGGTGGGGAGACTGGGTCACTGAGTATAGATGGGGAGGACTAGGGAAGCAATTGTTCCAGACAGGTCGGTTCTCACTGTTTTCGCTGCTCTTCACCTGCATGGCCCCTGGGCACTGCCCTTTGGTCCCACATTTCCCCTTGGTTTAAGATGACAAGAGTGGATGACAATCATACAAACTATGTCAGCCTGGAGACAGAGACTATTTATCTCTGAATCCACAGTGACAGGACAGGGACATGAGGGGCCAATAGATAATTATTTTATAGTGAAATAGTGATAAATTGGATTCAGGTGGCACAAGGGTGGTATTTACATATTGATTACAAATACATATTAGGTAGTTAACAGAGATTGCAGATAGAAAGAAAGGCTATACAGGGAATTTGAAAAAGAAATTAAGTTCATTAGGTTATTCTACAGAAAGAAAAATTATTTGGTTTGTTATTCATACACACAGAAAAGTCAGACAAAAAGTACTTACTTCCCAAACATCTACATAATTTTATGTGACGTCTATGAGGCATTTGATATTGTTGGCAAAACTTTTTCTTTTGAAACTGTCTTACAAGGTGCACCCTTCCCGACACTAGCCTCCTTGTGGTAAGTGGTTTTCCTCTTACCCAGTGGTTTCTGTTTCCCCTTGTCTTTTATTGGCTGTTTCTTTCTCTCCGTCATGGTTCCCACAATTTGATCCTGGGGACTCTCTTCTCCCTTTATGTTCTTTCCTTGCATGGTCTTGTTGAACCCTGAGGTCACAGCTACCACCTATAGAAAGGTGATGTCCACATGCACATTTCTAATCTGCATCTGTCCTTTGAGCTCCAGGCTTACTACTCACTGGAGAAGCCCCACCTGGAGTTCCTGCTGGCACCTTAACCTCAGCGATGCACAGTCTCTCCACTTCTGCCCACTCCACAAGTTTCAATGTTGATCTTAATTGACCGTTTTCCTCCCCAGCCACACCTAATTCAACATGTCCTTTTACTTTTTCCTTTATTTCCATTGTCACTGCTACTTCCTTAGTTTGGGCTCTCATCAATTGCTAAGTCCACCATTTCAATAACTGCCTAGCTATTTATCTGTCCTCTAGTCTCTCCTCAAGCTCCACAGCCATGTGATGACTTTCCTTAAAATTATTCAGGAGCTCTCCATCCCAGTGACAATAAAGCCTCAACCTATTGGCATACTACTCCACTTTTGTCACAATATAGTTCTAGTCTGTCTGATCTATCACATCTCCTGACATCCCCCATGCTTCACTCTGTGGTCCTGGAGGTTCAAATAAACTGCAATTCTTCAAAACACATTAATATTGCATTCTCTCTATCTGAAATACCTACCTGCTTTGTCTATACTTTGTTGAGTGAGATGGGCCAGCCAAGGTACTGGTTAAGAAGAGAAGAAAGGCCTCAAGTTTAGCTGGTAGAAATGAAAGCAATAAATTCAGTAATTTCAAGAGAAACTGAAGGTCATTCAGAACATGAGGGAGAGAGAGCCCAGGAGTACAGTTTTGGGGGTGGGAGGCAAGGAGAGGAAATAGAGCTATTAGTTCAAGTTTCATTACCTATTATCCAGTTCTTGTTGACCTGGCAATGGAATCATCATCTTATGGTAATTGTACCATAATGAGAAAGCCAACATGTGAATAAAATAAACAGTGATTAGGGATCTTGAGCTACTTACCATTTCTTGGAAGCAAGTTGGGGGATGATTTTGAGAAAGGTCTGTGCTGTAAATAAAGAATGAAGTCATGGAGGCAAAGAAAATGGTTTATGTATATACAAGAGTAACTTGATGCTGCACTTGGGAGAGCTTTCTGGTACCATACACCTGTGTTTTCCTGACAATTTTTGGTCAGAGTCAGTGTAAACTCATAAAGTGTGTGGTTATAAGTGTCTTTCATAGCCTAATCACATGTTTCTGTTTGGAGGGAAACCCCAGAAATCAAGAACCTAGGCAGGAAGTGGTAGACACTCACTGTGTCCCATGGGTTAGGAACAATCCAGGTGGTTTACTCTCCCCATCCTTTCATTACTCAATGCGGAGGGGATTGTGGGGTGCAGAGGACAGGGTCAAATTTATCCAAACCTATCCTGGGGGTTAGAGCAAGGAGCCAACGTATAATAAACTTGTTTCAATGATATCTCCTCAAAATGTAATCCATGGTACAGTTTAAAAAAAAACAGCTGGAGGAAAGGAAAAAGAAAGAAAAAATTTTTTATGTACGAAAATGGTATCGTCTCCAATTGTCTGCTAAATAGAAAAAAATAAAATAAAATGCAGAACATGAGTATACCAAGCTAGCTTTTGTGTAAGAAATGGGAAAAATGAGAATATATATGGAGTATTTGCTAATATTTGCGTAACACTAAAAATTTACATAATAACCTAATTAAAATTGTTTCCTGTGATGGAAGAAAATAGGAAACAAGATAAATGGATACAGAGAGTTAGCAAGATATCTTAATTATTTTTTATATTGTTTTGATATTTGAAATATGCAAATGTTTTATCTATTGAAAAAGTAAAATAAATTTAATTGTAGCTGTATATTTGCTACCTTCTAGAAATAAGTCAGAAAGAAATTATCAGACAATTAATTATCAGACTACTTGGGGACAGGGAGGCAGGAGAGACAGAGAGGAAAACGTTCATTATAGTGTTGTTTCTAATAGAACAAAGAAAACTAACCCAGATAGACTAGTAACTGCATATAAGAATACAAGATTTGGGGCACCTGGGTGGCTCAGTCGGTTAAATGTCCGACTTCGGCTCAGGTCATGATCTCGCGGTTCGTGAGTTCAAGCCCCGTGTCAGGCTCTGTGCTGATGGCTCAGAGCCTGGAGCCTGTTTTGGATTCTGTGTCTCCCTCTCTCTCTGACCCTCCCCTGTTCATGCTCTGTCTCTCTCTGTCTCAAAAATAAATAAACGTTAAAAAAAATTAAAAAAAAAAAAAGAATACACGATTATACAATGAACACAGGGAACTGTTAATGATTATGATGCAAATACATATTTATTGACAGTAAGAGTGGGAAAACATGATACAAAATGGTATGCATACTATGATCTCCATATGCGGAAATAAAACATTGTGAAACAACGTGTACCAAAATACTCATTTGAGAATACAGGAGATTTTACTTTAAACTTTGCTTTCTAATGTGGTGAAGTAATAAGGATTTTTTTTTTATGTATTAAATAAATAAAAGTTAAAAAAAAACTCACCTCTCATGGTCCCTCTTTCTCCTCATTGACCTTCTGTATTTTATACTATCAAAGTAGTGGCAGCAGCAGAAGCAGTGACCTTCATCTCGCCCCAAGCGTTGTTGTGCTTTAGAAGGATTAGTTAACAATCAGAACAACGATTGGGGGGAGGAGTTATTATATTTCCATTCTATAGGTAAGGATCCCGAGGCTTTCTGGAGTCAGTACCTGGCCACATGGATAATCATCAGCGGTGATAGTCAAGAGCCAAAACACTCTGTGTCTGGAGCTTGTGATCTCATCTCATGCCTTTATTGGATTTTATCTCACTTCATTATAACTGTACGGTTTTGGCACCCTTGACACCCTCTTTAATCTTTGGTTCCCTGCAAAGTAGCTCAGCACCTGGCTTTTAACACACACCAAGTGTTTATTGGATGAATGAAAGGATTTATTTTAAGCTGGAGTAGTTGTTTAACGTTAGCAGCTCTCTGGATATTATCTGTTGTGGCAGTTTCTAATCACGTTGTTTGGTCCCCTTCGATGTTGCTACAGTGAATTCCATGTTTTTGATAGTTACACATTCCTATGCTGTAGGACTGAGGAATAATTTTTATTCTATCACTCAGCCTGTAAAAGAAAAATTTATAAAACATGTATTGGTACCTAGCATGTGGTAGGATCTGTCCTAGGCACTGGCTGTACAAAGATTAAAAAAAAACAGTTGTGAGGAGCTCAGAGGCTGGGGCAAACGGCAAGGAAGTTGGTGTCCCCAGTATTCACACCTTTACAAGGGAAATGGAGGGATACACAAGTCGCCAGAGAGCCCACAGGAAGTACAACTCCCTTCAACTGTGGACTATCCTGAAAGACTTCCCAGAGGAGGTGGCAGTGACTGAGCAGAGTTTTAAAGGATAAGTAAGAATGAAGCTAACAATAAGTTGTGGACAGAAGCAGCATAAGCCAAGCAATACTTTTAGGAGCTTGATGTCAAGGCAACCCCTTTACAATTTTGAGAAAAGACTTCCCTGATAGGAAACCTAATAATTTATATGTGGATGGATCAATTAATTTAGTCAGGAGAATGGGGATTTAGAAATTATGTGTAAGGAGAAGTGTATGTGTATGTGCAGACATGCAAGCCTGTATGATTGTGTAACATCAGAGAAAAAAGGAATAGTTCCATTTAGTAGAAAATTAAGTCTTATTTCAGATCACATCTTTGTTTTCTGACATTCTTAACGGTAATTGCATTAATTGTGACCAGGCCAGTCCCCTCTGTGCTGGCTTAGGTACATGAATTCCTTTCCTTGACTCTAGTAGCCTTGTGCAGTCAGAGTAATTTCCTCATTATTACTTATTACTCAGTGACCAGGAAAAAAAATTAACAAGCTTCAAAGTATGTTTATTTTTTATCCAGAGAGAATTTTAGCCCTTCTGATTTTATCAGACCAAATAAATATATAACCAAGTATATTCATGGCATTTCTTCTTTCCAATTCTACCCTTGATCTTAGCCAAAAGGCCGAGAAGCGATCTTCTTTCCAATTCTAAAAATTTCTTTAAAAACAAAGGGAGTAAGTTGTCTCATCCTTCATGGTCTCCAGAGGTCTAGAGGCCAAAGCAAAATTTCCACCAAGTGCTCTTCTAGGTGGGCAGGTGGGGACCCAAGAAAAAATGTCCCAGAGGAAGACAATAAAATCTAGTCTTCTAGTCAAATCACCCAATTAAAAAAAATAACAACCCTACAGCTGCTATAATTATAATTTACACATTGAACACCATACCTCAAATTTCTTTATCTTGACCACTTTGTGAAGTGGGGTGATTAATTAAAAGTTAATTAAATCGCAGGCAATTTTAATTAAGTGGTTAAAAAACAATTAAGACAAACTTAGAAATGTTACAAAACTCTAATTAGAAGAGCAGTAAAAAACCAACAAAGTAATCCAATAAACTTACATTTTATCTGCAAATCAACAAAAGAATCCAACAAACTTCTATTTTATCTGCAAATTTTTACATCACCACTACCTAATTAAGTGGACCCAAAAAGGTGGGGTCAGATATTGAAGTATGAGCAATTTGGAGGAAAGATGCCAGAGATGGGTAAAATCAGATTTTTATGTCTTCTGTACCTTTATTGAATTATATTCAAATTTCTCTTAATTGAACATCTGGTAGCCTTGGGTGATTCTGGACGGGAAGTAGATGGATCTTTGTGTTTAATACACAGTGCATTCTTGGCACACATTAAGTGCAAAATAGTAGCCTCTTGGATCACTCATCACACAAGGTCATGGAGAAATTCATTACAGGGCTCCTTTTATAATGAATAAGTTTGACTTTCACTGGTTAAATGATGAAACAGTACTGGTGATTCAGGATGGGTGTAATTTGTGTTTGGTGTTCTGAGTGCATAAATAGCACATTTCCCATCCCAAAGTTATATGTATCCTCTGCTCCCACCCCCTTGCAAGCCCAGAGTTACTGATGTGAAGACAGCCTTTGCCCACACACAGGGAAAGGACTAGGAGAAGGTGACTTCCAGATGGAGAAGATCGGGGGTTGTCTCGCTGACCTGTTGACTTGATTTTCTCCTCTTTGAGTCCATCTGACAGTCTTTACCTCTGTCTCTGTCGCTACCCCCAGCTCTCTCAACCACTACTAATTGTTCTCAGTCAGTTTGACTCAGTCTAAATACTCAAAGGTACAACTTTTGTTGCTTGAAAACATGAGTTTTTCACTAGGAAGACAGATAGCCAGTGCGTGTGTGACTGGGATGGGGTCTCCTGGAGTATCTCACCCTGGAGCAGGGTTTCCTGATCTTGGCCCTGTTGACTTTGGAGCAGAATAACTGTAGAGGGCTGTCCTGTGCTGTGTAGGCTGCAGCATCCCTTGCCTTTACTCATTAGATGCCACTAGCAATCCCTCATGCTGTGACTGTTAAAAATGTCTCCGTATTGTCGGGATGCCTGGGTAGCTCAGTGTCGGACTCTTGATTTTCGGCTCAGATCATGATCTCATGGTTCATGAGATTGAGCCCTGCGCTGGGCTGTGCACTGATGGCATGGATCCTGCTCAGGATTCTCTCTCCTTCTCTTTGCCCCACTTGCTCTCTCTCTGTCTCAAAAGAAATAAACATTAAAAAAAAGTCTCCATGTGAAATGTGCCCCTGGCTGAGAGCTACTGCCTTGGATTTATGTCCCTTCAGGTATAAGAAGTGTTACATTTTATCTCTTCACATCTCATGCCTGACCTAAAGAGGAGAAAGGAATCCCCCTGGCCTTCACACCCTGCTATAACTGAACCAAACAAAAGCTGCTTCCAAATGGAGGCTCCCAAATTGTTTTCCAGAGAAAGAAATTTCTGCTGGTGTCATCCAGTTAATTGTCACTGTTTCTTGTAATGATTTTGCTGCCAGGAATCCATCTTTCTTTCCTTACACTTTTGTTCAAAGACAGAACTTAAAAAAAATGTTCAGATCTCTGGGCTACTTGGAAGCAAGACTTTTTCTATATACTCCAAGTTTCCCTGTCATACTGATTGAAAATGTTCTTGCTGTCACCCAAAACCATACTCTTGAGTCTTTCCACACTGTTGTCCATACTATTTAATCCTTTGTCAATTCCTTTTGTCTGGTAAATCACTGTGAAGGTCAGAGTTCTCCACTCCAAAACACCTGTGAAGAAAACACATCCTTAACTGTAATAATTTCCATGGTCATTCTCTACATGGGAAGCAAGCCCTGCTCTCACTCTTTTCTCCTACCTACCACCGTCTTCACCCAGAGAAGTCTGGCTTTCTCTTAAGAAAGTGGTTCTTGGGGTGCCTGGGTAGCTCAGTCTACTGAGAGTCCGACTTCGGCTCAGGTCATGATCTCACCATCTGTGAGTTCGAGCCCTGCATCAGGCTCTGTGCTGACAGCTCAGAGCCTGGAGTCTGCTTCAGATTCTGGGTCTCCCTCTCTCTCTAACCCCTTCCCTGCTCATGCTCTGTCTCTCTCTCTCTCTCTCTCTCTCTGTCAAAAATAAATAAACATTAAAAAAAAAGAAGAAAGTGGTTCTTACTTTAGCTTACATCAGAATCACCTGGAGGGCCTGTTGAATCATAGATTTCTGAACCCCAGCCCCAGGTTTCTGATCTGATCTGGGGTGAGGCTCAATAATTTGCATTTCTAACAAATTCCAGTGATACTGATGTTCTTTCTCCAGACACTGCACACGTTGAGAATTGCTGCCATAGGTGTGATGGCAGAAGAAAAAGCCCTCCAAGTGACTCTGATAGGGGTAGGGTGCCTGCTTAGTGCAGAGCCACCGGCCCCCACCCCTCCACTCCAACAAAGATCAGTGTTTCTTGACAAGTTCCATCCCACCAGCAATGCCATCTAAGCTTGAAAAGGACCATGAGAAAGTTCCAGACCTCAGGGAACAAAGGTGGGCTCAAAAACAAACAAACAAACAAACAAACAAACAAACAAACAACAGCACTGCAATTCATATGCATTTCGGGTGCTCAGACAGGTGAATTTCCACCTGGGTTGGCTTTTCAGACAAATGTTTTGCCATACTCCTTCCATGAAAGAAATAACATTTGCTAGCTTGAAAACTTAGGGACATTTATAAGTAAACTAATTGCGTGCAGAGTTCTCTCAAGAAATAAAGGAGAGAGCATGAGGCTTGGAGTATGAACATCTGGGCTCTAGTCTGGTTGAATAATTTGGGCAGGTTACCTCTTGGCATTTTGCAAATACTCAGTCTTCTCGTCTAAGACAAAGGCCCTAGATCTGTTCTGAGAGGGCCCTTTCAGTGCTGTCATTCCAGAAACACCTCCCTAGGAAGGGACCTTTTAAGATCCTGGCCCTAAGAGCTGGAAAAGGTAAGGGACAGGTTCTCCCCTAGAGCATCTGGAAGGAACCTGCCTGCAGACACCTTGATGTTAGCCCCAAAGGACTCATTTCACATCTGCCCTTTGAAACTGTAAGAGAACAAACTGATGCTCTTTTAAACCATTAAGTTTGTGGTCATTTGTTAGAGCAGCCACAGGAGACTAATATACCAAACTTAGACCAGCATGCCGCTCTCCTAGTTCCCAAATTGGAAGCTTTTGACAGAGTTGGCCACAAGTGGTAACTTGCAAGCTTGTTCCAATGAATCGCATTGCCTGCCTTTCGACATTAGAGCTGCCTTTCTTTAGTTAATACGGTTTCATGATTCTCTATTCAAATTGCAATATCTCTGACAGGCACTCTGCCTTAGTCACTAATAGGTATAGCCCTAGACTTGGCAGACTGTGGTTACTTCCTAAATATTATTATAGTTGACTGCCAGCTGAGTGCAAAGCATCATGAGAACAGGACCTAGAGCTGGGGGGAGGGAGAGGGAGCTGTTCAGAAGGAAGTACAGTATTCATCCAAGCTTACTTCCTCGGGTCTCTGTGTTCCTGGGGAGTCCACTGTAGGACCAGATATATATCATCTCATCAAGGCCCTGGAAAGACATTTTTGTTGCTCTTGCAAGGGAAGCTGCACAGTCATTCATTCCTGACTCTGCCATCGTTCCTGTTGCCACAGTAATTCACCATCACTTCCAAATACAGCCTGTGTCCATAATGTTCTCAGACCTTCTTAGGCCCTGTGTCCCTGGCAGATGACAACCATCTTCCCCAGGAGTTCATGATGATAATAATAATCAATAAAATCAATAATCAATAATCATAAAATCATTATGGAGGGCCTACTATGTGACAGTATATCTGACTCCTACAGCAACAATGCAATATGGGTATTACACTATCTTATCTGACTCCTACCCAATATGGGTATTACACTATCTTCTTTTACACAAATTTACTGAGACTCAAAAATGAATTATTTTAACTCAAATCATACAGGTGATCACTGATGGAGCCCAGGTTCAAATCCAGAAGCCAAAGTCCTCCCATTTTGTTACACTGTTTCTGACTGCAAGAAAAGGGACCCCAAGTACTTAGTACAGTGTTTGGCATATTGTAAGTTACCAGCACAGCAACCCCAGACGCGGGTGGCCTAGGATCCAGCAGATGAGGGGGCTTCCTTGGTACTCCCAGAAGAGCTTCAAAGCCACACAGATGCTCTTCTGATTCTTCTCCCACATTCCATTTAGCCCACTGTTTCCATCTTTATTTTATTTTTTTTATTTCTTCTTTTCTAATTTAATGTTTATTTATTTTTGAGAGAGTGAGACAGAGTGTGAGCCAGGGAGTGACAGAGAGAGAGGGAGACACAGAATCTGAAGCAGTCTCCAGGCTCTGAGCTGTCAGCACAGGGCCTGATGCAGGGCTGGAACCCACAAACTGTGAGATCATGACCTGAGGTGAAGTTGGATGTTCAGCTGAGCCATCCAGGCACCCCAATTATTTCTTTTTTGAGAGAAAGAGAGGCAGAGAGAGATGGGGAGAGAGGATCTTAAGCAGGCTTCATGTTCAGTACAGAGCTAGACATGGGGCTCAATCCCACGACCCCAGACCCCATGACTGTGGGATCATGACCTAAGCTGAAATCAAGAGTCAGATGCTCGGGGTGCCTGGGTGGCTCAGGGGGTTGAGCATCCAGCTTTGGCTCAGGTCATGATCTCACACCTTGTGAGTCTGAGCCCTGCGTTGGGCTCTGTGCTGACATTTGGAGCCTGGAGCTTGCTTCGGATTCTGTTCTCCTTCTCTGTCACTGCCCCACTCGTGTTCTGTCTGTTTCTCTCTCTCAAAAATAAATAAACACTAACAATTAAAAAAAAAAAGTCAGATGCTCAACTGACTGAGACACCAGTTCCACTGTTTCTAGGAGCTACCGCTCAAAGGGAAATGAGTGGGGAAAAAAATGTAGGCACAGAGGCTGAGCACCTCTTCACCTGGCATCCTGCCAAATTGATTCCCTCTCTTCTTTCAATGGCTGCCGATAGGCCTCTATGCCTGCATTAGAGGCATAATGTCAAAAATTTCCACATTCTCACCTTCAGCACATACGTTCTGCTGTCTGGGAAGCAGAGAAGGTAAAGAGCAGTGGAATTTGGGAAGAACCTGAGAGAACTCTTTCCTGAAAACAATTATCTCTTCTTATTTTTTATCCCATCTTGGTACTAGAACACCTCGGCATTGGTATAACTTAAGGAGAAGGTATTTTCACATGAAGATACATAAAATTTTAATTGGGACCAAAATGTTCTCATTGCAATGTGGAAAAACAGGTCCTGAGAGATCTGAGCAAGTAAGCCAAGCATGTGGCCCACATGGTCCCTTTACCCCCAACTCTGATAGTGGCAGGCTTCACCAGCTGATCACAGCACTTTTCTCCACTAAACCCAGACTAATAAACAGGAGATGAACTTTGGAGGGCAATCATTTGGCATGCCTAGAATATGCCATGACTTTGAAGATGGGGTGCTCTGTGATTTCTTCCTGAGTTGTGAATTCACTTAGCAGTTTCTGAATTCTATTCATCCTTTAAAGCCAACACCCCCATCCTACCCACTCTGGGAAGCCTTCCCTAAATTCCTCCCCGACTGATAAATCCTGGGGAGAATCCAGATTTTGTGGGGCCTGAACTTTGGCAACAGCTTTATAATTTTTTCTATAGAGAAGATGGAAAGAATTCAGTTGATCTGAATTTGTTTATAAAAGTTTGTTTTGGGGGCGGCTGGGTGGCTCAGTCGGTTGGGCACCTGACTTCAGCTCAGGTCATGATCTCGCTGTTTGTGAGTTAGAGCCCCGCGTGGGCTCTCTGCAGTCAGCACGTGGAACCTGCTTTGGAACTTCTGTCCCCCTCTTTCTCTGTCCCTACCCCACTTGTTCTCTCTCTCTCTCAAAAATAAATTTTAAAAAAAAGTTTGTGTTGGTTTCATATGAATTATTGATAATGTCCTGTAAATTTTCAGGATGTTCTCTACTTTGGGAAAACCACTACCAATTTTCTTTTATATATTAACTCTAATATTTCAGGGTGTTTCAAGTTTCCTGTGCAGTGTCTAATTGGAAATAATCTTATAACTGATGACACTCATTGACTAGATTGTCCTCAATGTCCTCATATCATTAAATTTTATTTCTAGGAAGGATGCTTCAAATATCCAAAATTGTTGTGGCTGACCCATCATGTCCTGGCAAAGGAAACTGGGCAGATTCCATGGAGTATCAAGTTAGGGATGTTCCTTTCTGAGCAATATGGACTAGAACCAGATATATATACTCCAAGCCTTGTGCTCTCTTTCCTGTCTGCTTAGAGAGCTTAAAATGCATTAGGTATTTAAAAAATATCTCTAGGATTAATCTAGTAAAATATCTGTGAGAATTCAAAAATGTATTTTTTAAAAATTTATTTGTTTTGAGAGAAAGGGGGAGGGGTAGAGCAGCAGAGACAGGAAGAGAGAGAATCCTAAGCAGGCTCCACAATGTCAGCGCAGAGCCCGACATGGGGCTGGAGCCCAAGAACCATGAGATCATGACCTGAACCAAAACCAAGAGTTGGATGTTTAATTGACTGAGCCACCCAGGTGCCCCTCATAAATGTATTTTTAAATGAATGCATGTAAAAATGAGTGAATGAAGAATGTAGGTCCAAGCATCTTCACATATTCTGGTTGCTCTTTTCTTCTATATTTCTTGTACTAATGTGTTAATGCCTCAATTTGTCTTATTTAACTGAGTTTCAGGCTTATCTTTTCAGCTGCTGGGATTAAAGTCTTGGTGAACTCACAGAATGCTAACATTGGAAGGGACCCTAAATATTCATAGTTTAAACCTTTTTCATTTTTAAAGGAGGCAACCAAGGCTGAAAAAGTTGAAGTTATTTTCCAGGGAGTCAGAGTTGGGAAGGGGTTCAGGACAGACTCCTCCACCTCCTCTGCCCTTGTCCTGGGAATGTGCCACTTTGGCATGTGGATTATTTTGAGCTAAAGGCACTTGAGACCGTGTGGGCTCAAGAAAAACTTTGGTCTCTCCCTTAACCACACAGAAGAAACTAAACTGGGGCTGTTTCCCAGAATAAGGGCTATTAACAGAGATGTATTTTATCTGAGTGATCCATCTGTATGGCAGGGCAAACATCTAATTACCAAACATCTGGTCTTCTTACCACCCTGTGAAATGCATTCCTTTGCTCTGACATACCAGATCCCCACCCCCCTCTCTTTCAGAATGACATATATATCTCATTCTGTCTGCCTGTCTTTGGCATTTCCATGTCTATGTGGATTCCCTATACGTATGCCTCTTACGTATTCCCTATACGTATGCCAAGTTGATTTTCTCTTGTTAATGTGTCTTCCGTCAATTTGATTCTTAGTGCAACCAGAAGGCCCTTTGAGAGGACAGGAATTCTTGCTCCCAACAGTTGGCGTGGTTGGCAAGATAACTCATTGGACGTTGCATGGCTGGACAGTGCTGCAGCAGACAGATCCTGGGACACCTGACGTATAGTCAGCAGAAGGTGAGATTTCTTAACCATAGACACCTCCTGGAATCTCTGTCTGCAGAGTCTAATGGAGCAAGAGTGGTAAGAGTCTTTTCTCTCTTTCTAAATTTAGATTAGCAGGAAGAAACATTTGTGGTACTAGCGTGGTGACTCTTTGGTTAAATTTGGCAGCGTAGTCTTTGGTTACTGATCCATTTCCTCCCAGAGATTGTCTTTGCTTTCCTTTTTCTGTCTTCTGTGTTGTTTGTCATCTGTTGCAAAGCTGCAAAATTGGTGGGCACAAGGTGACCACTTAAAAGCTCTTAGAGCACTTGCCACCTCAATAAGACTCCTGTGATAGGACAATTTGGTCACAGGATTGGTTGGATTGATGCTAGGTCATCTGCCCACCTTAAGAAAACTTCCATGAAGTGAGGTCCACTGTAAAACAAAACACTGTAGCATATCCCTCTTAGGTATTATTGTGGCTCCAAGAGACCCAAGGCTTATATAAAGCTGTTAGAGTTTTCCTCTTGTCTTGTGCTGTGTCCTAAGAGTTTGGCTTTGTGACCAATGAGAATCTTCTTTTTGGTCTCCACCATTTAGAGAGTGGACATTGGGTACACATTGGTGACCAATCAAATAGACTGGGGATCTTAGTTTCTGTCTGTGTTTGGCTGTGCCAGTTCTCAGGGCATCTGACATGAGAGTTTCCAGCCCATAGGAACCTTTGTTGTCTCAACTCTCGTTGTTTGTTAGTGCTAGAAAGTTCCAGAAGTACCTGCCTGGTGTCACAGATTAGTGAGTCTGTGACTAAAGGCACCTCACATTTTTGTGGGAGACTGGAGACACCATTTTCACTGCACCGTCCTTACCACCTGTGCAACAAAAGCTCTTTGCTTTCTTGGACTAATGTTGGAAGCAAACTTTTGGATCATGGGGATGTATTATCTATGTCCTCTCTAGACACCTCTTGCGTCTTTGGTTAAGCCATTAAAAGGCTTCTTGGGCACCTGGGTGGCTCAGTCAGTTAAGCATCCGACTTTGGCTTAGGTCATGATCTCATGGTTCATGAGTTCAAGTCCCGTGTCCGGCTCTGTGCCAACAGCTCAGAGCCTGGAGCCTGCTTGGGATTCTGTGAGTCCCTCTCTCTCTGCCTCTCCCCTGCTTGCACTCTGTCTCTCTGTCTCTCTTTCAAAAATAAACATTTAAATAATATAAAAATAAAAGGCTTCTTGGTTTTAGTCACTATTAAGAGATCCTGCTTGTCAATGGCCAGACAACGGATTCTTTAAATTAGCTATTTTTTTTAAATTTTTTTTTAATGTTTATTTTATTATTTTTGAGACAGAGAGAGACAGAGCATGAACGGGGGAGGGGCAGAGAGAGAGGGAGACACAGAATCGGAAGCAGGCTCAAGGCTCTGAGCCATCAGCCCAGAGCCCGACGCGAGGCTCGAACTCACGGACAGTGAGATCGTGACCTGAGCCGAAGTCGGACGCTTAACTGACTGAGCCACCCAGGCACCCCTAAATTAGCTATATTTTAAAAATATATATTATAAAGAGCTCTCAATTGTCTTATTAGTATAACAGCTAGTTTCAGGGACTCCCTTGACAAGATAAAAGGACAGAAAGTAGACATAGACAAGAAAGAAATGTCCACATCCAATATAAATTCCCCTCTTAAAATCTGGTTGCATGTGTCTGCTTTAACTTCCCTTTCCCTGACAGATTTACAGAGATCACTCTGGCTTAATCTCTAGGTTCAAAGTGTACACGTTGCTCACATAACTGATAAAAGCCAGAAAATGAATTTAACAAAAGCACATGAGATTGTCTCACTTTGTTCCTAGCTTCTGGGGCTTGAAGGCATTCCTGTACAACATCCTTTGCAGGAGTATCCTAGACCCCCACTACAAAAAAATTTGTGTCCCCTGGATAACAGCAGAGCTTTTAAATTATAAAGCCCTTTTACCTCTACTTTCAAAAGATCCTACCAAATTTAGAGAGTAATTAGAAAGATTATTCGGCCATATTCATGACCGTCCCTTCTGAGGAAATAGATGACGAAAATTCCTCCTAGGCTCTCCTACACCTGATTTGCAAAAGGCCAATATTCAGGGCCTAAACAGTAGTCAAGGTTAAAGGAGTTTGTTAAAATACTTTATACAGACTTTACAAAGGCATAAATCTTTTGGTTCCCATTTTAGTTAAAATTCTCCCTGATATAAAGAAGTAAACTTAGTTAAAAAGATAGGGTAACCCTTTGATATTTAAGGTATAATCCAGTTCTTTGGGGGAGTTAGAAACAACTGTCCTTATCTTATAAATCTCTATAAAACCAGAACTATAGGCCTAGAAATAAGTTGAAGCCCACCCATCTTTACCATCTCTAAATCTTGACTATTTCTTTCAAAATGTTTGTGGACATTATTAAAAATAATCAGGATATTGAATCAAAATTGTTCTGTACTTTTTTTGAAAAGGGTAAATTTTTAACTTTTTAAAAAGTTTATTGATATATTTTGGGAGAGAGAGAGAAACAGAGATAGAGTGAGCAGGGCGAGAGAGCAGGCAGAGAGAGAGAGAGGGAGAGAGAGAATCCCAAGCAGGCTCTGCACTGTCAGCACAGAGCCCCACTCAGGGCTCAAACCCATGTGCCATGAGATCATGACCTGAGCTGAAACCAAGAGTTAGATGCTTAACCCACTGAGCCACCCAGGCGCCTCAAGGGTAAATTTTAAATAGCAGTTACCTAAAAATTCTAAAATTTTTTTTTCTTTACACTCTTCTCTGCCCCTGAAATTATAAATCTTATCACATTTTGATAAGCAACTCTGTATGCAGGGAAAATTAGATGTGTTTTTGAAAAGTATGAGGAATAGGAATACATTTTTATTGAGGGAAAAGAAAGTAATTTTGTCCTAAAATGAGACTGGTTACTTAGAAGTCTTAGGACAGAATCTGAATGAAAAGGAAATTGTGGATGGTTTGTGAAGGGAAATCTTTGAAAAAGAATTGTACACATGCTCAGGACTTAACTAAGATTGGAATGAATGAGTTCTAAAAGTATGCTGGGGGGACACCTGGGTGGCTTAGTCTGTAGAGCATTGGCTCTTGATGTCAGCTCAGGTCATGATCCCAGGGTCGTGAGATCAAGCCCCATGTTTTGTGCTCTGCACTGAGCATGGAGTGGAGCCTGTTTAGGATGCTCTCTTTCCCTCTCTCTGCCTCTGTCTCCTGCTCTCTCTAAAATAAAATAAAATAAAATTTTTTTAATAAAAAATAAAAGTACTCAGGTATTAGATTGAGAGTCAGCTTTTTCTTTGTTAGAAGTACAAAGTTTTCTTGAACTATTGGTCTGCTCTTCACAAACAATTGTAAACAAGGGGCACCTGGGGGGCTTAGTCAGTTTAGTTTCTGACTCTTGATTTAAGTAGGTGAGTTTGAGAGTTCAAGCCCCGAGTCAGGCTCCAAGCTGACAGCAAGGATCCTGCTTGGCATTCTCTCTCTCTCTCTCTCTCTCTCTCAAAAAAAAAAAAAATGTAAATAAATGCTTTTCTTTACCTTTAAGTAATCTGCCAAAAAAACCAATGATTCCAGATTTGCCAAAATAATTTCCAATGTTTATCAGGTCTTTGATTACTTAAGGAAACTAAGTCTTAATATTAAAAGACCTAAATTTTACTCGCAATGATGTGACTTTCTGTATTTGCCTTTGACATCTTTTATTGTCACTTTGATGAAATGGATCATTAAATACTGTTTTCACAATGATTGTGATTCTATTTAATCAAATATTCACACTTCTGATATTTTTTTGGACTTAGTTTTCAAAACCAAATTCTAAAATAAAGTCTTTTGACCATAATCTAACTGAAATTTTCCAGCGGGCCCCTGCAACATTTTAAGAGAAAAAAATTTGTGAGAAATTAAGTTAATTAGACTTGTTTGGTATGTCAAATTATGTGGGACGCATTGTCAAATAAGTGTTATTAAACACTATTATGTTATATTTATATAGACATGTTATTGAAACTAGAGTTCTAAAATTATGTGAAACTCCTAGAAATGTGACGTCCTGGTATATTATTGTCTTGAAGTGTTGTGTATCACAAAAATGACCCTATTTCCTTGTCAATTGCATTATAATGAATTCAAATGAGGTGTGTGTGTGTGTGTGTGCGCGTGTGTTGTATTTGCGCTTTATGTAGGGAGAGTGCATGGTATATACATAAATTGTGTGTGTAGTTTGTGCAGTGTAAATGTGGTATATGTGTGTTTTTTTAAGTTTTTTATTTTCATTCCAGTATAGTTAGAGTACAATGTTGCATTAGTTTCAGGTACAGTATAGTCAAATCAGATCATTAACCATGGCTATTTTAAGTCTTTTATCATTTACAGACACTCATGCTTGTACTCAGATGCTTTATGAAAGTTTCCTGCGAATGTGCTTCATCTTCAGTGAGACTCATGGAAAAAACTCTGAGTACAGGTTTCTGATAAGCTTAAGATCATAAAACTGAACTAGATAAAAATTTCCAGAACTAGTGGAAAAATTGGATTCAGGAAGAACAAGAATTAATAATATGAGACTGAATGATTTGAGGAAGAGGATTATACTTTTAATGACTTTTTGTTTGAAACATTATTGACTTTTTAAAATGTTTTTTTCCCCAGAGTTAAGAAAACTTTTTCTCTTAAGCTGACTTATAGCAATTTGATAAAATTATACCTTTGTGAACAAATTAAAACATTTATCTTTTCTCTTTACCAGAACCTTCCAGAATTCAGAAAATCTCAGTAAGTATTCTTATATTTTTGTGGCAATATATTTATTTGCATAAGTTCAATAAGAATCTGTTATTCTTATGACAAGATACAAATAAAAACACTGGTTATATTACCAAGGCTTTGACTGGAATGTCATATATGACCAACATAAACTCAGATATGACCAGATAGCCTGAAGGAACTAAGGCTGGCTTTATGGAGCTAATAAAGCCCTCTTGGAAATGTCAGCCTGATACCTTGCTTACAGAGGTCACTTCCTGGCGGGTGCAGGAACCTCAGAATATTTTGGGGACCTCAAGAAGAGAGGAATTGACCACAATTTATGGGCTTGTCTTCTGGCCCTGAGAGACTAAGGCTATTAGAAGTTAAATCTAGAGATTCCTCATGAAAAGTTCCAACAAAGCAAGTTTTAAAGAGTTTGCACGGTCAATCACTATTCTTGCTGCACTTATGTAAATAATTAGGTTGAGGGTTTTTTGGAAACGAGTTATTTTTCCAAGCAAATTAGTGTTATTTTGGTTATCTTTGGTAAAAATGAGGGTGATTATGTAGAGAAATTATGTTTCAATAGCACATCTTTGTATGTATTAGATTTTAATACTATTCATTATAAAATGGACTAGATCCTGTTTTCTTCTCGTGTCCTCCAATGCAAAAATCACCAGAGATGTTTGAACTGCAAACCAGGAAGATTTGTGAGATTGCACTACCTATCCTCACTCTATCTGAAGATACTTCAAGTGTGACATTTGGAAGTCTTCTCAACTGGCTACCCTCAGCACTCAGAACCTAGCTTAACATTTGGTCCAATTAACCATTGTTTTTCTTTTGTTTCCTTAGAAACCCCTCTTATTTAATATCTGATTACTTGAACCATAGGTCTAACTTTGAGAACATACCTGTATCATGCCCCCCTGAAATGAGTTTGACTGAAATGACCTATTGTCAGGACTAAGAGACTGGATCAGTGAGATGAAACAACTTGTTAGCTCAATTTTTTAATATGTGAAACTCCCACGGAAGTTTCAGATGGGGGAGTGGGAGAGGTTTAGGGCAGACTCCCTGACCATCTGAATGTGCCACTTTAGCATGTAGATTATTTTGAGCTAAAGGCACTTGAGACCCAGTGGGCTCAAGAGAAACTTTGTCCCTCATTTAGCCACACAGAAGAATCCAAATTGGAGGTCTTTCCCATAATAAGTGTTATTAGCAGAGATAAATTTTATCTGAGTGACCCATCTGTATGGCAGGGCAAACATCTAATTACCAAACATCTGTTCTTCTTTTCACCCTGGAAATGTATTTCTTTGCTCTGAAATCCCAGACCCCTATTCCCCTCTTGTTCAGAATGACATATATACCTCATTCTGTCTGCCTGTCTTTGGCATTTCCATGTCTATGTGTATTCCCTATACATATGCCTATTATATTTGATTTTCTCCTGTTAATCTATCTCATGTTAATTTGATTTTTAGTCCAGCCAAAAAGACCTTGAGCGGGCAGGAGTTCTTGTCTCCTGAGAGTAGTCCTTCTAAATCCTGATCCAGACTTTTTACCACAACTAAGCTCTTCAGTATTGCAAATCAAATGCCTATTGCTTCCTTTTACCAATCTGGGAATTCAGAAGGCTTTCAACTGCCTTGAAATCAATCATTTCCACTGTTTCTTTCCTTTCCTTATTTTTGACTTAAGACATTGAGTATATATTAAATGTCTGTGTGTTCATCATGATGGGAATGCAAAGAAACATGTTCCCTACTCATGAAGCACTTACAAGTGTTAGTTGAGAGTAGAAATACATATGATCATATTCATGGCAAGACATAATTATGGGAAAAATCCTGTGGATTTCCCCTGAAGTTGGTGTGTAACAAAAGTTTATTCCCTTGTAGACCATAACTTTTTCATTTTTCAGTGAGACCTTTGAAGAATCCTTTAGCAAGGCTGCTTATCTAAAGAACAGAATTTTAGCCATATTAAGATGGGGCTGTCATTTTCAGTGGTATTGTTCTTTAAATGGAGCATAGCATCATCTTTGCATTGAACTAACTGGCCAACATAATTGGTGTAGTTTGTTTTTGTCTCTTTATGTCTTTGGAGTTATAATATAAGTTAAGGAATATGGATGGAACAACACAAACCAAATGGTTTTCCAACCAACTGTTCTGATGTGATGCACGAGAAATAGCCTCAGCCAGTCCTGGGAAGTGGTAAACTGTGATGAAGAGCATGGGATTTTTGTTAATAACCATTCATTAAGCAGATACCTATAAATATTTCTTGAGTCCTTACTATATACAATGCAGTATTGAATACTCTGATGATATAGCAGTGAATAAAAGGGAAAGTGAATATAGAGCTTATGTTCCAGTGGGGCAGACAGGCAATGACCAATCACTTAGAAAGTTCACATAGTAATGAGTGCTGTGCAAAGAAAAACGTGATTGATGATGAAGCACAGATGGGAGGATTCATGAAGCCTTCTGGGGAAATATGACCTTCAGGGTAAGACCCAAATGATAAGAAGGAGGTGGCAGGAAGACCTGGAGGAAGGGCAGGGAAGACGCTTCAGGCAGAAGGAGCATCAGGTGGAGAAGCCATGAGATCAGATGGTCTGGACACATTTCAGAAACAGAATTTAGGCTGGTGTGGCAAGAGCCTGCAGGAGAAGAGTTATAGAGCAGGGGGTGAGATCAGAGAGGCAGGCAGGGGCCTGACCATGGCAGACTTTTTTGGCAGAATAAGAAGTTTGGTTTTAACTCCAAAGGCAATAGAAGCCACTGGAGGATTTTAAGCAGGGGAGTCATATGATCTAATTTGCATTTTAAAAAGCATACTCTTGATGCTGTGACAAAAGTGAATTATAGGAAGGAGGGAGAGAAGCAAGGAGACCAGTTAGGATGCATGGGAGTATTCCAGATCAGAGATGGTGGTCTCTGAACAGGAGCAGAATGATAATACAGACAGACCTGATTACTTGACTCACTAGCAAGGAGAAACTGGTAAACTCTGGTTGCTAAGCCCTAATTTCCTCACCCATAAAAAGCAGATAGTAATATCCATCTTGCAGATTTGTTTGGGGGATTGCCTGAGATAAAACAGAGTGCCTGCTACAAAGCCAAAGGATAGCATGCTGGCAATCTAGATTGGGAGTCAGCAAACTGGCTCATTTGGTCCACCATTTGTTTTTGCTAATAAGTTTTATGTGAACATGACCATGCCCATTTGTTAGGCATGATCATTCTCACTGTACAACAGTGAAGTTGAGTAGTTGTAACAGAAACCATAGGGTCTGTAAAATCGAAAATACTTCATCTCTGACCCTTTATAGAAAGAGTTTGCTGACTGCGACCAAGACCGTGACAAAGAGTAGAAAGAATGTAAGACAGATGTACTATATCTATATACCTAGGAAGTGGTGCATTCAGAGAAATATTGGTGGCATGTCATGCAGTATATTTTTCAAGTGGTCTGTGAAAGAGAAGGCCCAGCTATAAAGAGGCGATCAATAAAAGCATTTGAAATAAACTTAAAATGTCATTGTCATATAAACCAACAAATAATACCATGTAACATTCATATAATGTCTCTATCTTTCCATTCTGTTCATCAATAGTTTTATTAAAATCACTCACTATAGATCTATAAATTCAATGTAAAAGAGGATAAGTGATGGAGAGGATAAGCAATATATTTCAATTAATTGGAAGACCCATACATACCTAAAAGACAGAGTTCAGTCAGGCCGTCAACAAGTATTAATTTAGCATTAAGTACGTGCTAGGTCCAGTGTTAGGTGCTGGTATATATGGTGGTAGGCATATACTACTTCCAGCTTTCACGGTACTTTGAGTTTAATGTTTCCTTTTAGGGAAGACCTATAGGACAGTGTGTGAGCATCTCTGTGAGAAGAAAGTAAGACCCTCTCCTTCTTCAAGATACTTTATCTCCATCTATAGTAAATATTTTTAAAATATTGTTTTTCTTGCTCATCATTGGGGAAATACAAATCAAAACCACAATGAGATACCAGCTCACACCGATCAGAATGGCTAAAATTAACAACTCAGATGTTGGCAAGGATGTGGAGAAAGAGCAACCCTATTGCACTGTTGTTGGGAATACAAACTGGTCCGGCCACTCTGGAAAACAGTGTGGAGGTTCCTCAAAATATTAAAAATAGAACTACCCTACAACCCAGCAATCGCACTACAAGGTATTTACCCAAAAGATACAAAAATGCTGATTTGAAGGGGCACATGCACCCCAATGTTTATAGCAGTACTATCAACAATAGCCAAGTTATGGAAAGAGCCCACACGTCCATCAACCGATGAATGGATTAAGAAGATGTGGTATACAATGGAATACTGCTTGGCGATGAAAAGGGATGAAGTCTTGACAATTGCAACAATGTGGATGGAACTGGAGGGTATTGTGCTAAGTGAAATAAGTCAGAGAAAGGCAGATACATGATTTCACTCATATGTGGAATTTGGGAAGCTTAACAGGTGATCACAGGGGAAGGGAAGGAAAAAAAAGATAAAAACAGAGAGGGAGGCAAACCACAAGAGACTCTCAAATACAGAGAACAAATTGAGGGTTGATGAGGGGTGGGGGAGGGGAAGGGTTAAATAGTTGATGGGCATTAAGGAGGGCACTTTTTGGGATGAGCACTGGGTGTTATATGTAAGTGATGAGTCACTGGGTTCTACCCCTGAAGCCATGCATGCTAAGTCGAGAATAAAAAAATATATATAGTGGTTTTCTTAGGGCTATCTGCCAAAAACATGTAATATAAATATTCAACTCTACAGTAACTGCAATGTGAATGGCACCTGGGTGTGGCGCCCTTTTGCAGTACAGAAACTTGCTCAATTATATGCAGAAGTACAAGTATTTAGATGAGAAAGTGACTATAATATTATAAAGAAGGGACAGCCCTGGACTGAGGAGTGTGAAGACTGTTTCACTGGTTGTCAGTTTTAACTAAGTCGGTGATCCCTAAGTTGGATTGTATCAGTATCCTAAGAGTGTCCACAAGAATTTCATATGACTCTCTAAACCTTTTAATGTAAAATTTGAACAAGCTACACACTGTTCTTGAAAGAGTGGACAAGGGGAAGAGCGGGCAAAATAAAACCATCAGTTATAGGATGTCTTTGTGACTGGAAAGTTGATGCTCTTGGAGGGCACAGCTGGTTTGGGGGCAGCGTTGGTGAGTTGTGCTGTTGTGTTTCAATTTTCATCAAGTTGAACTTATTTATTTACTTATTTTCCAGTTTGAATTTAAAAACTCAGATTGGAAGTTCAAGGTTTTATATCACACAGTGATATACAATTAGAATCCCTAGATGCAGGAGTCCTGCAGAAGGCTACTCGAAACAGCTGTATAAAACACAAAGGCTGAAACTAGGCGATTCCATGGGAGCTGGGAGCAAAGCATGTAAGGAGTAGGTCAAGGAGCTTCATGGTTATTATTTCCCTTGGCTCAGGCCAAAGATGCAAACACCTGAATTAAAAGATCTTGGTTCTGGTTTATCAGAACTAAAAGGAAGAGAGCAAAAGAAGCAACAGGTAACTAAAAGGAGTATGTGGGGAAAAAGAAAACATTTTAAAGGAAAATCTGTTCCTTTTTAATCTCCCAATCCCGTTCTCAAGGTGTCATTTTCTTTCACTCCTTTCCTCTTGTGTCCTAGGTGCCATGTCAATGAACAACTCAAAGTGCCTCTTTCCTTTACTTTCCTAAGCACCCTCAATCAGAATCATGCAGCTTATTTCAGTGGGAATTCAGCCAAGGGTAATAAGGGAAGTTTGCTTTTCCTTCTTACTATGAGGCTGAAATTTATCAATTTATTTCTCATTGCTAATTACTTTTGCTTTATGGTAACTTTTTATATGTATTTTTAAGGATTGATATTACTATTATTCATACTATCATCACTTTATGTGTTTTTGAAATTCCAGACCAAAGTACGGGGAAGTGATAAATCATGTTAATTGGAATATGGAAATAGAGTTTACCACACTGATCTTTTCTATAACTCTACTATGAAGTTTATTACGATTCTGATTCTGATTATTACCCTTTTTTGTAAACTATTTTGTGATTGGGTTTTTTTTAAGTTTTATTTTTAAGTAAGTAATATCTACATTCAACGTGGGGCTCAAACTCATGATCCCGAGATCAAGAGTCACATGCTCTACCAACTGAACCAGCCAGGTGCCCCATGTGATTGGGTTTTTAAAATATGTTGAGTTAAGGGGTGCCTGGGTGGCTCAGTCGGTGAGCGTCCGACTTTGGCTCAGGTCATGATCTCCTAGTTTGTGAGTTTGAGCCCTGCGTCGGGCTCTGTGCTGACACCTTGGAGCCTGGAGCCTGCTTTGGATTCTGTGTCTCCTTCTCTCTCTGCCCTTCCCCCACTTGTGCCCTGTCTATCAAAAATAAATAAAATATAAAATATGTTGAGTCAGACAATGTTTCTCATTCCATAGGAGATACCCGAATAATCCCTATTTCCTTTGAAACGTTGAAGAAATTTAAGGAACTAAGTGATGGAAGTAGACACTAAAATATGTTATTTAACCGTATTCTAAATGGGATTGTAAAAACTTACTCAATACACAAACATTGTCTTCTCATTCCAGTTGACTTTGATAAAAATTTTGCTAAGCCATGATCTTTACTGTATATTTAGAAGTATGAGTTTCTACCCAGTAGAGACCATAAATGGGGAGAAAGGCCAAAAGCCACAAGAGAAAAAACATTTTGGTTCAACTTTGTGCTTGGTGAGCTGTTTTCTCTCATAAAATTTACAAATTAAGGGACATATTCCTATACACATTCATAGTCCCCATGGGTAGTGGTAACCAAATATGTTTCTTTTGAGAAATGTTTTTTTGTTACTTGCTTATCTTGTGAAACAAATACACATTCACTAACCATAATCTCCTGAACTTAGAAAAAAAAATTTTTCTCACAGGCAAAGACTTTCTGTAGTAACTCTTATTTCCCTGCTAATTACAGATTCCATAGACATCATGCAAAAAATAAACTTTTCTCATTTGCTAATGTCCAGGTGGGAAATTCCTACTGTTTAAACACACTTGTGAGTTAGAGTCTGATTATAGTATAAATTACTCTGGAAGGAATAGAGTGTCTAATTGAAGTTGTGGGGAAATATATAAATGTAGAAGCAGCAAAGGTATGACAGGGTAAGAGCCCTTCTAGTGGTGGTTCTTGAAGTAACATTAGGTGACTTAAGGACAAGGTATTCACTACTTCTGTTAACACTGAGGAAAATGTTTACATCTATTGCCAGTGCTTGTATCCTCTAAACCCTTGTTAATTTTTTTTTTTTATTGAAGAGAGAGGGTTCAGGCAGAATACAGAATAAATCAAGAAATTTACAATAATTTGTTTTCATCATATCTGTTGGGTGCAAGTGAAAGTGGTTTTCCACTAACATAGTAAGATAATATTTCTTTTAAAAATAAATAAGCTAAGAGTAAGTTAATGTAAATGAAAATATTAAGTAATAAAGGTGATACACAAATATGGCAAGTATTGTGAAGTGATAGAGTTCAGAATATTCCATTAGAGTTCTCTTAAAAGAGGTTAAATCGTCTTCAACCCAGACTTCTTCCAACTTCTTTTTTATCTTTCCTTCTTTCCTCTTTCCTCCTCTGATATGTTCTACTCTCAATGATTCAACAGCATGTACTGAGCCCATGTGTAGTGTCTGACATTGTGCTGGTTACTGTGAACACAGAAATACAGAGATTAATACATCATCATCTTCACTTTCAACCTGCTCAGTCTCACTGCAGACACAGTTATGCAAACAATTATTATACAATGAGAAATCTGATGTGCATGCACGGTATAGTGTAGCCCAGAGGAGGGACAGCCGTGCAGGAAGCAGGGAAAGGTATCGGGTTTCGACCTTGGGAATCAGTCCGATGAAATAATAGTCCAAGTTCATAAATATATCCTTAATCTATTCAGCAAACCTCTATTGAGCCTGATGTGTTAAATACTGGGGATTTGGACATGAAAAAGATACAGTTGACACTTCAAGACGCTTTTGATTATAAAGGGAGACAGATAAGGAAAACAATGGTTATATAGATCTATATACCTTATCTGAAACTTTTGAAGGCAGATGAGTGTCACAATCCTGAATTTTTAGAATGTTAGTAAGGTGCACATACTGTATACTGCATAACAGCCATAAAAGCGTATGGAGCAGTACCCCACAATGAAAACATGTGACTACTCACACTAAATGGAATAAAGACTAAATGGAATAAATAGCCTCACATCAATTTGGTGTAGGTTATTAGTTATTGTAACATTTAAGATTTCTGAATTCAGAAGAGGGTGGATCTGTTCTTTAAAATAACCACAGTTATGTTGCCAGTTGTTTTGGAAGAACAAAGAAAGGGTGATGAAACACATTAAAAAAAAATTTTAAGTCATCTCTAAAACCAACATGGGGCTCAAACTCATGACCCCGAGATCAAGAGTCACAAGCTATACCAACTGAGCCAGCCTGGTGCCCCGAACCACATTCTAATTGAAAAGTTGTTAGGGAAGCCTTCCTTAAAGATGTATTTTCTGAATGGGGTCTTGCTGGATGAATAGGAGTTAACCCCACAGAGACAATGGAGAAGACAAAGGAGGCTTTGGGGCGAAGGGTTTTCTAGGCAGTAGGGACAGCCTGTAGAAAGACAATGGACTTAGTGTTTGGGGGGAAATGATTCAGAATGGCCAGGTGAAGGTGTGTCTGAGACAGAGACAGAGAAGGGCATGGAGATGGAAATGTTGATGGAGGACAGCTGAGATCAGGTAGATGCAGTGGTCAGGGCCCCTTGCTAAATCTCACCTTTATCCTGAAGCATAAAGAGAGCTAGTATGAGATTTTAACAGCATGTAGTCATGTGAACAGATTTGAAATTATAGAAAAATCATAATATTGGATGACAGAGCTGAACCACTACACAAATTCAGGCTTCTGTGGTTGTCTAATTAGAGATGAACAGAAAATGCAAGTTGACATGGTTTGCATATAGCAATTGCTCAATAACTTGTAGCGATTGGAAGGGCAAAGGCAAGGGTGTAGTGGGGAAGACTTAGAGATATTTCAGGGAATTATCTAGGACTCAGTATCTGATTGGACTAGGAGAGAGGGAGTGCAGAGCCTCCTTCCCTCCAAGACCTGCAAGTCTCCTCTCCTGGTTTCAGGGTCCCTGTTGCTTGGCATTCCATTTTGGACATGATGAAGTATGGGTTTGGGGATTAGGGAAATTATCTCCATTGGATTAGGGAGTCATCATGTGGAAGCTGAAGCCTTGATGTGGATGGGATCACAGAGAGACAGTGCCTGTATGAGAAGAAAGGAAGACTGAGGTCAAAGTCCAAGAAAATACTTAAGGAGAAGGAAAAGAAACTGTTGACCACGTTAATTGCCCTAGAAAGATCAACTGAGACAAAGTCTGGAAAACTCCACAATGGACATGACCAATAGGATGTCAAATGTGATTTTAAAAGAGCAGTTTCAGTCACTGAAGAGGGGCAGAGAGCGACTCTGACAGAGGACTGTGCAAGGGACCACCGTCCTTTTAAGACACCTGGCTGTGATGGGAGGGACAGAGAGCAGAAGGCCAAAATTAGAAGCGGTCATGGGGTGGTATGGAAAGATTTGGGTTTAATTTTAGTTTTTAAAGGTAGGAGTGCTGCCAGACGCCCAGCTTTTCCAGTGGTGTCACAGCCTGCCTCTGGGTGAGAAGTGTGTTTAAGCTGAACACGAGTGTTTCTCAGAAGCAGACGGACCGATAAACAGACTGGACTGGAAGAGCTCTGCAAGAGAGCACAACTTTCTAGGCTCGGCTCTTGTGCTAACTTGTTGTGCTGACTTCCTGCTGGGCTTTTGCACCTTCCTCCCTCCTTTGTCTATCTGGTTGGCTCCTTGCTACTTGTTTAAGATGGCTTTTATGGCTGTAAGGGTGCCTGGGAGCTGGCTTGTAAAATACCTATGTTTGTGCAGGATTTACCAAAGAGATGCTCTTCCCAAGCTACCCCATTCGTTTAGCCTGAATTGTGTGTTTCCTACATTTGACTGAGCCCAACCGATTCCTGAGCAGCTGAGGGCATAACGCACCAGGCTGGGCACAGTAAAGATGTAAGGAGACAGAGCATTTGCCTCTCTGGAACTTATAATCCAAGATATGGGAGTGTTTTGTAAATAATAGTAGCACTGGCTCTTAAAACTTTTGGAGGATATGTAGATCTCTTTGAAAAGTTGAATTTAATATAAAATTTCAGAGTGTGTGTGGACATGCTAAATTCTGAAGTGGTTTTTATTTATTTAATAAGGATTTTTAAAAATGTTTATTTATTTTTGAGAGAAAGAAACAGAGTGCAAGTGGGGGAGGTGCAGAGACAGAGGGAGACACAGAATCTGAAGCAGGCTCCAGGCTCTGAGCTGTCAGCACAGAGCCCCATGCTGTGCTTGGACTCACACACCATGAGATCATGACCTGAGCCAAAGTCGGACGCTTAACTGACTGAGCCAACCAGGTGCCTCTGAAGTGGTTTTTAAAACTCAAGTTAAGAATGTCCAAACTATAGAGTTGTTAGTGCTCTATTGGTTTGTAACCTTGGCCAAAATAATCTTTCTGAGACTCAATTTCCAGATTGTACTGCCTGTCTTGCAAAGATTTGGGGAGGACTAAATGTGATATTATGAGTATGATGCTTAGCACAGAGCCCAACATAAAGCTGGTGCAAATAAATGTTATTTCAGCTTTATGTGCGTTACGAAGGAAGTGAGCTAGGTGTTAAAATAGAGGCACAGCTAACTCACTACTTTCTGGTTAAGGAGTTATTCTGGCATCTAGTTGATGAAAACATTGTGCATTTCAATCATCTCATACCTACCTCTAGAATTTTATCTCAGTCCCACCTGAATTATTACTATCTTTATTTACATAATTTAAAAACACTTACATATACTGGCTTAAAAAGGAAACTGGATCCCTACCATAAATAGAAAACCACTTTCACTTGTCATAAATAGAAAGTAACAGTAACAATAAACAATGAAACTAAACAATGAAAATTTAACAATGCTATAAATTCTAGATACCAGTGCTCCCCTAGGGCTTTGAGCTTGGGACCTGCTCTTTGATAAATAGTTTAGTGTCAGAACACTTTCTTCTGGTTATAATCAGAAGAACTGGAAGAGAATTGAAAAGGAAATAACTTTCCCGCCAGTGTGATTCGCTGTTCTTTAATGCCCCGGCCCTGCTCGGTGCACGGACTGAACGCATCTCCCCTGACTCCAGTGACAGGCTCTCCCCCTTTGAGAGACATTGCTTCACACCCCGATCTGAATCTGAATAATAAATATTGTGGGGGGAAGCCTCCTGAATCCAACTGTCCCTCGGCCTGGTCCAGGACAGGAGCTCTGCAAGCCCGGCTATTTAAGCCTCTAGAAACAAGGCCACTCAGAGGTCCTGTCCCCTATTTCTTTGCTAGATCAGGCTCAGCGCCTACCTATCCCGGACGGCTCTGGAATTTTATTTTTTAACTGGACAAGTAGCCGAAGCATTCTGTGTGCTGCCGGCACCCCGGTGGGGAGGACGGGAGGCTGTGGACACTGTTTTGAAGCTGTCTGCCTGGCAGACTCGGCTTCTGTATGGGTTATATGCTATAGATTGATAATAATAAAAAAGCAAAAGCAGCATTGCTCAATGATTTTACTCACTTGAGCTTCAATAAGCACCAATTAATCAAAGAATCAGAGACTTTTATTACTATTTTGTTACAATGGACGTGGCTAGGGGAACTGTATTCAGCAGCCCGCGAGAACCAGGACTTGCCCTCCCTCCCTTCCCGGAGCTACCTCGGCTCCCCTCCTCCCCAGGTAAGGCGCCGCACCCCACAGTCCCGCTCCGCGCCCGCGGCCGCTCCGACCCCCGAGCGCCCGCCGACTGGGCATGCTCGCCCGGACTGGGCGGCCAGCGGGGCGCGGGCTCGGCCCTCCGCCGCGCCCCTACCTGAGGCGAGGCCCGCCCCCCGCACACCGGCCCGGGCGGGCACCTGGCGGGCGCTGCGGACAAGGCAGGGGGAGGAGACAGCCGCGGGGCGGTCGCCGCGGGGCCGCGCGTGGCGTTGCCGAGCCGCAGCCGAACTTTCTCCCCAGAAGTCCCGCTTTTGGGGTCAGGAGGAGCGGGGCGGGGAGCGGAGAGCGGAGTTCCTGGAAGGAGCGGCGGCCGCGGCTGGGCAACATGGCCTCCTCCACCTCCTCCCCTCCGGCCGGGGCCGAGAGCACCCCTCCTGCGCAGGTGAGCGCCGCCCCGCCCCCCCTACCTGTGGCTTCCTTCGCGGCGTGGGCACGCGGGCGGCCGGGGGCTGGGGGCGGCGGGGACCGCGGGGCGCCGGGGTCTGCCTGGACTCCTGCGCTCCGGGGTGCGCCGGGCGGCCCCGGCCAGACGAGCGGAGGGGGAGCGGATCCCCGCGGGTCGTGGGGTTCTGGCTGCGCCGAACTGAAGCCGCGGCCCGGGGCGGAGGCGTGAGCAGTGCTGGTGTGCCCCGGCGCTCGAGCATCCCCGGGAAGGACGGAGGAGGGCCCGAGGGTCTCGGGCTTCTGCTTCGAAACGTTTGCCGCTTAGAAAAGCGCGGCCCAGGGCTCGGGACGCGCTCATCTCTTGGGCTTCCAGTCTCTGGGCTTTTCTGGTCTGGGCTCGCCCCTCCAACTCCGTGCCAGGCTGAACGCTTCGTAGGGACAAGACCGAAGTAGGCTGCGGGTTTGGCCGGCAGGAAATCACCTGGTGCTGAAAGTTACCTTCAGAATTAGTCTGCCCTTTTTTTTTTTTTTTTTTTTTTTTTTAAGGTGAGTCAAGATACTTTGTTTTAACCCAGTAAGAATACAAAATATACCTAAAGGTTGGGACATAGATGAAAGGCAGACCTGTACGGATGTAGTGGCAGTGCCTGGGGATGGCTTGGGGTGGGATTACCTCCTCCTCTAATCTTCGACTGCCTGCCATAGGCATGCAAGTGAAACACGAGGTAAAAACCGGGTGCGTGATGTGCAAAACCACAGCTTCCAGATAAGTCTCCTTCCTCCCACCCCACACTCCCGAGCGGATTGCCACCTTTTAGCCCAGAGGCGTTCAGCGGCAATTTTGCAGCTGCCATTGGGTGTATAATATAGGATAATTGGTTTAAAACACTTGCGTATGTTTTCACGTTCATAGAGTGCCGACGGAAGTGGCCTCGAGAAACAGTAGTTGTCTTTGGGGAGGACCCGGGGAGGGGGGAAGGGGGTAAGGGAGACTTAATTTCACGTACCTTTGGGAACTTTTTCTTTTTTAACCATGTGCATGCAAGATCTATTTTAGAAAAATGAGAACTACCACCTTAAAAAAAAATGAGGTATGTGTGAGTAGCCTTGAAGGCAATAGTTTACTTAGTTTCAGATTATGTAGAATTTCGCTTGAAACATACAAATCTTCTAGCCCTTATCATGTCTCCTTTAGTTGCCAAAATCCTCAGGGAATCAAGGGGACGTCTTCAAAAGAAGACTCTTAAGTCTTGGCAAAGTTAATAGGTGGTTTCTATTGCTAATTTGATTCTGAATTTTAATTTTGCTTGTTTGAAAATTAAGTGTGGCTTGTCTAATTTTGGAAGAGACCACTTTCCATTTAAACACACGTTTGGGAGTCATCCTAAGGTTGTAACCAGACCTTATTCCAGGAGGGTAGGCCACGCAGATAGGCTGGAGTAGGAAAATTGGAGGGAGACGGTCTCAGAGTGGACACGGATTGCTGCTTTAGCAGTTCTGGCATCCTTATAATCTGCTGACCTGGGCTCAGTCGGGAGCATCTTGAAGGCAGCAGATTCTCAATATTGAAAGTGGATGTAAAATTAAAATCACAGCTCTGAAATGAAAACTGAAAATAAAGCAATCTATTGAGCATCTTCAACACAGCCACTAATATCTAGAGGGCCCATTTCTCTTAGTTCTCAAATCAGTGGAGGATGAATAAGTGAGTTGTGAATCTGAGCTGTAGTTAAGTCAATGATGAACCATTTATGATGGTTCTCAGTGTTCTTTTTGTTAAAGCATAAATAAATATCTGTTTTGTAATCTACACAGTGATATGTCAGGCTCCATAGCAGAGAATGTGGCTCAATGTCCTTCAGACAATATAAAGACCAGTCAGGGTGTTTTGGAATCCAAGGAAACACTGTGGATTATGAATTTGTTTGCATTTTTGTGGTGGTGGTTACATTAGGACTGTGGTTTTCCTTTATTCAGTATTAAAAAAAGTTTTTTTTCCTTCTACGGTGTTAATGGAGCAAGTGAGTCTGCTTAATTCTAGATTAATATTTTGGTAATTGAAAATAATATAATTTCTCTGGACTCTCAGGGTTGTTCTTAGCTTGATTTCTGATTAGTAACTTGTTTGTTTCAAATTTTTTTGTAGAATGTGTTACTATAATTATAGGAAATCAGTATAATCCAACTTAGAGAGCCTGTGAAATTCTAGCCTATGCAAGTGGCATTTTTACTTTTTTGAATAAACTAAAAACTTGAAATTAATGATACCAATTAACCTGACACTTTTATAACCGAGTGTTTATGAGTTAATAAATTTTAATTGAAATGTTTAGCCTTGCTACACTGTCTCCAAAGTTACTAAAGTCTACCCTTCTGAGAAGATCAAGGTTACTAATAATCTAATCAGATCTGAAGTAACCTTTCCCTGTATATATTGACGGGTCTGTTCATATAACTCTACCCTTGGATCTTACAGTGTGAATGCCAGGGAGGTGTTGGGTTAATGCCGGAACAATAAAAGTATCTGGAATAGGGCCATTTAATTTTGATTTTTCATTTCATCCTCTGTCAACAGTTTAAATTTGTGAAAACAGCTTACATTTTTTAAATTGCCTTCTATCCATGATATAGTTTTTAAGATTAATTTGATATTACCTACTTTCTTTTAGACATTTAAAAATCTTATTATTATTACTTTTAATTAAAAAATTTTATTTATTGGGGCGCCTGCGTGGCTCAGTTGGTTAAGCGTCTGACTCTCGGTTTCAACTCAGGTCATGATCTCACGGTTTTGTGAGTTCAGGCTCCACATCAGGCTCTGCGCTGACCCTTGTGGAGCTGCTTGGGATTCTCTCTCTCTGCCCCTCCCCTACTCACACTGTCTCTGGCTCTCAAAATAAATAAGTAAACTTAAAAAATAAAACAAAATTAAATTTATTATTATTTTTACCTACAAGACTTTTTTTTTTAAGTACTAGAAGCCCAACTGGTTAGTTACAAATTGAAAGTTCCTACAAAGTTAAGTGCAGTCTCTGAGTATGTTTTTTTTCTGACTGGGCCCTAAAGGATGTGGTAACATCTTCAAAATCTATAGTCACGGTTGAAGGACTCCTGGACACTTGTCTCAGTGTGTTTGAAAGTGGGCAGACTTTCAAACAGATTTATCTTCCAATTGATTTGTGTCTTCCATATCTTCCAATGGATTTATATTCAAAAGGACAAAGATATTTCCAGGAACCAATCAGGTTCCTGTTTGGAGTGAGATAAATGGCACCAAAATAGAATCGATTCTTCCATGTTTTATAGAAATTACTCCTGAATTTCCTCTTTGGGAAAGTCCCATATGGATTGATTGGGAAGTATCTTATATTGGGCAGGAAGAAAGCAGGTACATGAAAGTTATGTGCTTTCAGATCTAAGTAGATGGTAGTATTTTTTTGGGATAAACTGTCTTTAGTACTTCATAATGTATATTATTAATAAGCAGAGATTAAGTGAACTAGCGTTTGGAGTTAGAAAAGAGAAATATTGAAAAATTGGCCCTAGCATGCATTTTGTTTTCTGGGTAGGGCATGAATATTCAGAAGTGGCCTGGTAGATGAAAGAGGCAGAATTGAAGTTAATTGAAATGCCATTGTAGAATAAAGAATTGTGTGTTGCTGAATTGGAAAGGCTGTTTCCTAAAGTGTTTTAGAGATAGCTACAGTGATTCATTAGTAGCTATTTTGTCCCTCTAGCACCGACTGCATTCTTGCCCAATGCAGTTCCTCTGGGTAGTGTGAAGACTTCATGCCAATTGTCTGCCATGCAAGAGTCTGCTGCTGTTCTCCCCTTTGTTCATGTCATGACATTTTATGTGGAACCTTGGCAAAAAGCAGCTCTGCGACTGCAGCTTTGCTCGTTAGCATCGAACATAGGGCTTGACACACAGTAGGCCTTCAGTGAATGTTTGTCGAATGAATGATAGAATAAATGATGAAAAGGATCTGGCATTCAGATTCAGGAACAGATTTAGCCATTTGAACAATACTTTGGAGCTCCTATCAAGTGAAAAGCACGCCGTGTTGCACAGTTTTGGTTTTTACTCTCAAGAAGTTCATAATCCAACTTACTTACATTTGCATAGGACAAGACCTACACAGAGCCAGTACTGGAAATTTTTCCATGCATAGATTTTTGATTTAATCGTGTGCCATGTGCCTGATTTTAGTTTGGGCTTTAGTGTATAATCAAGAAGGGGAAATGTAGACAAAAGCACCTAAGAGTTTTAGGATGGCATCAGGAATGGAGAGACTTTATATTTCCTAGTTTCTGCACTGAAAAAATGCTGCAGAATAGAAATGTGTGAAAAGCCACAGAGAACTATATGGAAAGGTGCTCTAACTTTTTCTTGTTAATGGCTGTCTAATATCCACAGTGTGGATAGGCCATAATTTATTTACTGTTTTACCTATTAATAAACATTTACCTTGCTTCCAGTTTTTTGACCTCAATACACAGTGCTGCAAATAAATATCCTTACACATAAAAAAAATTTTGTAATCCAATTGGATGGAGAAGACATATGCATCTTTAATAATACCAGCCATGATTTCTTGTGCCTCTCATGGTGGATACTGCATACCTTAGCACAAACATTAGGGTAGGGTTTATTACCTCACCCCATTTTCAACACAAAGAAACTGAGCTTTCATAGTTTCACAGAAAGGCTGTGCAAGTTGTAATTTGGTAAGGGCCGAAACTGGATTGGAACTCCTGTCTGCTTGAGCAATGGGCAGAGCAGTGATGATACAACCAGGAAGCCAGGAATGGAGTCCCCATAATCCAGCTGACTAGCACTGTGACCTCAGAATCTTATCACCTCTTTGGCTTTGCTTTCTGTCCTGGAAGGGGAGCTGGAATAAGTGGTTTCTAAGCTGTAGTCCAGCTCAATTAGTCTATGATTTAAAAAAAAAAAATGCTAAGAGAGAGGTGTAGGTAATTAGTAATAAAGTGATATATTTCCTTGTTTCTCGGAAGCATTTTCCCTTCATATTTTGGCATTCCTGATGTCAAGATAATTGCCTGAATGTTGAGAGCTTTTAAGTTTATTATATATTGTTTATTTTAAATGATTATTTTTCTCAGAAAATCAGATTTTAAAGAAATAGTGCTTTTTTGCAATTGATGATATCTTGCAGCATAAGGCATTTAATAGTTCCAGGGAGGAAATAGAAAGATTATCTCAGTGAGTTTGGGCTGATAATTGAACACTCACCAAGGACAAGGGATTTGAATGGAGTATAAAAGAAGAGGAATACTTCATATGTAGGTGGAAAGCAGTTGGGATAGCTGCTTGGACTCTGTGGGTCCTTTAGGTTTCCTCCCTCCCTTCCTTCTTTTCTTCCTTCCTCCCTCCCTCCTTTCCGCCCATTCTTCCTTCAATTTGAGAGGTAATCAGTGGTATACTGGTAAACTGCCTCTCAAAAAAAAAAAAAAAAAAAAAAAAAAAAAAAGCCCTGATTTATAGCGTTTGTCCATTTCTGCGATGTAAATATAAGAATTCTGGTCGCCAATCCCGACGTGTGTGGGGAGTGGGGTTTCCCCTATGCAAACAAGCAATGCAGCAGGCTGTCCATTCAACTAATTTCCCACATTGTCTACCCAGACGTAGCATCAGATCCCACAGGTTAAAGGCTCAGTCACAGGTTACCCACTGCACCACTACCTCCCATATCAGTTTAAGCCCGAGTTACCAACTGTGCTTCTGACCAACTGGCTATAAACGGGAGGGTCTCATAACTCCCTCTTTGGGTTTGATTAACTTGCTAGAGCAGCTCACAGAACTTGGAAAAACATTTTATTTACTGGATTACTGGTACACCAGTCGATTACTGGTATCAGGATGTAACTCAGGAACAGCCAGATGGGAGACATGCATAGGGCAGGGTGTGGGAAGAAGGCTCAGAGCTTCCATGCTCTCTCTCTGAATGCCACTCTTACGGTATCTCCATGTGTTCACCATCCTTGAAGCTCTCGGTACCCCCTCCTTTTGGGTTTGAATGGAGGCCTCATTACACAGGCAGGATTGAGTAAGTTATTGGCCATTGGTGATTGATTCAACTTGTAGTACCTTTCCCATCCCTGGAGATTAGTGTGTGGGACTGAAAGTCCGAACCCTCTGATCCCATAGTCAACTCCACCGGCAACCAGTCCCTGTCCTTAAGAGTTTTCTAAAAGTTACCTCGTAACGTAACAAGATACTTTTACTCCTCTCATCACTTAGGAAATTATAAGGGTTTTGGGAGCTTCATGCCAAAGAAATAGGGTCAAAGACCAAATATATATTTCTTAAAAATTATAGAATACTTCCACCATGACTGATTTCAAGCTGCCAGTGGGAGGTAAACATGGAGTTGGGAAGACATGTGCACAAGTGACTGGCAAGTTGGCATTAGCCAGCTGCAGCACACCAGTTACATATGGTAAAAGGCACTGAAATTTTTTTGGTTGAATCAATGATTTGTTTACTATATATTTGGCACTTACCGGATACGAGGCACATATGGGGATACGTGGATAAATAAGAGCTAGTTTTTACTCTTCATGATGTCTTAGTGTAGCTGGCCACTTAAATGAATGAAAAAAATTGTTATTTATTTATTTATTTATTTATTTATTTATTTATTTAAATTCAAGTTAGTTAACTTACAGTGTAGTATTGGTTTCAGGAGTAGAACCCTGTGATTCATCACTTACATATAACACCCAGTGCTCATTCCAAAAAGTAACTTCCTTAATGCCCATCACCCATTTAACCCTTCCCCCTAACTACCTCCCTTCCAGCAACCCTCAGTTTATTCTCTGTGTTTAAGAACCTGTTACGGTTTGCCTCCCTCCTAAGGGAGGATTTTTTTAAGAAAAAATCTTAATTTTTCCTTCCCTCCCCTCATGTTCATCTATTGTATTTCTTAAATTCTATATATGAATGAAATCATATGGTATTTGTCTTTCTCTGACTGACTTATTTCGCTTAGCATAATATAATCTAGTACCATCCACGTTGTTGCAAATGGCAAGATTTCATTCTTTTTGATTGTTGAGTAGTATTCCATTGTGTGTGTGTGTGTGTGTGTGTGTGTGTGTGTGTGTACATGCCACATCTTCTTTATCCATTCATCAGTTGATGGACATTTGGGCTCTTTCCATAATTTGTCTATTGTTAATGCTGCTATAAAGATTGGGGTACCTGTGCCCCTTCGAATCAGCATTTTTGTATCCTTTGGATAAATACCTTGTAGTGCAATTGCTGGATCTTAGGGTAGTTCTATTTTTAATTTTTAAGGAACCTCCATAGTCTTTCCCAGAGTGGCTGCACCAGTTTTCATTCCCACCAACGATGTAAAAGGGTTTCCCTTTCTTTGCACCTCGCCAATGTCTGTTTTTTTCTTGAGTTGTTCATTTTAGCCATTCTGACAGGTCTGATGTGGTGTCTCGTGGTTTTGATCTGTATTTCTCTGATGATGAGTGACGTTGAGCACCTTTTCATGTGTCTGTTAACGATCTGGATGCCTTCTTTGGAAAAATGGCAATTGATGTCTTCTGCCCATTTCTTCACTGAAGAAAACTGTTTGTTTGGGTGTTGACTTTGAGAAATTCGGTACAGATTTTGGATACTAACCATTTATCCAGTATGTCATTTGCAAACATCTCCCATTCTGTCGGTTGTGTTTTAGTTTTGTTGATTCTTTCCTTCACTCCAGAAGCTTTTTATTTTGATGAGGTCCCAATAGTTTATTTTTGCTTTTATTTCCCTTGCCTTTGGAGACATGTCTTGTAAGAAGTTGCTTCAGCTGAGGTCAAAGAGGTTGCTTCTTGTGTTCTCTTCGAGGATTTTGGTGACTTCCTGTCTCACATTTAGGTCTTTCATCCATTTTGAGTTTATTTTTGTGTATGGCATAGGAAAGTGGTCCAGCTTCATTCTCCTACATGTCGCCATCCAGTTTTCCCAGCACCATTTGCTGAAAAGACTGTCTTTTTTCCATTGGATACTCTTTCATGCTTTGTTGAAGATTAGTTGGCCATGCATTTGTGGGTCCATTTCTGGGTTCTCTATTCTGTTCCATTGATCTACATATCTGTTTTTGTGCCAGTACCATGGAACCAGAAAAGACCCCAAATAGCCAAAGTAATGTTGAAAAAGAAAAGCAAAGCTGGAGGCATCACAGTTCTGGACTTTAAGCTGTATTAAATGAATTTTTAAGTAAAGGAAGGACTCTTACACTGAGAATGGTTGATTAGCTCTCTGTTTTCCACTGAGAATAAAATAAATACCAAGTAGATCCTCAGATATCTAAGTTAGAAATGAGAGAACTGAGGTTTATAACTAGATTATTAGATGTTAGAGTGGTGAAACGTGACTTTTAAGACCTTGTTTCTTTGGAAGTCAAATTAAGCCTAATAGATTTTTCTTCCGCTTGTGTATGTGTTGGTGACTGTGCATGTTTATTAATCACATTTATTGAGATACAATTTACAATTTGAGATTTACAATTTATAATTTGTGATATAAAATTCACCATATTAAATGTATAGTTAAGTGTACAAATATTATACTCCAACCATGACAAAATATTTATCATCCTATGTTTGCTTGTGTTCTTTCCCAATTAAATTCTCTGCAATCCTCCAGGCAAATACTGTTCTGATTTCTTTCACCATGGATTCATTTTGCCTATATGTTTTTTGTTTGTTTTTTGTACCTGACTTCTTTCCCTAGCATAATGTTTTTTTTTTGCTGTTATCTTTTCATGCTGTTGTCAGTATTAGTAGATTATTCCATTTTATTGCTGAGTAGCATTTCAATGTATAGAATGTACCACAAATTGTTCATCCATTCATCATTTGAATTGTCTTCAGCTTTTGTCTATTATGGATAAAACTGCTATAAACATTTTCATATATATCTTTTTGTTGACATATATATCCCCCCCCAACCTTTTTGTGTATGTGTGAATGAGGTTAAATAACTAGGATTAGGATTGTAGAGTTGAAAGGTCATATATGATTGACCGTACAAGAAACAACTCACGTCTTTCTTCATATCTGTAGAGAATGAATGATCTCAGATCAGAATGGGAGGGAAGGGGAAAACCCATGGAGAAATTATTCCTTTGGCATGTGCTTAATATGAGAATTTTTGAAAAATATGATTTTAACAATGGAAGAAAGATGGATATTGAGAAAAAATTGATGTTAAGTAAGACTTTACAAGCTTGTAAACTATAAGTTTAATAGTTTTATTGAGATATAATTTATATACATAAAATTAATCCACTTACTGAGTACATGTCAATAAATCTTAATATATTTACAGAGTTGGAAAATCATTGCCACAATCTGATTTTAGAATATTTATTACCCTCTAAGAAGTGCTGACTTATGGTTAAAAAAAAAAACCCCAAAAACAAAAAAAAAACATGGTTTTGGAGTTAAGTAAGACCTGTGTTTTCGCCTGTATTTTACTAGTTAGCAACTGCGTGACCTTGGTAAGACAAATCTCAGTTTCTACATCTTTGAAACAGATGAAGACACCTCCTTTACTATGTATATACATATATATGTGTATATATATATATATATTTTAATGTTTATTCTCGAGAGATAGAGAGAGACTGAGCATGAGCAGGGGAGGGGCAGAGAGAGGGAGACAAAGAATCCGAAACAGGCTCCAGGCTCTGAGCTGTCAGCACAGAGCCCAACACGGGGCTTGAATCCATGAACCGTGAGATCATGACCTGATCCGAAGTCGGATGCTTAACCGACTGAGCCACCCAGGCACCCCTACAATATATTTTATAAAGATTATAAGTAATGCACACAAAGCACTTGGTACATAATAAATATTGACTAAATGGTAGTGTTTATTATTAAACTGTGTCTGCATTTTTGTAATTTCTGTGGTATTTTGTTCATATCCTTATAACTGCTTCAGTAGTCTCTCTGCTAAGGATGTCTTTGAACATATCTTTTAAATGTTTATTTATTTTTGAGAGGAGGGAGGGGCAGAGAAAGAGCGAGACAGAGGATCTGAAGCAGGCTCTGTGCTGATAGCATAGAGCCCCGTGCAGGGCTCAGACTTACAAACTGTGAGAGCATGACCTGAGCTGAAGTCAGATGCTCAACCCACTGAACCACCCAGGTGCCTCCTTTGAACATATCTTTTAAGAGGAAGTGAGGTAGAGTGGGAAGAGGACTTTAGATAAACGTACTGAGATGTTCCAGCTCTTCCATTTAATTGCTCTATTGGACAAGTCACTTAACTGTGTCTGTTTCCTTCTATGAGGAATTATAGTAATAACATCCACCTTGCAAGATTGTTCTAAGTGGTTGAGGAAATACACATGGCATGTTGATATAGTAGGTGCTCAGTAAATAGGAAGTGTTATTCTATGATATCAGAAGCCATCATCTTTAAAAAAAATTTTTTTAATGTTTACTTATTTTTGACAGAGAGAGCATGAGTGGAGAAGGAGCAGAGAAAGAGGGAGACACAGAATCCAAAGCAGGCTCCAGGCTCCGAGCTGTCAGTACAGAACTCCACATGGGCTCGAACTCACAGGGCTAGAACTCACAAACTGTGAGATCATGAAGTGAGCTGAAGTTGGTGCTTAACCGACTGAGCCACCCAGTCGCCCCTAGAAGCCACCATCTTTGAAGTGTTCACATCTAGGAATAAAATTTATGTACAAAATTCAAGGCATAGATGGAAAATTAGCTTATGTGTGCCTATTTGCTATATAAATGTTTATATTTTAGTACTAGTGGAGTGTAAGGACAAAGCCCTTAATAAAATATTTGATTAAATGAATGCATAGATGAGTAAATAAAGAAGAAAAAGCATTTTGTGTATATGGTTTTAGTCTCCCTCAGTGTTTAGGTATCTAAGAGAAAATTTCATTTTCCAAGCTTCAAGTTTATTTGCTTATCCCCTTCTATTTGGCAGGACAGGCTAGAGGGTGGGGAGCCGGATAATTAGAAATTAGAGTAAGAACAAGAATTATAATTTTTTTAAAAAAGGACTATAATTGCTGACATTTGTAAACAGCTATTTATATTTTAAAATAACTTTCATGTTATTTTTTTAAATTGGTATGTCAACAACCATATAAGGCAGTTGGAGCAAATAGTCTCATTTTAGGAGAAAGAAAGACAAGGTTCAGAGGTGTACTTGTTCCTGATCTTTATGGAACTAACAAGTGGCAAAGCAAATGAGGGAAGGGGGCAATAAATAAGAAAGCTTGTGTGCTGCTGGTGGGAGCTTAGACTGAGGCAGTCCTTCTGGAAAGCATCTGGCATTACTTAAGCAAATTAGCTAGTTATTTACTCTTAACAATTTAATTCCTACAGGTGGACACTGGTCCCCAAAGAATGTGTCCAAGGTTATTCACTGCTGTGTTATTAGCAGTAGGGGGAATGGGAGGTAACTGGGGACCACTGCTGGGAGGGGGAGTGGTAGAGTGGTGTGTATGCATCATGGAATTGTCTGTAGCCATTAGAAGCAACAGATTAGGTAAACAAAATCAACATGAATGGATCTGAAGAATGGAGTGCTTGGGGGGGCACCTGGGTGGCTCAATTGGTTGAGCATCCAACTGTTAATTTTGGCTCAGGTCATGATCTCGTTCATGGGATTGAGCCCACATCGGGCTCTGCACTGACAGTGTGGAGCACGCTTGGGATTCTCTCTCTCTCTCTCTCTCTCTCTCTCTCTGCCCTTTACCAGCTCCTGCTCTCTCAAAACAGACAAATAAACAAACAAACAAAAAAAACCTTAAAAAAGAAAAGAATAGAGTGCTTGGTGAAAAATGTAAGAGTGAGAGACATATTAATTGTTTATGTGAATTAAAAATTCATAAGCATAAGCACAGTAGGCATTTCATAAGAAACTTACATAAAATACTCATTAAGTACATTAGAATAACTGCTGGTGGGACCCAGTGAATAGAAGTAGGCTATGTAGATAAAAAAGAATTAATAAAGAGAATAATGATAAGGTGCTATGAACCATTACATATGGCTCACTCAGCCTGCTGAATGATGAAGTTAAAAACAAAAAAGCCCAGCATATTGATATAGTTTGAATACCTTTTATGTGATCTCTGTTACCACTAGGCTTAACCAGGGAGAACCTGCTATCATTATACTGTATGGAATGGATATTCCAAGTGAAATAAAATTTGGATTGGTTTCTGAAGTTACAAGTAAAACTTCTCACAGAGAGCAGCACTATTTTTGTTGTTGTTGTTGTTGTTATTGTTTTGTTTTTTTTTAATAAAGATTTATAAGGGGCGCCTGGGTAGCTCAGTTGGTTAAGCGTCTGACTTTGGCTCAGGTTATGATCTCGTGGTCCATCAGTTTGAGCCCCGCTTTGCGTTGTGTACTGACAGCTCAGAGCCTGGAACCTGCTTTGGATTCTGTGTCTCCCTCTCTCTCTGCCCCTCCCCAACTTGTGCTCTGTTTCTCTTAAATAAATATTAAAAATTTTTTAAAAGATTTATAATATGGTACACTTGAGTTGGTATAATTTAAAAATTAAATTCCTTTTAAATTTTATATTTGGGATAATAGAGACAGATGTGTCATATGGTACAGTTTTTATGGAGTTAGAATGTAATATACTAAATATTTAATTATAAAATGATAAACTCCTTATTCTTCATGAATTCAAAACATACTCAGTATCCTGTTATATCTAGATGTAGTTGTCTTCGTGTATATTATTTTTAAAGGATATAAGTGTGATTTTTTTGGACAGATATATCCCCTTCTATTGTATTATTTGTTTTCCAAGTTAAATTTGAAGTGATACATCACTTTTTTGGTGGTATGGGGTGGCTTTAAGAAGTGCAGATTTATTATGTTGCAGTTCTGGAGGTCAGAAGTCCAAAACGGGTTGGTAGGACTTCCTTCCTTCTAGAGGCTCCAGGGGAGAATCCTTTTCTTTATTTTTTTTCAGCTTCTAGCGTCCACATGAGACACTTGGCTTTGTATCACTTTAACCTCTGCTTTTATCATCATTTGGAATAGGTTGCTTTTTAGTTTACCTTGCCTTTCTATTCGCTATTTGCCATACCTCTGAAAGATAGTTATATAAAATGATTATAATTATGTTTTGTACATGTTGTACAATTTCTTAACAACTATTCTGACTGTTGAAAAAGCCATAATGGTTAAAAATTCAGCTGAGAATTCGCAGCCTTTCAAAGTGTTCATCTATCACTACTCTGGAGGTGTTGCTGGTATTCTGTAGGCAAACTGCTGAGACCAGAAGGGCACCCAATTATTTTAATGATAGGTGTAGAAGCTGGAGAGAAATTGATTACATCCTTGGTGCTCCCAGCGTCCACCTGTTTGTGAGTGGTATGCAGAGTTTCAGGTTTGCCTGTAATATGCAGAAAAAGACCTAATTCTTGGGTGAGAGTTTCATCTACAACAGCATGCAATAAAACGTTGACAACAAAGAACTGGTTTTAATGCTGTTTTGTCTTTCTCAACAACATAAATAAAACAGTAAGAAAGGGGAGGCATTGTTGTCCTGTAGAAGGGAAACAAGCTCAATGTCAGGATATTTGAAAATGAGATTTGTAAGTGTGATGCTGAGCCGTCCTGCAGTTGTTTCCTCATCTACAAAAATGGGGTTAATGATAATGCCTGCTTTATCCATCTCAGAGCTGTAAGGATCACGTTGTATGATTAGGTAACTTATTTAGTTCAATTGCTTAGTGCCATATGAACATATTGGTGTGGTTTTTTACATTTTTTTTTTCACTGTGCTGCTTTTCATTATGATAGCTTTAGCATCCTGCAAAATGTGATAAGTGATAGAGAATAATATCTCAGTGATAATTGGGTACTTTAAAGTTGATTTCTTTTTTTTTATTTTTTAAAATTTATTTTTGAGAGAGAGAGAATGTGTGTGCATGCACACACTAGTGGGGGAGGGGCAGAGAGAGGGAGAGAGAAAATCCCCCAAGCAGGTTCTGTACTCTTAGCACAGAGCCCGACCTGGGGCTCAAACCCACAAACTGTGAGATCATGATCTGAGCTGAACCGGACGCTTAACTGACTGAGCCACCCAGGTTGTCCCTAAAGTTGATTTCTTAAGAAATTTGGAATTTTTAGCATCTTTTTGAGATTTTGGCAATTTTTAATCTTATTAAAGCATTAAGTATGCCAGGAAACTGCTATTTTAGTTTGCTGATCCAGAAGAACAGATATATACACTATAATTAAAATCTTGGAGCTCCATGCTGCATTTCCCAAAGTCTGGTTAGATTGCAAAGCTGTTACTGAGTATGAAATGGCATGGCTTTGATTGGTGTGGATATCTACTTAAGTCTCCATTGAATATTTCAATATGTGGTACCTAGCAGCTTGAAATTCTCTGGGTGTTTGAAGAACCAATGTAATGAATTGCCCTCTAAGTTGGGAAATTTGGGTTTGGTCTGTTATTCAGTGTATATGTGTTTGGTCAAATCACTTCATTTCTATAGAGTATCCTCTTAACTGGTAATATTTCTACCTGCTTAGGGGTGCCTGGGTGGTTTAGTTAAGTGTCTGACTTCAGCTCAGGTTGATCTCATGGCTCATGGGTTCAAGCCCCACGTTGGGCTATGTGCTGACAGCTCAGAGCCTGGAGCCTGCTTCAGATTCTGTGTCTCTCTTCTGGTCCTCCCCAGCATGCTCTGTCTCTCTCTGTCTCTCAAAGAAAAAAAATAAGATTTCTACCTGCTTAATTTCCATGTTCTGAAATCCAGACTGTGATGAGGCTCTCAAACAAAACTAGTACATGCTGTTTTACAGAACCTCCCAGGGAGCTAATTCTCAGCTGTAGGTTTGCCCAGAAAGTGGTGTCTTCTCTGGAAGGGTAAGTAAATACCTAAATGTACATGGATTCCTAAAGAAGCCTTTTATCTGTTTGTGATCATTGCTTAAGTTAGAAAGCTGAGTCATTAATGAGACCTTTCTCTCTTTCTCATGTAATGTGGTACAAATACTCTTAGTTCTGCTCCATACATGGCTTTTGAATCCCACCCCCTCTCCAACTCTGTGCCACTGCTTTAGTTCTGGCCCTCATCATCTTTCACCTGGGCCATTTGAACAAGTTGCCTAAACTGTCTCCTTGCCTCGAACTGTCTTCCAGTGGACAGTTGGCATCCTGACTCATCTTTATAAAATAAGGATACAGTGTCATTCCCTTGTTTAAAAACCTTTTATAGTTACCCGGTATAAGTAGGATAAAGTCCAAATATCTTAGGGTTGCACAGAAGATCTTTTACCATCTTGTCCCAATACAACTTACCATTTTTACTCTTTGTTTTTTTTTTTTCTGAAACATCTGACATTGTGACCAGGCTAAATAATTATATTTCCAACTTTCTCCAAATGGACTGTACCTTTGCATTCTTCCATGTTCTGTCTGCTAGTTTGTGCCATCCTCATTTTTCTCTTCCTGGAAAATCCCTACAAATCCTTCTGTATCTAGTTCCAGCATCCCCTCTTCTAGGCAACCTTCCTAGACTTCTATAGACAGTGACAGTCACCCTTACTTCCATAGTGTTGTAGCCCTTTGTGTACAGTTGGCTGTAATGGAAAGTATCACATTTTGTTGGAAGTATTTATTGTCTTCTGTAACTAACTGAACAGTGGGCTCCTCGAGGGCATATTTATGCTTTTTTCCATTTTCATGTATGCCTTTCTCTATCTAGGATCTAGCACATCTTGTGCTCGTTGATGATTATTGAACAAAAAGATAGTTGGCAGTTGGACAGTGTTTTCCATCATGGTCTCCTGAAGGACCATGTTGAGGATACTTTGCCCTAAGTCAGATGTAGATATATATAAGATTTTAGAAATGTGTCAGAAATCTGGCAAGGGTATATGTGTATACTAATATGTAATGATATTTTTATCTTTTGGAAGGTTTGACCTTACAACCATTTGCTGCTAAATAGCATAATGTAGTATTTGGATCTTGTAGTATCTGTGTGCCTTGGGCAAATGAAATTAACTTCTCTGAGACTCATTTCCTCATTTTTAAATGGGGGTGCCTATCTCATAGGGTTGTTGACAGAATTACATGAGCTGCTCCATGGAAAGCTGTTAGCACAGCACCTGGCACTTAGCTACTATCATTTGGGCATCTACCAATAATATTGAATTTACTGTGTCTGTGTTAATATATGTTAATAATATGCATTTTCTACTGTTTCTTATCCTAGTAAAGAAGGGACTGTTCTCATATATTCTCTTTTGCAAAAGAACATTATATTCTTTTGCTTAAACTTCCTCTTTTCCTTTCCTCTTACCGTAAAATGGTGGGAAATTGTCCACCCTTTTGCTTCAAAGTGATTTTTTAAAGAAGAGATTATTGATATAATCAATTGATGATAAAATTAATTTGTCTTTCTTGTTTATGATAGGTAGCAGCTAAAAATCTGTGAAGAAGACAGATCACATGCATAAAACAAAAAGCACCACTGTCTGCTTCTAATAGTCCCCAATCCAATGTATATTCTTTTGATTGCTTTGTAAAATTTATAACCAAGTGATAAACCGAATGGCATCACAATTAAAATCAGAAGAAAGGTTAGGAGAAAATTTTTATTATAATATAACAAATCAGTTGTGAAGAACATGACAAAGTACCAAAAGGAAAAATGGTCAAGGGGTATGAACAGACAACTGATACAAGAGGAAAAAAAAAAAAAAAAAAGGAGAGAGAAAAGAAAGAAGAGGAAATGCAAAACAACTGGCCAATAAACAAGTGAAAAGATGTTAAATTCACAAGTCTTAAGAGATTAAAAGGACTGCTTTCTATACTATTTGATAACATTTTATGTACTAGATTGGCCAAAAAAAAAATCCTCTTTGGGGTATTGAGGATACGATTTGAGTGTCAGTTGTATAACTTTTTTGGTGTGGGGAGAACTTAGGTACACTATTTATCTGTTAAAATAAAATAAAAGCATGCTTACCCTTTGCTTATCTAGCAACCCAGTTTTGGCAAGTTCTGCTGTATAGAAGTTAAAACATCGAAAACAAAACACCAAAAAAAAAAAACTACATCCATATGTAAGGGCATATTTACAGGGATGTTTATTACAACAATGTTTGTAAAGCAACAGCACTGGAAACAAACAGAATTTAACCCTTAATGGGACTGGCTGAATTTATTAGGATTTCTCTATTATATAGAATGTATTTAAGACAATTTAACAATAAAAGCTACACACAGTAAACTGGAAGGATGTGCATTTAAAAATTTATTTATTTTTTAATGTTTATTTTTGAGGGAGAGAGAATGTCAGAGCATGAGCAGGGGAGGGGCAGAGAGAGAGAGGGAGACAGAATCTGAAGCAGGCTCCAGGCTCTGAGCTGTCAGCACGAGGAGCCCAACGGGGCTCAAACCCAACGCGGGGCTCAAACCCACGAGTTGTGAGATCATGACCTGAGCCGAAGTTGGACGCTTAACGACTGGGCCACCCAGGCGCCCCAGATGTGCATTATTTATTGAGACTGTAGCATGATCCAATTTTGAAAACAAAAAGAAAGAAAAAGGACAGTCATAGTGTTTGAGTATAGGTTGTTGATGGATTTTGAGGGGAGGGGGAATTATTAAATTTTCTTTTCACTTGGTATGTTAAAATGAGCATATATTTAATAATGAAAGTTTCCAATAAAGCAAAAAACCAAATCAAGGAAAGAAAAATTTAAGTTAAAGAAAAAGCAGAAAGACTTGTTCTCTTGGACATCTTTTACATGCATACATTTTTATACTGTCATGTATTGTACATTTTATCTTAGGATTTGTTCCTTATTCATAGTTATAGAACTCCCCTCTCTAAAATGGCTTGGTATCTGTGTTTGTGGAAATTTTTTCATTGCTAATTAAGATTTGTGGTCCCTTTGCACAGGTCTACTATTTAGAAATTACATTTGGAACTGAGGTGGAGCTATACAAAATTTTTGCTTGGATGTTGATATCATAATCATATTTTTAGAGAGTGGAATTAAGAATGTTTAGGGGCGCCTGGGTGGCTCAGTTGGTTAAGCGTCCGACTTCGGCTCAGGTCATGATCTCATGGTCCGTGAGTTCGAGCCCCGCGTCGGGCTCTGTGCTGACAGCTCAGAGCCTGGAGCCTGTTTCAGATTCTGTGTCTCCCTCTCTCTGACCCTCCCCTGTTCATGCTCTGTCTCTCTCTATCTCAAAAATAAATAAACGTTAAAAAAATGTTTTTTTTAAAAAAAACAATGTTTATTTTCCTCTTTCATGCCTCAAAGTGAGATAGTTCTACCCTCATCCTTTTTATTTCCAGGTGAGTAGAGTCCTTGCCTCATTTGATCCTTTCAGTTACTGAGTTTCTTTTGATTAAAGTTTAAATTCTTTAAAAAAAACTTTTTTTTAGTTACAAGAACAAGTGTTATTCATTCCTGAAAAATCAGAAAACACAGTCAAGTAAAAGCAAACAAACCCAACCCCTCTCCTCCAAGGCAAAAAATGGTGTGAATCCCACTCATTTGATATCAATCCCTCAATCCCTTGGTAACTTTATTTTAAACTCTCATTGCAAATATTTTCTATCGAGTAACAATGAGGGTCAGACTGTGTTGCAAGGAACAATTATGTTACTTATGAATGGTTGTTTTTGATGATCAGTTGGGTGCCGGTGTGGAGTAACACCACAGAGAGAGACCTGTGAAAAGATTTATTACACGCACAGGCCCCTAGGGCACAGAACCACATGCAGGGGCATGTGTGGAAGAAGCTTCAAGGGATCAGGTGGAGTACACAAGCGAGAGACAGGAGAGGATTTCATTTTTGCATTTGAATATCACTAGTTCACAGTTAAGAGTGGACCTGAAGGGGAACTTGTACCTAGTCGCCTGGGTGGGGTATTCATGGCTTGTTTGTGAGGATGTCAGGGCATCAGGTAAAAATAAAGTTTTAAAACATTTGCAGTGCACAGACAAATCTGAATTTCCATCTCTACAGCTTGTTGATTTATATCTTTTCTTACCTGGAAAATGGGCATAATAAATAGTACTAACCTGCCATAGGGTTGTTGTAAGCACAAAATTGTAAAGCTCACTGCTTGGTTCATAGTAAGTTTTTTTTCTTGCTATTTTTAAAGGTTTCATGTGTAGTATTGTTTTTACTGAGCAGGTAATGCACGTTCTCTATAGAGAAGTAAGTCACTGTGCTCCTGAACCTTATTTTATAACACAGCACACTGGGGTCAAAGGACCAGGCTGCTCCCTGATGCAGGTGGCGCTGTGGGGCTGTGGCCACACTAGGCCCCTTTTCCTTGCCCTAAAGACTGAGGGATCAATAACCTCCTACTTCCAGGACACATGTAAGGATTATAGTATGTTATTAGAAGTGGAACATGTACAAAGGATGTGGACATTTTTATGTCCCTTTTGTTTTTGGAGTACAGCCATATCCCCCTTCAGATGATAGATTATACCAATTCATATCCCACCAAAGTATGTAACTTCCTGAGTGCCTACTTCCTGAACTTCCTACCGCACAGTATTATTTTTTTTTCTTTACCTTTACGAATGTGATTAATGAAAAGTGGCCCAACATTGTTTTACTTTGTGGTTATAAATTTTTGATCAATGTAAAAGTAAAATATGGAATATTAGCTTTCAGAAAAGATCCTCAGGGGATGAAGTGTGTAGGCAGTAATACCTGACAGTCTTCTACATCACTGGCTCTGCGAGAAGCTTCTGGTAGTCTCTGCTCTTTGCACTTGTCCCAGGAGCTCAGCTATTCACATTACATTGCTACACCTTGTGCTTCTGGTGACAGTGTGCAATCTGTTATTAAACTGAGATTCAACCTGGAAATCTCCATTCTGAAAGTTCTTTCCCTTTAACATTGATGAGAGTGAAATTGCAAGAGACTATTGAGGACTATCCATGACTTGAGTGGAAAGGACTTATTTTCCTGGCTAGAGATCCTGGCTAAAGACAAAAATTTGTCCTTACTATGTTCAACATTTTCTTTCTTAGCAGTATTTAATCACATAGTTTACTTTGGCAATACAAAGTTTGTTTCTCCAAATGCTTGCTTTGTTTATGAGAAGCTGTACTTTGATTGCAGCACTTTTTTTTCACACATTTTTTTGTTTGTTTTTCCTCAGTTTCCCTGAAGAGGTGGCAAGAAAATGAGTAAAAATGTGAATTCAAAGCTTAGAATAACACTTTTCTAACTTTCTTGGATTTTGGTGTTAAAATTTTTGTGGGGTATGGTATTAGTGATTCTTGACAGATTGTTATTTTCATGTCATATTCATGTCTTGTAATGGGTGCGCAAAAAAATTGAATATGTGTATTATATGTAGCAATGGTGTATGATTCTTCAGAGGAAAATATGACATTCCTAACCATCTGAAGTAGATTTGCTAATATTGGAGCTAGATTTATTTTAATTTGTACGTACACTTCTCTAGTTTTTCTTGTACTAGGGACGGTTCTTTGTTAAAGGGTAGAGGTGCACTGACGTGGTCAACATCGTCCTCAAATTTCAAACCTCTGATCTTCAGATCAGAATTTTAATATCTTTTGACTGAGAGCCATTACAAAGCTTGAATTAAAAAAGAAAAAAATCATGAAAACAAATATAACATTCATACTGGAGCAGAGTTGTAAATATTCAAAACTGCCATTTAAGAATAAATTTCATAAACTCTTGTTCATCTTAAGAAGTAAAACTCAGTTATTTTGCAGCAACAATGGGCTTACTCAAGACTAACATAGAATTGCAATTTGGGTCATGCAAGTTACAGCAAAACTATGGCAGGTCTAACAGGAGACAAGAGAAGCAGGAGAGGGCGATGATGGTTTCTCATTGGCTGAGTTGCAGGAGTAGTTGATTTCTTGTAGAAGATGCAATGTACATCTTTCCCTGTTGGGGCCTGTAATTAGTGATTCTTTTATGTTGACTATTCTTCTGTTGGGCTCTGTAATTGACAGTTCTTCCTGTAATTGACATTGAGCGGTGCAGGCTCCCTCTGCTAGCCTCCTGACTCCACTTCAGTGAGAGACTTCAGTCTTTATCAATGTTCACGTTTTTCAATGTAGCTCTTTAATTATAGTAGCTAAAATGACTTTTTTCTGGCTTTAGAAGGAAATCCAAACAAAAACTCCCCAGAGTTTACCCTCTTGCCATTGTCCAAATACACACCCTCTCCTAGTATATGTGGTTTTGTTGGAATCCTTCTCTGTGTATTCTCCTACCCTTATGTACCTGGGAAAGGTCTCTTGTGCTTTATGCCCATCTTTTTTTTTTTTTTTTTTTAAGTTTTATTTATTTGTTTTGAGAGAGAGGTGAGCAGGGGTGGGGCAGAGAGAGAGGAGGGAGATTCCCAAGCAGGCTCTGACCCATCAGCATGGAGCCCAACGTGGAGTTTGATCCCACGAACAGTGAGATTATGATCTGAGCTGAAATCAAGACTTGGATGCTCAACCGGCTGAGCCACTCAGCTGCCCCTAAGCCCATCCTTTGAATATCACTTCTTTTGTAAAGACTTCTTGAACTGCATCTCTGTCTCTCCTGCCACCAGATGTGTGTGCATATGTGTTTTCAGGGCTTGCATGCCTTTATGCCTTATACCTTTAATTTGTCTGATACTGATACACTTCTTTGGGCCAGGCACTCTGCTGAGACTGGATTTACAATGGCAAATATAACACTGTCTTTGCTCTGAAGTACTAGACTTTAATTAATAGATGTTAATTAATAGGCTTTAATTAATAGACTTTATTAATATACTTTAATTAATGTTATTTTCTAGAGCAGTTAGGTTTACAGGAAAATAGTACAGTAGAAAGTACAAAGATATCCCATATACCACCCTCTTCTCCAACTCCACACACAGTTTCTTCTATTATGTTAGTTAGTATGGTACATTTGTTACAATTGGTGAATGATATTGATACATTATTATTAACTAAAACCGATAGACTACATTAGTGTTCAGGATTTATGTTGTATAGTTCTATAGGTTTTGACAAACATTTGCTGTCTGTATCCTCCATTGCAGTATCATACTAAACATCCCTGGTGCTTAGCTCATTGGTCCCTTTCCCCTCCCCCACTGCCCTGGCAAACACTAATTGTTATACTGTCTATAGTTTTGCCTGTTTCCAAATGTCATATAGTTGGGATTATACAGTAGGTAGCCTTTTCATACTGGCTCCTTTTACTTAGTAATATGCTTTTAAATTTCTTCTATTTTTTTTTGTGGCTTGATAGCTCATTTATTTTTTAGTACTGAACAATATTCCACTCTCTGGACGTACCACAGTTTATCCATTCACCTATTGAAGAACATCTTGGTTGCTTCCAAGTTTTGGCAATTGTCGATAAAGCTGCTGTAGATCCTCATGTGTACTTTTTTGGGTAGACATGGTTTTGAGCTTATTTAAGTAAATAACGTGGAGCATAATTGCCAGAACATATGGTAAGACTGTAGTCAGCTTTGTAAGAAACTACCATCTTCTAAAGTCACTGTACCATTTTGTATTCCTATCAGCAGTATAAGAGTTCTTGTTCCACATCCTTGTCAGTACTTGGTATTGTCAGTGTTTGGGATTTTTACCCATTTTAATAGGTATGTGGTAGTTTCCCATTGTTTTAATTCTCAATTCCTTGATGACATACGATGTTGATTGTCTTTCCATATGCTTATTTGCCATCTGTGTATCTTATTTGGTGAAATTCCTAATCAGATCATTTGTCCATTTTTATTTTTATTTATTCTTTCCCTTGTTTTTAAATTGAGTTGTTTGTTTTCTTATTGTTTAGTTTTAAGAATTCATTTTATAATTTGGATACAAGTCTTTTATCAGATATGTACTTCGCAAATATTGTCTCTCATTCTTTTAATAGAGTCTTTCCTAGAGCCGAAGTTTTTTATTTTAATGGAGCCCAACTTAAAATTTTCTTTCGTGGATGATGCCTTTGGCATTGTATCAAAAACTCATCATCAAACACTATATAACCTAGATTTTTTCCTATGTTATTGCCTAGAAGTTTTATAGTTTTGTGTTTTATGATTTTGTAGTTTTATGTTTTGTGGGTTTACACTTATAGGGCTGTGATCCATTTGGAGTTAATTTTTGGACAAGGTGTAAGGTTTGTGTCTAGATTCATGTTTTTGCATATCAATGTCCAGTGTTCTAACATCCTTTGTTGGAAAGACTATCCTTTGTCCATTAAACCAATTTTGCTCTTTTGTAAAAGAACACTTGAATGTATTTGTGTGTGTCTATTTCTGGGTTCTCTGTTCTCTTCCATTGATCTATTTATCTATTCATGTGCCAACATACACTGCCTTGATTTACTGTAGCTCTGTCATAAGTCTTCAAGTTGGGAAGTGTCAGTTCTTTGATACTGTGCTGGTTATTTTGGGTCTTTTGCCTCTCCATATAAACCTAAAATTTTTTTTTTTAATGCTTATTTTTGAGACAGAGAGAGTAGGGGAGGGGCAAAGAGAGAGGGAGACACAGAATCCGAAGCAAGGCTCCAGGCTCCACACTGTCAGCACAGAGCCTGACGTGAGGCTTGAACCCATGAACCGTGAGATCATGACCTGAGCTGAAGTTGGATGCTTAACCAACTGAGCCACCCAGGCGCCCCTCCATATAAACTTTAGAATCACATTTTTGATATCCACAAAGTAACTTGTTGGAATTTTATTTTTAAACTGAAGTATTAGTTTTAGGAGCACAACATAGTGATTTGACAACTCTATATGTTATACTATACTCACCACAAGTGTAACTACCATCTGTCAACCTATAATGCTATTAGAATGCTATATACCATTGACTATATTCCTTATGCTGTACCTTTTGTTCCTGTGACTCACTCATTCCAGAACTGGAAGCCTGTGCCACTCCATTTCACCTATTTTGTCCATCCCTCCCACCTTCTTCCCCTCTGCCAACTGCCAGTTTTTTCTCTGTATTTGTGGGTTTGTTTCTGCTTTTCTGTTGTTTGTTTTGGTTTTTAAATTCCACATGTAAGTGAAATCATACGGTTTTTGACTTTCTCTGCCTGACCTGTTGCACTTAGGCATAATACCCTACAAGGTCCATCCATATTGTCACAAATGGCAAGATCTCATTCCTTTCAATGGCTGAATAATATTCCAATGTGCACATGTATCTGTGTGTGTGTACAATATCTTTTCTATCCATTCCTGTTAATGGACACTTGGGTTGCTTTCACACCTTGCTATACTAAATAATGCTGCAATAAATGTACGGGTGCATATGTCTTTTCAAATTAGTGTTTTGTTTTCTTTTTGTAAATACTCGGTAGTGGGATTACTAGATTGTATGATTTTTATATTTTTAGTTTTTTTGACTCCATACTGTTTTCCACAGTGGTTGCACAGATTTACATTTCCAGTAACAGTGCATGAGGGTTCCCTTTTCTCCACATCTTTGCCACTACTTGTTATTTTTTGTCTTTTTTTCCCTAGCCATTCTGACAGGTGTAAGGTGATACCTCACTGTGGTTTTGGTTTGCATTTTCCTGATGATTAGTGATGTTGAGCATCCTTTCATGTGTTTGTCGACCATCTGTATATGTTCTTTGAAAAAAATGTCTATTCAGGTGCTGAATAGACAGCTCATTGTTAAATTGGATTATTTGTTTTTTTTGTGTGTGTAACTTGCTGGGATTTTGAGATTGTGTCAAATCTGTAGGTTGGAAGAATTGACATCCTAGTCATATTAAATCTTTTTGTCCACGAATATGAAATAACTCTCCATTTATTTAGGTCTTTGATTTCTTTTATCAGAGTTTTGCTTTTCCATGTTATCCTGCAACCTTGCTATCCTTGCTTAAATTAGTTCCAGGAGATTTTTTGTTTGTTGTTTGTTTTTGGTCAATCTTTGTTTTTTTTGACATTTTCTACATAACAACTTATATCTTTATGTGTACAAAGACAGTAGCTATGAGTTCTAGTACAGTACTGACTAGGAGTGATGAGAGGTGACATCCTTGCTTTCTTTGTTCCTGATCTTAAGGAGAAAGGATCTGATTTCTCACCATTAAGAATGATGTTGGTGGGGCGCCTGGGTGGCTTGGTTGGTTTGGCATCCAACTTCAGCTCAGGTCATGATCTCAGGTCAGCCCCACGTTGGGCTCTGTGCTGACAGCTCAGAGCCTGGAGCCTCCTTCAGATTCTGTGTCTCCATTTGTCTCTGCCCCTCCCTGTTTACACTCTGTCTGTGTCTCAAAAATAAATAAAACATTTAAAAAAAAAAAAAAAGAATGTTGGCTGTAGGTGTTTGTAGGTACTTATAAAATCAAGTGTAGGAAGTTCTTCTCTGTTCTTGATTTGCTGAGATTTTTTTTTTTTTTTTTAAGCATAACTGAGTTTTGGCTATTGTCAAATGTTTTTTTCTATATCTATTGATAAGATCATATGATTTTTCTTTTTTTAGGCTGTTGCTATGATGGATCCCAGTAAATGATTTTTAAATGTTAGACCAGCCTTGCTACCTGGAATAAATCTCCCTTGGTTGAGATGTATAATTATTTTTATGCATTGTTGTACTTGATTTGGTCATATTTTCTTGAGGGCTTTTTGTATCTTTTTTCACCAGAGGTATTGATGTGTAGTTTTCTTTTCTTGTAATGTTTTTGGTTTTGGTATTGGGGTAATGCTGGCCTCATTGAATGAATTAAGAAATATTCCCTCTGCTTAAATTTTCTGGAAGAGATTATGGAAAGTTGGTATAAGTTCTTTCTCAAATGTTTTGTAGACATCACCAGTGAATAATTTTAGAAAGTTATTATTTCTGCTTATGAATGTTATTAATTTTTGATTCAATTCATTTAATGGATACAGGCCTATTCAGAGTAGCTGTTTCTTTCTGTATGAGTTTTGGTAGGTTTAACTGTATCTTTTAAGAAATCAATCCATTTCATCTAGGTTATCAAGTCTGTAGGCACAGAACTGTTCATATATCCTTTTCTTAAAATATGTTGTATTTTCATTTTCATTTAGTTCAAAATATTTTAAATTTCTCTTGAGATTTTTTCTTTGACTGCTGTATTATTTAGAAGTGTGTTGTTTAATTTCTGTTTTGAGAGTTTTCAGCTATCTGTTATTAATTTCAAATTTAATTCCAATGTGATCCATTTCTTTTGTCTAAATTTGTTAAGGTGTGCTTTATGGTTTAGCAGAATGGTCTGTCTTGGCCAATGTTCCATGTAAACTTGAGAACAATGTGTATTCTGCTGTTGTTGGATGACGTATTCTATAAATGGCAATTAGATCCAATTGTTCAGTGGTACTGTTTAGTTCACCTGTGTCCTTCCTGATATTTTTGCCTGCTGGATCTGTCAATTACTGATAAGAGTATTGAAGTCTCCACAATAATAGTTGATTCATTGATTTTTCCTTGTAGTTCTATCAGTTTTTGCCTTACATTTTTTTTTTAACATTTATTCATTTTTGAGAGAGAGATGGAATATGAGTGGGGAAGGGACAGAGAGAGAGGGAGACACAGAATTCAAAGCAGGTTCCAGGCTCTGAGCTGTCAGTACAGAGTCCAACTTGGGGCTCAAAACCACGAGCTACAAAATCATGACCTGAGCTGAAGTCAGATGCTTAATTAACTGAGTCACTAAGTGCCCCTACCAGTTTTTGCTCTACATATTTTGACATTCTGTTGTTAGACACATATATATTAATGATTGTTATTTCGTTTTAAAACATTTACCTTTTAAATCAGTATGTAATGCTCCTTTTTATCCATGATATTTTTTCTTGCTTTAAAGTCAGTTTTTTCTAAAATTAAAGTTACTATACTAGCTTTTTTTTTTGACTCATGTTGGCATGATATATCTTTCTTCATCCATTTACGTTTAACCTATGTGTGTCTTTATATTTAAAGTGGGATTCTGGTAGACAACATGTAGTTGGGCCTTCTTTTTTTTAGTGCGTTGTAACAATCTCTGTCTTTTAATTTGGGTATTTAGACCATTCATATTTGAAGTGGTTATTTATATGGCTGGATTAATAGCTACCATATTTTAAATTCTTTTTAATTTGTTGTCCTGTTCTGTTTCCTTTGTTTTCCAGGACTTTTTTTTTTTCTTGGCCTTCTCTGGTTTCAGTTGAGCATTTTATATGATAATTCCATTTTCTCTCCTCTCTTAACATATAAATTATGCTCCTTTAAAAATTGTTTTTAGTGTTTGCTGTAGAGTTGGTTATATTAATTTATAGCTAATCCATGTCCCCTTTCAAATAACACCATCTACTACACAAGTAATACAAATAATTTACAATACAGTATTCTCAATTTATCCCTCTTATAACATCATTGTGATTCATTTCACTTAACTGTTAGCTATAATCACTGAATACATTGTTGCTGTTATTACTGAACAAGAGTTGTTATTGGACAGACTCTTGTCTGTTAGATAAGTTAAAAATAAGAAAAGTAAAATATTTTTACCTTAATTTATTCCTTCTTTAACACTCTTCCTTTTTTAATATAGATTTGAGCTTCTGACTTACATCATTGTCCTTCTCTTTGAAGAACTTTTTAACATTTTTTGCAAGGCAGGTCTACTGACAACAAATTAATTTTTATTAGTCTGAGAAAATCTTTATTTCTCATTACTATTGTTGAATAATCTCTTTGGATACAAATTTTTAGGTAGGTTTTTTTTTTTTCTTTTAGGACTTTAAATATTTCATGCCACTCTCTTCTTGCTTGCATGGTTATTGGGGAGTAATTCTTATGTTTCTGCCTCTTTCAGTAAGATGTTTATTTACTCGTGCTTTCAAGATTTTTCTCTTTGTGTTTGATTTTCTGCAGTTTTGGATATGATATGTCAAGGTGCAGATTTTTAAATATTTATCATACATGATATTCTGTGAGCTTCCTGGATCTGTGGTTTAGTGTATGCAGTTTGTCAGCTATAATCTCCTGTTACCATACCGGAGCCAGATTGATTAGGTCTTTTAGTGAGACCCTGCACTGTGACCTTCAAAGTACTTCTCATCCTTTCTTTTTCACCTTAGGTGAGAAAGAAAGTCTAGGGCATGCTGGCAGTGGGCATTTTCTTTCCCTCAAGTAGGTTAGGCTCTGGTAAAACCCAGTTAGGCTTTTGCAAATTAGGTTTCCCCAAAGGGCAGACTTTTGTTAAGGAAAATAGAGCTCAAGGTATATTTTAAAATGACTACCTCTCCCCTCTCCCTGCCAGAAACAGGAGGGGACGTTTTCTTCAGTCTTTACCCTGAGAACGTGGTGGGGTTCCTGGAGGTAAAACTCATGAAAGGGTTGGGGCTCTATTAAGACTGGGACCCCTAGAATTTTAAATGCTCAAGCCTGCCCAGAACCCTGAGGTGTGACTATGACTATTATTCCTAGATTAGGAATACTACAAGGTAAAAGTAAGCATCTAATTTGGAGTCATTTGATATGATTCCTAGTGTTGTGGTTATCTAATTTTCCCCACCCGTTCTCTCAGTACAGAATTTTGGCTGCTACTTTGCTAACGGACAGTTTTAGTGCAGGGTCCACTAAGCAACTATACATTGTGCATTGTTTTCCTGGCCTCTTGTGTTCCTTGAATGTAGCACATCCTGTCTTGTGTGCTTTCCAAAGAAAGAAAAGAATATTCTAGATATTTAAATTCCTCCAATTGACAACATTGATTTAAAAAAAATAGCTCATTGAAATTTGCCACATTTCCCTCCCTTTGTTTTGAATGATAAGAGCTCACATTTGTTGACAGTGCGCTACGTGACAACTGTGGTTTTAAAGTCATCAGTTGTCTTAGCTCATTTGATTCTTACAACACTGCTATGAGGCAGGTGTAATTACTGATCCCATTTTGTGGATGAGGGAATTGAAGAATAGAGAGATTAGGGCAATGGATTACGGTCACACACATATTAAGAGACAGAGCTCACCTTCAATCCCAGGCAGTCTGGCTCAGATGCTTATGATTTTTTTTTTTTTTTTTTTTTTTTGCTATATCCACATACCACATTAAGTATTATTCTTTAAGTCAACTCATGTTTTGCAAATATCATTTTTTTCTTTGAAAGGAAACTTGACAACTCTTGTAAATTGAAAATCACTATGGTTTTGCTGAAACAGAAAGTAAACATAAAAATCTTGATGAAAATAAAACAATGCTGCAAAATCCTAGGTAGATACCATAGCTCGCTCAAAGCTTTGATCCAAGAACTGCTTTTTCTTTTTTGGAAGGCAAGACTGGCACTTATTGAAGTGTTGAACTCTCTGAACTAAACTAAATGTCTTGAGGTAATAAGAAGGATTCAGAGAATATTGACAATGGCATGGCTACTAAGAGACAATACCAGTTGGAGACAGACAGCCTGCAGAGCTGAAGTGGCTGAGTGACTGAATCATGAAAAAGTGGGAAAGCAAGTGCACACCCCACCTCCAAGAAAGCCTGTGGTCCCTTTAGCCACCATCACTTCTGTAATCCTGCCCAGTTATGTCTAGCTTTATCAGAATTGTGTTGTGTTCAGTTTAAGGAAAACCTTATATAGTCTGGTCCAAGTCAGGGTATCTGCAATTCTATCACATTCTTTTAATTATTGTACCCTTTTTGTTTGATGATTTTAGACTTAAATGAGGTTTAGCAAGTTTAGAATTGAGGCTTTACTTTCACATACGTGCCCCATACTTGTGTATGTATTAACTCTAGGCAAGCCAGATCTTAAATCAATTGAAATGTGAAAACGTGGATTTTAAGGTGAATGGTTAAAACATCCTCTTTTTTTAAAATATAATTTATTGTCAAATTGGCTTACATACAACCCCCAGTGCTCATCCCAGCAAGTGCCCTCCTCAATGCCCATCACTCATTTTCCCCTCTCCCCCACCCTCTGTCCACCCTCAGTTCTCTGTATTTAAGAGTCTCTTAGGGGCGCCTGGGTGGCGCAGTCGGTTAAGCGTCCGACTTCAGCCAGGTCACCATCTCGCGGTCCGTGAGTTCGAGCCCCGCGTCAGGCTCTGGGCTGATGGCTCGGAGCCTGGAGCCTGTTTCCGATTCTGTGTCTCCCTCTCTCTCTGACCCTCCCCCGTTCATGCTCTGTCTCTCTCTGTCCCAAAAATAAAATAAAATAAAAAAAAAGAGTCTCTTATGGTTTGCCTCCTCCCTCTCTGTTTGTGACTCTTTTTTTTCTCCTTCCCTTCCCCCATGGTCTCCTGTTAAGTTTCTCAAGTTCCACATATGAGTGAAAACATATGATATCTGTCCTTCTCTGACTGACTTATTTCACTTAGCATAATACCTTCCAGTTCCATCTATGTTGCTGCAAATGGCAAGATTTCATTCTTTCTCATTGCCAAGTAGTATTCCACTGTATGTATAAACCACATCTTTATCCATTCACCAGTTGATGGACATTTAGGCTCTGTCTATAATTTGGCTATTGTTGAAAGCACTGCTGTAAACGTTGGGGTACATGTGCCCCTGTGCATCAGCACTCCTGTATTCTTTGGATAAATTCCTAGTAGTGCTTTTGCTGGGTCATAGGGTAGTTCTATTTTAAGTTTTTTGAGGAACCTCCATACTGTTTTCCAGAGTGGCTACACCAGTTTGCATTCCCACCAATAGTGCAAGAGGGTTCCCATTTCTCCATGTCCTCACCAGCATCTGTAGTCTCCTGATTTGTTCATTGTAGCCACTCTGAGTGACGTGAGGTGATATCTCAGTGTGGCTTTGATTTGTATTTCCCTGATGATGAGTGATGTTGAGCATCTTTTCATGTGTCTGTTGGCCATCTGGATGTCTTCTTTGGAAAAGTGTTTATTCATGTCTTCTGCCCATTTCTTCAATGGATTATTTGTTTTTCGGGTGTTGAGTTTGGTAAGTTCTTTGTACATTTTGGATACTAGCCTTTTATCTGATATGTCATGTGCAAATATCTTTTCCCATTCCCTTGGTTGCCTTTTAGTTTTGTTGACTATTTCCTTTGTAGTGCAGAAGCTTTTTATCTTGATGAGGTCCCAATGGTTCATTTTTGCTTTTAATTCCCTTGCCTTTGGAGATGTGTCGAGTAAGAAATTGCTGTGGCTGAGGTCAAAGAGGTTGTTGCCTACTTTCTCCTCTAGGGTTTTGATGGTTTCCTGTCTCACATTTAGGTCTTTCATCCATTTTGAGTTTATCTTTGTGAATGGTGTAAAAAAGTGGTCTAGTTTCATTCTTCTGCATGTTGCAGTCCAGTTCTCCCAGCACCATTTGCTAAAGAGACTGTCTTTTTTTCCATTGGATGCTTTTTCCTGCTTTGTCAAAGATTAGTTGGCCATACATTTGTGGGTCCAATTCTGGGCTCTATTCTATTCCATTGGTTTATGTGTCTGTTTTTTTGCCTGTACATTACTGTCTTGATGATTATAGCTTTGTAGTAGAGGCTAAAGTCTGGGATTATGATGCCTCCCAGTTTGGTTTTCTTCTTCAGTATTGCTTTGGCTATTTGGGGTCTTTTCAGGTTCCATACAAATATTAGGATTGTTTGTTCTAGCTTTGAGAAGAATGCCAGTGCAATTTTGATTGGGATTGCGTTGCATGTGTAGATAGCTTTCAGTAGTATTGACATTTTAACAATATTTGTTCTTCCATTCCATGAGCACGGAATGTTTTTCCATTGCTTTGTGTCTTCTTCAATTTCCTTCATAAGCTTTCTATAGTTTTCAGCATACAGATCTTTTACATCTTCGGTTAGGTTTATTCCTAGGTATTTTGTGGTTCTTGGTGCAGTTGTAGATGGGATCAGTTTCTTTATTTCTCTTTCTGTTGCTTTGTTATTGGTGCATAAAAATGCAACCAATTTCTATACATTGATTTTGTACCCTGCGACTTTGCCGAATTCATGTATCGGTTCTAGCAGCCTTTTGGTGGAGTCTTTTGGGTTTTCCCAAAAGTATCATGTCATCTGCAAAAAGTGAAAGTTTGACTTCTCTGCCAATTTTGATGTCTTTTATTTCATTTTGTTGTCTGATTGTTGATGCTGGGACTTCCAACACTATGTTAAACAACAGTAAAACATCCTCTTTTAAATGGAGGCTTTCACAATGACTTGAGAATTTAGATTTAAAAAGTGACATAGTGTAATGTAGCCTCCTAATAATTTCACATTAGGATCTCTGTAGTCTAAAATTAGATTTTATATGTTCTAAATTATTCATAATAGTGATTGTGACTATTCTATTATGATGGTGATTGTGACTGGAAGTTTCCCAGTTACTTTTTGTTGTTTCATTTTTTGTTTTGGTAAAAGTGGCATTATATTAAATATTGATTGTGAACGCCTAGAATTTATAGTGAAGAACTGTTTACATACTTGAACACTTTTATATATTATAGGTGTGAATCATGTATGGACATGTGTATATGAACACACACACGTGTGTGTGTATTCACACTCAAGAATATTGAGTGCTATGAGTGCTGCCTTTATTTGTGTCTCCCCAGTATCCCAACAGTTTTTATTTGCTTTGGTTTCAAATATATGGTCAAATTATGTTCAAAATATTTTCTTGAGTATCCAGTATAAATTAGTTTACAGGCCTGAGTTTATTGTGCTTTAAGTATTTGTGATATGTTCTACAAGTTGTTTGACTTGATTTTGTTAGTTAAGTCTGGTAAACTTGAACAATTTGTTCACCAGCAACAATGGCAGGAATTGTGGCAATTTTGAGAACAAATGAATCCATAGAAAAAATGCATTTACTGTTCATGAACACCCAATGTTTCATTAAACCACTTTTATCCATATTACACTCTAAAATATGAGGGAGAGTAAAGCAGTGTTCAAACTCTTGCAGAGTCAGGAAAGAAGAAGCTGTGGTAGGAAACAAAACCAGGAAGGTACCAGAGATCACAAACCACCATGCCCCGTGATGGGTCTGGTGATGGCTGTCATTGTGCTTGATGAGCTAGCACAGGTGCCGCCTGCACCAAGGAATGCCCTTTGTGTTCTTTGTGCTTCCGTAGTTTGCTGGGAAAATGCACATCTGGTTGCTAACCAGCCCCCCCCCCCCCCGATTTAAAATAAATTTGAAGTCTGAGTGGAACAATAACTGTCCGATATGTCTGTATTCCCTCTTGAATTCATACTCATTTCCTTGCATGACCTTTGTACTTCCTCTTCGTAGAATTTCTTGGTTAGAAAAGGTCAGGAGGACAACGTCATTAAAATTCTTTAGATCTCTCTCACTTCATCACTATAATCTATTGCTTTTTCTGAGGTTATCTTTTGCGTTTCTGGGTAAAGGCATTTTACTTTAAAAGCTCTGGTGTTTTGGATACTCATTTTTTGTATAATTATACTGTATTTCCTTCAGAGTTGAGGCGTATGCTGATTGCTGCTATGTACTCAGGCTAAGTAGTCAATCAGCCTTGATTCAAATGCATTGTAGAGCTGAGGGTTTTTGTATTTCAACTGGTATTAAATTGAGATAGTATAGAAAGAGAAACAAAACTAATAACTGATGTGAAATGAAGTGATAAAAATACTGTACTTGACATTTACCTAGACTGATTTTAAAACTTCTTGGATGCTAATGGTATATTGTTTGGTTTTGATTCCACCTCCATATGATTAGGCTTATACTTACTTGGCTATTCACAGTTAACTTTTGGAGAGGCAGTAAGGTGTAGAGGTCAAGAGCACAACCCTGGAATCAGACTGTCTGGGATTGAAGCCAGGCTCTGCCATGTGTTTGCTCTGTGATTTTGAGGAGCTACTTAATTTTGCTAATCCTCAGTAAAATGCAAGTAATAGTATTCCAGTTTTTACCATTGTTGTTATTGTTTTAAACTTTTACAACATCCTCACTTTCTTGGGGTTCACTGGTCTACAGATTAAATTCAAAAACCAAAGCTGTTTAGAGCTTTGCTTGAACCTCATAAGAGCTCATTTGAGAAATGTCAACCTTTGATAGTGAAGAAACAATCAGATATTAAAGATATTGTCTGTCCTCCAGTTATAAGGAGATAATGGATATAAATGTTTGGAAAATTGTTGGCACTTAAGGGCTTCTTATTCAGCTGCAGAGTACTTCATACATACAGTAATTTTGTGTACTTAGGAGGCATGCTTAAATGTGTTTTTTGTGTATAACTGATTTCCAGTTTGCCTCCTCCTTCTCCCCCCCCCCGCCTCACCACTTCAATTTGAAGTTGTTCTCTTGGAGGAAACCCTACTTCCCATACTCTGTAAGACCCATGCTAACTATTGTCTTCCCATGAATAGGGAGTTCAAATGACCTTGAAACCATTTTCTCCTTTTCCCATCTTTCCTTTAATCTACTGATAAATTTATCTGGTGGTAGGGTAATGATTGTTTTTTCTTACCAGGCTTTGTTTTAGATGGTTTTTTAAAGGCTAGTCTCCTCTTTGTTCTTCTGGGTCAGTTTCAGGTTCTCCCACTTCTTGTTCTTCAGCTACTTTAGTGAATTTTTTTTCTCCATGGGAAGCATTTGGTAAGTAAGTTTATGGCAATGGTTGGCAAACTTTTGACAAAAGAGCCAGATAGTAAATATTTAGGCTTTGCAATGCATGGGGTCTTTGTCATACCTATGCAACTCTGCTGTTGTAGCTTGGAAACAGCCAAAGACAATGCACATGCATAGTACATGAAGGAATGAGTATGCCTGTGTTCCAATAAAGTTTTATTATGGACCCCAAAACTTGAATTTCAAATGATTTTTGTGTGTCATGAAATAGTTTTGTTTTTGATTGTTTTCAGTCACTTAAAAACATAGAATTATTCTAAGTGTGCTGGGCTGTACAAAACTAGGCACATTTGGTGCCTACATTGTTGTTTGTGGACTTCTGGTCTGTATCTTATCTGTGTGACAAGTGCAATGGTGAAAAGGTATCTGTAAATCATAGGTATTATTTTTACTATCAGCTTTTGCTCCTTTAAAGTACTTTATTTCATTAATAACTACTCAAAGGATAAGATATGTGGTATTCTGGTTATGTGTTGCTGTGTAAAAAGTCATTCACAAACGTAGTGACTTAACACATCAATTTTTTCTTATCTCTTATATTTCTCCTGGTAGACATGGTTCAGCTCTCTTACTCAGACAGCATCTGGGACTGGGCTGGAGTCATCAGAAAAGGCTCACTTGCTCTGGATTTCCAAGATAATTGGCTCATGTGGCTGAAAGTTGATGTTGGTACTGGCTTCTTATGACCTGTCCTAAGAGGTGACACAGTATCAGTTTTACCACATTCTATTGAAGCAAAGTGTTAGGGCTATCCCAAATTCAAGGGCCTACTAAAGGGCATGAACACCTAGAGGTGTTGTTCAACTGGAGAGCTATATTTGTAGACCAGTTACCATATGAGGCACTGTTCATCACTGAATTCAGAATAGTGGTTCCCTTTGGAGAAGGTAGTGGGAAATGGATAGAGGGGGAAATATAATTGCAGAAAAATTTTCTGATTATTATGTATTTTGTAGTATATGGCTATATGTAACTTTTTTTTATACTTTTGGTGCTTTTTAAAAAAATTTTAAAACTGTTTTATTTATTTTTGAGAGAAAGGGAGAGAGACAGAGTACAAGTGGGGGAGAGGTAGAGAGAGGGACACACAGAATCTGAAGCAGGCTGCAGGCTCTGAGCTGTCTGCACAGAGCCCGGCATGGCGCTTGAACCCCCGAACCTTGATATCATGACCTGAGCCGAAGTCGGATGCGTAACCCAACTGAGTCACCCAGGTGCCCCCATATACTTTTGGTACTTTAAAAATATTTCATAATAAAATCATATACTTTTTTAAAAAAGATTCCATAGTATCATAGTTTTGAAGAAGATCTCATAACTAGAAAATGTTCATCAACAATAAATGTGCACTCAACCTTAACAAACACAGGCTCTTGGCTAATCTGATTTCATTTATACCCCCACCCATTTATTTTGAAGCAAATTGAAGACACCATAATATTTCAGCTCTACATATTTCACTTGTATCTCTGAGAGATAATAATTAAAAAAAAAAAACAAAAAAACAACTAATCCCAACCTAATCATAGTGTCTAAATCTTAAATAATACCTAAAACTTCTATCATATCTAAAACTTCAATAGTAATTCCTTAAATATTATCAGATAATCAGGAAGTTTATATTTCTAATTATCTATTAAATATCATAATTTTTGTTTGTTTTTTTTTTTTAAAGGTCCACACATTGTAATTGGTTGACCTGTCTGTTGAATCTCTCTCTTTAAAAAAAAATTTGTTTTTAATGTTTTCATTTATTTATTTTGGGGGTGGGAAGGGGCAGAGCAGAGAGCTAGGGAGAGAGAGAATCCCAAGCAGGCTCTGGACTGTCAGCACAGAGCCCAGTGTGGAGCTCAATCCCATGAACTGCGAGATCATGACCTCAGCTGAAATCAAGAGTTGGATGGTCAACCAACGGAGCCAGGTGCTTGGAATCTCTTTTGATCTGTTGGTTTCTCCTTCTCTGTTTTTTTAAATTTTTTTTCTTTTTCAATTTATTTGCTAAAGAAACTAGGTCTTTGTTGCTGACTACATCCCCCTGGTTACAATGCATTTAGTAATATCATTGAGTATGTTCTTTTATTCCCTGTAAATTGGCAGTGAAATTTAAAAGCTCTATCAGATTTAGATTTTCTTTTGGATAGAACTTCATAGGTTGTGTGGTATGTTCTTCCATGTGGATGCAGAATAATGAATGCTTGTTTGTTTATTGAGGAGAAATACATGATCCACTAATTTTAGGAAGTACAAAATGGTGATATTTTGATTATAGAATTCATTCTCCTTTCATAAATTTATGGTTTTATTTTATTGGTGGTATTTGCACCAATACTGCTATGAAGAGAAAAGTCCTTAAATCCTTTATTTGCTCATCTTTTGGTACAGTTCACATAGGAGGTTTTCAAAATAATGAGTTAGTCCATTTGTCTCTGTTTTATGTCTGTCTCTCTTTTTTTTGCTCACCCAGATTCCATTTTCTAGGCCCCCAGGAGTGATAGGACTAGAATATCAAATAGTTACTTTTTTCATTTATTCCACAATAAGCACTGAGTCTCAAAATAATATCAGTACTGTGACCAACAATGTGATTACTGTCAAGTATGTTTTCTTCTCCAATTCTTTTTGTCTTTGTGTATATTTCATGTGGGATATACAAACTACATTTTTTAAATTTTTTTTTTTAACGTTTATTTATTTTTGAGACAGAGAGACAGAGCATGAACGGGGGAGGGTCAGAGAGAGAGAGGGAGACACACAATCTGAAACAGGCTCCAGGCTCTGAACTATCAGCACAGAGCCCGACGCGGGGCTCGAACTCACGGACCGTGAGATCATGACCTGAGCCGAAGTCGGCCGCTTAACCGACTGAGCCACTCAGGCGCCCCCAAACTACATGTTTTAAATCATTTGGTGTAGTCTCTGTCTGTTTAGTTAGGCCTCCAACTGGCCACACATTTATTTTAGGAATTTGTTTTTAGGAATTCCTGCATTAGAATTTAATTTTATAATTATGGGAATTATTTATCTTCTTTCTCTACCATATACTTTCTCTTCCCCCTTTAATAATTTTTAAGTTTATGGTTTAAATTTTTCATTGGTTTTCGCATTATAGGCCATTTGGGGTATATATTTATAAATATATTTCCAACCCCGTTTATCAGATAAATGATAGCATACTATACACATTTTCCCTATCTTGCTTTTTTTTTACTTAAGATATTCTTGCGATTTCTTCAGAGCTGCAGGGAACTCCATTATGCAAATGTACCATAATTTTATTCAGTTTGCTACTTCTTGATGAACATTTGGATTGTTCCCAGTTTTTTTGCTGTTATAGTCCTGCCATGCATTGCCTTGTCTTCTTATGGCCTTTTTGTTTTGTTTTGTTTTGTTTTTTTAACCAATGTATGTCTTTTCATGTTTTTCTTAGTGTATCCTTGATGATTACAGCTTTGTAAAAAAGCTTGAAGTCCAGGATTGTGATTCCTCCTGTTTTAGTTTTCTTTTTCAAGATTGCTTTGGCTATTCGGGGTCTTTTCTGGTTCCATACAAATTTTAGGGTTGTTTGTTCTAGCTCTGTGAAGAATGCTGGTGATAGGGCCTAGTGTATCCTTGAAATAAATATCTAAAGGCAGGTTGATGGGTCAAAGGGCAAATGAATATGTAATTTTGTGAAATGTTGCCAAATTCCTTTTCATAGAGGCTGCTGTATTTTGCATTTTCATCAACGTATGAGAATGACGATTTTCACCTATAGAATATAACATCAAACATATATTTTTTTTTACCAGTATAATGAGTAAAAACATGACATGTCTACATGGTTTTAATTTCATTTTTCTTATGAAGACTATTGTGGTTTTTTTTTTTTACATGATTAAGAGCCATCTTCACTTATTTTTCTGTCAGCTGTTTAGCTCTGTAGTCCATTCCTCTATATCATCATTGGTTCTTTCTCTATTTTTTAGAAATTCTTTACATGTAACTGATATCCCCCTCATTTGTGTTAAAAATTGTAAATATTTTGTCATTTTACTTGTGATTTTTTTTTGCCATTTGGGTTTTTTTCTTTTTGTTTTAGTAATCAAATTTATCTTTTTGTTTCATTGCTTATAGTGTTTGGTCATAATTAGAAAAGTTTTCTCTTGGCTACAGAGGAAGTTACTTAGGTTTTCTTCTGCTGTTTATATGATTTCACAGTTTTACATTTAAATTTCTGATCCATTTGGAATTTATCTTAGTGTATGGTATGAGCAATGGATCTAATTTTGTATTTTTTTAATCCAGTTATTAAAATGCCTCCCAAGTAAGAGTGTCTTTATGAAATATTACTTTTGCATTTGTAATTAGAAGTAATAATGGATTTTATTTTGCATTATTTATTTGCATTACTCATATGTCAATACTAACAATTTTTTTTTTTTTTTTTTTTTTTTGAGAAAAAGAGCAGGGGAGGGGCAGAGAGAGAGTGGGAGAGAGAATCTTAAGCAGACTCCATGCCTAGTACAGATCTTGATGCAGGACTCAATCCCACAAACTGTGAAATCATGACCTGAGCTGATACCAAGAGTCAGACACTTAACCTACTGAGCCACTCAAAGTGTCCCACAATTCATGTTTTTGGTTTTGTTTTTAAATTTTTTAAGTTTATCCATCTATTTTTGAGGGGGATGCACACAAGTGGGGAAGGGGCAGAGAGAGAGAGGGAGACACCGAATCCAAAGCAGGCTCCAGGCTCTGAACTGTCAGCACAGAGCCTGACGTAGGCTCGAACCCACTTTGGCTTGACCTGAGCCAAAGCTGACACTTAACCAACGATCCACCCAGATACCCCAGCAATTCATGTTTTGATATTAGCAACTTTGTAATGTATTACACTAGTCACCCACTGCATGTTGTTTTGCAGAATTTTCCTGGTTTTGTTGTATGTTTGTTCTTTCAGATGAAATTCAGAATTGACTTGTCTAATTCCAAGAAAAAACCAAAATGACATTTTTATGTAGATTGTTTTCAATTAATAAGTTAACTTAGAACTGACATCTCTGTGATGTTGAATCTTCTACAAAGGCATGTTTTTTCATTTCTAGTTCAAGTTTGCTTTCATGACTTTCAAGTGTGTTTTGTATTATTTTCTCATTTAAGTTTAGTATGTTTTAAATTATGCAAAAACTTTAAGTCATAACATACCTCAAAAAACAGAAAAATTGAGGATTATTGCTGTAGTGACCTGCATTTTCACTGTACTGGAATTATTAATGTCATTGATACTCCCCATAGTAGATCTTTTATATCTGTATTTAGTTTCTTTACTTCAAGTCATTAAAAAACATTTTTTTAAACGTTTATTTATTATTGAAAGAGAGAGAATGTGAGCAGGGGAGGGGCAGACACAGAGTCTGAAGTAGGCTCTAGGCTCTGAGCTGTCAGCACAGAGCCCAACACGGGGCTCGAACTCACAAACTGCAAGATCATAACCTGAGCCAAAGTTGGACACTTAACCGACTGAGCCACCCAGGCACCCCATACTTCAAGTCATTTTTAATGCACCTGTCTTTAGGAAGCAGAAAACTCTACCCCTTGGTCCAAAGAAGAAAAACAAAAAGAAAAAACAAAGGCTGCCTGGGAAAGGCAGTGGGGATTGGAAAGAGCTGTACAGAAACCTAGGCTGTAGAAGTTCAGTATTTATATAAACTCTTAAGCCTGTAGTCTGTTTTTTCTCCATAAGAATTTTGAAAAACTATTTGCCTCTGCACATTTTTTAGTTGACATCTAACATTTTTACCATAAATTTAAACCGTTGCAAATAATGTGATTTCCTGTTTATGATAAACAGTGTCACTTAAAAATGATACCATTACATCATTCTTTTAAATGTAGCCAATGAAATTGGAATAACAGCATTTTTAAGACCTCTGGTCATGCATTAAAGAAATACAAGCAAGATCTTTAGCAGCTCAATTTGACATTATATTTCTCCTTAAATGTGTATTTCCTTCCCCTTCCTGCAGAGAATTACATTGTATTGAAACATATTTTTGTGCCAATTTGTTGTCGTTGACCACTGTATCATACTTCTTGACAATAAAAATGCATATAAATTTAAAATAATTATTTAAAAATTTTCCATGACCATAAGGCTTTAAGTGCTAAGACATTTTTTACTGAATTGTTACCATTGTAATTATTAGCAGTATAAAATTTATCCAAATAGCTCAATGTATTAAAATATTTGAGAATCATTGCATTTTTTTAAAAGTAAAATTTTATTGGAAATGCTATTTCTTAGATGGATGAGACTTATTTTAGTTCTTGTGTTTTAAAAAAAAATTTTTTTTAATGTTTATTTTGGAGACAGTGTGAGTGGGGGAGGGGCAGAGAGAAAGCAGGACAGAGGATTGGAAGTGGGCTCTGTGCTGGCAGTAGAGAGCCCGATGTAGGGTTTGAACTCAATGAATCGTGAGATCATGACCTGAACTGAAGTCAGATGCCCAACTGACTGAGCCACCCAGGTGCCCCTAGCTCTTCTTATTTGAATAATAGATATTAGTAGGATAAAACAGGGTTCAGTAACAATTCCATTTCTACTGTTGTTTTTATAGCTCTAATCTTGAGAAACCTGGTTCACATGAATAATAAATGATAATAAAAGGAAGTTTTATTATAACAGGTCAGGGGCACCTGCGTGGTAGTCGGTTAGGTATCCAGCTCTTGGTTCCAGCACAGGTCATGATCTCACAGTTTAGGAGTTTGAGACCCACACTGGGCTTCTGCTGACAGTACGGAGCCTGCTTGGGATTCTTTCTCTGCCCCTCCTCTTTTCTCTCTGTCTCTCAAAATAAATAAATAAACTTAGAAAATACTTTTTTATAACAGGTCATTCAGTTCTTTGATTGGCTTCCATGTCACATGCCAAACACATGTAGCAAATTATTACCAAAATTGCTTTTAAGGAGCAGCTGATAACTGGATTATACCCTTCTTTGGTTTTGTTCAAAGTAAAGCATCAGAAATCACTTCAATTGCCAAAGAATTTGTTAATCAGACAATAAGGTCATTTAGTTTCTCAAACTGACAGCAGTAAAATTTGAACTGTGCATATACTTGGCACCCCAGTGATTATTATACTCTGATAGCATGTGCCCTAGAAAGATGCAGTATGAAAGTGGTTTGCCTTTTTTTTTTTTTTTTTAATTTGGAGGGGAGAGACGTTTATAAGGAAGGAGGAGGAGGAGCAGATCAGCTTTAGCAGATCAGCTTTAGGAAAAGTAGAAGTGTAAATTGAGAATCTGCAAATTGATATATAAATGTATCCATGCTCCACTTTGTTATCCTGAACCTTGTGGAATACATATGGCCCCAGTGTGAAGAACCCCAATCCCACCCCCCATCCCCCAAATTCTAGGCAGCCCAGGACAGAAGGGACAGTACCTGGGGCTCATCTAACAAAAAGAAACACAACAGCTGGAGGGCAGCAGAAGTGGTGCTACTATGCTCAGGATAACTTAACACATACAGGGACAGCGCCTAGTGTAATGATATTGTCTTCACAAGATGTTTTCTGTGTGGTCAGTCAAAACAGAACAAAACAAAACAAAAATATTTGACATTAATAGACACCTCACCAAAGAAGATACACAGATGGCAAGTAAGCATGTGAAAAGATGCCCCACTTCGTATGTCATCAGGGAAATGCAAATTAAAACAATAATGCAAAGCAACAGCGAGATACCATTATATACCTATCGGAATGGTCAAAATCCAGAACACTGGCAACACCATGTGCTGATAAGGATGTGGAGCAGGGGAACTTTCATATAGTGCTAGTGAGAGTGCAGATGGTTACAGCCACTTTGGAAGGCAGTTTGGTGGTTTCCTATAAGACCAATACTTAAACACATAATCCATCAGTTGTGCTCTGTGGTATTTACCTAAAGGAGTTGAAAACCTACACAAAAACCTGCACAAGGTTGCCCAAACTTGGAAGCAACCCAGATGTTCTTCAGTAGGTGAATAGATAAGTAAACTGTAGGACATCCAGACAGCAAAATATTATTCTGTGCTAAGAAGAAATGAACTTTCAAGCTGTCAAAAGGCATGGAGGAAGCCTAGATGCCTATCACTAAGTAAAATAAGCCAATTGGGAAAGGCTACATACTCTAGGTTTCCTACTATTTGGCATTAAGGAAGAGGTAAGACAATGGAGACAGTAAAAAGATCAGTGGCTGCCAGGAGTTGGGGGTGGGGAGCGGGTAACGGATGAAAAGGCAGAGCACAGAGGATTTTTAGGGCAGTGAAGACACACTGTATGATACTATAATGATGGATGCATGTCACCACGCAACTGTTCAAACCCACAGAATTGGTGGGAACTGAGAGGGAACCGCTAATGTAAACTATGAACTTTAGGTGATTATGATGTGTCGGTGTAGGTTCATCAGTTATAACAAATGTTGGGAGATATTAAGAAGGTGGGAAATTATGCGTGTGTGTGTGGGGGGACAGGAAGCAATGGGAAATCTCTGTCCTTTCTTCAATTTGTTCTGACACTAAAGCTGAAACTGCTCAAAAAATTAAAATCTTTTTTTAAAATTAATTTATTTTTTAATTTACATCCAAGTTAGTTAGCATATAGTGCAACAATGATTTCAGGGGTAGATTCCTTAATGCCCCTTACCCATTTAGCCCATCCCCCCTCCCACAACCCCTCCAGTAACCCTCTGTTTGTTCTCCACATTTAAGAGTCTCTTATGTTTTGTCTCCCTCCCTGTTTTTATAATCTTTTTGCTTCCCTTTCTTTATGTTTATTTGTTTAGTATCTTAAGTTCTTAGAGTGAAGTAATCTTAAGAGTGAAGTAATATGATATTTGTCTTTGTCTGGCTGATTAATTTTGCTTAGCATAATGCCCTCCAGTTCCATGCATATAGTTGCAAATGGTACAAAAAAATTAAAGTCTTGTGGGGCGCCTGGGTGGCTCAGTCGGTTAAGTGTCTGACTTTGGCCTAGGTCATTATCTCGCAATTTGTGAGTTTGGGCCCTGCATCGGGCTCTGTGCTGACAGCTTGGAGCCTGGAGCCTGCTTTGGATTCTGTGTCTCCTCTCCATCTGTCCCTCCCCTGCTCATGCTCTGTCTCTCTATGTCTCTCAAAAATAAATAAGTGTTAAAAAAATTAAAAAAAAATAAAGTCTTGAAACAATACACTGATTTTGAATTCTGTTGAGTAATGTCTGTGTGGATCTTAAATAAAGAAGTTCCTATAACTTTGGTCAATCTGCTTGAAGACTACTTGAATTTAGCTAATGGTGAAGGATAGAAGGTTCATTGGCCTGTTTTTTAGAGCTGCCATCTATTCCTAATAAAGGATTGAGCTCTTTTCCTGGTGGAATGAGTTTGTGGTGCAGGTGTGTGAGTATAGGCCTGTGTATGTTTTAGCAGAAGATACTTCAGAACCACTGCCTTAAATTATTCATTCTTAAATATTTCAAAAATCTCAGCTGGGCTCTTGAGAGAAAGAAGATAGCAAATGAAAGTCTAGGGTTAGGGACTGGAATATGATACTATATTTGCTATTATGTTAGCAAAGCCGTCTAGATTAGACTTGCAAGAGACATCATCATTGATGTTGTATATTGAAAAGTCAGGGAGCCTGACCCACATTTTGGCCATGCAGAATGGTCATCTCACTTCACCTTAAAAAATTACTATTTATACATATACATATATATATATATATATATATATATATATATATATATTTTTTTTTTTTTTTTTTTTTTTTTTTTTTTTCCCTTGAAGAGAGAGAGGGCGCATGCGGAGGAGGGACAGTGGGAGAGACAGAGAATCTTAAGCAGGCTCCATGCCCAGCCCGATGTGGGGCTCCCTCTCATGACTGTGAGATCATGATGAGCCGAAATCAAGAGTCAGAGCTTAACCACCTGAGCCACCCAGGTGCCCTTCACTTCACCTTTTGAGAACATCTTTCACTACACCCCTATGTAGGGAAAAATGTTCCTTTAGAATTTTGCTGGTAATTTAAACAAATAAAAAGTGGCATGTTCCCTGTGTACATAAAGTTCTAAATACATTGGTCCTTTATTTATTTATTTTTTAATTTTATTTATTTTGAGAGATACAGAGATAGCATGAGTAGGGGAGAGGCAAAGGGGGAGAGGGAGAGAGAGAGCGAGAGAGTGAGAGAGCGAGGGAGAGAGAGAAAATCCCAAGCAGGCTCTGCACTGTCAGCGCAGAGCTCGACGTGAGGCTCAAACTCAGGAAACTGTGAGATCATGATTGGTCCTTTCATTTAAAGCTTCTAACTCTATAGAGTTCATACTGGTTTTATTTTCTCTATTTTACAGGTGGGGTAGCTGAAGCATGGTGTGATTGAGTAATTTGCCCAAAGTCACATGCTAATGAGTGATAGAGCAAGGACTCAACACAGACTGTTCAACTCTGAGTCTCTGCTCTTAACCATTGTATCATGCTGTTTTAAGGTATTTGAATAAGAGCTCCCAGAGCAAAGCTTCCAAATACATGTGTCACAAAATGGTGAGTGGGGTTCATGTGTATTGAGACTCTCAGTCTCAGAGTTGGCAGGAACTCCAAGGCCAATTTGCCCAACTTGGTGAACAGCATTTCCTTCTTATTCAGAGTGCTAGTTTAAATACTGCTTGTTTATATGTCAAGAAGTAGAAAAGATTGGGAGGCTCTGTCCTAGAGTTTAGGAGAGTTGACTTTGATCGAAAGGGTCTGTGGGCAGATGCCACAAAATAACTACATACACACCAAAAAGAACTAAAAACACACAAATCAACCTGTTGAATGAAGTTGTCAATGTAGTTTGTTTGAATGGTGAAGCAAATTTGTGTGGATTTATTGAATCCAGGAACTATTAAAATACTTGCTTGTGGGCAGATTTAGGCTGGAAATCTCTATCAACAACCTTATGTTTTGACCCAGCCGAATATTTAAACAAGAATAGAATTTGTGTCCTTTTCATGGGTTGGAAATACTCTTACTCATGGTCCCTACTGCTACTATGTACCTAGAAGCTTCCTACTTTTACATGCCTGGTTTCCAAAGACATTTGGATATACAACTAGCTCTTGGTGAAATTACTCAAAGGAGGTGGTAGGTCATATATGGTTGGTAGGCTGCATTAATTGTCTTTTGGTTATTTTCACTAGGGGTTTGGTGGGGGTGGGGTGACAGCACTGGGTTTATCCAATAGGCAGAATAAAAACATGCTTCAGCACCAGCTGGTTAGCCCCCATATGACAACAACATCCTCATTCCTTCTTTGTCTGAAAAGTTATTTGGAAAAAATTTATTTCATGTATCATAAAAAGTATGAGAGTTGTCTTAGAAAACTATATTGCCTGTCATACAAGTCAGTTCTGAATAAGTTGTATTATTTTCTGTAATTATTACTGGTACAATCAGAACTACTTTGGATTTCCTTATACTGATATCTTGGTGTTATTTTTAATTTGAATTGTATATTTTGAGAGGAGGAGTATTATAAATCTTGCACTGGAAAAAGTGTCTCCTTTGGGGATGTGGTTTCTAGAAAAGAATACTCAATCTATAAAATTACTCCATAATTCTGGTCTGTATAGTTACCTACCTTAATTATTATGATGAGTTGTGAATATTTAGTATATCACAGTAACTCATTTTCCTTAAAAACATTTTTTTAAAGATATGAAATTATGGTGCATATTATGATGATTACCTGTGAATCCACCAATCTGCTTTATGAAGTCTTATGTTTTTTTTGTTTTTTTGTCACGTTTGCTTTTGGTATTTTTTTAAAAAATAAATTGTACAAATACTGTTTATCTCTTTTCTATCCCTTTCTATCCCTTCTAATATGATTTTTTTCTCATTGCATGCCCAGTTAACTCTTTCTTGAAGTTGATATTTCCTATATTCAAGCATGTTTTTATAGTTTAGTATTGTTTCAAATTTCATTAAAATGGTTTCATGCTCTACCTATAGTTCTGCACTTTTTTTTTGACTCAACATCATGGTTTTGAGATCTATTTATATATATGGCTATAGTTCATTTTTAACTGCTGTGATTTCATTATAAAATACAGTTTTATATAGGAATCCATTCTCTATTGATAAACACTATTTGTTTCCCTTTTTCTGCCTGTCACTTCAGAAGCTGACAGCATGGTGTAGGGGCTAAAAGTAGGGATGCTGGAAGTTTCTTCTGGTTCTTGTCATATTAACATAATTAACAAACCGACTAACAGATGAAAGTAAGCCGTGCATGGATACATGAAGAGATGCTATCCTGAACAAAGGTACTGACTAATCCAATGTTGTGGAATGAGTTTCAAAAATGAAATAAAAAGTAAACAGGTGATTGTAATAGTACCTAACTCGTGAAGTTGTAATGAGGATTAAATGGGTTAATATTTGTAAACAAACAAATAAGCAAACAACAAACTTTGAATAGTGCCTTGCACACAGTAAGTACTACATAGATATTTGTCATAGAAAAATATACATTATATACAACAATAAAAGTTCTTGAAAAATCTCTCCTTGGGTACTTGAGATTGAGTTTTTTCTAGGATATGTAACTGAGAGTAAGTAGAATTGCTGAGACTAAGGGAATACAGTTCTTTTTTTTTTTAAAGCTCTTGAGGTTTTGTTTTTCTTTATTTCCCCAGTTTTATTGAGGTAGAGTTGACAAACAAAAATTGTATGTATTTAAGGTGCACAATGTGATAGTTTGATGGTACGCATGTCTTCCAATGTTAGCAGATACTGCCAGATCGCTCTCCAAGGTATTGGTGCTAATTACGTTTACAGGCCCCATCACCCAAATGTGTACAAGAGATGACATTTTTCCAAATTCTTTCAGAATCCACATTGGGAGGTTTTTAAGTTTTTGTCAGTTTTTGATATGAAATGAATCTCACTGGGGTTTTAATTTGCCACATTTCCCTGATTTCAAATGAAGTTGAACTACTTTTGTATGTTTAATGGCCATTTAAGTTTGTTTTTTTATAAGTTGCCAAATTAAATTCTTGACTCGTTTGACCTGCCCATAAGCATTTTCAGTCTGTGGTATTTAGGTAAATATTTTTTATAGTGTCTTTGGATGAGTAGAATTTTAACATTTAATATGGTTGATTTAATTTTTTCTTTATGTTTTATGCTTACTTTAAAATCTAGCTTAGGAAATCCTTTCTTTAAAAATTTTTTTTTCAAATTTTTATTTATTTTCGAGAGAGAGAGAGACAGCATGAGGGGGGAGGGGTAGAGAGAGAGAGGGAAACACAGAATCCGAAGCAGGCTCCAGGCTCTGAGCTGTCAGCACAGAGCCTGATGCGAAGCTGGAAATCACGAACTGTGAGATCATGACCTGAGCCAAAGTTGGATGCTTAACCAACTGAACCACCCAGGCACCCCAGAAAATCCTTTCTTAATTGAAGGTCACAAATATATTCTTTTATTCCTTCTAAAGGTATTAAAGTTTTTCTTTTGACATTTTAGTCTTTAATCCACCAGGAATTGTTTTATTTATGGAGCAGAGTTAGGATTCAATTATATATATATTTCTGTCAGGTATACATGCTTGTCCTTGTTTATTTTACTTCTGCTTTGGTCACATATCAAGTTCTGTGTGTGGGTATTTGGATCTGTTTCCGGGCTTTATGTCTGCTTCCTAGCACCTTTTTAATATTAAATACTATGACTTTTTATAAATCCTCTTGAGACCCAGGGCAAACCTTCCCTTAAAATTATCTTAGCTGTTCCTGTTCCTCTCTAGAATTTGATATCAGCTTGTCAGTTTTCATGAAAATTTTATTTTCATTTTGATGGGAATTATTTTGAATTTATAGACTAATTTTGGGGAAAAGTAACAATGTGATTAGGTTTGCCCACCCCTGAGAAAATTTTTACTTAGGTCATTTTTTTGTTTTGGCTGTATTTATATTATCATTTTCTTTGTTCTGACTTTTACTTTTTTTTCAGTTTATTATTTATTTTGAGAGAGAGAGCATGCACCCAAGAGAGGCAGAGAGAGAGAGAGAGAGAGAGAGAGAGAGCGAGAGCCAAGAAGCTCTGTGCTATGAGTACAGAGCCTGACACAGGGCTTGATCTCATGACCAGGATATCCTGACCTGAGCCCAAATCAAGAGCTGGATGCTTAACTGACTGTGCCACCCTGGCTCCCCTTTTCTGTCTTTTAAAATTTCTGTTTATATATTACTTTCCATGTTTGTATGTTTGGAGCAGCTGTGGTTAATTGGTGGGTTTATGTTTTCACTTGGAGCCCTCTCCTTTCTTTGCATTTTCTACCTCACAGATCTCTGTAGCTGTCAGAGTTCTAGCCCCCACCTCTCTGTTAGGGGAACTTGAGTCTCTCTTCATAGCTTCTGCAGTCCTGCTCTAGGCCATCATTCTAGGCACGCCTTTGTTCCCATTTTCTATTACAAATAACATTGTCCATTCTAAAATGTATTGCCAGCGCTTTTTAGATTCGCTGAAGTTTTGCCAGGCTTCTCTTCATTGGGGTGGGTCATTTTTATATAATAAACATGTAGTAGATGTTTAGCAAATGCTAATAACTTAAGATTGTACTTTAAAAGCTCTTAGACTAACGTTGGTACAGTTACAAGGTCTTTTATCAAGGGAAATGAAAGCAATTGAACATCACATGTTGCTTGTCCTGTCTTTACATTGGTTTTAGAAAGGGTGTTTGGCTATAATGTATCACAGACATATTAGACTTTCAGACCCATCTCAAAAATACAATACACTTAAGGCTATGATTTGTGTGTCCACCCCTCAAGATGATAGGACATTTTTTTGTCCTCTTTTTAAGGCACCTGTGGCCTATCTATGTGGATGGAGTAGCTGCTATTCTCCATAAGGACTCTGAGCAATCTTGACAAGAAAAATATAAATGATTTAAAACATACTTTCAGTCTGGAACATTAGTAAACATTTTCTAATACTTGAAGGAGGGGCACGAGAGGCCATATCATGTCTTTTAACATCTGGAACCTTTTGTTCTGACGATGCTGTGTCCAGGAGAATGCCAGTACAGTAATGAGGAGGAGTATTAACCGACATTAAGGTTTTCACATTTGTCAAGCCGCTTCCTCTACCTTTCCAAGAGAGGATTGTTAGTTCTCTCTTTACTTAGTGTGTTAATACTTTTCTTGCTACACCCAGGACTGCAGATTTGTTTTAACCCCACATATTGAGTTGATGTATAGTTCTACTAGTCAGCATTGACTGAACACACAAAGTTCCTGATGACGCATAACTTAAAAATATTCCTAGAGAATTAGAGTATTTCCATGAATTTTAAAGAGTAAGTTTATATGAAGTAAGAATATCTTTTTTTTTTTTTTTTTGAAATTCAGAATTACATAATGTGACTGCAGTGTGCAGGAAGGCCCGTGGATCTGCGAACTAACGTGCGATGTGTAATTCTGTCCTAGCCACTTTTATTATCCGAGCCTCAGTAGGTTAATTTGGAAAATGGGGCTGCTGCTTATAGGAACTAAATGAATGAGTGCAAAGGAATTTAGAAAGCATAAGAAGAGAGGATTATGGTGGATTTTGCCCTTTATAAATTCAAAGCAGACTTTTCATAGCTTTCTGGCTTTTAAGGTGAAATTGGGAAAAGGCAAACTTGGTGTTTCTAAAAGGAAACCCCACTTGTGAAATATCTTCAGAGTGAAGTTCAGGAATATGTTTCCAGTTCGTCTTCCCTTCTGGAGATAAGGATAGGGCATCGCATACGTCAGATGATCAGATGGTGAGGGTTATAGTCTGTAATTAGCCCCCCTCTGATTAGCAAGTTTGATGCTGTTGGGTTGGCTCTTCTCATTCCTCTAACTCTGCCAGAAAGGACCGTGCTTGGTCAAAGTTAACAACTGTCCCAGATGTTGTTGGATACTTTCAGCATTTTTGAGCACTTTCTGAAGGCCAAAAATCCTCATTTGTCACTTTTTCCAATGTTAATGATGACCTTCATAAGTAGATATTATGCTCACCATGTAACTGGTTTTAAAGAAAAAGGCCAGCACAGGAGTTGTTCACGGTAAACCAACATGTATTAAATGGCAGAATCAGGGTTAGATGAAGGATATCTAATATAGAGTTTTGTGCGCTTTCCACTGAAAGGCATTGGCCTTAATAATATGGTTTCTAGGATCGGGCCCCATGACCATGGCCTTGGGCAAGTTATTAACCTTTCTGAGTCTCTATTTTCTCATCAAGAACATGGAGAAGACAATCCTTTTCTTTAAGAGCAGTTTCTAGATCCCTGTCCTCTTCTTTCTTTCTTTCCCTCTATCTGCCCTCATCCTTACTGAGGTCTTAATATGTGCTGTGCTGCTGTGCTGCTGGTGTGCACCAGGTGACACATTACTGAAGAAGACAGCCCTTTTCCCTGCCTTCGTGGAATTTACAGTTTACCGGCTATTCTTATACTGTGGAGGCACAGGTGCAGTAAGCGTGTAGGATATTATTGGAAGGCATAGAAGGGCACATGAGACTGCTGGGCTGGATGGGTGGGGAAGGCTTCCTGCACTGCTGAGATGGAGAGATGATTAGCATTCAGCCAGATGAAGAGGAGGGAGAAGAATGTTCTAGGAAGAGAAAACAATATTTGCAAAAAGTAGGTGTGAGAGATCATGGTGTTTTCCAGAAACTGAAAGAAATTCTACCTGTGTCCACGTAGAAAGTGGTAGGAATGGTAGCAAAGGCACCTCATGAAAGGCCTTTCCAGTCACATGGAGGGTTTTGGTCTTGGTTCTGAGGAACCAAAGGAACTTAAGGACATTGCCAAATGATAGGATGTGTACTCTCTGTATTGTCTGAAAAATAGATATAAGGAGGTCAGGAATGGAGGCCAGTTTGGAGAAAAGAGATGATGGTGGTGGTGGGGGGGGGGGGAGGGGTTCCAAACTAGAACAGAGGTAGTAGAAATAAGACGTAAATATCTTTAGCAGATACCCAGATTGTAGGATGGCAGCTGGGATACAGCAGTTACAGGAGAGGGAGAAGTTGAGCACATTGTCCAGATATGTGACTTGGACACTGGCTGAGTAAGTGGTGCCTTTCCCTTAGATAGAGAATGTCAGGAGAGTAGGAATAGTGTTGCTACTTACTCCCAGATAAAACATGTCCTGTGTGCCAGGCAATGTTGTAAATGCTTCCCATGTACTACACAGTTGAATTCTCAGAGGCTCTTGAGCTGGAGCTAGTATGGATTCCCATTTTATAGATGAGGACACAAAGGCATGGAGAGACTAACAATCTGCCCTGGAATGCATGGCCACAAAATGGTGGAGCCAGAATTTAAACCAGGCACCTTGGGCCCAGCATCCACCCTGTTGTGTCTTATCAGTGAGGAACAGGAGTTCCGTTTTGGTCGTGCTGAGTTTGAGGCTCCATCAAGACGTCTACATAGAGAAACCCAGTGGTTTTGAGTTTAGGAAAAAAATTTAGGGGGCGCCTGGGTGGCTCAGATGGTTGAGTGTCTGACTTCGGCTCAGGTCATGATCTTATGCTTTGTGAGTTTGAGCCCCACATCAGGCTTGCTGCTGTCAGACCAGAGCTCACTTTAGATCTTCTGTCCCCCCCCCCCCGCCGCTCACTGCCCCTTCCGCACGATCTCTATCAAAACTAAATAAAACGTTAAAAAAACAAAACAAACTTTAGCTTGCACTCATGGATTTGGGCAATATATGCTGGTGCATGATAACTCTGAAAGGAAGGAGAGGTAGTGGCGTGAAAGAGGAAGGGAAGGTCTCTTGGGAGCACCAGTAATCTAGAGTCATTCCCAGAAGACTGAGAGTACGCAAGACTGCAGAGTTAGAAGAAAACCAGAAGAGAGTTACTCAGTGACAGCTTCATGGGCTACCTGGCTTTAAAGGACTCCAGTGTCCCTCTCTCCCCTCCCTCAATGATCAGGAGTCACTTGGACCAGTGGGCATTTATTGCCTCCTTCCTGGCCCTGAGGGCACCCCCATCTACTCCTGTGGTGTGTGTCTAATACATATCACTGCATTATTTCATCTCTCAGGCCAAGTTCTTTGCCCTGCAGTTATTTTAGCATCCATACAGTGCATGGTGCTTACTCGGTTAATTGCCTTCCTTGGTCCTACCTTGAACACTCTCCTCACCAGCCATCTCTCCCATTCTCCTAAACCCTTTGCTCTATGAGCTCTGTTCTTGCTTTTCAGTTCAGCCTGTTTTCTGTGATCAGCCACCCAACAGCCCTCTAACTAAAACCCAATCTTAGGCTCCTCTTATTAACCCATTTCCATGGCCAAGTCCCAATGTTGGATTAGGCCTGTGCTTGGCCTGCCCCTTTATTTTCTCCTTCTAGGGCCTCAGAATGTTATGGGAGGAAAAATCACAGAACTGCATTGATTCAACTTCCAAAAAAAATCTTATATTTTTGAAACTTTGAAATCCTAATAATATCTTTAATTTTCTTAATATTCAATAATCTATAACAATAATTTATATAAATATTTCATAAAACAGATAAAGTGGTAATTATTTGTAAGTAGCCTGATAGCATTATCCATGATAGCTTTTATAGATTTTATTTGGGAATGATATTGGATATATATTTAGTAAATAGGCATTTTATAAATTACCTATTTTAAAAATACATAGTTTTGATTCCAAGGAAAAGAAATTCATATTTAGTGTTTAAGCTAGATAATAAGTCTTATGCTTTGCCTAAATATATACTCTTATGCGTTGAGGTTTTAAGGCTATTCTTGACTTTTTTTAATCTTCTGACCCAGTGTCTTGAAATTTTGCCCACTAAATTGTTTCTTTAGTAGTCATTTGTTTTCATTTGTTTCCTCCATGTTAAAGCCAATAAACTGTCATCATGAGCTGTTTTCCTAAGCTGGTGATGTAATTCTCACAAAAACCTTATCAATTTATTTTCTTGTTGGATTCTGCAACCTTAATATACTTTACCATACAATTTCTTCAGGATTTTTGAAATATTAAAACCTAACTCTTAGAGCTCTTTTTGTTACCTTTGTGTTCATAGAGAGTAAGAAAATTATTCTAAACTGACATTGCCTTTTTCTCAGCCTGTGTCTTGCATCATTCATTCTCCATCAATGAGGACAAAACCACCAGCTCACAGCGGATTCATTTCCATTTCTTACCTAACAGTGTGGCAAAGTACTGTCCGTAAGTAGGACAGTCCGAGTGGATTTGGACAGCAGGGATAGCATTTAGCCCCTGTGACAAAGGGCCAGTAGACGTCTAACAGAGTCTGGCTTTTGGAAGGAGTATTGTGCTTCATCATGTAAGGAAAAGTGAGTAGTGTTTGATGTCTTTTTTTTTTTTTTTTTTTTTTTTTTTTGGTAGCTGGGAAAGGATTAGTTTGGGATTCAGTCTCTAGGTGAGGTTGTGAGAAACAGTGTGGAATTTGAGAGTCTCTGGAGACCAAACTTAGTGCTTGGTTGCAAAGGCTGGGGCTTTTATCCTTCATAAATAATTTTCAATCCTCCATAACCATTTCCAAATCTAAGGCATTTGGTTATTCCAAATACACTTCTTTCTTTGAAAGCTGGAGTGGTAAGGCTGCAACTTTGTAAGCTGCTTATTTGAGTAGGAAAAGTAAGTGAAATATTTAAAATCCATTTTAAGAAATTGTATCACCTCAGCCTCCAACCCAAGATTTTCTTTCTTTGATAAATTTTAAACATCTAAATGACACAATGTATAATAATGACTTTGAACAGTAACATGTACTGATTTCAAGTTGAAAAAAGTGATACATTGTAACCCCCATAAAACTACAAATACATTCAGACCCTCTTGTCTTCTCCTCTTACTTTCTCTTCCACTTGAATGCCTCCCTGCTGGTGTGTCTCATTATATTGGATCAGTTTTTTGAAAGAACAAATTAGTTAGAATGTTGCTGCTTCTTCCATCTGATTTGTTGAGCAGCATTGCTAATCTCTTTTCCCTGGACTAGAATTTTACCATTATAGGCAGGACACCTGGTCTCAGCCAGTCTCTGCACTGGGCATCCACCTCAGCCATGAGCAAGCATTACTAGTGACACCACTTAACCCTCTGATACTTTTGAATAAAGAAGGAATCACTGTGCTTTTAGTTTTTCATTATAATTAGGTCTCTTTAGTTCTTAAAAAATATATTTTTTAAATTGAGTATAGTTAACACACAACATTACCTTAGTTTCAGGTGTACAACATAGTGATTCAGCATCTCTGCATTATGCTGTGCTCACCACAGGTGTCTCTGCCATCTGGGTCCATACAATGATATTACAATATCATTGACTATATTCTCTATGCTGTGCCTTTGATTCCCAAGACTTACTCATTCCATAACTGGAAGGCTGTATCTTCCAATCCCCTTTACCCATTTTGCCCAACCCCCCATCTCCCTTCCTTTTGGCAACCAACCATGGGTTTGTTCTCTCTATTTATAGGTCTCATTCTGCTTTTTGTTTATTCTTTTACTCGTTTTAGATTCCACATATGAGTGAAATCGTATGCTTTTGTCTTTCTTAGTCTGACTTATTTCACTTAGCATAATACCCTCTAGGTTCATCCATGTTGTCACAAAATGCAAGATCTCATCCTTTTCTATGGCTGTGTCATTCCATGGTACATATATGCCACATCTTTTCGTATTTATCTATTGATGGACACTTAGGTTGCCTGCATAGTGTGACTATTTAGTTCTTAACACTTTGTACCTTCTCTAGTTTACTTTTTCATCATGACGCTGAAGGACTCATGATCATTAGTGATCCTTAATGATTCTGTAAGTGTATTGTAGCTGAGATTTAGAACTTATTGTTAGTATTTTACAATTAATGGATACTATTTTTATTATAGAAATGCAAAAATGGATTCTTGGGGTGCCTGGGTGGCTCAGTCGATTGAGTGTCCAACTCTTGATTTTGGCTCAGGTCATGATCCCAGGGTCATGGGATCAAGCCCCACTTTGGGCTCTGTGCTGATCATGGAGCCTGCTTGAGATTCTCTCTCCCTTCCTCACACTCTTTCTCTCTCCCTCATAAAACAACAACAAAAACAACAAACAAACAAAAACAGAGATGGATTCTTTAACAAATGTAATGACTTGCTGCTATGTGTCATGAAAACAGGTTACTGAAAATGTGTATAATAGAAGTTAACATGATTCTATTAGCGTATTCCATATAAAATTGTATTAGTAGTGATTTAAAGAAAATGTGGAATAAACATAAGTAAAAGTGATGATCTAGTAAGCATATGAACACATTATTTAATTTTATTATTAATTATTAATTATAATTAATAATTAATTTTATTAGTATTTCAATGTTAATATTGATTAAATGTTTCAAATTACAAGAATTGTTGTTAGTTTAGTAGACAATTTAATTTTTTTCATTTTAAATTGCAACATTGGGGCGCCTGAGTGGCTCAGTCGGTTAAGCATCCAACTTTTGATTTTGGCTCAGGTCATGATTTCATGGTTTGTGAGGTTAAGCCCTGCATCAGGCTCTGTGCTGACAGTGTAGAGCCTGTTGGGATTGTCTTTCTGTCCCTCTCTTTGTCCCTCCCCTGATCACAATCAATCTGTCTCTCTCTCTCTCAAAATGAATGAATGAATGAATGAACAAATAAATAAAATGGCAACATCAAGTATTTTGCTTCATTGTAGCATTTTCACTGATTTTATTGACTATTTCATGATGGTTTTATGTCAAAATGAAATAAGCCTTACCTTTTGAGGTAGTCGTGTTTTTATAATTTCCAGTGTACGGATGAGATAGAAAAAAGTGGAATATTCTTATTTTTGAGTTGAACTTATGTTTAGATATATAAATGGTGCAATTTAACTTTTAGATTACTATATGAAATGTAAATTCTGTTGTTATTTTTTCTTCCCAATTATCTCAGTATTTCAACTTCTTTGTTGGCTGTGTTCATAGCTAACAAAGGTGGTGGCCCCAGATGTGTGGAGGAATGTGATACCTAGCTGACCTTTGAATTTCCCTGTGATTTCTTACCATCTTTTAGGACTAAAGTTCTATTTGAGATCAGAGGAAAGAAAGCCATGGACCCTCTCTGGAGAAAACACACAAAACACAAAATTTATTAGGACACAAAATATACTATAACACAACATTTAGAGGCACAAAGTTTATTATACATTTCAAGGCATTTTGTGAATTCCAGTTTAAGAAGCCATGTCCTGTACCTGGGTGCTATTTCTGTTTAATTTCAGAGATTAAGTACCCCAATTTAGTATGTTATTTTCACATTTCTACAGAACTATTCTGCACCCACCCAAAAAATATTTATTATATCAGTTTTGCGCATGTTACAGAATTGAGGTATTGACAAGAAGCCAGTACTCTGGCCATTATGTCATAGGTTCATTTGATTTCAGCCTGCCCATGCTACCAGAACCCAAATGTATCATTTATGCTTTTGTTCTTTTTTTTTTAATCAGCTCATAATTTGATATATTACTACCTGATATCAGTTTGATTGTGAACATAAATTCGCACAGTATTTAGTTATGAGACATCCAGATGATTCAGCAAGTATTTATATTAATTTAAAAAATATTATAATTAATCAAAACAGAAGTTACCTCTAAGGGGGAGTGGGAGATTACTTGGAAAGGGGCACACAAAAATTTCTGGGGTGATAGAAACTTCTTATGTTCTGATTTAGGTATTATTTTTATGGGTGCATGCCTTTATCAGAACTCATCAAATTATACACTTTAATTCATTATATGTAAACTTTATCTTAATAAAGAAAACATTTAATAGGAATAGAGACAATAGTTAAACGTTTTTTTGCAAGAGTTTTATATGCTCAGAAGAGGTCAGTGGACTTTAGTTTGGGACCCACAATCAAGGAGGACCCTCCAGGCCACTGAACAACATTTATGACCACACAGGGTTTTGGCCCAAACCCATGTGCTGCTTCCTACTCAGGTGAACTGAACTTGACCACGCGTGAGCAGGGAAGAGTCTGTGCTTAGAGCAGAGACAGCCTAGGCAGTATGACTCATGTCACCAAGTCCCTTGTGCCATCTTGACTCCAACTCAGCCTTTTCCTTCTCTGATACTCCTCTGAGTATTCCTCCTTCCCCCTGGTAGCCACATGGGAGCAGAGGGGAGGGGAACCTGAACTGTCCACAGAAAAAGGGATTGAAGAGAGCGGCAATCAAGAAGATGAGAGTTTTTTAGTTGCTTTTTCCTCAATCTGTATTTTTACAGTGAACACTTGTGGGAGAGGTCAAAATTGAAGCCATTTTCTGAGGAGGGGTCAAAATTAAAGTTAGATCCTTGTTCTATGAGTTATTTCCTGTTGTAGTTTTTCAGGTTGTTGAGGATAAAGGATGGGATTCTACAGTCTTTTCTGAGTGCCTGTTTTTGCCTATTAAAGACTTTTTTTATTATTAAAATTTTTTTTAAATGTTTATTTATTTTTGAGACAGAGAGAGACAGAGCATGAGCAGGGAAGGGGCAGAAAGAGAGGGAGACACAGAATGTGAAGCAGGCTTCAGGCTTTGAGCTGTCAGCAGAGAGCCTGACGTGGGGCTTGAACTCACGGACTGTGAGATCATGACCTGAGCCGAAGTCAGACGCTTAACCGACTGAGCCACCCAGGCGCCCCTAAAGACTTTTTTTAAAAGCAAAATATGCTTGCAGCATAATTTTTAAAAAATTCAACAATTACTTTATCATCCTATGACATGAACTCTTTCAAGTTTTCCATGTTTTAAATAGGTGGTCATTGTCTGCAGGCGAAATGATTGTTACCGAATTTAAATGATAGAAATGGATATTAGTTGTCTGTTGTTGAGTAACAGATCACACCAGAATGTAGCAGCTTAAAACAGTATTTATTATCTCATATACATTCTCGGGGTTAGGAATCCAGGAGCACCTTGGTGAGAGGATTCTGGTCTCACAGTCCCTCACGAGGTCCTGCCAGGATGGGTTAGGAATCCAGGAGCACCATGGCGAGAGGATTCTGCTCTCACGGTCTGTCACGAGGTCCTCTCAGGATGTCAGCTGGGATTGCAGTTGTCTGCAGCCATAACCGGGGGCAGCTCACTCATGTTCCTGGCAACTTAGTTCCCATTGTTGGCAGGAGGCTGCAGTTCCTCACCACGTGGGCTTCTCTTGGGAGTACTTGAGTGACCTCACAATGTGGATCTCTCCATTGGGCTGCTGTGTGTCCTCATAACATGGAGCTGACTTCGCCCACAGTGAGTGATCCAAGACAGGCTACAATGGAGACTGCAATGTCTTCTGACTTTGCTTTGTAAGGCACAGTCTTTCACTTTCACCCTCTCCTGGGCTGGACTCTCTGTTCTTACAGCTTACAGACCAGCCAGGGGGAGACATACACACACCTCTATGAGGTTAGTGACAAAAAAGGATATTGACAAAGGCAGAAAGTGCTGCTACTAAGACAAAGAGGGTACTGAGTTAGAGTGTAGCTGGTGGTGCCAGACAAGACCTCTGAGAGGAAGTGACCTTTAAGCCGAGACCAGATGGATGAGAAGGAGCCCATCACAGCAAGGACTAGGAAGGGAAAGAGAAGAGTCTGTGTGAGGCCCCAAGGAAGGAAAGCATTTGGCCTGTTGCAGAAATGGTGTGGCACAATTGAAGAGGTCGGCCGGTGCTGAATCATGCAAGTGGATCCCTACAAGTTGGATTTTAATTTCAATGCCATGGTATATTTGCACTTAGGTTCACCTGTGTGTAACGGGCCCCCTACTGCACCTCCCCCAAGGAGACTGGTTTATACAAGGTAACAGTTTATCCTTTTCTCTCTTAGGAAATGAGTCTTATGGTAGAAAATCCAGGGACCCAGGCTCCTGTTGACTCATTTATTCATTCGACTATTTTTGGCTCCACTATCCTATTGTGTGGCTTCCATCCCAAAGGTGGCATCATGGACTAATATGGCGGCTGTGGCTCTAGTCATTACATCCTTGCTGTAGACCAGGAGAAGAGCGAAAGGCAAAAAAGGCAAAATGAAGACCCCCTCCCGGGTTCTCGGTTCCTTTAGATAGCCTTCCTAGGAGTCCCACATGACACTCCTACTTGCAGTCAGTCAGCCAGAACTTATTCACATGGCCTCTTTCAGTTGTAAGGGAGAGTGTAAACTTTTATTTTGGGCGAGAAATACCCAACTAAACTCTCATGTCCCTTCTACTTAGGGGGAAGGAAATTGGATGTTGGGGGTCAGCAACCAGCAGCCTGTGCCACAAATGGAAAGTCACTAAAAGGTTCAAAACCAGGAGCTACATGATGCTTAAATAAAAAAGCTCATGGTGGGAAATGGCTGACAAAGGGGAAGGAGTACAGTGGGGAGACCGGCGAGCAGCCTGTGCAGTGGTTCAGGGCTTAGGTAATAGGCTACATGAGGGGCAGTGGTACTAGAAGCAGGTGGATCTGGGCTGTATGTCAGAGTTCAGATCTACAGGTCTTGGTAACAAGGGAGGTGTGAGGGAAGAGGAGCCATCAATAATGAAATTCAGGTTTTCTGAGAGTGCTGCAATTACAGAGATGAGGAAGAGCAACCAGGAGACAAGCTTGGAGGGAAGATTAGGAAGTTGGTTATGATTCTTTAGGGTTGAGATATCTATGAGAGCTGTTGAGTAAGCACTTGACTATATATTTCAGGAGTTCAGAAAGGAAGTCAGACTGTACCCATTGTGTTTGTAGCCATCGAGATATTTAAAATCTCCCAAGGAAGGAGTATACAGAGGGAAGAGAAGGAGGAATGTGTCTTAGCTCCCACAGATGCTAACATGTAGATATTGGATAGAGAAGGCTCTGTTACCAGAAGAAAGTGAGAAGGAATGGCCAAGGAAAGCCAGGGGTGTGGTGTCTTGGAAACCTGGAAAGGCAGGGCTTCAAGATGGACTGTTTCACTGCTGAGTGGCTGAGTAAGGTATGGCCAGGAGGCATCCATCAGACCCAGGAAGCTGGAGGTCACTGGTGACCTTGAAAAGAACATTTCGGGAGAGTGGTGGGGATGGAGGCTAGCTGGGAGTGTGTTCAGGTGTGAGTGGGGACCCAGCAGTACCCGACTGCTGTGTATAGAGTGTAGGCTTCTGAAAATCTGTGAGTTCATCACAACAGGAAAATGAAAACTCTCAGACAATTGGAAGAGGCAGGATGGGCAGAAAGTGCCAGCTGCTGGAATGCAGGTCACTAATAGATTTAGAAACAGAAGAACAGTTTGTCAAGTTATTGAACACTCACTGGTGCTGTCAGTTGTCAGGAGTAGACATGGTTGTGAGGAAATTGTTCCCCAAAAGTGCCCTTCCCTACTGGTAGCCCACAAATACAATCCATTTCAACAAGGGCTAAAAGGAGAGGAAAACCTGTTTGACGTACTTGTGCCAGCAATACAAGTCTGATCATTGAGGCCCATTCTCAAAGCCGGGAGATGATAAGCAAAAAATTGCTGGCCCCAAAGCTACAGCAGCATCACATTTCTTGTGTTTGAAGACTTGTTTGAAAGAATCTTGGACAAGCTGAGCTAGCTAATGCGCACCTGCTAGAAATCATTTTTCTTTTTTTGCAGTCAAAGAGAAGGTCCCCAGTGTTCTGGCCACAGTTCCCCTTTCCAGCAGGAATGAGTAATATCCCTGTGATTAAGAAATTCCTGGCACCTGGCAGCAAGAAGAGCCCACCCCCTGGTGTCAATGATGTGAAAATGGTCCACCAGATCCTTATATCCTTATAAAGCGGGTATTTATATCTGTGCGTTGGTTGGTCTCTCTGGATTGCTGTGTCCCTTAAGTACTATAATCAATGCCACAGTGAAGTGGCCCCCAGTTCTATGAATAGTTACTTCCTCACTTGCATCTCAGGGCCACCTTCTCTACTCAGAATCTTAATTTTGTCATGAGTAATTGGGAGAGAAGACAGGCCAGACTTTAAGTTAGACCCTTAATCTGACGAGTTATTTCTGGCTCCTCTGGATGGTCCATCGTGCTGTAGAGAGAGTGAGAATTTATGTTCCCCGAGCTTCTGTCTTCATCCTCTTTTTAGGAAGCAACGAAGGATCAGCACACATTCCCTAGTGCAGTAGTCTTCAAAGTGTGGTCTCCAGACCAACAGCATCAAAGCTGCCCAAGAACTCACTGGGAATGTATTCCCTCTCTCTAACCAAGGCCTATAGTATCCAAACTGAAAAGTGGTTCCCAGCAATCTGTTTTAACAAGCCCTCCAGGTGATTCCATTGCAAGGTAAAGACTGAGAAGGACTGCCCTAACCAAGGAGAGAGGTTCAGGGCCATCCCAGAACCGAGGAAATGGGTGCCAATGACTGGGAGAGAACTGGGCCTTGGGTTGACTGTGTTGTAGAGTCATACAAACCTACAGGCTCTGAGGCCACTCTCTGAGGCCCTGCCTATGTACCCACTGGAGAGGAAAGAAGGGGAAAGGGAGGGAGTCATAGGGGAGAGATGAATTGGAAAGAAATGCACACAGCTTGAGTAAGACACTTGGGGCTAGAAGGAGAAACAAAAATGACAGGTTTGTAAAGGATAAAAAATGTAAATTAAAGACATTTCCAGAAGATGGTCCACGGATACGGAAGTATCTAAGACGTCAGTGTATCTTTAGAGATTGAGAACTTTAATTTTTATGAAATTCTTTATCATTTCGCTGCTTTGGTTTTCTTTTATAAAAACTCAAAAGATGGTAAGAGTCATTTTGTTCAGCAAAAAGTGCTTTGAACATGTTGGTGTTTTGTTTAATGCAACAACATCTGTAACACATTTTTGACTTTATTTGTATTTAAGAACATTCTTGTTTGTGAGGATTCTTCGGAGAGGCTTCCGGCATCCTGGTAATAGGGAAGGGGGCTCCTTTCTGTCTTGGCCATCTGGCTCATCCATGTGGGGTGGTTCTCCTCCCTGTACTCGTCCAAAATGGATGCTAACTCAGGTCTGTCCCAGTTCCATGGGCGTGACCAGATCTGAACCCCACACTCGTTATGTGGGGACATATAACAGCTGGTGCTGCAGCTTTGTTTTTGGCAGGGAGGAGGGGAAGGGATGGATTACCTAACAGCATTTTCAAAGTGCATAGGTGATGAAATTAGATCTTTAAAGATCTCAGTAACTTGTCAAAGAAGATATCTTTGGCAAAGCATGCATTGCTTTCATATGCATCATAGTTGATTTATTTTCAATCTTTTCTTTCCTAAAATTTTTATGCTGTGATAAAATTAGGAAGAAATTGGGGTAGGGTGCCTGGGTGGCTCAGTTGGTTAAGCTCCCGACTTTGGCTCTGGCCATGATCTCACGGTTCATGCTTTCTGCTGTCAGTGAGGTGTGGCTGCTTCAGATCCTATCTCTTTCTCTCTCTGCCCCTCCCCTGCATGCTCTCTCTCAAAAATAAACATTAAAAAAAATTGGAGTAGATTTGCCAGTTTTAGCAAATAAAAATACAGGGTGCCTAGTTAAATTTCAATTCAGATACATATAGTGTTTTTTTAAAGTATGGGTATGTCCCATGCAAAATTGTTTATCTGAGATCTCAGTTTAACAGGGTGTCTTGTATTTTATCTGACAACCCTAAATTCATAGTAACTAAATTATAACGTCTGATCATTACTGTCATTCAAAATTTCCCCAGCTATAAGCTAAAAGTTTCTTGAAATAGTTACGGCCTTAGCTAAGATTGGTTGTGGGCTGTGTACAGTTTTAGGCAACCTAGAGGCAACCTCACTCCTCAAGAAATCACATTAGAAGGGAGTGACTATGAGTGATAGACCTCTAGGGATAATCTTGAGCATATTCCGTATCTTTTACAATGCAACTTTAGAACAGGTAATTAAAACAAAATTTAAATTAAAAAAAGTCATAATGAAATACATATCACCTAAACTTGACTATCTTAACTATTTTAGGCATACACTTCAGTGGTATTAAGTACATTCCCATTAGTGGGCAACCATTACCACTACCCATCTTCGGGATGGAATTTCATCTTGCAAAACTGAAGTTCCACACCCATTACACAGTAACTCCCTGTCCTACCCTCAGTCTGCCCCTGGCATCCACCATTTTACTTTCTGTCTCTAATTGGCTACTCTAGGAGCTTGGGCTGCTTTGACCCTTTGGCAGTTGTGAATAATCCACATATCTGTCCCTTTGAGACCCTGCTTTCGGTTCTTTTGGGTGTATACCCAGAAGGAAAATTGCTGGATCGTACGGTAATTCTATGTTTACTTTTTTTGAGGAAGCACTGCTGTACAACTTTCCATAGCAGCTGCAACATTTTACATTCTCACAGCAGTGCAGTAGGGTTCCAATTTCTCCATATTCTTAGCAACTTCGTCCTTTTTTGGGTTGTTTCCATGGTAGCAATCATAATGGGTGTGAGGTGACACCCCTTATTTAAAGAATAGATCACTAAATAACTTAGTGCTTTATTATTGGTAATGAATTATTTGATCCAAGTTCACTGTGTGATGTTACCTGGTAGCTGAGAACTGCTGTCCTGTGTGGTTTACTGGTTGCAGGGAATTTATACTGGTATTAGGATGGAGAAGTTGGATGGCTTTTTCAGAATCTTTCAAGACACTCCTTTTTTTAAAAAAAAAATGTTTATTAATTTTTGAGAGAGAGAGAGAGAGACAGTCAGTATGAGTGGTGGAGGGACAGAGAAAGAGGGAGACACAGAATCCGAAGCAGGCTCTATGCTCTGAGTTGTCAGCACAGAGCCCGATGCAGGGCTCAAACCCACAAACTGCGAGATCATGACCTGAGGTGAGGTTGGACACTTCACTGCCTGAGCCACCCAGGGGCCCCAAGACACTCTTACGAGAATGGCTTCTTTATTTTGTTTTTCATAAATTCCCAGAACTTCAACTGTGTTTATTTTAAATACCAAGGATGCAATCCACACTTGAGTGCGAATGGGCACTTTATCTGAAATACTGTCCTTTCCATGGTGACGGTGTATTAGCCTCAGGAATGGGATTCATGTCTCAAAGAATTTGTTCAACCAATGTTTAATGAGCAGCTGGTATATGCCAGGTGCCATGTTGGTATTGAGGACACATAGAAAGATCAGCACATTTTGATTCTGTTCAGGGTTCCTCAGGCATGATGGTGAGCACATTTTAGGTTCTCAGGGAATGCTTTATGAATAGAATTGCATTTTGGTATTTTTGTTGTTTTGTGGTGTTTCCAGTAGCTAAAAAAAAGAAACGATACTACCTTTATTTCTTTAAATAACAATAAACATACAAAATAAATTCTTACAGTGTTTTGTAGTGTCCAGCAGTCCTCAGAGTAGGAGTTTTCTCCTCATTTCATTGACGAGAAGACAGAGACTTGGTGCTGTTAGGTATGTTGCACAGAGAATTAATCTGAGCACCTGACTGGGAGTCATTCTAATTAGCATTCCTACTCTTCCCTTCTGGACGGGAAACACTTCCTGTGTTCCTTTTTTATAGCATGGTCCCATAAAAATAGTTGTTTTAAGGCTTGTTCTTTTTTAAGTGACTTGCATGTTGGATATAAAAGTAATTTAAATTCCTTGTATTTTACTCTTCTTACATATTTTTAATCAACATTTGCCTTCTGTGGACTTGAAAATATTTCAACTTAATTTCAAAATTATTACTTTGTGACCAAATTGAGCATTATCATTATGGCATGAAGTAAATATCTCTGCAATACCTTTTGAAAATATTTTGTAGGTACCTTATTCAACAGAGGTCATTGTTGGAATTTTGAGTTTTATGCCTTTAAATGGATCCTGAAGTCAATGATTATTTAGGTTTTAGGTCTGTCTGAATTCATGAGCATTTTGCTAACTATTTTGGCCTGCAGCGTTTTCTTTTAAGCTAATTTATTCTGTTTTCTCTCTGTGCTTTGAGACTTTAAATGGCTAACTTTGCATGAAACAAGCTTACACTAGGACCATCTGGTGTATCAAGGTGACCCATTCTCAACTCCTTTGGTCAAATGTTGCTTTCCTGAATGTTCTCTGCTATATATGTACATACCTAAATACCTTAATGTGGATATCTTGGATTGTATTTTAGATTTAAGACAATGTCATTGCTTCTTATTTTTTGGCTCCTTATTTCATCCAATGTGATGGCAACTGTCATTTCAGGCACAATTATAGAATCATGCCATAATAAAACCTCTTTTATACTTCGCCCTAACTTGCCAGCATTAGTACATGAAATTTGACATTAAACTCTTCTTGTTTATTAATCCCAAACATTAAGGTTAGAAGTTCTTAGAGGCGCTGGATTGGATTTTACGCTGAGCTAGTGTCAAGGTTTATGTGGCCTCCTGTGTCTGATTCCGCTTTCCTCCCTGACAGCCCGTGGGAGGCTGCGTGGGTGGGTAAGCGTTAGTCTGTACTTTCTTCCCAGTGCTGCTGTGTGGCCTTGTGAGCAGAGCAGAGCGGGCTGGGCAGTGGGGGGGCGGGGGGGAAAGACCACTGCCTTTGGTTCTGAGTGAGCTCTTTAATCTCTCTTTATTTTCTTATTAGTAGCATCTATCCTGTTCTGACTACCTCACTGCTTACTGTTGCAAGGGTAAATAAGATTTGATTTGTGAAGGCTTTGTAAATTCAAACCCCAGCACAAAAATAATTTTTAGATACTAATTTGGAGAGATTAGTTACACATGTCACCTCGTTAAGATGGAAGAATTAAAATAATTTATGTTAAAAAGTATTTTTACAGTTTCAAAGTGTTTTTACATATAGGTCGCATTTGAACATTTTTACACCATTCTGAAGTAGGAGGAGGTGCTGGTCTTATCAGCTTTATTTCAGTAATAATGGAACTGAGGGGTTTGGTACCCAGACATAAAGTCCAGACGTAAGTCCCTGGGCCAGGACATGGAGGGTTAAGACCCCAGGGCTTCCCTCTGGCCTGGGACCACTGCCCTAGCCCTCTTTCCCTTCATGGTACTGAACAGGTGTAAGAAAGTCATTGCTTGGTGTTTTCATGTCCCCTCCTTTCAGCCAGCCCTGTAACATAGGTAAAGGTAGAGCTGCTTGAGTTGAAGCAACAGACAAGGGGCCAAGGGATCAATACCTTCAAACCTGGGACCACTTCAGTGGAAGCTGTCTCTACCCTCTCCCTTTGACCTTTCTAGGAAAATCATAGCCCAGTGCTCTTTCCCTGTATCATGCTTATAGTAACTTCTGGAATCACAATTTTAAACTTCCTGGTAGCCAAGAATATATGCATAGGAAGGGTTTAATGGCAGCCATCTGATGGTGGGGGAAGGGTTGTGTACTATTTGTATAGCAAACATTATTTTTACATGGACTGCTCATTTATTGGCAGGGCAGGGGGGGAGGGCTTGCTGAGGGGAGTTACTGAAGGAGGAGGGGACAGGAAGGAAGGCTTGGCATTACCACAAACTCTTACATTATTTGACTTGCCTTATCTCCCTAAGTAGATTGTTCTAAAGGACTTTTCAAGGGCCTTATGTAAGGCTTATTTGCATACCCCACAAGGTCTTACACAGGTGTTCTGTAAATATCTGAGCGACTAAATGAATAAAACATTGAGGAAAGTCCTGGAATAGTTTAATAGTTTATCTTAAGGGCTAGTTTCGTAGTGGATTGTACTCTAAACATGTTCATCCATTCAACAAATATTTGCTGAGCATGAGCTATTTTGCTAGACACCGTTCTAGAGACTCAGAATAATGTAGTGAACAAAACAGATTTCTATTCTCTTGGAACTTGCTTTTATGTTTTACTTTAGAAAACACGGATATAAACATTTGGAAGGAATTAATTGGCAAAGGCATTTATTCTAATTACAGCTTGCCTCAGGAAATTGTCAGTACATTTTCTACATTTACCTTAATGACGTGCAGTACGCATCATGAAGTGATGACAATAACGAATGTGCATGTAAATGTATATATGTAGTTACCAGTACATTTGATTGTTAGGATTTGGGTCTGGGGAGCATACGGCTTTTACTTTTTCAACTTTCTGCAGAATTTTGTGGCAGAAAGATTAATAAAGGATTCATTGTATTCTGTGATCTCCATGTTATCCATTTATCTTTTAGTGTATAACAAATATTTTCATGAAATGTGAATGAAGCACACTGTAATTTAACTTTATATCTCTATGTAAATCGGACAGTTGAAAACATTTTTTGTATTCCATCTCTTTGCAGGGCAATCCCATGATTAAAATTGTCTACTATGTCATCAATTTTCTTAATCTTTTATTTATTTTCTTTATTTTTCTCAAAATAAACTCAAAAGACCAATAAAAAAGGAGATGAAAAAAGTATGTTCACAATTTCCCCGATTTGTTTATAATTCATATTCTTTTAGGAGATGGCATAACTGATTTCATCAAAAAATTTCACTGAATTGATTTAAGGTAATCCGTTCAGCCTTTGTTCCTACTCTTTACAGCCTGTGGGGTATAGAAGTTTAGAGCTAAGACTGGGACCAGGTGATCTGGTTCAATTCCCAGTCTGACTTTGTTTGGGAGATAAAAGTGCACACTGGTGTTAGACTCAGCTCAAAGAACTGAAGAAATAATGATGCTTTTGTAACCCAGCTGTGCCAGATGGCAGGTGAGGGTGCCAAGGGGCTCCCCGCAGGTAGCAGGGCATCATTCCTGTAGATGTTGTTTGGGATGCCTTTTCTTGCCTCTACACCTGGAAGCTGCCATTTGTCTGGGAAATGACTATTTAGTTCTTTTAAGTTTGCAAAGTTGCATAAAGTGAGCAGGTCATTACTGTGCTAGGAGTTCAGAATCCAATGTTAAGAGACAACGGTAACAGATAAAATAAAAGTGGAATCTGCCTAGTATGAACTGGTATCCATAGCAAAGGGTGAGAATAGACAGGTTGAAAACAATGAAGTTTTTATAGGGTAAGGAAAAAGAAAGTAACTAGAAGAACAAATGATTAGGTCCTTACAAACTGTATCTTTGAACACAGTGCCTATCATAGACTGGAGGGGCTCCCTTAAGAGTGTTATTTTGGTAGAAGGAAGCAGGAGTGCTTAAAAATTATAGTACTTTTATTTTTGGCCCTTGTTCTTTCACTTTCTAAGAAACTCTTTAGTTTTATGATTAAGCTCTTAGAAGTTTAGTTGTACCATTTCAGTAATATTTTCTTCTATATTTATATGTTATTTTGACAGGCGAACATAAAACTGTAACCTAGACATTGGGTACAGGTCCCTTGTAACAATTGTCTTCCAGAAAGAAAACAACTTCCCTCTCTCTGCCCCACCCCTAGCCCCATGCATCCCCATTACTTCTCCCTTCATAGTCCATCCTTCACCTTGAGGCCAGTCATCCTTCTGATTATTTTACTTTCTTTTCCAGAAAGCTTTCTTGGTGGTTCCCTACTTTCTACAGAACTAAGCCTGACCTCCTCGGTATACTTGCCAAACTGGTTGGTTGCAGTGCGTGTGTGTGTGTGTGTGTGTGTGTGTGTGTGTGTAATGTTATAATACTCCCAAGTTTTTGCTCCTGTTCTCTAAATATTTTGAGGTAAGACCAGTTCCTGATTCCTGAAATAGTGCTTAGATGCTCACACTGTTCAGCTCATCCCATTTTCTTGGCCTCTAATGCTCTCTAGTTTTTTGTCTAGAAGAATCTCACTTCTGCTTTAAGGCCATCTTATATGTCATCTCTGCTGTGAAACCTCCCTGATTCTGGTCCAGGATTAGAATTAATAAAATGTTCCCTTCTTCATGGCATTTCTGCCATAATGTTCAGAGGAACACAGCAGAATCCAGAGTTGCTATAATTTGTTATCCCACTAGATATGCGAAGAAGCAAGAACATTTGACCTGTACTCAGGCAGAAGGGCAATGAGGGGGAAGATGCTGCTAGTCGATGCATCTTTGCATCCCAGAACAGTGCCATATACAGATTGGTTTTGTTGATATATTCTTATTTATTTATTTATTTATTTATTTATTTATTTATTTATTTATTCGTTTGTTTTCTGTATATATATTTTAAATATTTATTTTTGAGAGAGAGAGAGAGAGAGAGCGAGCGAGAGCAGGGGAGGGACAGAGACACAAAATCCGAAGCAGACTCCAGGTTCTGAGCTGTCAGCACAGAGCTCAGATGCGGGGCTTGAACTCATGAGCCGGGAGATCATGACCTGAACTGAAGTTGGCTGCTCAACCGAACTGAGCCAGCCAGGTGCCCCATCATTTGATATACTCACACAGAGATATATGTATTCAAGAAATGTTTTAGTGCCTGCATGTGGTAGGAGCTTCAGTATATACGAGGGCAAATGAGAAGATCCCTTTACCTGAAGCAGCTCAAAGCCTAAAGCAAACAGCTAATTATCTAATCAGAAAAACAGATGCCCTGGAAGAGGCATAAACCAAGAGTTCAGGGAGTCCAGAAAGAGAAATATACCAACTTATATATCTACCTATATACCTACTTGTTTTTCTATCTATATAACAAAAGTAATCCTCAATATGGCTAAGGTTTAAGAACAGGCAGATTATTGATTAAATTAAAGTAGAGCAAATCCTACAAGTTTAGCAGAGAGAAGATTTGGGGGTATTTTCTCTGATTTGTTGCAAAGTCTCCTGGAAATTAAAGGGCCTATTATCAGATTTTTTTGTACCTTCTGCCCCTTTTGTTAGCTTTCTTTATAGCTCTTAATTTAACTTTGTATACAGTGCATCCAATTGTTTTTTCCTGTTTTTAATTTTCCCCCACTAATTTTATACTTATGACAATGTATCTGAAAGCAGTCACCATTCCCTTAAATGATTATCATATCCTTTTATGTTTATGATAAACTAAGGATATATTATTCTTGTTAAAGGTGTTTAAACCATTTTGTATGTACAGACATTATGGTGCCTCTTATAAGGGACAAATAGCCATTATGTATTTTTGAGTTTTAAACTTGTACAGTATCAACAGCTTCTAATAGAGGAGTGATGTGGTCTCACAAACCCTTTCACAGATAACAATGGTAAGAACAGAGTGAAATGATAATTAAAAGTTAGAAACTGTAGTTATTTAAAGATTTTGGAAAGTATCACAGAATAGACAAAAACCAGAGGGAAATTTAATCTCAAAAAACTGATTAGAATTGTGACTTTGTAGCTTTCTGGCCCAATACCCCTTTTTCTTGCCATAACTTTCAACGGCACGCTGTGGCCATACTGGCTACATACATACATACTGGAGCAGGGATCAGACATCAGGTGTGGAAAAGCATGTGGAAATTGAAAGAGGAAATCTTGGCAGCAGCAGAACCACAGAAAATGGATAGGTAACTGCACACGTCAGGGAGATATTAGGGAACCTGGCTAAATGGTCCCTCAGAAATAGGTGGAGATGAGAGAGAAAATTACCTATTGGTAAGGATATGGAAGATCAGAGCAGCACTCAGATATCTTAATCTTTTTTTTTTTTAATTTTTTTTTAATTTTTTTTTTACGTTATTTTTGAGAGAGAGTTCATGGGTGTGAGTGGGGTAGGGGCGGAGAGAGAGAGAGAATCCCAAGCAGGCTCTGCATTGACAGTGCAGATGTGGGGCTTGAACTCACAAATCATGAGATCATGACCTGATCCAAAGATGGATGCTTAACCAACTGAGCACCCAGGCACCCCACAGCCATCTTAATCTGATTGGTATTTATAGAACACAATATACAAGTACAGAATACTCATTATTTTCAAATGCATATAGAATATTCTCCAAGATAGACTGTGTATTGGGCCATAAGACAAGTTTCAATAGATTTCAAAAGATTGAAACTTACAGAATATGTTTTCTGACTACAATGGAAATAAATTAACAATCAACAACCATAAAACATTTAGGAAGCCCAAAACACTTAGAAACTCAATGCTGCTAAACATTCATAAGTCAAGAAATCAAAAAGAAAATTAGAATAATTTTGAATTGAATGATAAAACACAGCATATCAAAATTAGAAAAAAGAAGTTATATAGGATATAGCTACAGTAGGAATATTTATAGCCTTATATGTTTATGATAGAAAAGAAATGAAAGTCTGAAATAATTGATCTAAGCTCATACCTTTGCACTTTAGTACACTATAAAATGAAGAAAAAAATTAAACCCAAAGTATCTGAAGGAAAGAAAATAATGATAATGTTGGAAATCAGTTAAAAAAAGACAACTAAAGGAAAATCAGTGAAACCAAAGACAGATTCTCTGAAAACGTAAGTAGTGTTGATAAACCTCCACCTAGACTGATTGAAAAAAAAAAAAAGAGAGAATCTGTAAAAAGCTACTAGAACTAAGAAATGAGGTTAGCAAAGTTGCAGGATACAAGAATAATGTACGAAATTAATAGTATATTTTTGGAAAATGAAATAAAAGTATAATTCTGTGTACAATATTATCCCAAACCATGAAATACTAAATTATGCACAAGACCTGTCAATGAAAAGTACAAAAACATTGCTGAAAGAAGTTAAAGAACATCTAAATAAATGTAGAAGTATATCATGTCCATGGATTGGAAGACTAAGTCTTATTATTAAATTGATCTATAGTGTCAGCATAGTCCCTGCTAAATTTCCATCTTATAGCCAAAGCAGTTTTTAAGTAGAAGAAAAATATTGGAGGAGTTATATTACCTGATTACTATAACACTATGTAATCAAGCCATAGTAGTACTAGAGAAAGGATAGACACATGAATCAGTGGACTAGTAACAAAATCCATAAAATTTTTATTGCATGTATAATTATCAATTTATATAGTATCAGTTTTCAACAAAAATGGTAAGGCAATTTAATGGGAAATGGATAAGTCTTTTCAAGAAATACTGCTGAATAAGTGGAAATCTACATGGAAAAAAGTTAACATTAGCTCTTACCTCATACTATACTCAAAAATTGACTAAAAATGAATTGTAGCCCTAAATATCAAAGCTAAAGCTGTAAAACTTTTGAAGAAGAATGGAAAAATCTTTGTGACCTTGGTGAAGGCAAAGATTTCTTAGGACACAAAAAATCATGATCATAAAAGAATATAATTTTAAAGATCAAAATCAAAACTTTGGCTATTTATTTATTTTTAAAGTTTAGTTATTTTGAGAGACACAGAGTGAGACTGAGAGAGAGGGAGAGACAGAATCCCAAGCAGGTTCCATGCTGCCAGCATAGAGCCTGATGCAGGGCTCAGGAACTCACATACTGCAAGATCATGACCTGAGCTAAGATCCAGTTGGAGGCTTCACTGACTGAGCCACCAGTCACTCCAAAACTTTTGCTCTTTAAAAGGGGTGCCTGGGTGGCTCAGTTGGTTGAGCATCTGACTTTGGCTCAGGTCATGATCTCACGATTTGTGAGTTCGAGCCCCACATCTTGCTGCTGTCAGTGCAGAGCCCCCTTCGGATTTTCTGTCCCCCTCTCTCTGTCTCTCCCCACTTGTGCTCTCTCTATCAAAAATTAAAAAATAAACATTAAAAAGTATCATTAAAAAGATAATTTATAGAAACAGAAAAATTTTGCAATATATATGTCTGACATATCTAGAATTTATAAAGAGCTCCTAGAAGTCAAATAACTAAGACAAATAACCTAACAAAAGTGGTTAAAAAAATTGGAATAGCACTTCACAAGTAAAAGTATATGAATGGTCAATAGGATATGAAAAGATGTTCAACATGAGTGATTTGGGAAAATGGAAGCATGTGAAGGTCTTCATTTGTAGAACTTGTCCAGGCTCTACCTCCTTTCTGTTCTCTGGAGCCCCACCCAATCTTTCTGTGCTATAGTTTTTGATCTCTTGGATTTTTGATCCTGTGCTTGCTTTGACTTCTGGATACTTCCTGGCTCAAAGCCCTGAGATTGGGACCAGACTGGTCCTATTTCTTTGAACAACTTAGATTTTTGTATATTTTTCCTGGAAGAGAATAGACCCCTTAGACAAAAATATGGAAACAAACCAGTGGCCTTTTCTTTTCATAAAGGTTTTCAGTGCTTGGCTAATATCCTTTTAACTGTTATGGTTTACACCATTATGCTCTCACTTATGCCTCTCTCTGTCTCTATTTTCTTTTCTCCCTTGATTTTTTATAGAATGAAGCCAAATCGGTCTGTCCTTTGTCTCAGTAAGACTTTCTTTTTTCAATTTCTTTAATCACCTCTCTTTTTAATTCTGTTAGTGTGTTACTCTGTAAACTGCCTCAATACCAATTCTTCTAGAACATTTTTCATGTTTTTAAAAAAATGTTTTTAATGTTTATTTTTGAGAGAGAGAGAGAGCATGAGCAGGGGAGGGGCAGAGAGAGAGGGAGACCCAGAATCTGAAGCAGGATCCAGGCTCCAAGCTGTCAGTGCAGAGCCCAATGCGGAACTCGAACTCATGGAGCCTGAGATCATGACCTGAGCCGAAATCGAGTCGGACGCTCAACCGACTGAGCCATCCAGGTGCCCCCATTTTTCATTTTTTTATAGGTAGGAATTAAACAGATGTCAGTAAATTTAACATTTTTTTCTTAATGGGTACTATATTTTATAAGATTTAATCATCTGGTTTTTAGACTAGTGCCCTTTTAACTGAGTGTATTTTGAGTGTGTGTTTTCTTGTGTGTGAAAGGCCAGAATGCCTGTACCAGAAGGAACTGTTGGGGCATTTAATTAGCAAAGACTTATATGGTGCTTACTCTATGCCAGCACCAACTTGGCACTATTACAAATAGAACTAATTTAGCCTTCACAAAATCCCTTCACTATCATGTCACCATTACCAGTGAGGAAACTGAGGCAGAGAGAAGTTGGGAAATGTACCAAGGTCAGGTAGCTAATAAACAGCAGAGCTGGCATTTGAAGCTGGAGTCTGGCTCCAAGTTCTACCTAAATTGCTAACCTGTGCTGTATTATATAGCAGTGCTGGCTGTGTTCATTCTCAGTGTGATGTTGAAATGGATTAGGATAAGAAGTTGCTTTGCATTTTACTCAACAATTAAATGTGTTACTTGTGCATGCCCTTAACTTGCCAAGTTAATTGTCTTTGTTACTCTCTTTAAAGTTTTGGACCTTGTATGATAAGCAATTTTTGTACTGACAGGCCCTCGCTGAAGTAGTTGGACTAGTGTCTCTCTGTAGAGTGCCATGGCCTCCTGTATGTTGCAAGCAGAGCCACCACGGATCTTGATGGACTACTCTTTCACATGAGTAAAGCATCTGTTTTCAGGTTAAGAACATCTCCTAAGACTTTGTTACTTTTGCCATCAGCATGACTAGCTAATTTCATTTCAAGGCTAGTTTTATACAGATAAATATTTGCTTTTTTGACCATGCATGAGGTCAGAAACTCCCAAAGCTAAGGGGAGAAAAACAAAGTTGTGATGAGACAGGACTGATGAGCAATCTACTAAGTAGGGTCACTTCATAGGTCAGTTTCTCTCCAACAGCAGCTTCTCCATGCTATACCCAAGGTTCTGCCTCTACAAAACTCCATTTCTTTACAGTGTCCTTAACAGATGCCAGACAATAGTCATAACAATGAATATTAAGACTACAGATGCCACTGGTCTGTTGTGAACACATTTTGCCTTGTTTATTTTTGCAGACCTAGCACCTGCTATCAGAGAATAGATAGGTCTTTCTCATCTTTTCTTAGCTGTACTGGCTGGCATGGGGCTGTACAGCAGTGGTTGGCAAACTTTTTCTGTAAAGGACCAGATAGTAAATATTTTAGGCTTTGTGGGCCATATTAGTCTGTAGCTCTGCGTTTGTAGCTGGAAAGTCGCCATAGGTGACATGTGAATGAACAGGTGTGGCTGTGTTTCAACAGAATTTTTCTAACAAAAACAGGTAGCTGGCTAGATTGGGCTCCTGTGCAATTGTTTGCTGATCCCTGCCTTGGAGTAAAGGTTCAGTAAATTATTTAGCAGTTGTAACAGTCAGAAGCATAAGTTGCACTGTGGTAACAAAGAACCTTGATATCTCTGTGGCTTTATCCACCACAGTTTATTTTCTGCTCATACTTTCTGTCCAGCGGCAATTGGCAGAAGATTTCTGCTCATTCTAGATACTCAAGTTCTGAGGCTGATGGGGACTTCATCTAGACATGTGTTACCACTCAACAAAGGAAGAGGAAGGTGTCAGATCATGAACTGTTCCTTAAAGCTTCCACCTGGAGGTAACACAGTGCATTGGCTGAAACAAGTCCTATGGCCATACCCAACTTCCAAGGAAATGGTGATACAATCCTATTATGAACCTAGAAGGAAGAGACATGGAGTATTCGTGAATAGCTCAAGAGATCTTTTGTGGAAGATAGCAGATAGAACACTAAACAGGGTGAAACCATATACATGAGAGTTACTCAGGCTGAAGCTGGAATGTGGTGGCCAGAGCTGTAAGGGACTCAGGGGTCTCTTCGAGCCCCACAGATGATGGTTGGGAAAGCCTCTGTTTTAAAGACAGCTACCAGCCTACAACTGAGAGAAGTAATTCTGGGTTTCAAATGCACCAAAAATGTATTGAGCTGAATGGATTTCACATCAGATACTGTCATTTTTGGAGCAATTAATTGACTTTGTTGAACTTTTATATTAATTCTTACCCTTGGTACTTCATCTTAAGAGACTTACCTAGGATGTTTTGGGAAATACTATTACTATAAAAGTACTATTACCTATGCTTTAATAGGTTAAATTATTATTAGGATAAACTAATTACACTGTTAACTATAGAGACCGTGCATTTTTAAAATTATTTTTTATTTTAACTTTTTGACAATGCACTTTACCCCAGCTTTATTAAGATATAATAGTTATATAAAATGCACATAATTAATTTATACAATTTGGTGAATTTGAGTATGTGTATACACTTATGTTAACTTCACCATAATCCATGTAATAAACATATCCATCACCTTCAAAAGTTTCCTTGTGTCCTTGGTTGGTTTTCTTGTCTTTTTCTTATTTTAAACACTGAATCTAGCCTACTAACAAATTTTTAAGTGCACAATACCTTATTGTTAACTATAAGCAGTATGCTGTACAGTAGGTCTTTGGAAGTAGCCTCTTGTATAACTGTAACTTTGTAGTTTTAATTTATTTATTAGGGGTTTGTGGCAATATGGGTGGTATTTTGATGGCAGGGCTCACCAGTGGCTTGCTCTATGCTCTTCCTTCCTGTGAATTTCTTGGGACAGCATAGGCCAGAAAAATGGCAATCTGAGAAGCGAAGTGTCCTCTCCTAATAAGTAGGAGACCCTGTTGGAGTAGCTTGAGTTTGTGTCTTGGGACCAACGGGATTAGGTGGTTCTGCAAAGAAAGCTAGGAGTGTCCAGTTCCTAAGAAGAACACTGAGTCCTATTACATTCCCTGATGCATAGAACCAGGAAAAGAGACATGGTAACGTGGCTTTGTACCTTCTTCAGGTACACTAACCCTCCTGGTTATGATTGCCCTGGGCTCTTGCCAATCACACTAGCAAATTCTCCTTCGTTGGGGGAAACAGGAGCAGGCAGAGCTCAGGTGGATGAAGGGTAGATCTGGGTTGGGGAGGGGGGCAGGAATATCACCTCCCAAAAATTTTTTTAAAGAAACTCTTCCCCTAAAAAAAGAGAGAGAGGGAATCAAGCCATAAGAGACTCTTAAAGATAGAGAACAAACTGAGGGTTGATTGAGGCAGGTAGGTGGGAGATGGGCTAGGTGGATGATGGGCATTAAGGAAGGCACATGTTATGATGAGCACTGGGTGTTGTATTCTACTCCTGTAACCAATATTGCACTGTATGCTAACTAACTAGAATTTAAATAAAAATTTGAAAAGAAAAACAAGAAACTTTTCCCCAGAGACAAACTATTTGTTTTTTTTTTAAAAGAATTTTCAAGACTTGTTTCAGTTGAAAAGGGAAATGCTTTTCTTTATTCTGTTATATATAATGAGCCTGACGTAGTTTTATCCCATAGTTTGTTACTTTGTGCAACTGATCATTATTAGCAGTAGTAAAGATATGATTTTTCCTCCTTTTTTTAAGGAACCGTTGGTATTTTAATTTTTATTGAGGTATAATTGACATACATTATATTAGTTATAGATGTACAACAAGATGATTTAACATCTGTTTATTTTGCAAAATGATCACAATAAGTTCAGCCAACATCTGTCACCATAGTTAACAGAATTTTTTTCTTATAATGAGAACTTTTAAGATCTGTTCACTCAGCTACTCTCAAATGTGCACTGCATTATTATTAACCATAGTCACCATGCTGTATGTTACATCCCCATGACTTATTTATTTTATAACCGGAAGTTTATACCCATTTCACCCACTCCCCCATGCCATGTCTGGCAACCACCAATCTGTTCTTTGTATCTATGAGCTGAGCTTTTTAAAAAAATTATTTTAAAATTTTAGTTTATTTTTTATTTTTTAATTCTAATATAGTTAACATACAGTGTTATAATAGCTTCCGTGTATGATATAGTGATTCAACAATTCTCTCCATTACTCAGTGCTCACCATAAGTGTACTCATAATCCCCTTCACCTATTTCACCCAGCCCCCCACTCCTCTCCTCTTTGGTAACCACCAGTTTGTTCTCTATAGTTAAGAGTCTGTTTTTTGCGGGGCGCCTGGTGGCTCAGTTGGTTAAGCGACCAACTTCAGGTCATGATCTTTTTTTGTGAGTTTGAGCCCTGCGTTGGGCTCTGTGCTGACAGCTCAGAGCCTGGAGTCCATTTCAGATTCTGTGTCTCCCTCTCCCTCTCTCTCTCTCTCTGCCACCCCCTCTGCCCCCTCTTCCACCCCCCCTCCCCACTCATGCTCTGTCTCTCTTTCCTTCAAAAATAAATAAACATTAAAAAAAAAAGTCTGTTTCTTGGTTTGTCTCTTTTTTTTTTTGTCCATTTGTTTTGTTTCTTCCTTTTTTGATTTTTTATTTTGATTACATTTCTTTTAATGTTTAACGTTTATTTATTTTAGGGAGAGAAAGAGAGAGAGAGAGAGAGTGAGTGGGGAAGGGACAGAGAGAGAGGGAGACCCAGAATCCGAAGCAGGATCCAGGCTCTGTGCTGACGTGGGGCTGGAACTCACAAAGCATGAGATCATGACCTGAGCCAAAGTAGGATGCTTAACCAACTAAGCCACCCAGGCACCCCCATTTGTTTTGTTTCTTAATTCGACATGAGTGGAATCATATGGTGTTTGTTTTTCTCTGATTAACTTGTTTCATTTTGCATTATATTCTCTAGTTCCATCTACGCCATTGCAAATGGCAAGATTTCATTCTTTTTAATGGCTGAAATATATCTATATGTATCTATTGTAAACAATGCTGCAAAGAATATGGGAGTGCAGATATCTTTTTGAGTTGGTGTTTTCTTTCACTTAGGATAAATACCCAATAGTGGAATTGCTGGATCATATGAGGAACCATTAGCATTTTAAGTTCACACCACAGAAGATCATTATGGCCACGGTAAGCCGTTGGCCCTGTTTCCCATCCAAAGAGAATAATAGAAGCTATGAATTAGAAACTGCATTTGAGAAATTTTGAGATATAAATTTTGATTTAATTTTGAGGAATTTAAAGAGGCAATTTTATTAACTTCAAGTTTTCTTAGTGCTTTTAATTGAGTAATGTGAAATAGACTTTCCAAAAGGGAGATATTGTATGTAGCATCTCTGAAACTTTTAATTTATGAAATAATTGTGCAAAGGGCTAGTGATGCCCAAGTGGAAACATCATGAAAGATACACATGTCTGACTCTCTGAGAGAAGACATTATTATGTATGTTGAAATGATAGTGATTCTGAATCGACACTGACCCTCTGTATTTCCCCTCATATTCATTCACTCACCAAATTCTATTGACTTCTGTTTCATAATTTTGCTTGTGGTTTATCAAACCATTTGTGCCCTCTTGCCACCATCTTAATTCATGCCCTAATAATCTAATTGTTGAAAGTGTAGCTAGGTGACAGTGCTCTTTAGCAACATCACTGTTATAACCGACTCTTGACTTCTTTCTTTTGTAACTCTTTCCAAGCTGGGACCTTTAATTCTGATCTGAGTGCATTTTAGATTCTCGGATAGCTAGGGTGATTAATTTTTCCAATTTGCCTGGGACCATTGGATTTCCTGGTATGTGGGACTTCCTAAAACCCATAAAGTCCCTGGCAAATGGGGACCAGTTAATTTTTCCTCCCTTTTCAAAGTCCACATAGTACATGCTATAAAACATAAGGCAGGGTTTTTTGTTTTTGTGTTTTGTTTTTTGTTTTTTGTTTTTGTTTTTCCCTTTTTCTGTTTTTAGACACTATGAATTTGGAGATTTATTGAAATTGAGCCCCCTTAATAACATATAAGTAACTGTATTATGTTTATTATATTTTTTGTATTATGTTTACATTTTGTTATATGGCATTTATCAGATATTTCACTGCCCCAATTAATAGTCAATGGAGTTGTCCTGTGATAGGACTAAAACTGTCAAAGACAATTAACAAAACAGCCAGTAGATGGCAGTGTGACATTGTACTTAAAGCTCTGCAGAAGACCTTGCATTGCAGCTGCAATTTGGCATTATTAAGGCAAAATGACTTCCTATTTCATTTGGAAAACTACATTTTGATCAACAACCAAATAGCTTTTAAGTGAGTTCTGAGCAAGCAATTCCTTCCCTGCTTATAACCTGTCTTCTGTCATTTTAGCTGTACCATATTAGTTTTGCCTACCAGATAGCAAGCATCCTGAGGTCAGGAATAACATGCTGTAAATTTTATCTCCTTTCCAGAATGCTCAACTCAGAGCTGGGCATATAATTGCTCAATTACTTGCTCACAAGTGTTTTAGCTCAAAAATGATTAAAATGTTTTACTGTTATTACGCATTCTATTCAAAATATAGTCCTGGAAAGTCTATATAGTCTGTGAAGACACATGCATACATGCAATGCACACAAATATACACTGGTGACCATGCTGCATAATTTTATATTGGAAACTTAAATATGTGAGTCTTCCATGCTCTGCTTCTTTTCCACCTCTCTTCTGCTTTCAGCGGAACTTAATAAAAGTGCTGTCTGCCTGCCCTTGTCTACACCTCTCGCCAACCATTGACTCTGCTGTCGATTTCAGTTTGGCTTTTGTTCTTATCCTGCTACTGCTCTTGCTCAGGTGACCAGAGATCTCCATGTTGCTGAAGCCAGGGGACACACTTCCTTGCTTTCAGCATCTTCCCACACTGGATGCCCTGGGCTTATAGTGTACTCGTCTACATTTCCCTTTTGGCCTTCCTTTCCAGCAGAAACTGCCTAGTATTCATTCAGTCCTCTTCTGTCTGAGCTAAATGTTGAAGTCCCTCAGGTCAAAATGATGTCTGATATCATTCTCTCCTGTCCCTCAGTGAAGCCCTCAACTTCTTTCCATCACTGTGGCTCCCACCCGGGGCCAAGCCATGTGACCTTTGCATCTGGATCACCCAGGCATCTCTTCAGGGTTTTCTTTTGTCCAGACACGTTGCCACCAACTCCTTCTCTACATTTCTCAGACAGAGCTTTCCAGAAGCCATCTCCTTCTTTTAGTGAGAACACCCGCAAAGTTCTTCATTGCTCTTAAGGACAAAGTCTCAAACCCTTATTGCTGCACTGTATATTCTAGCTAGCCCCACCTCCAAGCCAACTCTGTCTACATTTTTCAGCTTGATCTTGAGCCATTCTCCTTTGCTCAGTGCATTCCAACCACAGCAGACTTTTTTTTTTTTTTTTTTTTAAGCATTTCTACCTGCCTGCAGGCATCTGTCCAACAGTGAGCAAGCTGTTCTGTCTTCCTGGTTCTCTCTTTCAGGGCCCTCAGCCCAGTGTCTTCCCCAAGAGCTCCTTCCCTGTCCCCATAGACTATGTTAGGTCTGCATTCTGTGAGAAGTTCTTTTAGTGTTGCATTATTTTGGAGCCTTTATGACAACTCTGTCAATGAAATTTTGTATACTCCTGTGTTCCTTCCTAGACTCTAAGCTGTTATTGCCTGGTTCTTGGTTGTATCCTGATTTATAACAAAATTCCCAGATGCAGGCCAGGCTGGTATACACATGATAGACAGCATTTAATAAATGTGCCAGGAACTTCAGAAATGTTCCATCCTCAATTTCTAAAGCTTAGCTTTTCACTGTCATAGATTATGTATCAATTTATTAGACCAGTAACTTCAGTAGGAATATTGTTACTAGAAATTTGTTGAAAATTACTCAGGTTAAACCGAACTTTTTAGAATACCAAGTGTATTTTTAAGAAGTTTGTCCTTATTTTGTATTAGATATACCTCTCTCTTTTAATAGAATACATACCACATTTTTATCTTGTGTTGTCTCTGTGTGTGTTTGTGTGTTTGTGTTTTTTAATCATCTATAACTATGGACAGTATAAATTGGGTGATAAAATTTCAAATTCTGGGCATCAAAAAAACCTTATTAGAAAAAGCTTATTTTTGTTTTGTTTTATTTAAGATATATAAGATTTATATATATCCTAACCCACACTTCCAGATATATTCTAAAATTAAATTAAAAAGGTATTTATTTTTATAAAAGCCCCATTATTTTTAAAGTAAATAAAATTTTAGTCCTAATCAACCTTGTGGACCATAATTACTTCTAAAAATGTAACCTGAGTCTTATGTCTAAATTTGAACACCAAGGAAGAGTAGCAGTGACTCATCATCATTATTATTTTTTTTAAACTAAAACCAGCAGTAATTCAGGTCTCAATCTCAGAGCTTTTTTTTTTTTTTTTTTTTTTTTTTTGGTCTAAATTAACTTCCTTGGATAGCTTTTCTTACTGATTTGAAAATTGTCCAAGTAGTATTGAATACCTCCCTGCTACATGGCTCACAATTACACATTTTTGTAAGATCATATGATCTATTCTGTAATCTAATCTAGGAGAGGAGGGAGAGAATGGGTAAAGAGGACCAGTATGTGGCTGGGGGAGAATTATTTACCAAGGTGTGTGTAAACCAATCCTGTAAACTAAGCTGCAATGCTTCAGAACCTTGTTCTGATGATTTGACTCATGAATCAATCTGCTATATTATTTTTCCCGTAGAGAAATGTGGTACTTTTAAAGATAATTATTCCTTCATTTGGTTCAGAGCAATTTCAAACCTTCTGGTTTTTATTCAGTGGCATATTTATTTACTTAGAAATCTGTTTAACATAGGGGAAAAATCTTTGTGGCTCCATAATAGAAATTAAAAAAAAATCTGTTTCATGCTATGTGAAAGCATTTTAACAAATGAGTAGAAATATATTTTAAAGACTGACATAACCTTTAGAAGAATCTACCTTGTATATTTATTGGTCTTGCTAGATACCATGTTCCCATGTACCTCCTAGAGGTGGTTTATTTTCTCTGACAGCTTCTTTTGAGAATGACCGTCCAGTGCTAGCTTGATGGGCATGGACAAGACCAAGAAAAGAAAAGTCATCTTATAATTCATTACTCTCTTCTCAAGAGAAAAATATAGATAAGCAAACCAGGGATTAGTTGAAGTAACTCTTTTACATCATTTTGTATTAGGGTTCTTTTGGGTTTCCTTTGATAGAAACTACACTCAAAATAGCTTAGGTAAAAAATGGAAAATTGCTCTATAACTGAAAGGTCCAGGAGGGCCTGTTTTAAGGCATAGCTACATACAGAGGCTCCAATAGTATTGTCACAGCTGTTTCTGCCTCTTTGATACTTATACAACTTTCTTCTTGATAGGCTTTTGTCCTGGGAAGGCATTCTCCTTAAAAAGCAATGATGCTTATGTTGGTCTAGGCTTACCAGGCCCTGAAATAGGGAAAAAGATCTTCCAGGATATATATACATTTTATTTTTTAAATTTTTAATGTTTTGCTTTTTTTTGAGAGAGAGAGAGAGAGAGAGAGAGAGAGAGAGAGAGAGAGAGAATGAATGAGAATCCCTAGCAGGCTCTGGCTCTGAGCTGCCAGCACAGAGCCTGATTATGCAGTTGAATTTTCTGTGTTTCTGTTGAGTTCTGTCAGGTTGTGCCATCATGTATCTGGCAGCTCTTAGATGCATACTTATTGTGGACCACTGTGTCTCCTTGAGGAACTGACTCCTTTTTATAAAGTGTCTGTCTTTATCCATGATAATATTCCTTGCTCTGAAGTCTACTTTACCGTTATGAATATAGTGCCTCAAGCTTCCCCCCGCCGCCCGCCTCGGTTAGTGTTTCTATGATAGGTCTTTTTTCATTGTTTTACTTTTAACTTGTGTCTGTAAACTTCAAGTGGATTTCTCACAGACTGCATATACTTGAGTTTCCTATTTTTATCAAACTTGACAATCTCTGCTTTTTAATTGGAATGTTAAAGGATTTATGTTAAACATATTGATATGATTTGGTTTACATCTACTATTTTGCTGTTTACTATTTGACTCCTATATTCTTGTTCTTTTTTTCTTTTTCTTTCCTTTTCTGGAAAAATAATGGAGTATTTTTTAAGATTCAATTTTATATGATTTTATTAGAAATACCTCTTTATTTGGTATATCTTTTTTTTTTAAATTAATGAAGTTGTTCTTGAGAGAGAGAGCATGAGCAGGAGAGGGGCAGAGAGAGGAGAGAGAGAGAGAATTCCAAGCAGGCTCTACAGGTCAGCATGGAGCCAGACACAAGGTTCAAACTGTGAGATCATGAACTGAGCCAAAATCAAGAGTTGGCCACCCAGGCACCTCTTGTTTTGGCTTATTTTATTGATTTATTTTAGTGACTATAATCTGGGATTATGATAAATATATTTAACATATCATAGTAAATAAGCACTGCCTATTTTCCAGTATCTGTGTAAGAAACCCACAACAGTACAGTTCTATTTACTTCTTTCATTTTTTGGTGCTATTGTCATATACTTTAGTTCTACATATGTTATAAATTCCATATTTTTGTGTTAGATGGTCACTTTTATTTTAAACAGTCACAGGTTAAACTATTTTAGAAACAATCTCTTATATCCCCTTCTCTCTCATATTTACCATTGTAGGGGTGCTTCATTGCTTTGTATGATCCACATTTTCGTGTTTTAGAGAAAATCTAGTGTGATAAATTCTCTCAGCCTTTCTTCTTTTCTCCTCCTTCTCCTTCTGTCTAAAAACATCTTTATTTCATCTTCATTTTTGAAAGATATTTTTTCTATGTTTTTTCTGGGCATAGAAATTCTGTTGACAGTTTTCTTCTGTCCTAACTTTAAAGCCAGCATTCTACTGTCTTCTGTTTGTTTACTTTCTGTCAAAAAATCTACTGCCATTTCTTCTTGTGTCTCTGAACTCACTCAATATGTCTTTTTACCTCCAGGTGCTTTTAGAATTTTCTCCTTTTCACTTTATCACTCTTTATCAGCAATTTGATTATGATGTATCTTTGTTTGGTTTTCTTTATGTTTATTCTATTTGAGATACCTTGAGCTTCTGAAATCTATAGAGTTATTATTTCTTTAAATATTTTTGTACTTCTTCCCTTTTCCCTAAGACTCCAGTTACACATATGATAGACTACTTAATACATATGTACTTGTCACTGATGTTCTGTTCACTTTTTCAGTCTTTTTTCTCTGTGCTTTTTTGGACAGTTTCTATTTCTGTTTTCACGTTCATTGATCTTTTCTTCTGCAATGTCTAATTTGCTGTTAATCTCATCGAGTATATTTTTGACTCAAGAAACCATCCAGCATATTTTCATCTATATAAATTCCATCTGGCCTTTGTATATTTTTCCATTTCTCTCTTTGCTATGGTTATATTTTTCCTTATGTCCTTGAGCATATTAATAATTGTATAATAGCTTTGTTAACATTGTAAATAACATTTGTTAACATGCCTGCTAATTCCCTCCTATCTGTCATTCTGGCTCTGTTTCTATTGATTGGATTTATTTTTTTTCCTGGTATTGGGTCATATTTTTTCTGCCTCTTTGCATGCCTGGCAATTTTTGACTAGATACTGGGCATCAAGATTTTCTCATTGTTGAGTGCTGGATTTTCTTGTATTCTTTTAATTTTTGTTCTGTCATGTAGTTAAGTAACTCACAGATCAGTTTAACCTTTTGAGGCTGCTGTTCAGCTTTGTTAGGGTGGGTCCACAGTAACCTTTATTCTTGGGCTAAGCCCTACCTACCAAGGTGTAATTCCTCAGGGGACCTTACCCAGTGTTCCATGGATTACAGGGTATTTCCAGTTTGGCTGATAGGAGCATAGACTATTCCCAGTCCTGCTTAAGCACTTGGAATTTTGTAGCCCATTGGTTCATTCCTTCACCTCGTGGCTTTCCACCCTGTGCACGTAAGGTCTGTACTTGTTAATGATTCAGTGAACCTTGTTGCTACAGGACCTTCTGTGTAGCAACTTTCTCTCCTTTTTTTTTTTTTTTTTAAATTTTAGAGAGAGAGAGAACATGATCAGGGGAGAGGGGCAGAAGGAGAGAGAGAGAGAGAGAGGGAGAGAGAATCTCAAGTAGGCTCCACATTCAGCATGGAGCCTGACTTGGGGCTCAATCCCATGACTCTGAGGCAAAATCAAGAGTTAGACGCTCAACCAGCTGAGCCACCCAGGCCCCCCATCTCCTTCCTCTCTTGTATTCAGCCTTACAAATTCTAGCTCTGTATTTCCTCCACTTAGTAAGTCTGCTGTGCTGTGTTTGCATTCTCTCTTCCTGTGCTGTGGCCTAAAACTACTCCCAGGGAGTGTGATGGGGCTATTATAGGGCTGAACTCACTTTTCTTCCTTCCCTCAGGGATCACATTTCAGCACTGCTTATTTTTCAATATCTGAAAAACATTGCTTCGTGTATTTTGTACACTTTATAGCAGAAAGGAAACTTCTATAGCAGTTAATCCTTTAAGAGTGGAAGTAGAAAAAATGTTATATAAGTGGCTTCATTTTATAAATGCATATTTCATTTAATATTATATCATAAAAATTTCCCACATGTGATTATAATGTCCCGTTAGTCCATCCTGAGGATTATCTATAATTTATTTAACTCTTCCCTTCTTTTAGGATATGACCCTTGTTTCCAGTTTTCCACTATTTGAAAGTGGCTATCTTAAACATCCCTGGCTACATCTTTGGCTACATCCTTGGATATGAGTCCTTGTTTTTTTACATTCAATTATGTCTTCATGATGTATTTCTTAAAGTGTAATACTTGGGTTGAAGGATTTGCGAGTATTAATACCCCACAAATGTGTTACTAAGTATTTTCTGGAAAGATTATACCAATTTCCCCCTGGCATTGTATGAGAGTACTCATTTTGCTACCCCCTTATAGCACTACCTTTTTTATTCTTTGTGTGAACACACTGAATGCATTACAGTGTGAAGTCTGTTGCTGGGGAGAATCAAGCACAGACTCTTTCCCCAGAGTGCTCATAGGTGAGTGAGAAAAACAGTAAACCAATCACCAACATATGATACATTTTGGAAGGAGTGATCCAAGTCCACCTAGGAAAACCCCACAAACATGAAGTTTTCATCAAATATTTGAGGATAAGCAGTTTGTAATAAGGTCACACAGAGAAAAAGCAAACAAACATTAGAAAGGTTAATGCGACATTTAAGGTGACTAAAGTGTGGGTTTGAAGTGAGAAAGTAGGAGGAAATAAAGAGGGATTTGAAGGCAGAAAGCAGATAGTGAAGGGCTTTGTTTGGTTTTGAGTAAGTGCAACACACACCCAATCTTCTACATTCCATGGGTGTACTGAATCTTTATGTGTAGTAAAATTCAATTTCTTGCCATTGGCTTTGTTTTTCCTACAAAGATTTTCTTACAAAGGTTTCTAAAGTGTTTTCATAACGACAGGTCCTATTTCAACTGAGGATAATACCCGGCATCTAAATACTGCAGCAACCTTTTCTGTTGTTTGTTTCTTAAGTGAACAGGTTGAGGCCTTGTCTGCTCTTGTAAATTCAATGGGCTTGATTCTTTCTTGTCTTTTAAATAGCGTACGTTGCTGTCTGTGCAGGCATAGCTGTGCCTGGAGCAGTTTTCCTTGCGCTGAACATATGATCTGGTCTTTATCATGGGTGAGTATTCTTTCTGGGGCTGGCTTTTCTCCCTCAGGGTGAACGTCTCATCTTCGCTTTCTGCCTCATTAGAACAAAGGCAAACCACGGGTATGCAGTATTATAAAACCAATGCACTTTAAGCAAAATTTAGCCGTCTCACCGAAAGGAAAAAGCTTAAAAATGTCAAGAACAGAGATGATCTAAGACTTTGGAGACAGACCTACCTTCCAGTCTGCTGAGTGACTAATAAGTTGAATGATCTTGGTCAAGTCACTTAGCTCTTTGGTTTCTGCTTCTTGATTGATGACATGAATTTTACATTCTCTAGTAGTTCTAAACTTTGAATGTATAAACAAGGATTAAAAAAAAGTTTAAAAGGATAAACTCATTGTGGATATAGAAATTAAATTTGTGTTTTATATTAAAAGCAACATTTAGCCATATTCTGTAATGATCTATGTTTCCAGATTACCAAAGACCTTTAACAAATACAATTCTAATTTTTTAACGAGTTATATTCTAACCATGATGTGTCAGCTTAATATCTGAGCAAAATATATTGGGTTGCTTTTCATTTATCTTTGATGCATCGCAGATATTTACACTTGAGATGTTTCACTAGGACTATAGTTAAAATAAAGTGCTTAAATGAGTATTCAGTTCTTTTTTAAGAGACCTCAAATTACCAGAGTTAAACTCAGAATAGCTGTCCTGGTTGTGGGCATCTGTGGCTTCTTTCCATATCCATTTCTGCTGTAATTCTAAGGCTTTGTGAGATGAGAGAGGAGGCTTTCGAAGGCTGTGTATTATAATTTTTGTTTAAAGTACTATTAATCTGATACTTTAGTTATTTTTGTCTTAAATAGGGGTTTTGTGTGCTATTTTGGGCACAAACTGTACCACTTTTTAAAAAATGACTATAAACACTTTTTCAGTCCTAAATAACAGACTTGTGCTTGAGCTTTGGGCAAACTCTCCTTCTTAATTCAGAGACTGCTCATATAGAGAACACATCTGAATGTCTTACTAATGCTTTGGAGCCACTGATATGAAATCTGTTATAAACTGATACTTTTGATGCTCAGAAACTGTTGCTGCAGGTGGGTCTATCCATCCTTGAAAGAAGTGGCCCTAGATTGCTGTACTTCTAGCTATTTTATCTAATGGTACACATTTTTCATCAGTATGTTGCTCTCACATTTTTATTGACTGCTTCTGATGTAATTTGTGCTCAGAGTCCAGTTACTGGAGTTTCTTTAAATTACAGAGAAATCAGAGGTAGAAAGGCCACCCTATACAGATAGGCCAATAGAGTTTAGGTGTAAACCGCCATTTTGCATAATGAGAGGTATTTCCACCAAGACTATTTCTGGAGGTATGGAGTAGAGTGGATTGTTGGGGAAACTAAAATATGACTGCTGCAAGACCACCCCTGGGTTACTAAGGTTTTAGAAATGCCCAAGCTGCCAAAATGATAAGAAAACTGTTTAAATCATATATTAAAGTTGGTTTGTGGGAGAATTTTGGAACACTTGACAATCTTAAGACTGTTTCCCTCTTCTCGTTGAATTATCATGTGCCTTCAGAAATTTCCATCCAGCCAAACAAAACCCAAACAGAAATAGCAGGCAAAAAAACACTTCAAAAGTAATTTCAAAGATTCTACATTATTCTGTAGCAGTAAAGCTTATTATAGGTTATTATACAGAATAAGTGAATAAATTGCAGCCAAACACTCCCCATTTAAGTGGTTATAATTGAACTTGATGCAGATTATATTATAATTGAGATAGATATTTCTTATTTAGATGGAAGCTACTAGAGTTTGTTCAAGTTTTATGAGACTCGTGTCCAATTTCTTTGTTCATGTTATGTTAAATTATATTCTCCTTTGTATTTGACCCTAAGGCAGGAAACATTTGCAAAATTTGTTAGACAAAAACAACAGCCAACATTCAGTAGAACGTGTGGGCATTTTAATTCAAGAGTAAATGAGCATTTGAAAATTAGAAAAGGGTAGATAGAATCAGAGCTGGATGCTTCAAGTGGTGTAGACTTTTAGGACATTGGTCTGCCATGATGCTTTTTACCATGTTGTAATTTGTAAATATCACCTAACATTACCCAGAAAATTGAAGAGCTGGAACATCATTGCCTATCCCTACCCCAGCTCAATTCCTCTCTTTGTTTCATTGGATTGGCCAGCCAAAATTTAAAGCAACAGTCATGAGCTGTTGTATCTGAACCTTTACATTTGTTTAAATTTGCTTAAATGTTTTTGTCTATTGCAGAAGTTTATGTGCTTTCAAATTCTTTATTCACTAGTATTTTCTTTATTAATAAGTGTTTTTATTTTTAACCTACTATATAGTGATTCATTGTGTTTACTTTTTTTTAAACTTTTTTTTTTAATGTTTATTTATTTTTGAGACAGAGAGACAGAGCATGAACGGGGGAGGGGCAGACAGAGAGGGAGACACAGAATCAGAAACAGGCTCCAGGCTCTGAGCCATCAGCCCAGAGCCCGACACGGGGCTCGAACTCACGGTCCGCGAGTCGTGACCTGAGCTGAAGTCGGACGCTCAACCGACTGAGCCACCCAGGTGCCCCAAATTGTGTTTACTTTTTAAAAGAAACAAACAAACAGCAAAAACAACAACTCCAGCAATTTTTTGTTAGAAGTAAATTATTCCTAGCCACAGGATAGCACTTAAAAATAACCTTGAAGGAGTCTTTGTGATTTAATGTTTTTCAGTCTGGGGAATATATTCTCAGTGTGTGCTTAATGTACAGTTATTAGATGAAATAAAATATCTAAAGCTTTGCTGTCTTTTGTTCTTTCACTAGTCATGCTAATGATTTTTTTTTTAAGGGTATTGTGATGACTGTATTGTTTTGCATACTTGCTAAAACTGGATTTAACCTAGGTAGAAATTCCATTTGATTTTTCATTGTTATTAAACCCTAGGTGAGTAATATTAAACTTGTAAACATGATTTTATCTAAGTTTATTCTATCTGGGTTTAGTGTAGAATCTATATACACTATTCTGTCTGGAAATAATAGAGATGATAACCCCAAAATAAACTATTAAAAATTCCCAGTGCTTTAATTTTATAAAATAACGATTGGCTATCAAAGCAACATTAGACAAGTCTTAAACTAAAATACTGACCATCTTAAACATCATGCTTTTGGGGCGCCTGGGTGGCTCAGTCGGTTAAGCGGCTGACTTCGGCTCAGGTCATGATCTCGCGGTCCGTGAGTTCGAGCCCCGCGTCGGGCTCTGTGCTGACAGCTCAGAGCCTGGAGCCTGTTTCGGATTCTGTGTCTCCCTCTCTCTCTGACCCGCCCCCGTTCATGCTCTGTCTTTCTCTGTCTCCAAAATAAATAAACGTTAAAAAAAAAAAAATTTTAAACATCATGCTTTTCTAAACATTTTAGTTTCTTTTACTTTTGTTAACAGTCAAGGGTTTTAAAAAGCAATTATTTTGAACTCTGTTGAATTGTGATATAGAATTTTAAATATTATATGTAAGTGTTATCTTATAAATAAGAAGAGCTTAAAAACAATTGAAAAGTCAGTGTCTTGCTGGATGTAGGAATAATTTGGCTTTCATGTAAATGAATATGCAGTGTATGAATTACAAAGCAATGTAAAACTAAATGGTGGTTGAAAAAAGAAAGCTTGCCTTATGTTAGCTGAACGTCTCATTTGGTAGATACAGTGTTTGAAGGTGGCAGGTGGTGGTGGGGAACTGGTTGTGGGGAAGACAGACATCACAAGAGGTTGGCTCTACCCTCCCCAAGGATGTTTTCCATTCTTATGTCTGGAATTAGATTAATGGGCAAGACTAGACTCTGAAATGCTTAATAATAACTAGGCATGAAGGTGTTATCCCTTACTTCATTTAAACCGTTTTGATTTTTTTTAATGTTTATTTATTTTTGAGAGAGAGAGAGAGACACAGAGCACATGGGGGGCGGAGGGCGGGAAGGGCAGAGAGAGAGAGGGAGACACAGAATCCAAAACAGGCTTTAGGCTCTGAGCTGTTAGCACAGAGCCCAACGTGGGGCTTGAACCTGTGAATCATGAGATCATGACCTGAGCCAAAGTCGGATGCTTAACTGACTGAGCCACCCAGGTGCCCCAACAGTTTTGAAATGTGAATTTTAGATTTCTTCAGCTTTACCAAAACTAACTAAACACACAAAGGTAAACTAATTAGATTTATAGTCTCAAAAATGTTAATCAGACTTATCTCTGGATGATAGCATTAGAGGTAATTGTTATTTTCCCTAAACTTTTCCATATTTTACAAAATTTCTGCAATGAATCTATATTAGTTTTATCATAGAAAAGATAGTTACTTCAAAATGGATTTTTTTATTTATACAAATACTTTTATTTTGTTTTTAGATGTATATATAACAGTATACATTTGAGTAAGGTGGCTGCTCAAATCTAGTAGGGGAAAGGTTACAAAAGATACATAAAAATATTCATATCAAAAGCATGAGGATCCTTACATCCTTCTTATAGAACAAGCACATTCTATACAAATGGAAGGGTTGTGACAAAGAATTTTAAAGGTCAAGAGCCTCTAAATGTATTTATGTAGATATATATTCTTCCTTATATATTCTTCTTTCATTATCACACAGCTATTATTAGTCTAATCTAAAACTTAGTCTAAATTTATATTTTTGATAAATGTGATTTTATAGTTTTTATGTATAATTTTGATGCACATTTTGGAAGAAGAGTCTCTGGATTTTTATAAGTTTTGTAATAATGGACACCAATTAATCAAATATTAATTTTTTAAAGATTTTATTTTTAAGTAATCTCTACACCCAACTTGGGGCTTGAACCCACAACCCTGAGATCAAGCGTCATATTATGCTCCACTGACTGAGCCAGCCAGCTGCCCCATATAATTAAGTATTTTTAAGGAAATTTATGACTATGGCCTGGGAGAACATTTAATAGGCAAATCAGTACAAAACACCTGATTCCTGTCCACCCCTTCTGACAAGATTCCTTTCTCCCCTTTATAGTCCCTATACTAGATGACTGTACCATCAGCCAGTTGTTTGTGTCAGAAACTTGGGAGTCAAAAATTGATTCCCTCCCAGCCTGTCTTCTGTACCTACTCCATTAGCAAATCTGAAATATATCTTATAGATGTCTGTTTCTTTTTTTTTTTTAATTTTTTTTTTTAACGTTTATTTATTTTTGAGACAGAGAGAGACAGAGCATGAACGGGGGAGGGTCAGAGAGAGGGAGACACAGAATCCGAAACAGGCTCCAGGCTCTGAGCTGTCAGCACAGAGCCCGACGCGGGGCTCGAACTCACGGACCGCGAGATCATGACCTGAGCCGAGGTCGGCCGCTTAACCGACTGAGCCACCCAGGCGCCCCTAGATGGCTGTTTCTTGCTGTCACCATTGTTACTGCCATACTACGAGTCACACCATTATCTCTAAACTGGACAGTGTTGCAGTCTCCAATCTGGTCTCCCTGCCTAATCCATTCTCTACACAGTCATAAAAACATGTGTTTCTGTTGGTAAAGTCTTTGTACTTGTAACCACATTTATATTCTTTCCAGGGCCTTACTGTGGTCCTGCCTCCCTTTTGGTTTTCATATCATTCATTCTGTCCCTGTTCTCTCCTCTTCAGCCCCATTGACATCTGCCTGTTTTGTCAACATATTAAAGGCTTTGCTACTTAAAGGGTTTTTTTGTTTTTTGTTTGTTTCTTTGTTTTAAGTAAACCCTACCCGCAACGTGGGGCTCAAACTCATGACCCTGAGATCAAGAGTCACATGCTGTACCCACTGAGCCAGCCAGATGCCCCTGTTGAAGCTCTTATGATGGCTGTTCCTCTACCTGGCTGTCCCTGTTTCCCCATGGCTGGAGCCTTGGAAGTCTCCCTTCTCAGTCCCTTCCCCTTCCTTCAGGAGGACTAACTGCAACCTGAGTTAAATTAGCCCGTCTCTTCTCACAAGTCGTTTCTATTCACTTCAGTCTGATGATTTCCTCTGGGCTTCTTTTTTTTTTTTTTTTTTAGTCATCTTTGTTTACTTATTTTCTGACGTTATCTGCTAGAACTGTGCTGGAACATTAACTGTCTTGTTTGTTCTTGTACCCATAACTGGCAGCATATTACATGCTCAATAAATAATTGTACATTGAGATAGTTCATAATGAGCATGGATTTTACATGGATCTTTATAATTAACCCCAATGTTTTAAAATGAAAATATAAAGGAATATTTTAATTCTTTTTTTTTCTTTAGCTAAGACAATAAATTTAATTTATTCCCAGAGTGCTCATGTATATCTAGCATATTTTGCAGCCAACTGGTAATGAGGGGGAGGCAGATATCATGCCCCTTGACAGATAAGATGCTGACACGCAGATTAGATGACGTGTTCACATTCACTTTCTGGTAAATGGTAGAATAGGAATCACAGAGGCTTTAGTTAGCGTCCTTTAAATATAACATCCTTTTGTGAAAAGAGAACCTAAAGCTTTTAGAGGTTAAGTGATCAAGGTTACACAGCTGGAACTCTTGAAAAGAATAGGAACCAGGAAAAGATCTAAACAGAGTGCCCCTGAGTTGCTTCTCAGGTTCACTTACATTGTAGCATGTAATACTTCTGCAACTGGGAAAAAATATATCCCTTTATGTAAAAAATTATGGTTCTGTATTTTAAAATATGACTAACATTTTTTCACATTTAATAGTATAGTGATGTGAATTCTTTAAGTCCCGTAGGCATTAGTGCTATTTTTTTTTTCCAGAAAATGCTTCAAATTAGCCTTTTGATTTTCTAACTAATGTCTTTGAACTCTGATATTGTTTGTTAAACATACAAAAGCATCCATAACATTTGTCATAGATGTTACGTGAGCTTTTTGGTTTCCAGACATCACCTCTTTAACTCTCTGTTGCTATGGGTTTTCATTAGTATTCCATGGAGCCTGGGTTGCCATAGAAAATGTGTAGTTGTAGAGGAGTTACCATGGTAACAGTCCGCCATTATGTGTTTTTCAGTATCAGCTAGCTGGAGATGATAGTGAATCTGAATATTTGCTTAGGAGTCCAATATTGAAAAATAAAATAGAATATTTTAATGTCCTAGTTATGTCCAACAGATACTTTAAATATGATGCTTGCTACCCTTTATTCAAATAAATTAAATAGAAATGAAAGCCACTTTGAAAGCTAGTTTTTAGCAGCCATTTAGCTTCATCTCTAGAGATACTAAAAATTTAAATTGCCTTAAATGTTTGACACGCACATAAACTCCCGTGGAGTAAAGCTGCTTGTCAAATAAACATAAGTTTTTGTTTTAACCGGCTTGCCTTCTTCCTGACCTTGAATAATAGCAGCTCAGGTACATGTAAGAAGACCGAGAGGAGAAGAGTGTTTTTGTGTTTGAAATGTAAGTCAGAAATAAAGAAAGGAAATCACCTAGTGACTCATGGCTCTAAGTAGCTTTCCAAAAGAAAAAAAAATCAGAGAAACTATTTTCAGTAAAATGGCAACTCCCTTGGTTGAACAGCAGTTTTAAAGATACTATTCAAAAACATTTTGATATATCCAACCCTTTAGCAATCATTTTGAAATTTCTAACCTATTAGAAATGTTAGGCATATTATGTCAGTTCCCTACAAATAACCTTTGTTATTTTTATCTTGATAGAGTGACGCACCATTATTTTGTCACAGGGTGTGTAGAAAAAAAGTTATAACAGTTCGGCAAATTAGATCTGTGTATATTCGAGATTTTAAAAAGATGAGTGAACTTCAAGTTTTACAATTTAATTTTGTGATCTGGCTTAAATTTTTTGTTTGTTTGTTTTTAATTGCTGCTGTTGCCTGAACACTTGTGTTCCCTCTAAAGTGATATGTTGAAACCGAATGCCTAATGTGATGGCGTTAGAAGGTGGGATCTTTGGGAGGTGATTAGGTCTCTTATGAAAGAATGGGATTAGGGTCATTAAAAAGAGACCCTGGAGAGCTCTCCTGTGCCTCCTACCATGTAAGGACACAGTGAAAAGGCAGCTGTCTTTGAATCAGGCTTTGGGTCTTCACCAGACACCTAATTTGCCAGCGCCATGATCATGACTTCCCAGCCTCCAGAGCTGCAAGAGATAAATGTTTGTTGTTTATAAGCCACCCAGTCTATGGTATTCTGTTATAGCAGTTTGAATGAGCTGAGACAATTGCCAAGCCTTGCTCTGAAGTTGTGGGAAGACGTGATGTTGGGACCCCTTGTTTTTGTTTTCTTGAAGCCACTTAGTGTTGGAGACCTTTAACAGTCTTCTCTTGAAGCTTTTTCTCCTGGGACATAGGAAGATAGGCTTTTCTCCAGTAGAGCAGAGGCTCAGCAAAGAATCATGGGGTCATAACTGAGCACTTCAGAGAATCAGTGAGCGCATGAACTGTTTCTGGGTAACCACAGGGTATTTGAGAGAAAAATGTAAAACCAAACAGTTTTATTAGGCACAGCTTGCACAGAGGAAGTATGTAGAGTTTAATAGAAAATATTTAAAAACATTTTTAATGTTTTTTTTAATGTTTATTTTTGAGAGAGAGAGAGAGAGAGAGAGAGAGAGAGAGAGTATGTGAGAGTGGGGGAGGGGCAGAGAGAGAGTGGGACACAGAAGCAGGCTCCAGGCTCTGAGCTGTCAGTACAGAGCCTGATGTGGGGCTCAAACCCATGAACCATGAGATCATGACCTGAGCTGAAGTCAGACTCCTAACCAACTGAGCCAATCAGGTGCCCCTTGATAGAAAATATTTAAAAAGCTGCTCTTTAATCCATGATGTTACTGTAGGAAGTAATCCTCTTGCAAGGAGTGGCTTCAAGTGGACTTGAGAGTAAAATAAATACTCTGAATTGCCAAACTATAGAGTTCTCAAACAGTGATGTTCATCTATAAATGCCATTTAACATAGTCCTAGTTTTACAGATAAGGGAATTAGTAACTTAATGGGTATTATCAATCTAGGATGAGAGTATTGAGTTTAGGAAAATAATAAAATTAAATACTTGGCATTTGGTGAAGTAAGGGTTTATTGTTGAGAATGCATTCAAAATGTTTCTGTGTACATTCATTTACAAGCCCCCACGGTATCTCAGAGCAGTGGGTAACAGAATGCTGTAGTTAAAAGCACAGACTTTGGAGTCAGGCTGCCTGAGTATGATTCCTAGTTTGATCAGCTATGAGGCTCTGTGATGTTGGAAAATATCCAATTGGATATGGGCCTCAGTTTCCTCATTTGCATTATGGGGATAACAGCCGTTACTATGTTATAGGTTGTTATGAGATATGATGGAAAGGATTTATGTTTGTAAAGTGCTTGGAGTACGACCTGGTACACAAAAAGTGCTGTTTGGGTGTATGTTAATTAAGGTGGAAAACAGTAGGAAGGTTGGGGTTGAGAGTTACCCAGCTGATGACATTTGACCTCCAGAGTGAGTCAAAGAATAATTAATTTGAAGAAGTCAGATAGGCAATACCATAAATAGTACACCTGTTTCACTCTTTTCAGATTTAAATTACATGTAAGACATTGGCATAACATTGGTAGCCTCTTACACTGTATACCAAGATTCCATTTGCTAGTAAGTCCATTCAAATGCAGTAAGGATTTATTAACCTTGATTTTTATGATCCTCAGTCCCTATATAGAGGTTTTTGGCAGCAGAAGGTACCTTTTCATTAATGGCAGAAGATAATGAGGTCAGATAGCATTTATCATGATATATTACCTTCTCTTACCTGCCTTTTCTTTTCCCTTGATGGATTTTGAGTCAGTACTTAACAGAAAGATTAAATAGAAGATAGAGTTTTTTCCAGAAGTTGCAGTTTGATTTGGGGCGCCTGGGTGGCTCAGTCGGTTGAGTGTCTGACTTCGGCTCAGGTCATGATCTAGCAGTCTGTGAGTTTGAGCCCTGCTTCGGGCTCTGTGCTGACAGCAGAGAGCCTGGAGCCTGCTTCGGATTCTGTGTCTTCCTCTCTCTCTGCCCCTTCCCCGCTCATGCTGTGTGTGTGTCTCTCTCTGTCAAAAATAAATAAACATTATAAAAATTTTTTTAAAAAGTTGCAGTTTGATAAATAATTTCTTGGCTATAGTTAAATTCCTTTTATTGTAATGGATCAAGTTGTCTATTTAAATCAGATATCAGAGCTAATCCACAGCCCTGATTCAAACTCTCTTGTTTTTCACCTGGTGGCCCTGGACTGAAAGAAATATTTACTATCTCTCATTCATTGCTCTCATGCTTTTCTGTCTTCAGTCCTTTGCCTTTCCCCTCAAATTTGATAAATCTCAAGTCAAGGCTCTGATCTCCTCTGTTCTGTCTTTTCCACGTTTGTAATCCGCCCCGCCGGTTCTAGCCTCTCCCAGGCACCAAGGCTCAGTGTTTTGGAAGTTCTGTGAATTCAGTATACTTAACGAGAGGCACGCTTGGTGCTTTACTGCAGGCAGGGGATTGTAACTAACTGACTGGGAGTAGAATTTACAAGTCCCTTGAACTTGGGTGGGAAAAAATTACTTTGTTTCAGTAAAATTTAGCGTTTCCTTTAATTATGAATTTAGCACAGATATCAAAGTAATGTTACTAATACCTATGACTGTCATCAGTAATAATTATGAATATTTTCATATTATAGCTGTTGAGGATATCTAGAAATACCATTCATACTCTTAATTACTTCAAAATTAGTTATTAGACCTGCTACTAGATTGTACAGTGTAATGTATAAAGAAGCATTTATATTATTTTGTTATAAATTTGTTTTAAAAATATTTTAATATTTTTATCAAATAAAAGGTGGATGGGTGAAATATGTGAACAGAATTAAGAGTCTATTTACTTGTGAGGAGCACAGAGTAGTGTATAGGACTGTTGAGTCACTATATTGTACACCTGAAACTAATATAACATCGCGTGTTAACTATATTGGAAATTAAAAAAGGTGTTACTGAAAATAATGTAAGTTCTGTCAGGAGAGGTAGTATATCTATCTTGATTGCTGTTGTACCTTAGCATCAGGTTCAGTATAGAAGCAGCTCAATAAAAATTTGTTAAAAGACATTTTTTTTGATTACTGTGTTTTGCTATGTTTGATTTCCTTTGCAATTCTATTTCATGTTTTAAAAGCACTGTCTTGAGAAGGGCTCCAGAGGCTTCATCATTCTGCCAAAGGGGTCTATGGCCCAAAAGATTAATCATCTGTATTCAGAACGCCTGTTTTCATATTTATATGATATCAAATACCATATAAAATTTGATAGTTTTGGTACTGCTCATTTCTTTATTTTTTATTTAAAAATTTTTTTAGAGCAAGAACGAGTTGTGGAGAGGGGAGAGGGAGAGAGAATCTTTTTTTTTTTTTAATGTTTATTTGCTTTTTGAGAGAGAGAGAGAGAGTGAGTGCAGGAGAGGGGCAGAGAGATACAGAATCTGAAGCAGACTCCAGGCTCTGAGCTGTCAGTACAGAGCCCGATGTAGGGCTGGAAATCACAAATGGCAAGATCATGACCTGAGCTAAAGTCAGATGCTTACCTGACTGAGCCACCCAAGCGCACTGAGAGGGAGAGAATCTTAAGCCTGCTCCATGCTCCGCAGGGAGCCTGACTCAGGGCTCCATATAATGACCCTGAGATCATGACCTGAACCAAAATCAAGAGTCAGATGCGTAACTGAGTGAGCCACGCAGGTGCTCTTTATTTATTTTGAAGTGTGAAAACACAGCTTTTATTTAAGAATTTTTAATACTCAACTGAAATGACAGTGGTTATACCTTGCTTGGGTCACTTGGGAGTGGAATGCCAGGCTGGAGCCCCCCAGCCTCAGTTTCCTCCAGCATTTAAAAATATTTATTTATGCCTCAGACATTATTTTAGCCAATACTTTATCTCAGTGTTTAGAACCAAAATGCCATGATTTTACAAGTACCATGGATTCTTTTCAACTATTTTAATATAGCAAAATAAAGATTAAGAAAAAGATTAATTTGTGAACATTTGTATTGCTTTGTACTTTGATTGCAGATAGCACAGAACTATGCAAGCTTGCCAGCGGTTTGTAACCGGGATTAGATTGAAGATACTAATAAGCTGGAAAAGTGTAGATAGGAGGTGAGGGGGAGGATGCACCAGGTGCAATCAGACCTGATTGAGTGCGTGCTCTTTAGTGCCTCCTTACAAGGAAATTAGGTACTTCGGAAAGTAACTGGTTTTGATAATCTATAGCCACATAGCAAAATGTTCTCAAGCTCTTTGGGTCATTTAGGGATTTTAATTTGTTATACCTTTTATTTTTGTCCTCTGTTATCTTGGAGGATCATATATTTTCTAAATAAATAAGCTAGGGAAAATGATTTCGTTATATTTACTGTCTTAAATTCAGTTATCTTATTATGTCGTGACAAACCACCCCAAAGCCTAGGGGCTTAAATGGCACTGTGTTTTTATCCCTCATGGGACTGAGGGGCTCTCGCCCAGGGTCTCCTGTGTGGTCACAGTCCTCCATAGGCCCCACTGCTCTGCATGTTCAAGGTGCCTTGCCTTCTCACCCATCTGATACCTCTGTGCTTCTCTTTCCCACCCCTCCCTCAGCAGACTTGCCCAGACCTTTTATATGGTGGCTCAGGTGACAAGACACGGGAAGCACGGCCTGCTGTCCTCTTAAAGGCCAGAGCCACAGTGCGCACAGCATCATTTATGCTGTGTTCTAGTGGCAAGGAAAGATTCCAAGGGGTAAAGAAACAGACCCCCGGGCGATGAGGGCAGTGGCATGTGTGCAGGGAAGGAAGGAGCTGAAGGTACCCAAAGCCCTCATTTCCCGTTTCATCTTGCTTTCCTCCTCAAGCTCATTCTTCCTTCTCTTTTCTCGATTTTTACTTCTTCTTTATTTATTTTTTTTAGAGAGAGAGTGAGAGAGATGGAGAGAGAGAGAGAACTTGAACCTGTGAGCAGGGGAGGGGCAGAGAGAGGAAGAGAAGAGAGAATCCCAAGCAGGCTCTGCACTAACAGTGGGGCCCAAACTCATAAGTGGTGAGATCATGTCCTGAGCCAAAACCGAGAGTTGGATGCTTAATCAACTGAGCCACCAACATACCCCTCAATTTTACTTCTTTTCTTTCTAAAAAAAAAAAATCTGTATTTATTTATTTTGAGAGAGAGAAAGAGAGGGGCAGAGAGAGAGAGGGGAGACAGAGGAATCAAAGTGGGCTCCGTGCTGACTGCAGAGAGCATGATGTGGGGCTCAAACTCATGAACCGTGAGATCATGACCTGAGCCAAAGTTGGATGCTTAACTGACTGAGCCACCCAGGTGCTCTTCAATTTTTATTTCTTAATAATTTAGTTAATTCCTTTCTCCCAGGGTAACTCTTTAAAAAATTTTTTTTTAAAATTTTTTTTTTAACTTTTTTTATTCTTATTTTTGAGACAGAGAGAGACAGAGCGTGAACGGGGGAGGGTCAGAGAGAGAGGGAGACACAGAATCCGAAACAGGCTCCAGGCTCTGAGCTGTCAGCACAGAGCCCGACGTGGGGCTCGAACTCACAGACCGTGAGATCATGACCTGAGCCGAAGTCGGCTGCCTAACCGACTGAGCCACCCAGGTGCCCCTAAAAAAATTTTTTTTTAACGTTTATTTATTATTGAGAGACAGAGAGACACAGAGCATGAGCAGGGGAGGGGTACAGAGAGGGGGAGACATAGAATCTGGAGTAGGCTCCAGGCTCTGAGCTGTCAGCACAGCCTGACACAGGGCTCAAACTCACAAACTGTGAGATCTTGACCTCAGCCGAAGTCGGTCGCTTAACCAACTGAGCCACCCAGGAGCCCCTCCCAGGGTAACTCTTTTTAGGTTCTTAATATGTAACCATGTCTCTATCCACTTTTCTTTGTTTTTTTTTTTTTTTTTTTTTTTTCCCCTCTGTAGAGCCATAACATCAATGCCTTTTCAATTCCACCACTGTTTTTACAGGCTTTCGTAACTGCCCCCCTGCACTGTTACAGAGGGTTTTCTTATTGGTTATTTTAAATTTGGACGTCCCAAGATCACCTTTGCTTCTGAGTCCAACTGCACGTTTAAGTTCCCAAGATCACCCTTAGGTTCCCAAGATCACTAGAAAGACCCCTAGAACTCTGCAAGTTGTTGTGCGCATGCTTGTGGTTTGTTACTGGGAGGGATGCAGGCTCAGATCAGCCCAGGGAAGACATGCATCCTTCCAGGCCTGGGAGAGTTCCATGTGCTGAGCTCCATCGTCCTCCCCCAGTGCAGTTATGTGGCCACTCTTATTTCCCCCAGTAACCGTGTTTGAGAACACACATGCAGCATTGCCAGCCAGGGAATTCACTGAGCCTTTGTGGCCAGAGTTTTCACTGAGGCTCAGTCATAGTCTTGGTTGGCCACATGGATATTGTTGACTGCTTGTGTGATTTACCTTAGTCCCCAGTCCTTCCTGAAGTCGAGCGGATAGCACGTGGCCACAGGTACCCGCGATAAAATCGCATCATTAGTATAGCATGTGTGGAGGGACCCAAAGCCCCAAGGTAAACAGAGACATTTATCAGGCCGAATATTCCAAGGGTCAAGGCCACTTCCCGGGAGCAAGGGCAGAGGCTAGACCACTTTTCAGGAAAGGTTAATCCTTTATTACAGAGCTACTTTATCTCTTTGCTTCTCCATTCCATCTAACGTGTGCCTGCCAGATCAGTCCATCTAACGAATAGTCTTGGCCATGTTACTTTTTGCTCAACAACCTATGTGTCTTCTTATTACACTTTTGTCCCTATGTTCCAGAGTTTACATGTGGTTTTGATAATAAATATTCTTTTTTTTTGACCCCATAAACCAGTAAAATATCAAAGTGGTCCCAAATTATATAATCACCCTGTGTTTTCCCAACTGGTCTTTACCCCTGCTGTCTTTTCAACCTGCAATGCCCTTGCCCATTCAAAATCTTTGTGGTCTCATTCATGTACCTCACTATCATAAAGCCTTAATTGCTTAAAATAGATTTATTTGATTTCTCTTTGGATCTCTTTCCTTGTACATCTCCATGATACTTGCTGTGATCTGCCTTGCATTGAAGTTATTTTTATACCTGTCTTATTCTCTTTATTAGACAGGAAGCTCCTTCAGAGTAAGGATTGTGCCTTATTCCTCTTCATGTTTTTTTGTGGAGGCCACAATAATGCCTGGAAACCTGAAAGGGATAGAATATGTACAGAATTTCATTCCTGTCTTTTGGAGAAGATCCAACAAATTTAATGTCACAAGAATAAAGTCTCTAAAACAGTGGCTTCTCTGCTGTAGTTAAGTGCCAGATGAATGTTATAGATAATAGGCCCTCCTAAGGTCTGGAGTGGGCTAGTGTGGTTAGGGAGATTCTTGTGAGGATTTAGCTGGTTTTAAAGAACTAAATTTGCATGAGTACATAAAGGTTAGTATTGTGTTCCTGGGTCAGTCTGCAGCATTTAGCACTATGGATAGGTCAGTGATTTGGGGAATCTAACCTAAGGGATCTGGGGGCATCTGGGTGGCTCAGTCAGTTGAGTGTCTGACTCTTTTCTTTTTAATTTTCTTTTAATGTTTATTTATTTTTGAGAGAGAGACAGTGTGAACTAGGGAGGGGGAGAGAGAGAGAGAGAGAGAGAGACAGAGACAGAGACAGACACAGAATCTGAAACAGGCTCCAGGCTCTGAGCTGTCAGCACAGAGCCTGATGCTCAAACCCATGAACCATGAGATCATGACCTGAGCCACAGTCGGATGTTTAACCGACTGAGCCACCCAGGTGCCCCGAGTGTCTGACTCTTGATTTCAGCTCGGGTCATGATCTCACGGTTAGTGCGATCAAGTCCCACGTCTGGCTCCGCAATGACATCTAGGAGCCTGCTTGAGATTTCTCTCTCTCTCTCTCTCTCTCTGTCCCCCTCCCCAACTCACATTCTCTGTCTCTGTCTCTGTCTCTCTCTCAATAAATAAATAAATAAACTTAAAGGATCTGATTGGATCTTGTTGGTCCCAGTGTGGAAAATAACTGTAAAGACTTCATTTAACTTCTCTTTTCCATATTTAACCCTCTCTCCCTTCCCCAGTCACAAATCCAGTGTGCCTTCATGAAAAGATGCTCAACGTCACTCCTCATCAGGGAAATACAAATCAAAACCACACTCAGATAGCACCTCACGCCAGTCAGAGTGGCCAAAATGAACAAATCAGGAGACTTTAGATGCTGGAGAGGATGTGGAGAAACAGGAACCCTCTTGCATTGTTGGTGGGAATGCAAATTGGTGCAGCCACTCTGGAAAACAGTGTGGAGGTTCCTCAAAAAATTAAACATAGACCTACCCTATGACCCAGCAGTAGCACTGCTAGGAATTTACCCAAGGGATACAGGAGTACTGATGCATAGGGGCACTTGTACCCCAATGTTTATAGCAGCACTCTCAACAATAGCCAAATTATGGAAAGAGCCTAAATGTCCATCAACTGATGAATGGATAAAGAAATGGTGGTTTATATACACAATGGAGTACTACGTGGCAATGAGAAAGAATGAAATATGGCCCTTTGTAGCAACATGGATGGAACTGGAGAGTGTGATGCTAAGTGAAATAAGCCATACAGAGAAAGATACCATATGTTTTCACTCTTATGTGGATCCTGAGAAACTTAACAGAAACCCATGGGGGAGGGGAAGGGAAAAAAAAGAGGTTAGAGTGGAAAAGAGCCAAAGCATAAGAGACTCTTAAAAACTGAGAACAAACTGGGCACCTGGGTGGCTCAGTCGGTTGGGCAGCCGGCTTCGGCTCAGGTCATGATCTCGCGGTCCGTGAGTTTGAGCCCTGCGTCGGGCTCTGTGCTGACAGCTCAGAGCCTGGAGCCTGTTTCGGATTCTGTGTCTCCCTCTCTCTGACCCTCCCCCATTCATGCTCTGTCTCTCTCTGTCTCCAAAATAAATAAACGTTAAAAAAAAAAACAAACAAAAAAAAAACTGAGAACAAACTGAGGGCTGATGGGGGATGTGAGGGAGGGGAGGGTGGGTGATGGATATTGAGGAGGGCACCTTTTGGGATGAGCACTGGGTGTTGTATGGAAACCAATTTGACAATAAATTTCAAAAAAAAAAAAACCAAAAAAGGAACAAATCCAGTGTGCCTTATGCTGAGACAACTCTTAATATATTCATTCATAAAATGAATATATATATATATATATATATATATATAATTATTCAGCATATATTTAATGAACATGTATCTATTAGATACTGTGTCACATGTTGTATATTTGCTCAATATTTGCTTTTTTGGTGAACAAGAAAGAAATAGCTCTTGTCCTCATTTTCTCCCTTAAAAGAGATGTAAAACACTAAAGCTCCTTTTCTGTTAGTTCAGGTTACTTTCATCTTACTAATTTCCCTAACAGGTCTGTGAAACAGGAGAGCTAAATGGATCAGATCTGCAGTAGCTAATATTAATTGAGCACTTAACTATGTGCTAAGCACTCTATATATTTATTACCTTGATCCTTACAACCCTTTGGGTAGCAACCTAATTCTCGTTACGTTATAAATGAAGAAACTGAGGCTGTGTTTCAGCTTTGCCTACGCTAGAGCTTTCACTTTTCACTTCTGTTGGGTGGATTACTGCTAGATTGGGTGAGCTTTGCCACCTACAGCTGCAGTTCTCTATGATCCCACATTGTCATTCTAGCCTAGTGTCAAACATAGCTCGTTTGTGTTAAAATCACACTTTAAGTTGTTACTACATCATTGGCTGAATGAATGGATCAAATCCATTACCTGTCCACAGCAGTAATACTTGTCTTTGTTCTTTACAGAGCTTTCTACTGCTTGAATATCACCTTGGGGGAAAAAAAGAAATAGATGATATTAGAAATATTTTTTTCACCAGCTACAAGTTGCTAAAAAAAACTGTGCCACTTGGAATTTTCTAATAGTTCATGACAAATACATCAGTTGGTCTGAGTTCAACAAGTGAATTAAGACTTTTCTCAGCAAGTTGGTTGACATTAAGCTTCTCAAACTTGCAACAAATCACAGGACTCCAGGAAAGTCTGGACTGCTGGTTTGTCAGTGGTAAATTGTTGCACTGTTCTCTAATACAAGAGTATTATGAATGTCAAGTATTTCCATTTATTTGTTCAAATATAGTTGAAATAATATAGTGTTTGGAGGCCTAGCCATTTTATAAAAGGCTGATTTCCTGGGGATGCCTGTGTGGCTCAGTTGGTTAAGTGGCCAACTTTGGCTCAGGTCATGATCTCATGGTTTGTGAGTTCAAGCCCCGCGATGGGCTGTCAGCTCAGAACCCACCCTCTGTCCCCTTCTCTCTCTGCCTTTTCCCCACTTGTTCTCTCTCTCTTTCTCTCTCTCAAAAATAAATAAACATTAAAAAATTAAAAAAAAAAGACTGATTTCCTGAAGGAAATAAAATGTCCAATTTGGACACAACAATCTAGAATTTTAATTATCTTAATGACTAAGGGTGAGAGTATCACTTTACAAAAAGTCTTACTGTTCTAGCCCCCTAAAGACCCCTAAAGACCCCTAAAGGTCTTTAAAGTGCTTCAGTCCACTAGGTACTTCTTCTGAACACTGGCAGGTAAATTTGTGAATGTAGGTGAACACACTGCATTGTGTTGCCTTGTGTAGTTGAAGTGGAGAAATATTTGCTCAAATTGCTTTTTTTCTAATTTAACCAATGTTATCTCAATAGATTAGGCAGAGGGCAGGTTAATAGAATGGCTAAGAGTTGGGCTCTGAAGATAGCATTGGGTTTGAATGTTGCCTTTGCTATGTATAAGCTGTGGAGCACTGGGCAATTTAATATCTCTAAGTGTGAGATTCTTCATCAGTAAAATGGGAACAATAATAATTCCTACCTCATATTGCTTATTGGATTAAACCTGTTTTGTGTTGGGCATATATGGTAGATGCCCTCTAGCTCTAAAATGCTAATAATCGCTGTTTTATTTATTTTTATTGTAGAAAGTATCAGTTTTCTTTCTTTGTATTTATTTAAAAACAATACGCTTTAAAACAATGAGTGGTCTTGATGATTAGCATTGTTGCTAAATACAAAGTGGCCACTGTAAGGAGGAACTAAAAACGACACAAACAGTGGTCTCTTAACAGGATTGTTTTCAAGATGTTAAACTTTATTCTAGCAGTCAACTCATAAGAATTTTGGATTCATACCTAATTCTTGCTACCAAATGAAAATTTTTTGTTAACTAAAAGTTACTGAAATCTGTGGATTATGGAGCCACACAATCTGGGTTCAAATCTAAACTCTGTTACTTATTTACTTAGGACTTTGGGCAAATTACTTACTTTCTCTTTTCCTCAGTTTCCTTGTTAAAATGAAGATAATAAAAGTACCAATCTCATAGGGTTGTTAGGTGAGGATAAAAGAGATAATGCTTGTAAAGCTTTTAGAACAGTACCTGGCACATAGTAAGAACAATATAAGGATTAAGTCTTATTGTTTTATATTGATGGGGGTGCCTGTGTGGCTCAGTAGGTTAAGTATCCAACTTGGGCTCAAGTCATGATCTTGCGGTTCGTGGATTTGAGCCCTGCATTGGGCTCTGTGCTGACAGCTCAGAGCCTGGAACCTGTTTCAGATTCTACATCTCCCTCTCTTACTGCTTCTCCCCCACTCATGCTCTCTCTCTCAAAAATAAAACATTACAAAACTTTTTAACTTATTTTATATCGATGCTGCTAACAGAGCTAAACTTGATTTTCACCCAACCATAATGATGGATCTGCATTTTAAATGATGGATGGAATAATTATTATTGCAGACGTTGAGTAGTTGGATGTATATGTAAGAAATATGTCAGACATGGAAAAGTCAGAAATTCAAGATCTTCTAGAAAATGAGACATTATTGGGGTGCCTGGGTGACTCAGTCAGTTAAGCATCTGACTGTTGATTTCAGCTCAGGTCATGATCTCATAGTTTGTGAGTTTGAGCCCCACATCAGCTCTGCACTGACAGTGTAGAGCCTGCTTGTGATTCTCTCTCTCTCCCTGTCTCTCTGCCCCTCCTGCTTTCTGTCTCTCTTAATCTCTCAAAATAAATAAATAAACTTAAAAAAAAGAGAAAAAGTCATTATTTAAAAGCAGCTATTTATAAGATTATAAATAATTATAATCTTTTTTATTTAGCATTTGTAGCACTATAATAGTCTCCAATACTGCTTTCATAAAACCAGACATGATTTGACCTATATTTTCCTGCTTATTACCTTAAGTGATTATTCAGTCAAAGAACAAGTAAGAGTTGTGTAGGACAGTCTCAAAGTGATTACCATGAACTTCAGAATAATCTTGTCGGAGAACAGTTGCTGAGAATTGAATCATGATTGCCTCTGTGGCCCTGATAGAAATGCTAAGTTTAGTAACCAGTGGTTCTAGAGAAGGTGGGAATCAGTTTAAGGAAATAGGAAGAATTTTGGATTTGACAGCAGAAGTCCTGGGTTTGAGTATTGGTGATGCCACTTATGAACATATAACTCGGGGGAATTAACTTGTCTCTTTGCTCATTAGGTTCTTCTTTTACAAACTAACAGTGATAATCTCTACCCTGATGTTCTCACAGGATTGTTTTGTAGGCCCAATAGTATAACATGTAGAATCCCTCACCATGTATGTGATTGTGCTTTCCATTTTAATTAATGTCAAGACAAGACAATGTCAAGAACATTTTTGTTTCTGTATGGAACCTTGGATAAATGACTTGGGCTATGTCAAGAGAAAAGCAGACGGGATATTTTCTGTTTAAATTCTATTCTACAAATTTAGATCTATTAAATTTAAACCATAACTAATTTAACTTAATGTAATTTATTCTAATTTTCTTGAAACACATCACTTTCCCTCACAGCATATGATTTTGACCTGGCTGGCAGAGAAGGAACTTGGGTTGGGGGCTGGATTAAAGGAGAGGAGAGGAGAGGGTCTTGATGTGAAGCTGGTTACCAGAAGAGATGTAAATAGGTTTTGTTAAACTTTTGTCCTACAAATGATGTTTTAGCAAGACTCTCAGACCTTTTCTGGGGGTGAGAATAAGGGAAAAGATAGTAGGACCAGTATATTTCCTAGTACAGGGGGGATTGGGACAGGCAGCATCTGGGGTTTCTGTTAGGAAGAAGGCAGAAATCTGGCCCATGAAGGAGCTCTCACTGAAGAGGGTGGAGCTCATGTAGAGATAGAGTGTGGTCTGGATAATTACGTTCTAGGAAGAACTAGGGTCAACTGTGAGGTTTTTTGAAACTGCAACTTTCTTTTTATCTGCATTTTTTATTCCCTGCCAGTTGTCCAGCAATTGCTAAAGTTAAACTTCCCTAGAGCAGAAAGACATGTATTTAGGGGCACCTGGGTGGCTCAGTTGGTTAAGCGTCCGACTTCAGTTCAGGTCATGATCTCATGGACTGTGAGTTTGAGCCCAGCATCAGGCTCTCTGCTATCAGCTCAGAGCCTTCTTTGGATTCTCTGTCCCCCTCTCTCATTGCCCCTCCTTCACTCATTCTCTCTCTCTCTCTCTCTCTCTCTCTCCACTCTGTCTCAAAAATAAATAAGCATTAAAAAAAAAAAAAGAAAGACACGTATTTATTTTGGGTCAGGCCAATAGAAGGAAAACTTGTCTTTCTGAAATGCAGTGGATCAGAGGGAGGGGAAAACTTGAGATCTGAGCTTGGCTGAAAAGGAAAACAGATGGGCCAAATTTTATTTATATTTGGCATTTGCTCTAAAGGCACATTCAGCCCTTATGGGTCTAAGGAGAAGGAGGACGTCAGGAGATGCCACTTAAACCCTCTTTTCTGGCTTTGTCCTTCTGCTCTACTTTCTACCACCATCTCCATCTCATCTGCTAACTCCCAATCCTCTTCCTGGAAGAGCTTCTGTTTTGCTTTAAACAACCCCTTTCTGCCCTTAGGTGGCCCAAAACGATAGTTCTTTCTTCTCTCTGCTTGGGGGATATCTAGGGAGGATTTCCAGCCATGTCTTTGGTATATCCTACTAGATTCTCTTTACCATACAAACGCTGATGAATACTGAAATATTTCTACAGGTAATAACTGATGATCTACATTTCTTCAGATCAGCTGAGAAATTAGCCATCCTTTATTATATTACTTTTATAAGAAGATGTTTTATAAGATTTAAATGAATTTATATGGCTAAGTTTGGAACAAAACAAATAGCTGGCTTGAAGACTGACTATATTATAGGGTGATAGCATTGTTGCAATGGAAAATAAAAAAACAATGGAATCAGACAACTTGGGTGTGTATTCAGACTCCATGTGCTGGCTGTATGACTTTGGGCAGCTCATGTTACCTCTTTAAAATTCATTTTCCTATGTGGGATAGAAATAAAAATAATGTCAAAAAACAGTAATATAAAGACTTCAGTGTTACAAAGACTATGTGCCTTAAACCCATAGCCAACAACAAACTCAATGATGAGACTCTAGAATCTTTAGTATTTTAATTAGTTAAAAGACAAGGATGTCTTACCGTTACTTTAAAAAATTTTTTTTCAATGTTTATTTTTGAGAGAGAGAGAGAGAGAGACAGAGTGCAAGTGGGAGAGGGGCAGAGAGAGAGGGAGACACAGAATACAAAGCAGGCTCCAGGCTCTGAGCTGTCAGCAGAGTTCGATGCAGGGCTTGAACCCACGAAGCACGGGATCAGGACCTGAGCTGCAGTCAGCCATCCAACCAACTAAGCCACCCAAGCACCCAACTTAAAAATTTTTTTTTTCAATGTTTATTTTTGAGAGAGAGAGAGACAGACAGACAGACAGAGTGCGAGCAGGGGAGGGACAGAGAGAGAGGGAGACACAGAATCGGAAGCTGGCTCCAGGTTCTGAGCTGTCAGCACAGAGCCTAACGTGGGGCTCAAACTCACGGACTATGAGATCATGACCTGAGCCGATGTCAGATGCTTAGCCGACTGAGCCACCCAGGCGCCCTCAGGCACCCAAACTTTTAAGCATTGATTTGGAAGTTTGGGCCTATGTAATAGCATGTACCAAAAAGCAAGTGTGCAAGAGATGGTTGTGGAAAGAAAAGACCATCCCGCATAACTGAAATGAAGAGTGAGTTCGGGCTATCTATGTACAAACAGGTGAGAACAGCCAAGGCAATTTTATAAAATAATTGCAGATACTTTTCCTACCAAATATTATGTGTAACATCAAGTTTACACTGTGAGCACAAGAATAGACAGATGGTAAGAGGAAGACAAATAAATAGACTGTCCTGAATGTGGTGTCCAGCCATTGACTTACTGAGCATATGTGCTGTGGTAGGCCCTGAACTAAGGGCTTTTTGTAAATTATCTAATTTAATCCTTACAACAAAACTGCGAGATGGATGTTGTGATCTCCATTTTACAAATAAGGAAACTAAAGTTTAAGGAAGTTAAGGGGTGCCTGGGTAGTTCAGTTGGTTTGACTTCACCTAAGGTCATGATCTCACAGCCTGTGAATTCCAGCTCCGCATTGGGCTCTGTGCTGTCAGCACGGAGCCTGCTTGGGATTCTCTGTCCCCCTCTCTCTCTAACTTTCTCTCTCTCAAAAATAAACAAAAATAAATAAAAATAAAAAGTTAAAAAAAACTTACCCAGGTGCCAAAGCTGACATTAGAGCAAATATTATACCTCAAAGCAATTGCTCTCAAACTGAATCTTACACAAATGAACCATGAAGGAGTGAGTGATTTTACCAGTGGTTTTGGGAAAAAGACGAGGGAGGTTGTCAGAAATTACATTAAGTACTCACATTACAGTATACCTACAAAAATTCTATCCAGATTGAAGAAAAGGGCCAAGGGTAAAAGGTGGTGGCAGGAATTAGAGGGCAAGTAAAAGAAATAGAAATAGCTATTTAATTGCAACTGGACTAGGGAAGAACTTTCCAAGCATGGAAACCACAGAAGAAACCACAGAAGAGATGATTGATATGTTTGACTACATAAAATTTAAAATTCTGTACATCAAAAACTATTAGAAACCAAACCCAAATGCAAATAACAGACTAGGAAGGCCAATGAAAATATACAGCTAAAATACACAAATGATTAATCTCTTTATTGTACAAAGAGCTCTTACAAATCAATAAGAAACCCACAAATTTCCTAAGTAAAAATGGTCAAAGGCAATAAATAGGAGAATTACCATGAATTTTTAAAATTGCTCAGAAGCACTAACAAGAAGAAAACAACTAAAAGTAGAAGTAGACACCATTTTCACTATGAAATAAAAAACATTTTATGAAATTGTTAAGATATTTGTGAGAAATTTGAGAAATAGGACCTGAGATACACTGCTAATTGTCTTTTTGGTGGGCAGTCTATAGGCATATCTCAGAGTTACTGTGGGTTTGGTTCCACACCACCACAATAAAGTGAATATTGCAATAAAACATATGATTTTTTTGTTTCCCATTGTGTATAGAAGTTATGTTTACACTGTACTGTAGTCTCTTAAGTGTATAACAGCATTATGTTAAAAAATATACATACCTTCGTTAAAAAGCAATTTGAGCTTGCCGGGAGTCGTACTCTTTTTTGCTGGTGGAGGGTCTTGCTCATTGTTATGGATGCTGCTGGACCAGGGTGGTGGTTGCTGAAGGTTGGGGTGACGGTGGCGATTTCTTAAAATAAGACAGCAGTGAAGTCTGCCACATTGGTCGACTCTTCCTTTCACGAACGATTTCTCTGTAGCATGTGAAGCTGTTTGATAGCATTTTACCCTCAGTAGAACTTCTTTCAAAATTGGAGTCAATTCTTTCAAACCCTGACACTGCTTTATCAACTAGTTTATGGTTTATTCTAAATCCTTTTTGTCATTTCAACAATCATCACAGCATCTCCAACAGGAGTTGATTCCATCTCAAGAAACCACTTTCTTTGCTGATCCAAAAAAAGCAACTCCTCATCTGTTCAAGTTTTATCATGAAATTATAGCAATTCAGTTACATCTTCAGACTCCACTTCTAATTTTAGTTCTCTTGCTGTTTCCATCACACCTGCAGTGACTTCCTCCACTGAAGTCTTGAACCCCCCCAAAGTTCTCCATGAGGGCTGGAATCCCCCTCTACCAAACTCCTGTAGGTATTGATATTTTGACCTCTTTCCATGACTCATGAATGTTCTGAATGGCATCTAGAATGGTGAATCCTTTCTAGAAGGTTTTGCATCGACTTTGCCCAGATCCATCAGAGGAATCCCTATCGTATCTATGGCAGCTATCGGCTTATGAAGTGTATTTCTTTCTTTTTTTTTTTTAGTGGTTTTATTTGTTTATAAGACTTTATTTTTTTAAAATATAATTTATTGTCAAATTGGCTTACATACAATACCCAGTGCTCGTCCCAACCAGTGCCCCTCTCAATGCCCATTATCCATTTTCACCTCTCCCCACACCCCCATCCACCCTCAGTTTGTTCTCTGTATTTAAGAGTCTCTTATGGTTTGCCTCCCTCCCTCTCTGTTTGTAAATATTTTTTTCCCCTTCCCTTCCCCTATGGTCTTCTGTTAAGTTTCTCAAGATCCACATATGAGTGAAAATGTATAGTATCTGTCTTTCTCTTACTGACTTATTTCACTTAGCATAATACCCTCCAGTCTCATCCACATTGCTGCAAATGGCAAGATTTCATTCTTTCTCATTGCCAAGTAGTATTCTATTTATATGTAAACCACATCTTCTTTCTCCATTCATCAGTTGATGGACATTTAGGCTCTTCCATAATTTGGCTATTGTTGAAAGCGCTGCTATAAACATTGGGGTACATGTGCCCCTATGCATCATCACTCCTGTATCCCTTGGGTAAATTCTTAGTAGTGCTGTTGCTGGGTCATAGGGTAGTTCTATTTTTAATTTTTTGAGGAACCTCCATGCTGTTTTCCAGAGTGGCTGCACGAGTTTGCATTCCCACCAACAGTTCAAGAGGGTTCTGATTCTCCACATCCTCGCCAGCATCTGTAGTTTCCTGAGTTGTTCGTTTTAGCCACTCTGACCAGTGTGATGTTGTATCTCAGTGTGGCTTTGATTTGTATTTCCCTGATGATGGGTGATGTTGAGCATGTTTCATGTGTCTGTTGGCCATCTGGATGTCTTCTTTAGAAAAGTGTCTATTATGAAATGTATTTCTTAAATAATAAAAGTTTTAAGTCAAGATCCATGGGTTGCAAAATGGATGTTGCATTAGCGGGCTTGAAAATAAGATGGATCTCGTTTTACATCTCCATCAGATATCTTGGGTGACCAGGTACATTGTCAATAAACAGTAATAGTTTGAAAGGAATCTTTTTTACTGAGCAGTAGGTCTCAACCGTGGGCTTAAAATATTCAGTAAACCATGTTGTAAACGTATGTGCTGTCATCCAAGTTTTGTTTTTCTGCTTATAGAGCACATACAGAGAAAATTTAGGGTAATTCTTAAGGGCCCTCAGATTTTCAGAATGGTTAGTGAGCACTGGGTTCAACTTCAAGTCACCAGCTGTGTTAGCCCCCAGCAAGAGAGTCAACTTGTTAGTGAAAGCTTTGAAGCCAAGCCTTGACTTCTGTATGGCTCTGTGAGTCCTAGATGACCTCTTCTTCCACTAGAAGGCTGTTTTGTCTACAATGAAAATCTGCTTTTTAGTGTGGCCACCTTTATTAATTATCTTAGCAGAATCCTCTGGATAACTTACTGCAGTTTCTACATCAGCACTTACTGCTTCACCTTATACTTTCATGTTTTGGAGACAGGTTTCTTTAAACATGGAGATTTCCTTAAGCCTTATGAACCCACCTTTGCTAGCTTCAGACTTTTCATCTGCAGCTTCCCCATTTCTCTCAGTCTTTATAGAATTGAAGAGTTAGGGCCTTGCTTTGGATTGGGCTTTGGCTTAAGGGAATGTTGACTGGTTTGATCTCATGTCCAGACCACTCAAACTTTCTTCATATTAGCGATGAGGCTGTTTTGCTTTTTGATCATTTGTGTATTCACTTTGAATTTCCTTCAATAACTTTTCCTTTGCATTCACAACTTGGTTAACTGGTACAAGAAGCCTAGCTTTCAGCCAATTTCAGCTTTTGAACATGCCTTCTTCATTTAGCTTTATCATTTCTAGGTTTTGATTTGCAGTGAGAGACATGCAACTCTTCCCTTTACTTGGAACACTTAGAGGCCATTTTAGGGTTATTAGTTGGCCTGATTTCAGTACTGCTGTTACTTAGGGAGTAGGGAGGCCTGAAGAGAGGGGAAGAGATGGAGGTCTTAGGGGGCAGGGAGGATGGTTTGTAGAACAGTTAGCAAACACACAACATTTATCAACTTAGTTACTGTTTTATATTGGACAAGGTCATAGTGCCCCCAAATTACTGATCACAGACCACTCTGACAAATATATTAATAATGAAAAAGTTGTGAGCGTTATAAAAATGTGACATTCAGTCAAAAAATGGACAAATGCCTTTGGAAAAAATGGTGCCAATAGAACTTGCTCGAGGCAAGTTGCCACAAACCTTCAATTTGTAAACAAATGCAGTATCTGCAACACCATAAATGGAAATGTGCCAGTATAGATTTTTGTTCTTTTGGTCTGTATGTAAGCTGTGGGCAAGTGCCATGGAAAAAGCGTATGCCTTTTCTTCAGAAATTCTATTTTGTGGGGCACCTGGGTGGCTCAGTCAGTTAAGTGGCCGACTTCGGCTCAGGTCATGATCTTGCGGTCCATGAGTTCGAGCCCCGCATCAGGCTCTGTGCTGACAGCTCAGAGCCTGGAGCCTGCTTCAGATTCTGTGTCTCCCTCTCTCTGACCCTCCCCCATTCATGCTCTGTCTCTCTCTGTCTCAAAAATAAATAAACGTTAAAAAAAAATTAAAAAAAAAAGAAATTCTATCTTGGTGAATTTCTTTTAAGGAAACTGGCAGCTATAATGTCAAGATTTTCGTGCAAGGATATTATTGCAATGTTAGATGTACCCAGGTAAATAGAAAAACAACACAACTTTAACAAGAAATATCAGGAAATGTTTAACAAATAGTGTCATGTGAATATGAAGATGTAACTTTTTTTTTTTTTGAAGGGAGAGGAAGGGCAGAATCCCAAACAGGCTCCATGCCCAGCGCAGAGCGCCATGTAGGGCTTAATCTCACAACTATGAGATCATGACCTGAGCCAAAATCGAGTTGGATGCTTAACCAATTGAGCCACCCAGTTGTCCCAAAATGTAACCATTAAGACTGTGTTCTTAAAGACTATTATTGGTAAAAGTGATTTGCTGTTGAGGGAAAAAGGCAAGACACACCCTATCTGTGGTATAATCCCAATGTTGTTTAAAAAGCTCTGTGTGTGTATGCTTGGGAATATTGAAAGGGAGCAACAGAAGATATAAGTTCCATTCTAAATTGTGTGTACATTGGTTTTTACTTTCTGCATTGTGCATATTTTCTACAATAAATGCATATGGCTTTTATGATTATAAAAAAGCTATTAAATTTACTTTTAGAAGTTGTGCAGATTAGATAAGAAAATATGGCCAAAGTAAGGTTTTAGAAATATTCATTTCCTGGAGGCACCTGGGTGACTCAGTCAGTTAAGCATCCGACTTTGGCTCACGTCATGATCTCACAGTTCATGAGTTCAAGCCCTGCGTTGGGCTCTGTGCTGACAGTTCAGAGCTTGGAGCCTGCTTTGGATTCTGTGTCTCCTTCTCTCTCTGCCCCTCCCTGCTTGCACTCTGTCTCTCGCTCTCTCAAAAATAAATAAACATTAAAAAAATCTTTTTAGAAATGTTCATTTCCTGTTTTCTTTTATTGGACACAGATAGGAATTTCAAATTTCAGATTTAATTCTTTGTGATTTGAGAGTGAATTTTTAAAAGTTGAGAAGACTAAACTCCTGAGGCATCCGTTTGTGTAGCTTTCGGTACAGTTAACTAATGCAAGCAAGCATCACTACAGCTAAAGGTGCAAAGTACTGTGTTCGTCTCTTCACATTCTATAGATTTAATCTATGCCAGTTGGAATAATTTGCATCTTGCACATATTATTATATCCTCATAGGGAATGAGCTAAATTCATTTTCTCATGGCAGGATAAAGTTAGCACTTTGTAAAAGCAGAAAGTCAGCCTTCTCCTTCATCTGGCAGTGCCTGCACTCAGAATAGGTCCGTAGTTCTCTCTTTTGAGGCTGCCATTGTCTTACTGGAACCATGTCTTCTCTTGCATATCCGGCGTTTGGCTTTTCTTTGTCTTGCTTTTCTGGCCCTTGGTAAACAATATTTGGGATAATGAAGTTTGAGAGAGAAAATGGGTTTCTCTTAATAGCTGTGAAGAAAAATGATGTGGGGAATGTGTTTTACGGTGCCAAAATCTTCACATAAGCAAGACTATTTTCACAGTCTATTGTTACACTGTTGAAATTGTATCTCATGGGCATATTCCTTTCATGTTCAGGTTCACACTTTTTATGTATTTGACACAATTTTGTTTTTAAAAATTCTATTCAGATTATCGATGCCTTTGATTTGGTATGCACACTTCAGAGTTTTTCTTCATTGCGCTAGTTATGTGAACATTTCCTGCAGGCTCCTTTTTTCACTGTGCACCATCACCTTTCCTCTGTTTTGCTTTGCATTTTAAGGCACTTCCGGTGTTTTTAAGTCCATTAATAATAATCATTTGAAGGGGCGTCTGGGTGGCTCAGTCTGTTGGGTGTATGACTCTTGATTTTGGTCAGGTCATGATCTCATGGTTCGTGAGTTTGAGCCCCACGTTGGGCTCTGCTCTGATAGCACAGAGCCTGCTTGGGATTCTTGGTCTTTCCATCTCTCTCTCTTTCTCTCTCTCTCTCTCTGCCCCTCCCCTGCTCACGCACACATACCTATTCTCTCTCTCTCTTAAAAAATAAATAAACATTAAAAACAAATAACTGTTTGTAAACCGTTGTCATGGTAAATATCTAAAATTCTTTCATGTTTGCTAAAATTTGTTTCTTTGTTTCTAGGGTGACTATGGATCCTACTATTCCCGAAGCTCCAGAAAGGTAAAGAAAGTTAAGATGGAACTCAATAGATATTTTATTTTTGGTTTCCCTTTTTTGTCATAATTATAAACATGGACTGAAAGAATTATTTATATAGGATGAGGTTCTGTAACCTTTTACAAATTTAATTTTTTAAAAATGTTTTATTTATTTTTGAGAGAAAAAAACAGTGCGAGCAGGGGAGGGGCGGAGAGACGAAGACACAGAATCTGACAACAGGCTCCAGGCTCTGAGCTGTCAGCACAGAGCCCGATGCGGGGCTTGAACTGATGGACCATGGGATCATGATCTGAACAGAAGTCGGACACCTAACCGATTGAACCACCCAGGCGCCCCTAAAAATTTAAATCAGAGAATAGTTTAAAAGTTTTTTTTAGTTTTTGCCTCATGGAGCCACCTGGTCACCTGGACACGTGCTCATGGTAGAATGGTACCTTGGGAGTGTTACCTATGTTCCACATCTGGTCCTCAGCTGTACGATTGGAGGTTTGATTTTATGACATCCAAGAGTGGCCCTATCCCCAGGAGACTGATGCAGCATCAATTTCTCCATTTATAATGCCATGAAAATCAAATGCTTGGCTTGCCTCATTAGTACATTCTCTGTTTGAAAAGCCTGAATAGAAATTTAATTATGATCAGATGCTGCTCAATCTGGAATTAGGAGAGCCAGTTTGATGATTTTAATAGTGCAAGTCTTTTAGCCATGATACCCCAGTGCCCCATCTTACCTTGAGGAGTGTTCTGCCCAGTGGGCCTTGCAGGCTGCCTTTCCTCTATACAGCGATGGGTAAATGATACAACTCTCCCCCTCTCCCTTTCCCACCTCCCTGGACTTGCCACCACTCATCTTTCCATATGCTTAACATCCACTTTCTTTCATCTTTTAGTCTGGGTAATATCTGTTCTTTGCAACAGGCAGGCTAAGGAAAGGGTTAGGACTGGTTGTATTTGAATATCAACTCTACCTGGTTCCATGTTCTTGGACAAGGTACTGAGTCACTCTGTGCTTCAACTTCCTTAATGTGAAGATAGATTAGTAATGGTACCTATCTCATAGGTTTGTTGTGAGGAGACCATTTCATTCAGTGGTACAATAAGAGCTAAAAAAGTCAAATGATATAATTCATGTTATTATAGCTTATTGTTTTTTCTGAGGTGACTACTGCACTCATATGTATAGATTTTATTAGGGTGAATTATGCAAAATTGCCATTTTGGTATGTCAAAAATTGTCTAACAACAGCTACTTCCTTTGGCTAAACCCAATAACATTAACTTTTAAATCTTTTTCCTATTTATGGAACCTTTAGTTATTTTACTGCTTTAACACATATCATTACCCTTATTCTTTGAAATATTCACTTGCATCATCTTCCTTAAATGATGTTATTTTGTTGTTGATATTCAGTGAAATGGTAGAGTAATACTGATTTTTTGTTGTGAACTACTCATAAGAATGATAACATAGTCTTTTTAGATTTTTACATTGGTTCAGTAGATATTTCTTCCCATCATATCACCAGCCTTACAAGATGTTGTCATGTTGCTGGTCAGTGTTATTTGTGTCACTGATAATAAACTAAGACTCATCTGAATCCTACTGTTAATTCCTTCTTACCCATGTATGTTATGTCTCACCTCTTAAAGAACTTTTGTATTTTGGGGGTGTATTTTCTTTTCCAGTAATTTTAAGGCGCAAAAGTATAATTATCTTCATTTTCTAAAGTTAAAACATTGAATTGTATGTTGAATAATTAGACCAAGAGCATAGATTTAGTTAGTAATCTAGTTAGTTGAACAGAGATCTTCATAATTTCAAAGCTAAGATGGGCTTTTACAGGTCTTACCCAAAGCTCTCATTTTGTGTTTTTGAGTAAATAAAAACCTTAAGAGGCTGTCTGAAATAATAGTGGCAGAATCAGAAAAAAAAAATGGGTATCCTTTAGTTTTCCCCATTCCCTCTATATTTCTAGGGTCCTGTTTTTGCTCAGAATCATTCTTTGATCACATTTTAGAGTTTCAAATCCAGTGTAGTTAATAATTGATACCAATTTTGGAATGAATGGAACATGAATTTCAGCACTACTCTGATGAGAACAAATATATATGTTGTCATGTGTCAACATTGAAATATTTTAGTTTTTCTTAAATATTATATGAGCATGAAACAACCATTCAAGTGTGGATTTAGGACTTTCTTGTTCTGTTCTGCTAATAATGTATTTGTGCCCAAACCAAATGTAGCTATGTCTTATATGTGGTTTAAATGCTGTCTTTACTGAAGAATTGACTTTGTACCGTGATGTCAGAAGACATGAGGCATTGGCATTCCTAGGCTGAAATAAATGATTTCTCTAGAGACTTCAATACCACCAGGAATTCACCAGTTCGGTGAGTCAATATCTGAATAGGGCAAAAAGAGACTGGGAGTTGATGCCTTTTTTTTATCCAAAGTGAAGGATTTCTGCTGCTTTACAGTTTTGGTATCTTGGGAATGTCTTTTGTGGCCTCTGTCTGGTTTGGGTATAAACTCAACTGCCTTGGTTCTTTGGAACCCACAGTGGCCAATCAGCTCAGTTTGCCTCCATTCTCTCTTGTCACAGTTTCAAAGAACACACCAGAAGTCAGAGATCTGAACTCTAAAGAGGCTCCTTGCTGCTTGGCACCTACTCCAGTTTCTCATCTCCAGTCATTTAATGGTCCAACCCACTTTGCCGGCAAGGGAATGTCTGGGGCCTCAGGAGGCAACACAGAATCCTTTTTCAGAATTTTTGTTATTGAATCCTCTCACCTACTTAAAATATTAAAGTCCTCCTGGGATTAGAGACTGAGGAGGTATGATTTCATAGTGCACAAATTGAAGGGGTAGCTTGGATGAAGTCTGAATTTAATGAGAAGATGATCGATAAAAATGAAAGGAAACCCAATTATTATGTCTTGATATCTGATTCTTTCTTTGTTTTCCCCCACCACTTTGATTATGTGTTTTTATAGAATGTGAATTGAATGGCAGCATTTAAGAAACCAAGGTCACTTTTTGAATCTCGTATACCAAAGACTTGCCTAGGCAAGCCTTTGATTTAGATGTTTGTAAATGTGACTTGACATCTATAGATAGGTGTGCTGTCAGAACATTCGATTTGCTTAATAGAAAAGATGAAGGAAAGCATGAGCCTCTGTGATAGAATTCTTTTGTCTTTGAACTCTGGAATATGAGTAATCAGGAACAATGCTGCATCGTGTCAGGCGAAGTCTGAATCCTGATGACACAATTCTAAGAACTGTCAGAATTGACTTATGCCCAACTTAAGGGTATGGGTTACAAAAAGGCTGACTAAAAATACTTGGATATTTGCTGTTGCTTGCCAAAGTTTGTTTTCATTTTACATTCAGAACAAATCAGAGCTACCACAGTGCAGGCACAATGCTGCCCTGAAGGTCTTTACATGGGGAGACTGGCTTATACCAGGTTCAGATGTGACAGTGTGCTGGCCACATCCACTGTCATTTCACTCAGCCTCAGGACTGATCTGATAGCTTGGACATGGCTTTCCTCTCTGCTCCTTCAAGTGGGCCCCTTACTGAAGGTGTGTGGTCAGTAGGAAGAAAAGACTCCCATTTTCATTTGGGAATATCAGTCCTTTAACACTTTTTCATGACATGTAAGGAATACATGTTTGCTTTGATTTCTATTCGAAAGAGAATAATGTTATTGTATGCCTTTAAAAAATGTGTTAGGAATGCAAGTAAGAGTATGTGAGTATGTGTAAAAAAGAGAGAGAGAGAGGGAGTGAGTGAGTTGGGATTTGGAAGACTAAAAAATAGCACGTAGAATATTTATGAAAGTATATAGTTTGCTATATTAGAAATCATCTTACGAATGAAGTTATTGTTAGTTCACTAATGTATAGTTGTCACATGTAAGCAACTGACACCAACTTTGAACCCACAAGCTTAGCATCCTGGCTTAGCAGACCAAAAGATTCATATATGACCAGATATTGTCACTCTCATGCTCTCACAAAATGCTACTATCCTTCCGCTCATGAGAAAATAGAATTTTTCAATTGATCCTCTGTTTTTCAGTATGATTACAAAGTTGTTTAAAATTTCAGAAATGAAGTCTGATAGCACAGTATTTTCTCCCAGACATCTGATGCTGTTTATTGCTTAACATCTTCTTTTGGAAATTGTCTCTCCATGTCTTTGGGCATTATTTTATCAGGGTATTCATATTTTCCTCATCAATTTATACAAGTTTTTTATGTATTAATATTATTTGTCCTTTAGCTCCATTTTGGGGGCAAATATTTCTGTAGAGTTCCTTTGACTTTTATTTCCCTTTATATTATGTTTAGCTTGCACAGTTTAATTTAAAAGTTTAGTAAACAAACACTATTTGTGGTGGAACTGTTAACCGTAGACTTGTTTTCAAATATGGTAATTTTTAGAAAACATGTTTGGGCACAGTTTCAGATCATATTTTTTATATGAAAACCAAAAATCAAAAGGTGGTAAATATGGCTGAGGTGAGAGTCATGTTGGGGGCTTTGAATTTTCAGCTAAGGAGATCAATCTAGAATAGACATGATTCATATTAAATTGGATACAATTGTGGACCACAGTATGATAAGGGATCAGTATATGTTAATCTCCTTGAAGCAGTGGAGGAGATGCCAAACTGTGGGGCACTGTCATATTATTTCACTGTGGTGGTGGTGGTGGTGTTAACTCTCACGAAAGTCCCTTTTGTGACAGAATTAAAAAAAAAATTAAGTTTATTTATTTTGAGAGAGAGAGAGAGAGAGAGAGAGAGAGAAAGAGAGAGATCAAGTGTTGAAGGGGCAGAGAGAGAGAGAAAGAGAGAGAGAGAGAGAAAGAGAGAGAGAGAGAGAGAAGATCCCAAGCAGGTTCCACGCTGTCAGTGCAGAGCCTGACGCAGGGCTTGAACCCACAAACCGTGAGATCATGAGCTGGGCCGAGATCAAGAATCAGACACTTAACTGGTGGAACCACCCAGGTACCCCATGTGACAGACTTTCTAATGGATTTATCTATAACACATTTAAATCCATTATCACATCTGAAAGGTTTCATATGTTCACATATGAAACTGAACTGTCTTCACTGAGTCTCTAGAACTCAAATTAGTACCCTGGAATTCCAAGGTGAATTCTTGTTCTACAGTTCTCATCTTTATGATGAAAAAGGGACTCTAACCTGGGTAATGTTATGGTTTCTGCTTCCAAACCATCTCCTTCTGGAGGGCGGGATACCTAGTGGTTGGTATCTAGCAAGCTACTTGCTAGTTAGTCAAGCAAGTCACTTGACTGCTATATTCCTCAGTTTTCTCATTTCTAAAGGCCCATAATAATAAGTACTTACCTCGTAGAGTTTTTATGAAAATAAAATGAGAATACAGCTTTTCCCCAAAGTTACTGCTCCATTGTATGTGTTTGATGCAATGTGAAATTCACCACCAGCAACATGAAGATGCCCCTTCTCCTTTCCTTTTCCTCAGTTGATGATACTCTACACCATCTTCCATGTAGTAGGTTTTGAGAGACTGAGGCTAAAACCCAGAAAACTATGAGGACGTAAACATTTTAATAGTGTAGTAATAAAGCAGGAGACAAGAAATTGGTGATGGAGCCAGGAAAGGATGCTTTAAAATCCCATTTCAAAATGGTCAGTTTCTTCCCATGGTTGCTTCCTTGGCCCACAGGTCACCGCCCCCCCCCCCCCCCCATATCCATTTGTAATATTATAAAAGAGGGCTCAAAGTAGATGAACAGAATTTGAGACTGTTAGTCTTGTTTTGGTCTTTAATGATGTATGCTTATCTACTGTGTGTGTTATTACTAAATATGTGTTACTATATATATAGACAAGTGTACATGTGTGAGCACACACACTGTATAATGTATATAAAATGGTGTAAGTTAGAGCTCTAAAAATCTCCATAATTCCAGATCCCTGCTGAGCCTCTCAATAAGAGTTACTCTGCTAATTCATCCCAGGGGGAAGACCTGGGGAGGAGCTTCAGTGTGGTAAATACTGTTTACTCTAAGCTACAATGATGGGTTTCTTTCTTCACGATTAGAGTATAATGTGTATCCCCCACTGCTCAGTCTGTAGCTCCCAACTCAAGAGGTTATTGGAATAAAAAGTGATTCTGTCTCAGGCCAGAAGGAAAATAGAATTCACATGTATTCTTTCTTAGGTTCATGAAAGAGAAAAAGATTTCCTGATGTAACTGACTGTGGTTTGTCTTTTGAGTCTATAACCAATCTGCTGATAATTATTTCAAATAGTGCAGTAAAAGAAAAGGAACCAACATTTATTGAATGGCCATTATATGCTCTATGATTTTAACTCATTTGATTCTCCAAAGGCTCTGTGAAGCTGGTTTGATTACCCCCAATTTATAGATGAGGGACTGAGGCTTGAAGTGTTTGGTAAATAGCAGAGTTCTGATTTACACCCAGGTTCAACTGATCCCCCAAATCATGCTCTTTCTGGGGCTTTGCCATCTGCTGATACATTTGATTATGAATAAGGGAGACCAGAAAAATTGCTCAAAGTTTTTCACATTTCAGGTGCTGGCCCTGCTATCCACACCCAGGGAGATGAGTAGGCAGCTACTGTGGGCAGTAATAACCATGTAAAGCAAGTTTCCTGCTCAGACATAAGTTCTGCCTGTCTCTTTTTCATCTGACTTGGGTACTGTCCTGCTCTTCACTATTTACCTCGACTCTGACTTCTTTTTTTTTTTTTTTTTAATGTTTATTTTTGAGACAGAGAGAGACAGAGCATGAACGGGGGAGGGTCAGAGAGAGAGGGAGACACAGAATCTGAAACAGGCTCCAGGCTCTGAGCTGTCAGCACAGAGCCCGACGCGGGGCTTGAACTCACGAACCACGAGATCATGACCTGAGCCGAAGTCGGACGCTTAACCGACTGAGCCACCCAGGCTCCCCTACCTCGACTCTGACTTCTAACCTGCCTCCCACCTCCCGCTAAAATTTTTACATTCGCTAGGTTTGCTTGGAACTAGTAAAGCCATGTTGGTGACAGTTATTTACTTTACTTATTTATTTCAACTTTAATCTAGTGTTTTGGATATCCAGTTATAATTTGAGGTGTTTATAACCTCCTGAGAAAAGAGTCAGCAATTAAGATGTCAGCCTTGTCAGGATTCTTAAGCACTGTGCTGATAGGTACTTGGAAATGACATGGATGGAACATATGCTAAAACCTTCTGGCATGTAAATATGTTGCTCTTTAATAGAAAGTTTCCAGGATCCAATAAGCAGCCTTTTGCAATGATTTAGGTATTCTGGGTTGGATTCAGCCTTTCTTAGTAAGATTTTTTTCTTTCTTTCTTTCTTTCTTTTTTTTTTTTATGTTAGAAAGGGAGGAAGTGTTCAGTATAAGGAAAAATGGGTGAACTTGAGTGTCTGATTGGTGCAGTCTTAAATTTTAGTCCCATCTCTCACTGTTGGAGTGCTCCTAGGCAAGTCACTTTACTTCTTGGAGCTCTGGTTATCCATTTGCAAAGCACATGTTGTACCTACCATTCTTTTTTTTTTTTTTTTTAATTTTTTTTTTCAACGTTTTTTATTTATTTTTGGGACAGAGAGAGACAGAGCATGAACGGGGGAGGGGCAGAGAGAGAGGGAGACACAGAATCGGAAACAGGCTCCAGGCTCCGAGCCATCAGCCCAGAGCCTGACGCGGGGCTCGAACTCACAGACCGCGAGATCGTGACCTGGCTGAAGTCGGACGCTTAACCGACTGTGCCACCCAGGCGCCCCCTACCATTCTTTATAACACCCACTATAGTGCCTAGCACAGAGCATCACTGAGCAAATATTAGTTCTCTGTGTTTTGACCTGAAAGGTAATGCTTTTTATTTTATTTTATTTTTTTTAATGTTTATTATTGAGAGACAAAGAGAGACAGAACATGAGCATGGGAGGGGCATAGAGAAGGGGAGACACAGAATCCGAAGCAGGCTCCTGGCTCCGGACTCCAGGCTGTCAACACAGAGCCCAATGTGGGGCTCGAACTCACAAACCGGGAGATCATGACCTGAGCTGAAGTCAGACGCTTAACCAGCTGAGCCATCCAGGTGCCCCGGGTAATGCTTTTAATTAATTTTTAGTTCTTGCCTTTAATGAATTCATGTGTATGAAGAAAAGACTGATTAAATAAGACTTTCCTCACATAAAGGCTGTATTCCCTTTATAGTTCTGTATCTGTTCTATTTTAAATAAAGGTTTAAACTCTTTCATTTCCCTGATACCTTCTGCATGAGATGAGACTCGAACTCAACATAGAGCAGCTAGGTGGGTGGATTCCATACATCCGCTGTGGGCAAGTGTTCTCCCTGCCAGATCTGGGGTGTGGTGAGTTTGAGAGTCACATTTTGCTAACTTAGCTATTGATGATTCCAACACATTTTTGAGACATAGGTGATGCCTTTGGAATTGTGCAGGAAGCAGAAATGACAAATATGGTAGGTCAAAGCTTACAGCCATAGGAGAAAACACTTCTGGGCTGGGGAGGGATCATGTTCCATTTTGCAATCCTCTGGTCTCTTCTGTGTATTCTGTGCTCCTGATAAAAACTTGCCTATCCCACCTGCCGTATTAAGTAAACTCAGTAGTTTTCAAAAATAATTTTAAATGTGCCCAAAGATTAACAGTTAATGAGTATAAGCCTAGAAAGATTTCATCTTAAATTAATCAGCAGTAGATATTCTCCAGTACCTAAAGTTAAAATTAACTACTGATCTTTCACTTTTAAGTCAACAGATGAATACTTTTATATGCAAGACACACTTTTTAACGAAAATGTAAATATTTGTTTTCACCAAATGAGAGAAGACCTTTCCCTGTACAGGAATATGTTTTAGAAAAGACGATGTGTACTTTCTAAAGCATCACAAGAGACCAATTAATTTGATTAATCAGAAGCTTTGAAATTATTTTTAGTGCTGTACAGTTATCAGTGTTCCAAAAAAAACCTGTTCCTCAGTTTACAAATGTGTTTATTTTTGTCCCAATACAATCATTAAAACTCTAGGAAATGTATTTTTTAAAGTCCAGAAATATAAGGAACTTAAGAATGACTACCTGTCATTTTTTATGTTTTTTTTTTTTTCTAGTTGTCAATACTGCTGCCCATCAACAGCTAGCACCAAATTTTCTGCTGGTCTAAAGTCTAATGATACAGCTGTATTTTGATTTTCCTAAACATTTCTTTATAGACAGAAATAAGATAAAATATCTCTATATTAATATTTTGGAGCTCTGGAGATAATCAGCACCAGTATGATACCCTTATAACATGACTTGAGGAAGCAGGAAGTGTTACGTAAAGTCAGAAAGAATATTCAGAAGTTTCTGTATGTTTCCTGTTACTTTCTTTGACATTTTATTTTTAGATCATCCTTATGAAGTGGGCAGAGAAGCTCTTAATATAACTTTATAGACACAGAAATGGAAGCTCATTGCCTTGACTTACACAAAGTCCCATAGCTGACCTACTTGTGACTAGAGCTGGCCCTTGGTTCAGTGCTTTTTCCCCTGTCCCACTATCCAAGTCACTCATTTAAGGGACCACATGCCCCCCATTCAAGTCATTTCCCTGTGAGAAGCAGTCAAGCCCTGTTCCTTTGTGGGCTGGTTGTTAAACATTAATGGATGCACTCTGTAACTAACTACAGAGAAAGTAACACCAGTTCACCAATGCATATGAATCTTTCTGTGTATGTCTCCACTTTTCCCTTAAGAACATTTTTGTCTGGACTCATCACACTTGGTAATGTATGTTGTTTATTTTTTCCTGTGTGGAACCTAGATGGAGACAGACTGAAAGATGGTCTGTGCCTATCAGCTGTGCTGATGCCAGTAAGTGTACTGATTATGTTTACCAGGCTCAAGCTTTTAAGATGAGTCTCTATGGACGGAAATGAATTGCTCATTTTAGGGACTTGTCCAGTGCTGTGATCAGCTACATTCAAGAATGGCAGAAGATACTAAAAGAATTCAAGTTATAATAATGTGTTTATTGGAAAACTAATATAGCAAAACCCAAAATGAATCTTGTTGTGTGGTTCAGTAGCAATCTTTGGGACAGCGTAGAGAGTGGCCTCTGAATAAGGATGCTTAGGAAGTCTGCTGTCTACCTTCTAACTCTTGAACTCAGTGATTTAGTTTTGTGGAGCTTGCTTATTTTGTTTCGGCAACCAGGCACACTTCCTATAGGTTTGGTGCCTTTCTCTCAACACTCAAATGGGAATTGCCTACATAGAGCATAGGTGGTGAGGGATTATTGTAGAGGTGTTAAAAGCATTAGAGAACTTCCTTCCAGATCTTTGGTTTTAGACACATGTGGAACATTAGTTTATCTTCTTCTTCTTCTTCTTCTTCTTCTCTTTTTTTTTTTGCAAATACAGGTAACCTTGCAAAATAGACTGAGTAGTTAGCTCTTATTTTCACAACCCTGGCATGAAAATTTCTTCCAGGCTGGAGCAGCTGCTTAGACTGTTGCTATGCAACCAGGAGAGGCGTTCACAAGCATTGTTACAAGCTGGCAATCAAAGATGAGACAATGTTTTCTTTTGATTATGTGTTTTATTTATTTATTCATTTACTTACTTACTTACTTACTTACTTACTTGTTTATTTATTTGTGTCAGCTCTTGGTTTGGGGAGTGTGTATTTACATCCTTTGGGGAGTTTTTATTTGCAGAAATGCCTTTTCCAGAGAAACTTTTTTGTTGAAGGCATTTTGATTTGATCTTGCTAGATAAAAAGGTGAGCCCCACCTCACGGGCAGTAGGTGTTGAAATTAGGCCTCAAAGCAGATAAAATAGTTCTTAATAAATAAGAACATAGTGGAGTCAAATGCGGCTTTGACCACCCTTTTACTAAGAAAACATCCAAGCTTCATATTCTTCTACTGCTGGTCTTTATACATTGTGCACTTCTCTGACCTAAATCAGTAGCTTTGAATCTGCATTTCCTTCAGCTCTCTTGTCCCTGAAAGTCATGTCTGAATAGAAGACCATTTAAACCTTTACAATCAGGGTTTATCCTGACCAGATTTTCTGGAGCCATCTTTTATGTGAATCCTTGACCTTTACAGATTTTGTCTTTCAAACCCTAATGAACTGGCTTTTAAACAAATGTTTGGGCAAATGCTTATAACCAATGTTTATATTTTCAGTTATCTATTTTTCAATTACCGATTGATGTTTATTGAGTGAGGCTGAGGGATGTGCCTCAGAACTGTTCATAAGACTCCTGCAGGTCAAGAGGAGAAGATGGGAAGACTAAAAGGATACAGTTCTTCTGCCAGGAACCCAAAGGAGAAAAAGAGGGAGGTTAGAAACTGCGTATCAGTGGGCTTCCTATTGATGTCTGGCAACATTACAGTCCGGGTTATTGAACTGATAGCTTGTGATGACTAAGAAGTGGTGACAATTAGGAGCCAACCTGATTTCACTAGGAAAAACTCATGTAAAATTGAACCTATTTTCTTCCTGATGATTTTACTATGCTGGTGATTCATGTAATTCTATAGCCACTGGATACGGATTTTAGTAACATCTTATGATCATCAACATTTCATTACTGCAATCTCTAACTTTTATGCTTTAAAATAGCACTTAGCAATTTTTTCCCCCTGAAAATGGCTCTCTGTGTAAATTATTTGAAGAAATGAAACAGAACATTACAACTGATGCAAATGTTTTTGAGATTCAGGGATATAACATTTGCATATAAACATTACTGGTTGCATTTCCCCCTTGTAATTGGGCCTACTGTAGAAAAGAGTTTTGTTTTTTATCTTTTAAAGTCAATATTTAGTGTTTTATTGCATGAGGCCATGCTCACATTTTAGAATGTAGCTCAGTCAGGATGAGCTTATCTTCATCATCTGGGCCCTCCCAAAGTGAGTGGGGTTACAGTTTGGGCCTTTGTCACTGCTGGGGTTTTGCATATGAAGTGTCAATGTGTCAGTGACTATTGGAAAAAAGCCTGATACCTCATCTTAGTTTCCATGTTCCTTTTGAGTTCTTTGTACAAGAGGGGAGACTGAACCATTTTAAATCAAACCATAAAGCACTACAGAGAATGCTGAATTTTTTCCATTTCTTCAATCCACTAGCATTTACTGAGTAGCGCCCTTCATTGGTTTGAAGACAAATGGGGTAGATGCATTCTCTCACATACTAAATTCTCGTACTGCCTTTTTAAAAGACCTTTGGCCAACTGATGGACCCCTTCTTAGAAAGAAAATTTTAAATACATAAGATATGAGGAATTTATTATATTAAAATAGTTATCAAAGATTAAAAATTATGGTAAAGTAATGGATGAATAATAGATATTAATGCATTAGGTAACAAGAACTAGAGAGTTTAATATCAGCTCTATTTTTTAAGTTTATTTATTTTTGAGAGAGAGAGTGTGATCAGGGGAGGGGCAGAGAGAAAGAGACAGAGAGAGAGAGAGAGAGAGAGAGAGAGAGAGAGAGAGAATCTCAAGCAGGCTCTGCACTGTCACCGCAGAGCCTGATGCAGGGTTCGAACTCATGAACTGTGATATCATGACCTGAGCCGAAATCAAGAGGCAGATGCTTAACCAACTGAGCCACCCAGGCATTTTTGTTATCATGATACACTTAAGCAATATCATAATATATCTGCCTAACTATAGAGTGGTAGAAAAGTAATCATTATTTCTATTGGTGACAAAGTCACAGGTACTATTAATACTCTGTGGCTTGGATCATGCCTACATTTATAATGCAAGGAGATGCTAGATGTCAGTTAGATGTTAATAAAAGTAAAGAGGTACTTTTCTCCATCTAAGAGTCTGTCCCCGGATGGATGTCTGTGGAGGATGTCCATATACCCCAATCAAAATACCCGTGTTTACGTGTTCACCATTGTAATTGTAATGTTCTCAAAAATAATTTTCTTAAAAATAAAAAGTAAAATATAATATTAATATAAGATTATGATATATTCTTTCCAGATAGTAATGTCTCTAGGATTAGAATCCTTGTGGATATTCTAGTTAATATGTATAGTTTAAATTATGTTAGGCTTGTGTAATAGCAGAAACAAATGAACTTCAAACATGTATATTGTCTATGTGATCCAATCCTCAGAAGAATGGAATGGTAACTCTTTACAGAAGATGCCAGATGGCTGGGCCCTTTGCCAGTTTTCCATTATATTGTTGAAGGAGCATAAGAAATAAAGCCATAGTTTAAGTGGAGACATTTCATCTAAACAACCTGTAAGAGGCCAAGGGAAAATGCTCAACTCATTAATGAAAAATGCTAGTAGCCATAGTGAAAATCTTTTTTGCAGATCACAGCACTGATATCATAGGTATTTGTGAGTTAATATATATGTAACACTTACAGTCATGCCTGACACATAGTAAGCCCTGTATTAGTGCTGTTATTGCTATTCCAGCATAAATCACTACTCCTAAGCTCTAGAGATTTGTTGTGGAAGCCATGAAGCTTTCTTTCATATTTCTTTTTTTTAACTTTTTTTTAATAATTTTTTTTTCATGTTTATTTATTTTTGAGAGAGACAGAGACAGAATGTGAGTGGGTTAGGGGCAGAGAGAGAGGGAGACACAGAATCTGAAGCAGGCTCCATGCTCTGAGCTGTCAGCACAGAGCCTGATGTGGGGCTTGAACTCATGAGCTGTGAGATCATGACCTGAGCCAAGGTCGGACACTCAACCGACTGAGCCACCCAGGTGCCCCTCTTTCATATTTCAAAGAACCATATTTACATATACAACAGTGATTAATTACCAACCCAAGATTGTGGGAAGACATCAGGGACATATTTAACTTATTATTTGAAAAGGTAGTACATGAATGTTATATAAAATCTTAAAGATATAAAAGTGTATATATGGTGAACAGGAAATCATTTTTGCTTCTTTTTCCCCAGTCACCCAATTTTCCTTCCAGAGGCAATGTTTTATATATAAAAGTAATAGATTCTTATTTATTTATTTATTTATTTATTTATTTATTTATTTATTTAAAGTGTATTTATTTATTTTGAGAGACAGCACAAGGGGAGGAGCAGAGAGAGAGGGAGAGAGAGAATCCCAAGCAGGTTCCACACTGTCAGCCTAAGCCCTACATGGGGCTTGATTCCACAACCATGAGACTGTGGCTTGAGCCAAAATCAAGAGTCTGACTGACGCTTAACCAACTGAGCTGCCCAGGTGCCCCAATAGATTTTTCTTTAAAGGGGGAGTTTATGCATATATTTGTAAGTTTGTGTACATACACATATAGTTTGTTTTTTTTTTTTTTTTTTAAAGTAAACTCTACACCCAACATGGGGCTTTATCCATGATCCAGAGATCAAGAATTGCATGCTGTACTGACTGGGCCAGCCAAGTGCCCCCACATGTAGTCTTTTTCTTTTTTTAAAAAAATATTTACTTATTTATTTTGAGAGAGGGAGAGGGAGGAAGAGTACACATATCAGTGGGGGGAGAGAGGCCGAGGGAGAGAGAGAATCCTAAGCAGGTTCCATGTGCAGAACAGAGCTCAGCGCAGGGCTCTGTCTCATGACTGTGAGATCATGACCTGAGCCGAAATCAAGAGTTGGACGCTTAAGCGACTGAGCTATGCGGGTACCCCCACATTATAGTTTTTTTGATACAGAAATGACTGCATGCTATATACTGTACTTCACCCTGAGTACATCAATAAATAAATCCTAAAGATCATTCCAGATAGAGCTGCCTTGTTTTTTAAAATTTTTAAAAATGTGTATATTTATTTATTTATTTATTTATTTATTTATTTATTTAACATTTATTTATTATTGAGAGACAGAGACTGAGCATGAACATGGGAAGGGCAGAGAGAGGGGGAGACACAGAATCCAAAGCAGGCTCCAGGCTCCAGGTTGTCAGCACAGAGCCCGATGTGGGGCTTGAACCCACGAATTGTGAGATCATGACCTGAGCCGAAGTCGGACACTTAACCGACTGAGCCACCCAGGTGCCCCTGTATTTATTTATTTTTGAGAGACAGAATGAGAGGGAGCACAAAATTGGGCACCCCAATTTCTTTTAAATGGCAGGTAAAAAGAGCTCCACATTTAGCCCAAGATATTGCCAATAAGACAGTAAAAACCTAAAACGCAAGAGAGGACAGATTGACAATTCATGGCATCTTTTCTTTCTACAATAATTCTTCAGCATGAGGTTCTTAGCCTTTTTAATATTCCTAACAGCGTGCATGCAGTGTCATGTACAGCATCCCTGCTAAGAGGCTCAGTGAGGAAAAGGAGAGAAATTTGAGAGAAATACATGGATTTTATCTGACATGAATAAGACCGTGATGCAAATAAGGATATAACACTTCTGGGATTGTCAGTTTTGCACATATGAATTTGTTCTGCATACTGTGTGTTCCCTTAATAATACTGGGAAAATGTTCAGAAGGAAAAACAAATGCTTGAAATAGATCTTTAACAAGCTGTGAAATGGCTGAACGCTTAACATAATGAAATACTAGCAATGAAATTAAAATCTACCACCCCCCAAAGTCCATTATGATAATTAATAATAGCAATATTTTATATGTCAGAAACACTTGTTCTAATCAAACAGAGAAACAGAGCTAGACTCTTTCACGGTCATTGGCTTATTGTGTACTCCATTTGAACAAACTCATTTTTTTTATATTGTATCAAAAATAATTTTCCAGATTATCTATTTTCCAAACCTGATAGAATTTTAGGGCAAAATAATGAAGAGTATCCATAGTACTCTACTGGTTGCTCTGATGATCTCAATATAAAGTCAACAGGACATTGAACATGTTCTACTTTAAGGAACTCCAATATACAAAAGTCCACAACATTTTTGAAACCAATAAATTATACAAAAGCTATGTAAATAAAAAAAAAGAAAAAGAACAGAAAACATGCCATATGAAAAGATTTATTCTGAATATGTAATTCTTCTCATTAGAAAAATAAAGCTAGTAAATGTGTTCTTTAAAATGTACTTTTATTAGGATTCCTACCACTAAAGTGAGTCTTCAGATATAAGAACATAAAAGCTTTAAATCAACTGCTTCTATAGAGACTCCTATTAGAATCAAGAGACTAGAAACCCAAAACTTAAATCAGATGGATAAGAAACCAAGTTTTTTTTAAATCAGTATGTTATAAAAGACTAATTACATTAAAAAACGGACTTCATGTAATATGAAAGGATTCACTCTGAATATGAATATTTCCTGATCAAAAAAATACAGCTTGTTAAATGTACTTATTTATTTATTCTTAATATTTATTAATTTTTGAGAGAGAGCGAGCACAAGCTGGGGAGGGGCAGAGAGAGACACAGAATCTGAAGTAGGCTCTAGCTTCTGAGTTGTCAGCACAGAGCCTGACGCAGGGCTTGAACCCATGAACCGCAAGATCATGACTTGAGCCAAAGTCAGACGGTTAACCAACTGAGCCACCCAGGCTCCCCTAAATATACTTATTTAAAATTCTTAGCATTCCTCTCCACTAAAGTGAGCCCCCAAAGGTTGGAAAACAGAAATATTAAAACAATTGTCCTTTTGCAGACTTTGAAGACAGGAGACTAGAAACCAAAGACCTCTCTCAGAAATGTCTGTCTTCTTTAGCCCAAGAAAGAAATCCTTATGAGTTCTTTCTCCTACCAGATATATTCTTTTTCCTTCTGATTTGCGGCAGTTGAGTCAGGAAGTTGCAAGTGAGATGTGAGGCAAATAAAGCATATTGCCAACATCGCATAATGTGAATATAGTTTATGTGATTATGCTACCTGGTTTAACAGATTTAAACACATTAGTAATCTGTATGCTGTCAGTGTGTAAGTATGCTGTCCATCCATGTGATTGTATCTGTTCATCAGCCTCTGTTCAGGGCACTTGGTGAGCTATTCAGTGACCAGTAAAGTGACCCGCACAATCCCTGGCTGGAAGAGAAGAGCCAGAATAGGTGCTGTCATTTCTACCCCCAGGACTTTCCTCAAGGCTTCTGTTGCCCATCATTCCTATCTGTTTAAATTCTACACCTCCCTCAAGAATCAGTTCAGATGCCAAATTCCATGTCATTCTCATGGCTGGACTTGCTCTGTTCTAGTGCATGCTCCCCTAACGTGCTATATGCACTCTTCTGGCTGTGCACAGAAAGAGGGCATGCTAGAACATGAACAGCTCTCACGTCCAACTAGATTTAAATTCTTTAGGAAAAGATTGTTTTGTTGACATCTTTATATCTATCATGCCACTTTTTACAGCTTTCCTCTTTGTTCAAGTAAGTTTAATCAAAGAATCAGCGTAATTCATAATGACAACCTTTGGTTTGGTTTTGGTTTTTACTCTATCTGGCAGTGGGAATATAATCTCCTGGGGCTATGAGAACCGCAGTTCTCTCCTAAGAGTAACCACATGAAATGTCAAAACATTCTTTTCTTACAAGGATTGAGGTAATTTTACTATTTCTTATTTACTTTTGTATTATTAAAAGTGTGTCTTTTAATGTAGCTAAAAAGCTTGGTTCCTGTTTCTGGACCTCACTCAATTAACAGAGTTAATTACATTCCAACTAATAAACTTGGGCAGAATTCTGTGCTTGAAACTAACTTACATTCTGATAGGCAAACCCATTTTAACTGAAGGTGTCTTATTCTTTAAAAAACCAAACATCATCCAGTGTTACACGAATATGTGGTATACCATAACACAAGTTAACTAAGTCTTATCAAACTAAAGTACTGCTACACTAGCCCTAATAAACAGATGAGAACCATAGATAGTTAACATATTAATAACACCCATTTGCTTGATTTTGGTGACATCCATCTACTTATGCAGTGCTTTTAAAAAGTTTATTAAAGAGGCAAATGTTTCCCTTCTCTTTACCTCATCAGCTCCTTAGCAAACCCTTACTTCTAGAATACAAAACTAAATTGTCCCTATCTTGCTTACTTTACCCAAAAATATTAACTTGAGCCCCACTAATGAGGCTGTTACATTGTAACAGTATTTCTTCATACAGGAAAAAAAGTATTACCTTGAAAATTTAAAACAAACCAATTGTTAATAATGTTAAATTTTGGGCTCTCCTAAAATGAGCTGCTGTATTTGATGTAAAAGTCAAAATGTCAAAACTGACTACGTTTAGGTATCCATTCCAAAGAAAGCTTTGTAAAACCCTTCATCAAAAGGCATTTTTTGTGCACGTAAGAGCTACAACAATGAAATGTTTTCTCAGTGACTCCAGAGTTAAACATCAATATGTGATTGAAACATGATCTGCTTTGCTGAATATTACAGTCATTATGACAGAAAAGTAATTCACAGTGACCATTGCATCAGAAATATTATTACTAAGATGAGAATGTCCTGAGGAGTAATAATCAAATAAATGGGATGCTTAACTACTCCAGTTTATTATTAAGCCCTAAAGACAAATTCTTACTGTTGTGGGGTTGGTAGGTGTAGCAGACTACCATAAGAGATATTAAGAGCTCATTACGTTGGTGAGCAAGTTTCCTCTTCTATTACTGATAAGTTAGGGTGGGCATGGCTCCCTAATATCTTCCTAGTGTGTTAATGTGGATATTTGATACCCCTTTGCTTTTTTTGTTTTAAGTTTTCTGTTTGAGGATAGTCGACATACAGTGTTCTTTGGTTTCAGGTGTACAGCACAGTGATTTAACTTTCCTGTATGTCATGCTGTGCTCACCACAAGCATAGCTACCATCTGTCCACATACAATACTATTATAATATCATTGACTATATTCCCTATGCTGTGACTTTTATTCCCGTGATTTATTCATTCCATAATGAAAGGCCGTGCCTGCCACCCCCTTCACCCATTTTTTCTGTTGTTTTTTTGTCCTCCCCACCAACCATCAGTTTATTCTCAGTATTCATAGGTCTGATTCCGCTTTTTGTTTGTTTCTTTGTTATTTTTGGATTACATGTATGAATGAAATCACAGCGTGTTTCTTTTTCTCAGTCTGACTTATTTCACTTAGCATAATACCCTCTGGGTCCATCCATGTTGTTGTAAATTGCACAATCTCATCTTTTTTTATGGCTGTGGAGTATCCCTGTGTGTGTGTGTGTGTGTGTGTGTGTGCACCACATCTTCCTTATCCATTCATCTATCAATGATACCACTCTTCTTTTAAAGCATTAATTGAAAATATAATGACAATGCTTCTTTTTTTTAATTTTTTAATGTTTATTTTTTTAAATTTTTGACAGAGAGAGACAGAGCATGAGCAGGGGAGGGGCAGAGAGAGAGGGAAACACAGAATCTGTGCTGTCAGCACAGAGCCCGACGCGGGGCTCGAACTCATGGACCGTGATCATGACCTGAGCCGAAGTCGGACGCTCAACCGGCTGAGCCACCCAGGCGCCCCCTAATGCTTCTTTTCTTATGCCAAATTTTTCTAACATTAGACTTACATGCAACACAGTCTATATTGGAGGCAGTTTTATATGGCATCATCACCTCATCTACCTACTTTTGTCTACCTTGCTGACAGTCTAAACCATCATCTGTCTCTCACATGGACTGTTACAATGGTCTCCTGTTATCTTCCTCTTATCTCCCCTACAATCTGTTTTTCACATAGCAACCAGAAGGTGCTTTTCAAACACATAGATCAGATGTCACTTCCCTGCTTAAAAGCATCCAGAGATATCCCAGAGACAGTAAAGAGGTACCAGGCCCTGCCTACCTCCACAGCCTTCCCCACGTTTCGGCCCTCACTTACACCACCCCAGCCTTGTTATTCCTGGAACTCGCCAATCTCCTCCCAGCTCCAGATGTTGCTGGAGAGCTCTTCTGCCAGACTTGCAGATGTGTGGACTTCCTGCGGACTCAGCCCTCACTTCAGGACTGCCCTGGCCACAAAGCGGAGAGCAGACACAGCCGCCAGGACCAAGGAATCCACCTGCGCCTCACTCTGCATATTTCCTCACAGCACTTATCAGGCTCTGAAATGATCTTCCTTATGCATTTTTAATGTGTTTATTCTGTGTGTCTGTGTCTTGCACTAGAAACATGATCTGCCTCACGTTAGGCATCTGATTTGTCTTAACCACCAGACCACGGCAAAAACTAGCAGAAGCTCAGTAAAAACCTGTTGACTGACTAATGAGCTCAAAAATATGTGAGTACACACTCGAGTGAAGTTTTATGTTACAAAGTTGAATGTAACATTTGATAAGACAGCAGTATCCCTAGATATTAATAATTTCAAAAACATGGCTGTATGAAAACTGCTTATTAGTCACCTGGAGCAGATTTACTGTCAGGTTAGTAGCTTACCAGTTACCATCTACAAATGTCAACAAAGCCATTGTTAGAGTAGCATGTTGCTTATCTTGAATTCAGGTCTATGCACAAGCATGACCTAAAAAACTAGGAAATTATAAACAAACTAAAAGAGGTTTCTTGGCAGCTAAAGAGAGGTGTCCCCAGATATGAAATATATGTGAAGGGAGAGGATAGATTTGGGGAGGTATCTCTTAAAACTCTAGATCTGAATTTTACTTTAGAAGTAAAAAAACAGACATTCACATGTCCTGTAAAGTCCCATGGACTATTAGAAAGTCATTAAGCACACACACACACACACACACACACACACACACACACACACAGCATCCTTCTCCCAAGGAAGTGGAAATTCAGTGCATTTGAGTGTGGCTGCATTTAGTAAGCTGTTTCCAAAAAAAGCAGGGTACGGAATGGGAGGAAAGGTAACTTTACAGTGCAAAACTGGGCAAACGCTACCTTGTTCAGGTGACCAAGGTCAGCATCATCAGTGATAACTTACATTGATAACTTATGCTCAAGAGCATAAGAGCATTGGTCATAAAAAGTATAATTCACCTCTGTGATCATGCTCCCCCAAACCTATAACCCTAGACTAACCATGAGAAAACACCATACAAACTCAAATGGGGGAACATTCCACAAAATACCTAGTCAGCATTTCTCAAAACTGTCCAAGTTGTCAAAAACAAGGAAAATCTAAGAAACTGTTGCAGACTAGAGGAGACTATAAGGGACGTGATGACTAAATATAATAGGGATCCTGGAAAAGGACATTAGGGGAACACTAGGGGAATCTAAATAGAATGTGGACTTCAGTTAATTGTAATGCAACAATATTGGTTCCTAGTTTTGACACCTATAGCACTAATATAAGATGTTTAATATAGAGGAACCAGTGTGGAGTATATAGGAACTCTGAGCTATCTTTGCAACTTTTCAGTAAGTCTAAAGTTACTCTAAAATAAAGGTTTATTTAAAAAAACAAGGCAGCTCAGGGTGTCTGGGTGGCTCAGTTGGTTGAGTGTTTGACTCTTGATTTCAGCACACGTCATGATCTCACGGTTCATGGGATTGAGCCCTGCATCTGGCTCTGCGCTAACATTCTAGGAACCTGCTTGGGATTCTCTCTCTGTCTCTGCCCTTCTCCTGCTCATGCTGTCTCTGTCTCGAATAAATAAACTTTAAAAAAAATTGAAAGAACTTCATCTTCCAGGGATTTGTCTGAGTTGACAGGCCCTATGCTTAATGTCAAAGTCTGGACATTTTATTTCTTTCTCTAGAATGTTCTAGTTCTTCAGACACCAGAGATTTTAGTGGGTTCTTACCTTGTTGGAAGTAGTAACAATCTAAAAGATGCCATTAAGCCAGAATCATCCTGCAATTGATTGCTAATGATTACCTAAAAGGAGCAATTACTGTTCCCTGTAAGGTGATTGCAAAGAAACCAGATAGCATGCATTTCTCAGGTAAAATCAAGGCCTAATCCTGTAAAGCTTCAAAGACTTCATCATAGTGAGGCTATTGCTGTTTTGTCCTAGTTCAAACAAAAGTATACCTGGAATAAAAATCAGCTTGCTATAAAAATAAATCTTCTGCAGATAAAATACAGGCCACAAAATGGCAAAGATCTGTAAAAAATTCTCTGTGTTTGCATTTTACTTTCGTAGAGGTATATCTGTGTCTCGTGTGTGTTTGTGTGTGTGTGTATAAGAGTATGTGTGTGTATGTGTGTGTGTGTGTGTGTGTGTGTATACATCCAAAAAAGTGTGTAGTAAATGGGTAGTAGTGAATGGGTTCCTAGCATTGTTTTGCAAAATGTATGGTAATGAATGACTTAACATATTTTTGAAAGAAGGAGACAAAAAGCCAGGTACATGTGATCCGTTCTCTTAGAAGAAGTTAATAAAGTCTTCAATTGAAAAATGGATTTATTTTTAAAGAAAGCACCAGCAAGACCAAGCGGCATACATTGGATTATTAAATGTTGCCTCGTCTGGTAGAAGTGACAGCTGTAGTCCAGAGATTAGCTTTAGACTGTGCGAGTCTTTCCAAGGCTATAGCCCCTGGTTTAACTGTCTTTAGATGGGAAGATGGCAGGTATTATAGGGAACCAAACAGAAAGGTAGGTAGAAAGATTTATATAGGTAGATGGGCAGATTAGGTGGGAGGAGAGAGGACAAACTGATTGTTATGTTCCTTATTAAAATTAAGATATGCATTTCCTTGATAAATCTAAATTATATACATCTCCTCTATGGATATTGGTCATTTAACCAATGCCAGAGTGTAGAGAAGAAAGCCTCAATGGGATTATATCAACATGTGACTTACCCAAATTTGTATTTTAGAGCACGTGGGAAATAGATGCTGGTTCCAGGTCTTCTATCTTTAATGCATAATGTAAAACACTAAATAAGTGCTTCTACTCTAATAGCTTTCGAGGCTAAGGTCACAGACTTTTTACTCATAAACAACCTTGTAGACATTTTCATTTTTGTTTCAGTGGCTAGGTCTTATGCCAGCAGAAACATAGAGGGATTGAAACCCGAGTGAGGAAACCCTGCAGTTCACCACAGGGCCCTGGAACAAGAGTATTCTTCTTAGAACTCTTTCATCAAAATTACTTTTAGTACATATTTGATTTTTTTGTAGTAAACCCATATTTGGCCAGCCAGCCTTAAAAGTCCAAAAGGAAACTAATAAACATTGTTCATACTTTTGGAAATATTGAGAGTGCCCAGAAAGCAATAGGAACCTAAAAAAAAATCATGATTTTTGTATTGTTTTCCTTTTCCTGATTATGGATTAAAGAATTTCATTTGCTACATGGGGTTGTATGCCCCACAGCCGCGTCTTACGCTTCTACAGCACATTCAAGCACTTGATTCTCCCGACAGTGACTTTGTAGAGATCAAGGCAAGACATCCTGGATAAAAGGAATAAAATTTTATATAAGGCAATGATTGTTTTTGATTAAAACACATTTCTTCATTTCTTGGCTGCAAGGCAGGCACAACATGTTTTAAACTGGTGGAAAAAATTGTCATCAATTCCTTAGATTTTGGGGTACCTATAATGGTGAGAGTTAATTAATAAGTACATCAAACTCCTTAAGATTAATTGTTGTGTTTACTTAAGTATCAGTTATCGTTCTAAGCACTGCTGTAGCCCTTGGCAACTCTAAAGTGTTCTGTGTGGTGTGAGTTCAGCAAAGACATAGGGGTCGTTCATACTGCTTGGCTAACAGAAATGCTAAGGAGGTTCCAGAGACAAGGAAGCAACAAGAAAAGTGCCAATTTTCTTTTTACTTATTCTCCCCCGCAAGGATGTATGCCTTTGGAAAGAAGGGTGGGGAGCATTTTCTTTGGGTTAGTTGTGGAATGTTCTCTTCAGCTGCAGCTTCTTGCAGCATTTAGCCCATCAACAGGCCAGAGAACCTACCAGAACTGTTTGTTGTAGGGAATGTGTGAGGGTTACACTCTAAGACCCTCATCTGTCTTGAAATAGTTCAGTCTAACTTTTGAATAACTCAGATGCTCAGTTATTCACTTGTCTCCTCTCCAATCTCTCTGTGTCTTACTTTGCATGTTGACGGACTATGGGCGGTATGCACTCAGGTGCTATATTGTACAGTAATTGTGTGCTTTCCTTCTAGTTCATAGCCCTATAGATTCTAAAATCTAAAATCTTTTAATATATTGTTCTTAGTTGCAAACAAAAAACTGATTCTGACTAACTTAAACAGAAAAAGAATTGGTTGAAGAATACCAGACAGCTTGCAGAATTGAATGGAAGCCTGGACAACAAGGCTTGGAGTTATGACAGAAGTAGGGAATGTGGGCAAGCTGAGTCATATAGCCAGTATTAGTCAAAAGAGGCAATGTAGTCATGCCACAGAAAATGTTCTACTTAGGACTTTACTAATAGAACATGCCATATTCACTGCTGGACACTAAGCCCTATCAGCACTTCTGTAAATGTAACTGGCTTCTGCACCAATGCTTTGTATCTCTTGCTCTCTGGCATGCATGTGTCCCATCTAGGATGACTGCTCAGTTTTGAGGAAGGCTCAGTAAGATATCTTCAGTGTTGGTAAATATTGTGATTCTGTAGCTTGGCAAGATGATCAAAGTTGCAGATGAATAGGTAGAACACAGTCAGAGACTAGGTGTGGACCTAAGGCAAGACACCGAAGATGTTCCAACTGTCCTTATGAGGTCAGCAGGTTGTTTTTGGGGTTTCTGCTTTTTAGGGTCTAGCACTTGCATTGTCAGTGGTAGCCCAGAGGGTTTCAGGGGCTGAATCAGCTTGTTCTGCTAAGCAGACCAAGTTCTGAATGGCAAGTAAAAATCCATTCACCACCTGATTAAACGTGATAATCTTGTTCAAACTAGAAATCACCATCTCTGCATCTCTCAGGTCTTTCATGCAATTGTTGATCTCTGCCATTCCTTCACGGATGTTGTATTACTTTGATTAGGATTTTGATTACGAGGAAAAGCAGCTCAAAGAGTGCTTGGGCTGTTCCCACAAAAATAACCTCTATGTTATGAGTCAGTGGGTTTTCTTTTTAGGAATATCTCTATTAAGTCTGCACTTGAAAATGGAGAAAGTAACCACAGTATGGGTTTGAGGTGCCACTGGGCTCAATGTGAGCTAGACTGAGTCAACACTTGACTTGTAACTTGACCCCAGAAACCTCCACACTGGCTGTTAGACTGCAGTGTCATGTGCAGAATTAGTTCTGGCTCAGAGCCAGTGCTCAGTAATTTCCAAGAGGCCTGGACATTTTTCTTCCCGTAATGTCCAAGCCTCTAAATGGCCACAAAGTCTTATGAGGAAGGCTAGACAGAAGATTCATGAACTGGATTTATGATTTTACAGAAGACATGTATAACTTTTGTTTGTATTGTTTAATCTCTCTTTAAAAAAGTTTTTTTTAATGTTTGTTTTTGAGAGAGAGACAGACTGTGAGCAGAGGAGGGGCAGAGAGAGAGAGAGAGAGAGAGAGAGAGAGAGAGAGAGAGAGAGAGAGAAAGACACAGAATCTGAAGCAGGCTACAGCACAAAGCCTGAGGCAGGGCTCAAACCCATGAACCATGAGATCACGACCTGAGCTGAAGTTGGACGCTTAAGCAACTGAGGCACCCAGGTACCCTTTTTCTCTTTCCTTCCAGCTGATCTTAAACATACAGTAAGATTGAACCACTAAATCTGAAAGACTCTGTTCCCAATTGTTTGTGTGGATTGACGGGCATCTCCATTTATCATGACAAGGCTTCTTTTCAAGTAGTTCTTTTATTTTTTTCAAGTAGTTTTTAACATGGGATCTACTTTCATTCTAGCATAGAAGTTTGGAAATTTTACACTTAATTCTTCCTTCCTTTCTTCCAAATAGGTTGGTGGCTGTTATCTCCTAGGGAAGATAATGTTCTTATTATTTATTTATTTTGAGAAAGAGAGAGAGAGAGAGAGAGCGCGGAAGCACACATGAACAGGGGAGGGGCAGAGAGAGGGGAGAGAGAGAATCCCAAGCAGGCTCTACATTGTTAGCACAGAGCTCAATGTAGGGCCCAAACCCATGAACCGTGAGATCATGACCGGAGCCAAAATCAAGAGCCGGACGTTCAACCAACTGAGCCACCCAGGTGCCCTGGGAGGTGGTGCTTTCTATTCCTGGCAAATGAATAAGAAACCAAGAGTAAAGAAAAAAAAGAAAGAAAGAAATTAGGACTAAAGCAGATGGACAACTACACGCTACTCTATGGTTCATTCCTTTGAGCCACATCTGCACAATATTGATTTATTATTTCTCTTGACTTCCTTATCATCAGCATACTCAAGCCTGAGATTTGGGTGGCTTAACTGCCTATAAGAACTAGGCTGGGCTGTCTGGCCTTGAACACTGGTTCTGCTGCCTGCTGGCCATGTGACCTCAGGCAAGTCATTTAATGTCTTTGGCCCTGTTTTGTCACCTATAAAATGGAGGAAATAGTGCATATCTTAGAGGCTTGCTATATGGATGTAATCAGATAAAAATTATAATGCATAAGTGAACATTTAATAATATTAGCTAATATATATCTAAAAGCTTATAAAATTTTAAATTATAGAAATAAGTAATACCAAATGTAAATACTTTTAACTTCCATATTGGATTATCTGTGCTGCTGATTTTCCTGAGTTCATTTATCTGGCTTATATTTCTGAAATACCTACTATGAGCAAGGCATCATGCTGGTTTTTACGTGACATGCTAATCTTGATCTGAGCTTGCTATTGGCTGTTGTTAGAGGACACAGAGAGTGAAAAGCTTGGTAAAACGCTGGGCACATAAAAGTTAGTTTCTTTTTTTTCCCCATCTGGGTTCCTTCCTATCCTGACTTCATACTGCACTAAAATTTAATCTATGTAAAATCTTCAAACACTAAATCAGCATTGTTCAATGGAAATATAATGTAAACCACATTTGTAATTTCAAATTTTCTAGTAGCTTCGTAGATAAATGAATGAGATGAGATTAATTCTAACTAAGTATTTCATCTAATCTAACATATCTAGAATAACATGATTTCAACATGGAATAAATCTAAGTAATTATTGATAAGATATTTTACATTTTTTTCACACCAAGTCTGTGGAGTCCAGAGTGTTATTTTACATTTGTAACACATCTCTGTTTGCACTCACCACGTTTCAAGTGCTCAGTCACCATATGTAGATAGTTGCTACTCTAGGGGACAGAGCAGGGCTAAATTATCTCACCAGATTCCAAGAGGTAGCTGTGAATTCTTCATTAAACAATTTTGGACTATTCTCAGATCCTCACCTGGGAGGAGAAAAACAGAAAGAAAATGAATCGTAGTTGCGTTTTTTATATGTGCTTTTTACAAAACTTACCCAGGGTAAACATAAAAAAAGAGTTTGTGGGTCAAAGACCCTGTTGGCTATTTTCAGAAATCCAAACAGCAGTTTACAGTTGTTAGGGAAGAGCTAAATTGTGGAAACTTAAAGGAAGGTTACATCTTTAGTTATTCTTGATTGGGAAGAAAATCAATAGCTGGTTAGTGATGCCAAAAGGAAGCTGGTTGAAATTAAAAAAATTTAAAAATGAGTGTGATAATTTACCCATAATAGTCAATGACATTTTTTTTTTCCACCTGAAACCTTATAGTCAGAACATGATATTGGGGCACCTGGGTGGCTCAGTCAGTTAAACATCTGACTTCAGCTCCAGTCATGATTTCATGGTTTGTGAGTTCGAGCCCTACATTGAGCTCTCTGCTCTCAGCACAGAGTCCGCTTTGGATCCTCTGTTGCCCTCTCTTTCTGCCCCACCACCACTTGTGTTCTCTCTCTCTCTTTCTCTCTCAAAGATAAGTAAAACACTAAAAAAAAAAAAAAAAAAGAATATGATATCTGTTAAAAGGGAGAAATTAAAGAATTTTTTTTTTCTTTCTGATTGGGAGTACCAGTGCCTTTTTGTTCTCTAAACTGGTTATATGGTTTACTATGGAATGAAGTCAGTTATGTGGAGATTAAGGGACTCTCTTCTTTCATGCCATCTGTTGCCAGAGTTCTGTCATGCTTCATGCCACAGTCGTCTGTGACTTCAGTTGTCACCCATGTGGTTGATGATCCAAGCTACTGTGCCACCTGAAATTTTAAAAAAGAAAGCTCAGTAATTTCTCAATAATTTATGATGACAGTCACATAGATCATGCATCATATGTGATGTCATTACATATAGAAGAAGCATAAACATTTAATTTATTTGGCAATTGATTTTTGGATCAGAATCATTAAGGGTTCACATGAGACTTATATCATTTTTTATTTTGCCTAAACTTTTTTAAATAGAAAATTTCATATATATGCAACATTAGAGAGAACAGCATGATGATCTGTGGAACCTTTTAGCTCAGCTTCAACAATTATTAACTAATAGCTAATTTCTTTGTCATCTATAGCTCTGACCCCAATTACCTCAAGGCATAATTCCAGAATCGTTGATAGTGCATTGGTAATTTTAGTACCCTCAATAAAATACCACATCGCATCTAAATGTAATAGTTTTAATTATGTAACTTAGAATTATTCAGTCAATGTTCATATTTTCACAATTGGTTTTGTTTTGTTTTGTTTTTTTTCCTGATAGGAAACTTGTTTGAATCAGGATATAGTCAGTGTACATACTACATTTGGTTCACGGGCTTAATCCATAAGCTCCCTCCTCTCCTTTCCCCACCCCTCCTTGTAATATTTTGTTGAGAGAACTCGGTACTTTGTTCTGTAGAGTTTTTCCCAGTCTAGATTTTGCTGGTTGTGTCCCTGTGACACTGGTTATCATGTGCCTCTAATCCTCTGTACTTTTTGTAATATGGTGGTTCGATCGAAAAGTTTGACTAGATTCAGGTTTGAGTTTTTCTTTTTCTTTTCTTTTTTTTTTTTTTCTTTTCTTTTCTTTTTTTTTTTTTTTTTTTTTTTTTTTGTAAGACTGTTTCCCAGGTGCTCTTGTGTACTTTCATGAGGGAGCACATAAAGTCTGGCTATCTTCCTTACCACAGTGTTAACAGTGGTGAACAGGTTTGTGTGCCACCAGCTTGAACCAGCCAGCCACTATAAAGTTCTTCATCTACTTTTCAGGAAGGAGTCTTAGCAACCATTGCTTTGATCCATCATTTCATTAGGAATTGCAAAATAATGATATTCTAATTCAGTCATTCCTCCTTAATTCATTAGCTGGAGTATTTCCACATAGAGAAGCATTCCTTTTTCAACTGCTTGGTCTATTTGAGGTACAGTTTGTATAGTCAAGACAGGATTGATACTTGATTTCCCTTTTTTAGCAGTTTTCAGAATGAGTTGGTTCTGTAAGGTATCCTCCAAGGGTAAATGTTTCTTTCTCCAGTACCATAATTCAGCGATTTAAACTGATTTGAAGTGTTTCAGTCCACCCTATATGTTAGTCTTTTTGATGACCCATCTGAGGCCAGTGGGAGCCTCTTTAAGTCAGTTCTGAGTCCTCTTTAACATGACCCCAGTGGACTTTGATAGCTCCTTTGCTTTCTGGGATGCCAAGATGTTGCAGGCTCATCTTACATTTCTCTGCCTCAGATCTTGAATCAGCCATTTCTCCAAGGAGTCCCAGTGTCTCTAAGTGAATAAATGGTATTTAGAGAACACGCCTGGGCACCTTGGATCTTAAGCATAAGGAATTTTCAGTCTGGAATCTATATTACGAAAACTCGAGTGAAATTAGTCCCAGTCTAAGCAGCTTTATGCAACTCAAGTTTATTTCTACCTATTGCACTGGCAAGCAGTCTCCCATGCTGTGATTTAGGAACCTGGACTCCTTTTGTCTTATACCTGCAAGAACAATAATGCCTTAGAATCCTGTCCCTTCAGCTGAGAGATGAAGAAAGGAAAAACGGAAAGGCACCTACTTTTTAACCACTTTAGCCTGGATGTGCTGCACATCATTTCTATTCTCATTCTGTTAGTGAGAACCACTCATATGGCCCTGCTTCAAAGCGACACAGTAAAGGTGGTGAAGGGAGCCCCATTGGCCAGGGAACTGGACACTGTAGCGGAGCACACATCTTTGTTGAATGGCAGGCTGACTCTGCCAGAGGCCAACCCTTTTGCCATCCCAGATCACGTGCTGTCCCCTACTTTCTCCGAAGTCTGAGTCAGTCACTGCATCCAGCTTAAAGTACAGCATCTTTCCTCCCCCTAAATCAGTATACAGTGGTGGAGCGTAACGTGACCACAATTATCACTCCTGTATTGAAAAGAGGAGGAGGAGGTGGTGGGGCACAGTTCATTGGTCTATAGAAATTTTGGAATACTCTTGGGGATAGATGATGAGGTCTTTGTGCTCTGGCATTGGATGAAATTCCTTGGTTAAATGTATTTTTTTTTAATTTATTTTTGAGAGACATAAAGAGAGAGAAGAGTGTGAGTGAGGGAGAGTCAGAGAGAGAGAGACACACACAGAATCTGAAGCAAGCTCCAGGCTCTGAGCTGTCAGCACAGAGCCCGATGTGGGGCTCAAACCCACAAACTGTGAGATCATGATCTGCGCCTAAGTCAGACATTTAACTGACTGAGCTACCCAGGTGCCCCTGAAATTCCTTGGTTAGACTTGAATTCTACTTTCAGTTGCTGTAAGCAATTCCCTGTCCGTTTCTCTGTGTGGCCCTTGCCTCCCCTCTGGCAGGTTTGTCTGTATTCACTTTCATACCTGTCCACGTTCGTTGTGGTTATAGAGCATGCCATCCTTGGGAGCTATACATTTTTTTGCCATCTGCGTCCTATTCTTGCCAGTTGGAAGGTAACTTTGGGGATTCAAAGCTTAAAAAATTTTTTTTGGCTCAAACTCTCTACATCTTTTTTAGAAGAGATTCTGATTTCTTTAGTAATATAATTCTTTTAAAACCTTGGTAGGGTCCTTCCAGTTAGTTCCAGGTGCCAGTAACCTCATCCAAAGGTCTGTGAAGTTATAACTGTCAATTTCTTTTTTGTTTGCTTTCTCATTCCTTTGGCTAGATCTCTCATTTAGGAGTGGCTGTTCAGGAACCACTTAAAATAGTGAGAAGGCATTTTCTTACTCTGATCTTTGCCCCAAGGCTGAGTGCCAGGGGGCCTTTGTCCATTATGAGGTGTTTCTCAGTCTTCTGTTGGGGTCTTGAGGCACTCGCCTTTTCCATCCTTGTAAGTTCCCACATTTCTGGACTTCCTCTCTCCTATTCTTTTTTTTCTGATAATTTTTTACCGAAGATCATCTCTTTCTTCCCAAACCTTGCGAAATGCTGCCAAGAACACTGAGCACACGCAGAACATCCAGGCATAGCAAACGTGCAGGGTGCCCTTCAAGTTACCATGGGCAAGAGGTACCAAGTGCTCCACCCGCAGGCACCCAAGGATCTCCAGGTTTGCAGCCTCTGGCAGTAGTTTCTTCGCTGCCCACTGCCTGACTACTAGGCCAGTTTTAGATATTTTTTATGGCAGCGCTTCACTCGAAGGTACTCATTTCTGTATTCATCAGGGTGATGCTAGCTAGCCAGGGTAGTAAAGACTGTCACCAAATTGGAGAATTTCGGAACTGAAAGAGGACTTTAGAGATCACGTGGTAGAGCCAACTCCTCTTCATTTCGGGAATCAGGAACCAAGACAGGAAACAGCCGAGGCTTGGCCACAGCAACACAGTGACCTGGAGGCGTACAGTTACCAGTCTGACTAGGCCTCTGTGATTTTGCCCTTTGGCCCTTAGCTCAGCCTGGCGCATCCCAGAGGCTTAATGAATATCTCAGACTGAATTGGGAATGTGTAAGTCTGAATCTGTTAGGACATCACTGAGGCTCAGACAGAAAGAAAAAGGAAGGGAAATTCAGGGAACCACTGGAACTTCAGTAAAAATGCCTCAAGAAAGTATAGATTAGAAGACCTATATGACTTTGTTATTCTCTTTTGTACATTTTCATGCTTTCAATTTTAATCAGAATGCTAAGGACTTTTTTTTTCTTTTTGAGAGAGAGCTGGGGAGAGGGGAAGAGGGAGAGAGAGCTGGGGAAAGGTGCAAAGCAGAGAGAGAGAGAGAGAGAGAGAGAGAGAGGGAGGGAGAGGGAGAGAGTCTTAAGCAGGCTTCATGCTCAGCATGGAGCCCCACGTGGGGCTTGACCCCACGACCCTGGGATCATGATCTGAGCCGAAATCAAGAGTTGGGCGCTCAATTGACTGGCCCATGCAGGCGCCCTGCTAAGGACATTTTGATCATGTAGTTTTGAAATAGCTGTTTTTATATAGTCTTAATAATAAGTCATTTAATATTTAGCTAAAAACCAGTAACAAATAATTAACTCCTTAGTTCTGGCTCCCAATCTTCCTCTTACCATCTCTGAACTTCTAGTGAGGGGCGAGTGGGGTGGGTCGTGCTTGGGATAAGATGGGCCATGGTTAAGGAAAGGGGTGGTTTGAGGAAATAAAAAAACTGCCATCTTTGTATTTTGGTGCTGTGTGGGAAGTAGCCTGTTGAGATTTCTATGTCACTGCCTTCTCCCACACCACATCAAAACGTAAAGATAGGACTGGAAATTTTAGAGAGCACAACACTTCCAATGTAGGGTAATGTCTGGCATGCCACAGGGCTCTATAATTCTGTCATTAGTTAATGCAGGTGGTATTCATGAAGCACCTGTCCTGTACCAGACTTTGTACTGGTGCCTGGCATATACAGACAACATGATACAAGTGTTGTGCCAGGAACTTATAGGCAACATAATTTATTAAGTTTCAGACTATTCTATTGGACCACAATATTGGGCATAACAGTTTTTGAAGGTAATAAAAGTTTGCATGGACATATGTGTTATCCTCTTGAATGCAGACATAACTTGGAAATATTGTGGGTTCAGTTCCACAGCACCGCAATAAAGCAAACATTGCAGGAAAGCCAGTCAAATGAATGTTTTGTTTCCCAGTGCATATGAAAGTTATGTTTATACTATACTGTAGTCTACTGAATGTGCAATAGCATTATGTCTAAAGAAACAATGTCCATGCCTTAATTAAAATACTTCGTTGCTTAAAATGCTAATAATCATCTGAGTTTCAGTGAGTTGTAATCTTTTTGTTGGTGGAGGGTCTTGTCTTGATATCAATAGCTGCTGATGGACCAGGGTGGCTGAAGTTTGGGGTGACAGTGGCAATTTTTAAAAATAAGACAACAGTGAAGTCTGCCACATCGATCGACTCTTCCTTTCACGAAGGATTTCTCTGTAGCATGTGGTACTGTTTGATAACATTTTACCCGCAATAGAACTTCTTTCAATTTTTTTAAATGTTTATTTATTTTTGAGACAGAGAGAGGCAGAGCATGAATGGGGGAGGGTCAGAGAGAGAGGGAGACACAGAATCTGAAGCAGGCTCCAGGCTCTGAGCTGTCAGCACAGAGCCCGACGCGGGGCTCGAACTCACGGACCGCGAGATCCTGACCTGAGCCGAAGTCGGACGCTTAACTGACTGAGCCACCCAGGCGCCCCAATAGACCTTCTTTCAAAATTGGAGTCAGTCCTCTCAAACCCTGCCCTGCTTTATCAGTTAAGTTTATGTAATATTCTAAATCCTTTGTTGTCATTCCAACCATCTTCTCAGCATCTCCAGCAGGAGTAAATTCCATCTCAAGGAAACACTTTTGTTGCTCATCCGTAAGAAGCAACTCCTTACTGTCCAAGTTTTATCATGAGATTGCAGCAATTCAGTCCCATCTTCAGACTTCACTTCTAGTTCTCTTGCTGTTTCCACCACACCTGCAGTGACTTCCTCCACTGAAGTCTTGAACCCCTCAGAGTCCTCCATGAGGCCTGGAATCCACTTCTATCAAACTCCTGTGGGTGTTGACATTTCGACCTCTTCCCATGACTCATGAATGTTCTGAATGGCATCTAGAATGTTGAATCCTTTCCAGAAGGTTTTGTACTGATTTTGCCTATATCCATTAGAGGAATCCCTATCCTTAGCAGCTATAGGCTTATGAAATGTATTTCTTTTTTTTTTCTTTATTATATTATTATTTTTTTAATGTTTATTTTTGACAGAGAGAGAGAGAGAGACAGCATGAGTGGGGGAGGGGCAGAGAGAGAGGGAGACAGAATCTGAAACAGGCTCCAGGCTCCGAGCTATCAGCACAGGGCCTGACACGGGGCTCGAACTCACAGACCGTGAGATCATGACCTGAGCCGAAGTCAGACACTCAACTGACTGAGCTACCCAGGCGCCCCGAAATGTATTTCTTAAATACATTAAATAATTTAAATAATACTTGAAAATCAGAATTTCTCCTTGATCCATGGACTGTAGATTGCATGTTGTGTTAGTTGGCTTGGAAACAGCATGAATCTCATTTTACATCTGCATAGGAGCCCTTGGGTGACCAGGTGCATTGTCAATGAACAGTAATATTTTGAAAGGAATCTTTTTTTTTGAGCAGATCTCAACTGTGGGCTTAAAATATTCAGTAAGCCATGTTGTAAACAAATGTGCTGTCATCTAAGCTTTGTTGTTCTGAGAAGATTTAGGGTAATTCTTAAGGGCCCTAGGATTTTCAGAACCGTCAATGAACACTGGCTTCAGCTCCAAGTCACCAGCTGTGTTAGCCTCTAGCAAGAGAGCTGTGTTCGTGGAAGCTTTGAAGCCGAGTCTTGATGTCTCCTGTATGGCTCTGGAAGTCCAAGATGACATCTTCCAGTAGAAGGCTGTTTTGTCTGCAATGACAATCTGCTTTTTAGTGTGGCCACCTTCATGAATTATCTTAGCAGAATCTTCTGGGTAATTTGCTGCAGCTTCTACATCAGCACTTGTTGCTTCACCTTACACGTTTATGTTATGGAGACTCCTTCTCCCCTCAAAGCTCATTAGACCTCTGCCAGCTTCAGACTTTTTTTTCTTCAGCTTCCTCTCCTCTCTGTCTTCATAGAATTGAAGAGAATTGGGGCCTTTTTCTGGATTGGGCTTTGGCTTCAGGCAATGTTGTGACTGGTTTAATCTTCTATCCAGACCACTCAAACTTCCTTTATATCAGTGATAAGACTGTTTCACTTTCTTAGCAATCGTGTGTTCACCAGAGCAGCACTTTGAATTTCCTTCAAGAACTTTCCCTCTGCATTCACAACATGGCTGGCGCAAGAAGCCGAGCTGTGAGCCTATCTCGGCTTTTGGCATGTTTTCTCTCTAAGCTTAATTATTTCTAGCTTTTGATTGAAAGTGAGAGACGTGTGACTCTTCCTGTCACCTCAACACTTCAGGGTCATTTTAGGGTTTATAACTGGCCTAATATCAATATTGTTGTGTCTCAGGAAAAAGGGAGGCATGAGGAGAGAGAGAGAGAGAGAGAGAGAGAGAGAGAGAGAGAGAGAGAGAGAGATGGAGAAGAGCCAGTCAGTGGAGCAGTCAGAACACACACAACTTTTCTCAGCTAAGTTTGCAATGTTATAGGAGCATGGTTTGTGCTGCCTGAAAACATTCACAGTAGTAACATCAGAGACCCTTGGTTCCAAATCACCATAACAAATATAATAATAATGAAAAAGTTAGAATATTGGGAGAATTATCAAAATGTGACTCAGAGACATAGAGTGTGCAAATGCTGTTGGAAAATGGCTTCAGTAGACTTGCCCAAGGCACGGTTGCCACAGACCTTCAATTTGTAAGAAACACATTATCTGCAAAGTGCATAAAAGTGAAGGGTGATAAAATGAAGCCTGCCTCTGCTCTGTCTGCTCCCACAGAGTTAGAGAAGGTCAGCTTGGAATCCATTTCTTTGGGAGATTTTTCTGTCCTTCAAGCCTGAAAAAAGCCTGGTCAGCTGAGGTAGACCAGATTCCCCGTGAAGGTGTTCTATGCATTTATTTGGGGATGTTTTCCATTTCTGGATGAGCATTATCTTTAGTATTTATGTCTAAGTGTAAATGTTGAATTTGCTTTTGTGAAAATATTTTTACAGACTCTGTTATGAGAGTTGAGGGATAAAGATGGCTTGCATACTTGGGTTAATTGTTTGGAGCACTTTCTTAATAACTTTGTAAGCTGTTGTACTGAACAATCCTAGAGAATAAATACATTTTAATACAGAATCTTAGTATAAAGATTAATTATATCAAGCTAACCTTAATTTATATGGAAAAGTTCTCATTCTTTAAAAAATCTTTTGTAGTAAGGGTGAGAAAGGAGCAGGATTTGGACATGTTTATTATCCCAATCCTGGCTTTGAGGTAACTAAAGATGTCATGCCAGAAAATGGTGTGTATGTATGGCTGTTTCTAGAAACTGTATGCTGTTTTCAAGCCAGTTGTGGTTCCCTGGTCACATCCTCATTTCTCATTTTGATTAGAGTAGAGCTATGTGTCTCTTATTCCTTGGATCCTTAGGCCTAGAAATAAGTTCACCTCCACTGATTATCCTAGTAGACTTGAGGTATAGTCACAAAAATAAAATTCACAAAATAAGAAATAACAGCAATTCATAAATGTGAAGAGATTCAACTTTTCTACCAATCAGAGAAATGCAAGTTAAAACCCAGCATGATAATATTTTTCTCTTGTCAATTTGGCAAATGTTATAAAACTGATTCTAGGATATGCTGGTGAGGGTGTAAGGAAACACACATATTTATACATCAATGAGGAATGTTTAGATTGATAATGACAAATTCTGGGGGAATGTTATTCTTAAATTTTTTTTTTCTACATTTATTTATTTTTGAGAGACAGAGTGAGACAAAGTGAGAGTGGGGGAGGGGCAGTGAGAGAGGGAGACACAGAATCCGAAGCCGGCTCCAGTCTCTGAGCTGTCAGCACAGAGCCCGATGCAGGGCTCGAACCCACAGACCATGAGATCATGACCTGAGCCGAAGTTGGATGCTCAACCGACTGAGCCACCCAGGCGCCCCTGGGGGAATGTTATTCTTACTGCTTATCTTGATGAGAATTTCTGAGTCATCTTACCATGTCTTAAACGCATAAATCATTTAGAGTTAGAGGCATCATTTCATAATTTTATGTCAAAAGCATCAATAATACAAACAAACAACTTAAGAATGTTTATAAGAGGATTGACATTGCCCTGGAATCCCTCACTTCAAGAGGACTTTGTACTTTCACTTATTTGGTTGGAGAAATATGGGTCAAGGACCATGACAGATTCAGAGCACTGTGTGACATTCGATATACACCTTGTAAAATTAACAATATTACCTTAATTTTGTAATTCTCATAACTAATCTGAGGATTAGCCATGCATGACATGGTGAAAACGTCATTGGCTGGATCCTTGGCCTGGCTTTAGTTCCAATATCATCTTGGACATGCGGCTAAATGAGCCAACAGCCTGGTTTCACGTGTGTGAGTAGAGGTGGGCAGGAGGCTCCTAGAACAGCTCTCTTCGTGTTCATTTCACAAACTCTCTGCTTCAATAACCAATCCCCTTTTTATTGTAGCTCCTCCTTTGTTTTTAAAAATTTTTGCTGCTAGAAAAATCTCTCCAGCCCATGCCTTCTCCTGTTCCATGAAAGAATGATTTCAAGCATTTGTGCCAACAATTATTAAGCAAAATGAAAGTAGGAGGTGTGTGGGTATACTCGTCATTATATCGTGATAGCTTTAGTCAAGGCAGCGTTAACATTAGTAAAAAATGTTCAGATACTGTGAGATACAGCTTATGTGAAAGTTTTTAAAAATAAAAATTTTCTTCTAATCCCTTCTATTTTAGTCATTGAAAGAATAAATGTTTCAATATTACCATGTGGGGTGGATGTGAAGCAGAAACTGTCCTGGGTGGACATCTGATGGGGAAGGGTGCCCTTGGAGCTATATCTGGCCAACTTTTGCATACCTTTTCCACAGCAATGAAAGAAAACTCAGCAGAACTACTGGCCCCATTTGGGTGTGGACCCAAACATAAGCATCCATAGTTCTTAATCATTTTAATATTAGCATTGCTAGAGATTACCTTTTGTAAAGCAAGGGACTTTTCTTTTGAATCTGTCACCATGGTTCTTTTAAAATCATTTAGGATCTCTATTGTTATTAGATAAAGCACATGGATTTAGGGAAGATCACAGGAATGACTCATCAGTTCTCACTTCCCCAAAGGACTCATATCTGGTGTGTAAATACTGCTGGGCCTCTAAAGAGAATTGTGAGCCTGGGGAAAGAAAATTGCCTTGCTCAGAAAATTATACTAGTGAAAAAGCATAGGTTCAGGAAGAAAAGAAACAAAAAACAAATCACTCTTTTATAGGAGCATTCTGTCTCTCCCTATTTTACTAATCTACTTTGATTATATCATTATATTTTAATGGGCACATGGCTAAATACTCAGGAAAGAAAGAACACCCAGAACAAAATAGGATATTCCTGCTATGAACCTGCCTGAAGGGTTCTGATATATTGTCAAAAATGGAGCCAGTATATCAAAATGTAACTTCACAGATAATGTTGCTTAGAGCAAACCCGGTTAAAAATTTTTTATTTTAAAAACACTAATGAGTAGTACAGATGGCCATTGGATAAGGCAAAAATCATGGTGATATTTGAGAAGGGGCTGAAAATTGAGACTCCATTCACTCTCTCATTCTACTTCGCCTCATGCCCACACCTACCTGAGTGTTCTGTTGTTCTAAGCCAACGTCTAGATGTCACTGTGTGTCACTGTTCAATGTGCAGACTTGAAGAAGATGAGCGGCTTAAATACAGAGTGTGTTTCTTCAGATGTTTTCACTCACTTTAGAAATATCAAGATGTTCTGTAAAACATGTTGGTTTTTAAAATTTTTTTAAAAAACATTGTTTTGAGAGAGAGAGAGAAAGCGAACAGGGGAGGGGCAGAGAGAGAGAGAGAGAGAGAGAGAGAGAGAGAGAGAGAGAATACCAAGCAGGCTCGATGCTGTCAGCACAGAGCCTGGTGTGGGGCTTGAACTGATGAACCTTTGAGATCATGACCTGAGCCGACACCAAGATTTGGATGCGTAACTGACTGAGCCACCAGGTGCCCCAAACATGATGGATTTGATACATACAATTATACTGTGATATTTTTTGTACTTGTAAATCATTACCAGGGATAGCCCAGAAGTTTAGGGGTACTAGCACATCACTTGAGGTAGTGGGCAAGCGGGAATATGAGGCAGTAGTGGGGGTTATGGTGGAAGCAACCTCAGACCAAACTTCGCCTAAGGCAACCTCGAATCTTTGGGAAAGAGAGTGACCAGTTCGACTTATGAAGTGACTATTTCTGTGATACACTTCCTCTGTTTTCTTCTCTCCTGGCATTCACCCAATATAGGGCAAGGTAAATACCAAAACCTCACAGTGAAGTTTCTATAACATGCACCCAATAAACCCTAGTTATGTTTGTTGTTGTTGTTGTTGTTGTTGTTGTTGTTGTTTATTTAAAGTACATGCATAACTATTGAAGGCATGTTTGCTTACCACTGGAGATGATTTCAAACCTCACTGTGGATTCACGTTATCCTCTCTGGGAGATACTGGTGTAGTGGAAAGAGAGCCCTTCAGTGGAGGAATCCATAGAACAACCTCTGGTCCCAGCTCTGCTATTAACTGGCTGGGTTAACCTCAGGGAAGATCTGTCAGGGCCACAGGTGGGTGAAGAGAGAACAACATCTCCACATTTTCCTCTGTGCTGAGGATTCTAGGGTTTCCAGAAAATAGCTCATTTGCCTGTAGTTTTGCCTTTAGCTGTACAAGTATTTGAAACATTGAGGACTAATGAGTGGTATCAAGGGAATGCTCTTAGTAAGATTTAGCACCTACTTTAGCTTGCCAGCCAGCAGTGTAACTTACAGTATGTACATGACGTCCCAGCCTTAAAAATAAAATTAGCTTATTCATATAGGTATTTCTGCTGAACTTCAATGGAAAGTTTTATTTTTCACTTTTAATTTGATGTGCTTTAATTTTAGCCAAGAAATTACATCAATGTTAGTGTTTTCAAGTGAATTTTATGCAGAATATAGCATAACACGTTTGCTTCCTAATAACCCTGGCCCCACTATTTCTCCTATGGTAAGCCACTTTCATTTTAAAAATAGATCTGTTCTACGAGACTTAACTTGGCCCTGGTTGTTGTCCTCTTATGCGAGTTATTTAATTTAAAAATAGAACTGTCTCAGTAGATCTGTATCAACTAGTTTAAGATCGTTTCTATCTGGAGTAAACTCTAATTAGGCAGGCGGTTCTGTGGAGTCATATTTGGAGCATTGCAATCCAGTTATGTTTTCCAATTTGGTGACCTGATAGAGAGCTTTGTTTCCAAGTTGATAATTTCAGTGTATTTAGCTTATAATTTTTTTCTTAGACTGAATTTAATTTCCTCAAGGGTCGAGGAATTTTAGAATTTGGATGAAAAAGAGATAACTCTTGGAAAGTAGTTAACATTTAAGATTTTTGGAACAAGGATTCACCTGCAGACTGTTTTTAGATTTTTACTCAGGGCAATTTTAATATGCACTGGTACACCTTTCGGCATATTAAAAACAGTATTTCTGTGAATGCATATTTCTAGAGTACAAGTGTAGGAAGGACCTTTAAACAGTTATAAGGAATAATTTTTCTATTTGTTACATCTAAGTTGTTTTAATTTTTCAGACTTTAATGAAATTTGTCTAATTTCACAAAGTGAAATATGTTTTGTATTGTGAGGAATTAAATTACTATTGATTTTGCGATGCTTTAAGGCCTTAATTCTGACACAGAAAAGCTTTTTGCCTTATAGACTTTTAGAGATTTGTTCCTTCTAAAATGCGTAGAACTTATCAAGTTACAGAAAACAAACATCAAACATATTATATACATCACCACATTCTGTTATTATCAAACTATACCTTAAGTCATTTTGTTACTGAAGTATACAGTTTGACATATTTAGAACTTAATTTTTGAAACTGGGCTTTCTATCAGATTTGATTATACAATGTGACATCTGGAAATATTATTCCATCAGATTTATGAATTCCTTATCGGTAAGGTTAATTCCTTCCTAAAATGATCTTTTGTAGAATTTTGCTATATAATTTTATATCTAAAAGTCCTGTTTTTTTCTATCCAACCAGCAGAGAGCACTTTAGCTAATAACATGAGCAACGTGTATATAAGTGAATAGTGAAGATCATGCTTTATCAAAGACATGGGCAATTATCATCACTCACAACCCCATTCTCTCCTGTCAGTTCCAGTTTATTTCATCAGTTTCCTAAACTTTTCATCAATTTAAGCACACTTTTGTAGTTTAAAGAAGTTATTATAACAACATTTTCTCCAAACCCATTCTTGTGCTATTTACTTGGCCAGAAATTTTGTGTTAGTTGTTTTTTTATAGATTTGATAATCCTAATTTATCAATTTTTATACAAATGGACTAAATTTAGTCTCAATTTCTGTATACCTTTGTTTTGTTTTGTTCAGAGAGGCTCTACTCTGGATACTCAGTAAATAATTATTGACAAAGAATTTTCTGGAAGGGGATTCAACTCAGTCATTCTTTAGATACCAGGAATCAAAATGTCAGGATTCTACTCTAAATGGGTGCAATATCACTGTTGCTTAACTAGTGAAGAATGCAAAGATTTAGATAGTCTGACTTCGGTTCCACCTGCTTACATCCTTTGGTTTATACAGAATTTGTATAAAGTACCTACCTCACCCTTGTCCCTGAAAAGGTCAGCAAGTAACAAACCCAGGCTTATCTGATTAAAGCATATGAAGGATAGAGACAATAAGATACTGGCTAGTGCCCAGATTTCCCTGTGCATTGAAGATGAGAAGGGTTGAATCAGGGAAGAAGGTGAAAGGTTTATTCTTCCATAATATGATTTTTTTTACCTCGTATTGTGTGACAAGAGGAATGTTGAGAAATAGCAGCAGAAAGTGGGGACGATGGAAAGGTAGCAGTTCACAGTCTGAGCAGAAACTTGCAGTATGGGGTTACAAGCCTGACACCATTCAGAATTGTGGCCACATCAGACTTACTGAGGTGTACATTATTATAAAGAAACAATGTGAAACCTCATAGTGGGTAGCTCCAGTAGCTAACCTACAGTTCATAAAATCCAGGTAGCTCTTGGAAAGGCCATTTGCACCCGTGGCCCTGGCCTGCTTGGCCACAGGGGGACATCTCAAGCATCCCTCACACTCAGGTTTTCTCGGGGTGGGGGCTGGTGATTTGAGGTGTGGTCGAAGGAATGTTTGCATATAAACACAAACCCCCTTCCTATGTTAGGTAAAGAATGGGGAATATTTGAGTATAAACATCTGCCCTTTGGGGTCAATATTTTAGCATCATTTCCTCAAACCAGTGTTAAATCTTCCCCCACACAATACTGAAAATTAGTCCTTGTGATATGGTTTTCCCTGCAATGCTGTGCTTTATATCATTTTAATCCAATTTCTTGTGAATAAAAATGTTAATCCAATTGCTCCTGAATACAGTTGTTAGAGCGAGAAAGGAAATGATTGATTCCTGGCTTCTGGGCCCCTAAGGATGGATCTGACCTTGCTGTTCATCTCCTCCTCCCCTGTTCACTCTTCCTGTCTTTACACCCGTGTGAGTTATCTGCTTTGAGAGACCTGTTTCAGTCTTCGTGGTGGCCTGTGTTGGCTCACAACTTTGTTCCTTCCTGAATCAGAATGTATCTCGCGCTCTTCAAGAGATGCTTACATGACGGTTTCTGCTTCAAATTCAGCTATGTTTAAATGGATGGAAATCAGGGTCAGGGAGTTTCTCCTCAGGTGGGAGCTCCCCCCCCCCTCCCTCCCAGGTATCCAGAAAACACCCTGCAGCCCTCGGTTAGGATAGTGTGTGGCGTGGAGTATGTAATAGGAGTATGTACTGTGTCTACATGTGTAGACGGCGGCTCTGCTTGTCATATTTCCTGAGTGTTCTGGAGGGCTTCTGGTGTTGGTTGGTTGGTATATTCATGGCAGGAAACCAATGATCAAATACAAATGAGGGTAAATTAGGTATGGGGCCTTCTGTAATTAGCCCTTCATTAGAAATCTTTAGCCGGAGATTGGCAATTTGCCCATCTTTTTGCTCATCACATAAAGAGAAGTAAGCATGGAGAAAGTGTAACCTTTGGCTTTGCCAGTAGTAGTAGGTCTCTTTTATTGTCTGAATCACCCAAGTGTTTTTTGCGAACCTGTAACCTGATCTTTTATCACTCGCTGGACCGCCTCCTCCTCTGCTATGCCCTGATGCATTCAACACATGTGTTCGAATGGGAGGCCGGCAGCCCTCAGAACAATTTACATTCTGCTTCCCAGCCTGCCACAAGCAGCAAATCAGCCTCTGGGAAGGCTTCGGGAGACTTGTCAGCAGTCTGTAGCTTATTTCTGTATGTGTGAGGGTGTGTGTGTGTGTGTGTGTGTGTGTGTCTCCGTCTCCCTCTCGCTTTCTCTCTCTCACCATTTACAGGCTGGAATCACTGTGGAGGAACAAGCAACAAAGTGTTGTCAAGATTTTATCTCAGGGTAATGATTAGTTAAACATGAAAGGCTGAAATATTGATTTTCATTGTGAGAATCATTGACTGTTTGATGTAGAGAACACCCAGTTTCTTCCTGAGGAGAAGCTGAACGGTGCCACATTCGCAGCCCGCGGGTCTCTGACAGCAGCAAGGGCTGGGCTGAAGCAGCGGCTGCCTGCCCGGGGAGCACCCGTAAATGGACTTTGGTCTCAATGCTTTGACTCTTTGTCGTGGTTTTGGATGTTGGAATACGGGCGGTGATCTCTTGTCTTTTATAAACTCACCTGATTTAAAGGAAAGATGAGTGAAGAACCAAAGGAGAAAAATGCAAAACCTGCTCACAGGAAAAGGAAAGGAAAAAAGGTAAGAAATGAATAAGCAACATGTTCTCTGTATTGTTCTCTGGCTGCGGGGAGGAAGTGATCTTCAGGCTGGATTTTTCAGAGATTGGATTTTTAAGAAGCTGCTAGAATCAGATTGCTTTTGTTTTCCAGGTCTATTAATAATGGGTGTGTTCTGTGTTGGAGACAAACATCACAACTCAGATGCATTGCTAAAATATTTAAAAGGTTAAATATAGTCATTTAGATTTCACTGAAGTGGTGTGTTTTTCATAGCGATATTCAGGATTATTAAGTAAACACATGTCCTAATTATGTGGGTGGGTGTGTTTTTTTCCCTTTAAATTTTCCAGAGTGCTTGTTAATCAACAGGGTACAATTACTAATGAATATTATTATGGTATAGATGTTTAGCTTTAACACATATTTGAGGCAAACTTAGGGAAACCTGTAGTTACACTTTAAAATTACAGCATGGAGGTGAACTCCATTTTAATTATTGATCAGCTTATGGCTGACAAATCTCAATTTGCAATAGACTCTGCAGTTATACAGCCATATGCCTCATCCATTACAATTTATAAAATTAATTTTGTTTTCCATGTAAATTGAAGAATCTCCCAAATATCAATAGATGATTACTATAAACCTGTAGATTCATTTTGGTTGTCTTGAATGTGTATATCTTAAAATGTGCTCCTAACTTTTTAGTACATTTTGAAAATGGGGGTTGGGGGGGAAGGTAGTTCCCTAGGTCTAGCATTTGCTTTTGATCCATTGTGGCTAATAAACTGGCTTCCATAGGGTGTATACCAGCGGAAAAGACATTTGTATAGCTATAACAAAGAAAAACAAATTCCTAAAATAGGATTTTAGTTCAGAGCTAGTTAAGGAAAATGTGTACTATGTATTTTTTTTATCTATAATCAGAATCTTCAGATAATATCTTCTAATAGCTAGGGCCATTATATATAATAGTGACTCTTTAAAATGCTTCCTTGACCCAACGTAATGTAATGTATGTTCGACCAATGGACATGTAGGGAATGGACGATTATAGTAGAGAAGATAAAGATATCAACTCCTCACTGAATTGTCAGCATTAACAGTTTTTTTTTTTAATTGTTAACAAACAGCACTGTTTGTTATTTATGGAAAGGTTCATTTGGTGTTCTTAAAGGAGCTACTATCAGTAGACTACTCTGAGGACACGTTTATGAATGTGCCATATTCTAGGGCAGTGGTTCCACATCCTACAGACGGTGAAGCTGTGCAGACGAGCTTTAAGTCAGCCTTGACTTCTTGTATGTCGTCTCCGCAGGGATTGATGATGTTGCAAAGGTGCTATTCTGATTTCCCAAGGGAGCAGGTCGCAGCTGCACAGCACAAATGATTTGTTTAATGCTTGGCATAGCGGTGCTGGTCTCAAGAAAAGCTGTCAGCTTTGCTCATGTTTATGAGATATGGCCTTAAGTGTCTGACAGGCTCCACCATGATTCTGAACACGGAGTGTCATGGGGAGCCCAGACACACATCATGAGCCACGACAGTGCAATCCAGATGAAAGTGAGCAGTGGCTGGGTCGGTTGTAAATCCATTGAGCCTTTATTTGGAATCCTTTAACATGAGCATTTTTTTCTCTCTTCCTTGAAATTTTACCAGCTGTGTTCCACTTCTCCTCATATAAGGTTATCCTTCTCAGAGACAGTATGAAGTCAGTTGCTTTGATTCCTTCCCTCATATGTGCTATACTCTCCCAGCTGCTGTCAGGGTACTCTTTATGAAGCCTTCATTATCACTCTGCCTCAGTACCTTCCAAACTCCTTCCAGCCTGCTTAGTGAAGTCCAAATTCCTCACTACAGAACCCGAGGCCCTTCCCAATCTGACCTGCACCCACATCCCAGGTTTTTTTCCTCCTTTACCATTTACTTCATTCATAATTGACTCCATCCAAACTGGAGATCTTACCAGCCCCCAAATTAATTATTTCTTCTGATGCTTGTCCTTTGTCCATGGAGAAGGCATTTCTGTGCCAGCCTGCCTGGTGAAATCCTACCCATCCTTCAAAGTACAAGCCAGATCTCGCTTTCTTCTTGAAATCTGTCAATTCACCCTGCTTAGAAGTCAGTCAGTCTTCTGGATTGACACAATACCTTATACTATCAAGACACTTAACACATTCTGCTTCTTTTTCAAGGTATCGTGTACCTGTCCTATTCTCTTATCTATATTGAACCTGCTGGTATTCACCTCAGGAGGCCCTCAGTATGTTCCTTGTATGCAGCTGACACTACATAAATGTCCCATTGAAAGATCTCTCTCATTTACTGACCAGAATTCACCAAGAAGCTTTAGTGTTAGAGTAGATACATATCAAGTAGGAGGTATCTTTTAAATGAATAGGCCTCTTTCTCCCAATATTTTCTGGATTAAAAATATAATAATTTTTTGTTTTCTTAAAAAGGATATATATGTATACACACACATATGCGTGTGTGTGTGTGTGTGTGTGTGTGTGTGTGTGTGTGTGTTCTATTTCCTTCGGAACAAAGTATTCCAGAAGGTCTCGGGTGTTCTAGATGACCTACACTGCAGCATCGGTGGGTGTGGTCAAATGAAAGCATTTCAGGTGGGAACTATATGCAACCTGGCACATTTTGTTGCAACAAGCTCCCCAAATGTTTGAAATATTCCTAATTATTTATGGAGTGGTTTTAAAATAAAATTTAGTGTGGAATCCTTTTTGTATAGGAATATGTCTCAAAATGGCCTTAAAAATTATGTGTTGTTGTTGAGTGTTTTCAGAACAGATCCCATGTTTAGGGAATTTGTGTATAAAGTCTCTCATGAGACATATTTAATATTGGTGCCAGCAAGCTAGATGCAATGGAATCATGATATTATTCCTTCTTTAGTGCACAGGAAGTGTTTTGTATTTTGCTCAGAGATAGAAGGATGCAAATTGATGTGAGGAAATGTTTTTTCCTAATAATTTCTATATTTTGCTCTGAATGTGAAGAGGGAGTGTGCATGGGTGTGTATGTGTGTGCGCATGTATGTGTGTGTGTATCCATATCCTGTAGCTATTTATCTTTCCTTGTGCTGGTTATAAAGAGAAGGATTTACTGAAAGTCAAGAGAGCTGGCTTCTGATATAGCCCTGCTTCCAACCGGATGTCATGCATAGAACAGTCAAACTCTTCAGCTATAAAATGGGGTTCATGTGTCTGACACAGCTATCAGGGATATTAGGAGAGTAAAATAAAAATAATCAGTAGGGCCATATTTTCAAAAGAGATGTTAGAAATGATAACACCTAAAATCAAAGTGGTTGTTATTGTGGAATTTCAACCTTCTATAGATTGCCTGATTTTAAAGAAGAAATGGCAAATGAGGCCATTTTGCCCACATAATATTATACTGACTGCCGGAAGTACTTAGCTGAGTCAGCCACCAAAGAATAAGTGTGAAAAGTGTCATTTGGTGATTTTATTTATTTAGCATCTGCATTTAATTGGCCTAAGCTACCATAACAAAATATCATAGACTGGATAGTTTAAACAACATACATTTATTTTCGCAGTGTTCTAGAGAATGCAAATCCAAGATCAGAGTGCCCACATGGTGGGTCCTGGTACGGAGGGCTCTTCCTGACTTGTGGATGGCTGCCTTCTCACTGTATGCTCATGAAGCCTTTCCTTGGTGTCTGCAAGTGAAGGGAGGGTAAGGAGGGAGAGACTGATTTCTTGTAAGACCGGTTGGATAAGCAGTGCACCCTTATGACCTCCTTTAACCCTGACTACCCCCTAAAAGCCTTGTCTTCAAACAATTACATTGGGGGTTAGGCCTTCAACATATGAATTTGGAGAGGGGGTACAATTCAATCCATAGGAGCATTCAGAGAAGGATGTGGTGTCCAGATTCCCAACTTCAGTATGCTTAATAAAACATGTGATGGTGCTTAAAGTCCTTTCAATTAATTTAGTTATTCAGCAGATGCTATGTAGTGGACAGTCTTTAATTACTGGGCCAGGGCCAGCTATGGTAAACCAATCCCTGCAGAAAGTATAAAGGGTACCAAATAAAGGTGAATTCAGGTTCTGTTGGTGGCAGAATGAGGGAGTAGGAAATTCCATCTGAGGGTGATGTTAGGAAAGAATAGATAGAGGAAGGCATCCTTGAATTGATGTTAAGAAGATACGTGTTTTCTAAGTGCTCCCCAGAGGGTCAGAACCTTCCAAATAGAGTGTGGGATGAAAGAGAGAGAAAGATTTGAAGCCACCTGCTTCCTGCTTTGTAATCTAAACATTGTTTTGTGTGGTTGGAGTATAGTGGACAGGGATGTGTCATTGCAAGATACAAAGATGGAAAAAAGATCAGGGCCAACTCAAGAAGTTTGAGCTAAAGATCTCTTTATTGTTCTGGGTTCACCAAAAGGCTTTGAGCAGATGAGTATTGAAGTCAGATTTGCTCTTTAGAAAAACACCCTTAGTATTTGGTAGAAGTGCTAGGTCTTTATTTTACACCATCGTCCCATCTGGTGGGAATATAGGTCATATATTTTACTGCCGATGGTTGTTGAAAACTTAGGTCCTCTAGCCTTTCATTCAGTGACTTTTTTTTCTTTACTTCTTTCCTCCCTCCCTTGCTTCCTCCCTTCCTTTTTAGTGGCAGATTGGAAAAAATACTTAGATATTTAGACCCTGCTGGGTAAAACTCATTGTAGTGAGTTTGCTGATTTTCTAGGGAATGTCAGGAAAGGATTTTCACCATTTCAGTTCGCTTGCCTCTTCCATCTTAAGAATCCAAAATAACTTACTTTAGGTTAGTCTTTTTCACTTTGTGTTCCTTCTGCGGGTGGACTTCATAACTTTCTTTCTTTCCTAGTCTTTTTTCCCGTGTCCTTGCCTTATGTATGAGAGCTGTCTTTGTTTCTTCTCTGACGACGCTTATGTTATCCAAATATATACCTGTTTTTTTGAGGAAGAGTCAAGAGAATGTCCATTTCTGAATTTCATTCACTATTCCTAATGCTGCTGGAGTTTTCATTGTTCGAATTTTTGTTTGTTTATTTTGGTTCTAGTGTCTTTGGTTAGGTGCCTTGATAGCCGAGTGCCCTTCAAACTGAGGTGATGTGCGGGCACACTTTGTACACATGACATCTATGTTGACCTGTGTTGTAATTTTTATTTGTGTGTTTGGACATTGCTTGCTATTGCTCTAGAAGCAAATAGCTTCTTGAAGTCTTTTGTTGATGAGTGGGATGAGTTCAGTTATGGTTCACGGAACATGATCACATATCCAGTGCTTTGTATATGGGGACTAATGTACACTCCATGTCAAATGGCTTTTATATCCTTTTCCATTTCACTGCATGAATCACTATCAAATATTTCTTCTTTTAGTCTTATGTAAGTAGAAATTTTTTAATGTTTTTAAATTTATTCTCAATTATTTTTCTCTTGGCTGTTGCACTTTATTTTTGCAAATACTATCAATTTTATAGTTAATAGGCATTTAAAATGTTTAAATATCTTGTGCATCCATATCCAAGAATCAGAAATCTTGATTGCTCCAAGAATGAATTTGTAATGGTATTTTCTTGAACTTAGTATTGGAGTTTGCTAATTTCAGTATGCAGATTTCCATGTTGTCTTTACTCAAGACGTTTGTACATTTGAAACTTTCTTTTTGCAGGGAGAGAGTGAATGAATTAAAAGAACCTGAGAGGTTACTTCAGGATTTCAGAATTTCATTAAAAACCCTCACTCAATTTAATACCACTTTTTATTTTTTTAATTAAAAAAATTTTTTTTAACGTTTATTTATTTTTGAGACAGAGAGAGACAGAGCATGAATGGGGGAGGGTCAGAGAGCGGGAGACACAGAATCTGAAGCAGGCTCCAGGCTCTGAGCTGTCAGCACAGAGCCCAACGCGGGTCTCAAACTCTTGGACCGTGAGATCATGACCTGATCCGAAGTCAGCCGCTTAACCGACTGAGCCACCCAGGGGCCCCTAATACCACTTTTTAAAAATCGAATTTAGTGAGGTACATTTACCTGGAAATTTTCTTCAATTTTTTATTAGCAAAAAGGCAGTTGAAACTTGATATAAATTTATTTTCTGTATAGCAGCCTTGGGGCATGGCCCCTGAACATCAAATCCATAAAGGAAGCCACTGATATCCCACAAGTTCACAGTCCCTTCTCCATAATTCCAAAATTCAAAACGAAACCTGAAAATATTTTCTAACTTCTTTGGCGGCAAAATCTGACCCGACCTGAACTCATTTGGCAGCAAAACCTGTTCTGACCTTATGTGAAGCTATTTATAGTTTTTATTTATCCAACATAGTGTGAATATTCATACGTTTTTCTGCAGAAGTAAAAATTCTTTGCTTATGGCGTACGGTCCCAACATACTGTGGGGGTGAGTCCGTAATATTGGTATGTACCTTTCTAAACTCTGGAAAGTTTTGAATTCCAAAGCTTTCCTGGCTGCAGAACATCAGATAATGGATTGTGAGTCTGTACTGAGTCCTGAGCTGCGGCTGGACATGAGCCAGCATGACTTAAGGTTAGCTTGCAGTGAGGAGGAAGGGGCTTGTTTTTGTCCTTAATAAATTTCAGATAAAGTGGCATTTTGTAATGCTGGGCACCATATCAAAGGTCCCTGATGCAGTTTTCAGTCTTGCAGGAAAAATTACTTCCAGGTGCAATCTAACAGATACTTGCTTGTTCGGCAATAAATCTCAGCATTTTTGGAAACCAATTTGACAATAAATTTTATGTTAAAAAAATAAATCTGAGCATTTTGGACAAGGTGGTTTTGAAGATAATATTTATGAAGCCTTTTTGTTGTTGTTGTTTTGTTTTTAAGTAGTGAATTGTGGCATACCAATAATAAGAAAAAAAAGTCTTAATATGTTATTTAGGAAATTTTTGATTTTTTTTTTGTTATTCATGGCCATTTGATGAGGTCATGAGAAATAACTGGTATATGTTTTCTAGAAGAAAAAATGTAGATTTGGGGAAATTATTGTTTGATTCGATCACTGTGCCTACTTACGGAGAAAATAATGTTAATCATGAGGGATAATTAATTTCCCACAATTAGCACATAAAATGACTTTCTCTGTCATCCGTCTTAGATAAAAATTCCCACTTATGGGTGTATTACTCATATGTTATACAACTTAATTTTAAAACTTTTCGTTCCATTTTTTCCTCACAGTTCTACATGAATGTAAACATAAAGTAATTTATTTCATGGTTATGTTAACAGCTTAAAATCTAGAAACTTCTCTCAACTTCTTAATCTTTCTATTGTTTAACTTTAGTCATTGACATCCATTGGTTCTGCCACCACTAGGGAATAGGAACATGCTGTCCTAAGACATCTCATTAATATTATTGGAAATACCAATTGATAAACTGGCTTTAACAGTGTCTTGAAGAAAACCAAGATTTGAAATCATTCCTGTGAAGTTTGCTTGTGAAACTCAGAATGTAATTACGCAGTTTACTGAATGCAGGCCATCCTGTATCTTTCACTCCCAACTCACTAGTCTTTTAAATTATATGTTTCATAGCACATGAGATATGTTTGGCATTTCGTGTGTGTGTGTGTGTGTGTGTGTGTGTGTGTGTGTGTGTGTGTTAAAACAAACTATAATGGTACAAAGCTATTTAGTAGATCTAGTTCATCATTTTGATTCTGCCTCAATACCATAACATTTCTTCTTTCAACAAATCTTTTTTGAGTGCTCACTATTCTAGGTGTAAGGGATTCATCTGGGAACAAAAGAGGCAACAAACTTAGAGAGTGAGTACTAGCAGTAAGTCAGTATGGAAATTCCACAAGAGGCCTCTACTCTAGAGAAAGACTGGATTTCAAAGAAGGGACGGCCCCTATAGCTAGGGAAGGAGTTTAAAACATGGCGGGAAGTAGCAGGCAAGGCCTTGTGGTAGGGACCCTTAAGCGGTAGGAACCCTTGAGCGGTGAGCTCAGTCATGACAAGGACTTGGCCAGCTCTGGAAAGATGACATTTAGGCAGAAGGAACTGCTTGGGGAATGCCCTGTAGTAGTTAGGTCCCCAGGAAGGAACAGTTTAGTGGACTCTTCTCATTGGTATGAACTTTAAAGATTTCTGTACACTGCTCTCAAATGTCTTTTTCTTCCTGAAATTCAGCCAATGTTTTGTGAATTTTAAGGGTAAAGAGCAATATTTTATGGAGGCAACTGGGGCTACATGGCACCCAAACAGGGTAGCACCCAGTGAACTTGTGACGACGATGAGCTTTTATTCTACTTTTCATGTTCCTTTCAGTGCTGCTCATTGTTAACCAGTGTGACTTCAGTACAGCAAGGAATTTGGAGACTTACAGGAACCCTCATCTCTTAAGCTTCTAATTAACAGTGACTCCCCCCCACAAGTACACAGTCTATTCAATAAATTAGAAATACAAATAAAGACATACATCAGAAACTAAATTGGATAAACCTTGATATGATGTTTGTGCACAGTAATTTTTGCAAATAGCACATATGTAGCCCATGAAATAAATATTCCTTGCCTGAGAATATAGACTTCATAATTCCAAGCATTGGTGTCATCTTTAATGTCTATGTTTTGTGGGCACTTAAAGAAAAATTAAGCGATAATTATAGCAAACCAAGCTAATTCCTTGACATGAAGCTTAACCTCTAGATAATTTATCTGGGAACATTGTGTAATTTTCCTTTGTCATTTCCACCATGCTGGCTTATTTAGGCTTTACATGCAGTGATTTCATCACTAGGCAATTTATCTTGGCATTTTACAAAATTGGAAAATTTCTTTGAAACATTATCATGTTATCTTAAATATCGTTTTCACCATTTTTAAATCTAGCTCATTTTAACATAGAGGGAACATCAAAAATACATACAGAAGTTGAACCGCAGTAGTCTGAATATTAATGAAAAAGATTTTCTGTGTAATTGCAGGTAATTAAGTGAGTCATGTATTCAAGTAAATATTTATGAATAACTTCAAAGTTTCTTTTTAAAAACAAAAGCAACTACAGTTCTGATTTTATGGATTCCCACCCCACTGCCCCCACAGAGATGTTTATCAAGAATTTAATGGATGCCTCCTACCATACATGTGGGGTTATTTCACTCAATCTGTTGTTTTGGACACAGAGAGAAGCAAAAGAAACAGATATTTGAAGTTTCCTGTTCGGATCCATTGAGCAGGGCTCATCCTCCTCAACTGTTCTTTATGTCTTCCAATTAGAAAAAAATGCACAGGGTATTTATGAGGTTAGAATAGCAATAATAGATTCCAGGACTCCAGCCTTTCTTTTTAAGAATTTGCTAGCGTTGGACTTTGATGCTTCAAATATGTGAGGGTACTTGAGATAGGTGCTAGGAACTTGCAGGAGCACATTAGTTCCTCTGAAGTTTTCACTGTCTTTCACAGAATTTTGCTATTTTAGAGGATCTCTAGAACAAAACTAAAAATGAAGGACGGTCTTCTGTACTATCACGGTGTAAAGACTACAAAACAGTCATTTTAATTGCTTAAATTTAATGACAAGTTTTCTCTCCTTAGTACACCTGATGAAAATGCTTTTAACGTGAATCTTTTATCTCTAGACAAAATGCCTTTTAGGAGGTAAACTTTAGGCATTAGGTGATAGCACTTCATGTAAATCATAAATATGCCAATTATAGTTTGTCTCTAGAAGATGTACTAATGTAGCTGCACTAAACTAATGTGTCAATATGTGCCTTTTATCTTCTGCCTGTAAAGCTTGTCTGTAATCTTTGAAGTGGAGATTCTCCTAAAAATATTATGATCATGGGCTTTGGTCAAAGGAAGATATTTTGCATGGGAAACTGGCAAGAGTGAGAATGGAATCACGTACACCAGAGTTTATTTAAATTCTTGTTGTGGCACTTAATATTTATGCAAAGTTAACCAGGTTGCCTAAAGTCTAAACCCTTGTTTCCTACTCTTTAGAACGGGGATGTATTGCTTACATAGAGGTTTAATATAAGGATTAGAAGCAGTATATGCCAACTGGCTAACACAGCTCTTGGCTGAAAATAGGCATATGTCATAAAGTAGCTGTTGTTGCCATTAGTGTTGAAAGCATTGCTAGTATAAGATTAAGCTTGGTCCTTCTTACTGCCTATGCAGAAATGCAGACTTTAAGAGATGTAAGTTCATTGTCTCCCTCAACCAGAATTTTTGTGTGTCATTTGAGTAAGACTTGTTCTCTTTTCTTGTTTACAAATCCCAATAGCTTGTTCCTTGATGATAAAATTTATTTGTAATGTTGATTTCCTTCCTCTTCGATAAAAAAATTAGAAATTTGTCATCCAAAAATAACAATGTGTTTAAAAATTATCTTCTGAATTGTTTTAGAATATTATGTATTTACCTCTAGTGAAATTTCAATTTAGGAACAGATTTATAGAACATATTGCATTATAATCATAAAAATCGGTGGAGATCGTTCATTATATTTGTGTAATGTTAACTTCTAGTAGTACATGTCAGATAGGATTTAGATTATTAGCATTTATATTCACATGGTAGTGTATATTTTACTATTGTATTTGTGCTATAAAAATCCTTGTACTTTGTATTTTATTTAACCATTTAGAATGAGGGAACAGGGTGGTATAGAAGAAAGAACAACACGTTGTGGATTTTCTTCTTGGCCCTGTTATAACAGCAGCAAGAAGCAATGTAGTGGAAGGAACGTAAGATTCAAAATCAGCCGATATTGACACTGAAGATAGTTAAGACAACGTATATGAAAATATAAAAATGTTCATTGAGTTTACCAGTGTGACATTGAACTGAAACTTCCCATTTTCTGATATCTGAAATGTAGTTTGAACTAGTTGATACCTATGATGCTTATGGGTTTTAAGACACTGCTTTCTAGCAACAATATTGAATCCATACTTTCAAAGCAATAGTGTAACAGGTGAGATCTGGGGCAGTGCTTTGTGTTTGCTGAAGGGGACAGAAGCCCAAGGGAACCTCCTCTGTGTCGTTGTCACCTTCCATTCAACACCTCTAGCGTTATTTTGTCCCTAATAATGTAGCCACCTCATTTGCTAATTTGCATTCTAGTTTTTGTATTTTTATAACTGAAGTGTAAAGAAAACAAGGAACGGTTACTAGTCTTTTCACCTTTCACATAGAATCCCAATGCTGTTCTGTTATATTTATACTTAACACCACTCTGAATTTAAAGTGTGGGATATGAAGTGGTTCTAGAAAGAACACCCTAGTTAATGGCAAAGCAAGTTGTTGGACTTTCCTTCTTGGGCCGAAGTAGAAGATCCCTCAATGACAATTTGCGCATGGTTTACATGTAGATCACAGATGATTTTTTTTTTTTACTATGGTAAAATGCTCGTAGCATAAAATTAAGCATTGTCACCATTTTTAAATGCAAGTCACCGGCATTAATTACTTTCACAATGTAGTGCAACCATCACCGCTGTCTAGTTCCAGAACTTTCTCATCGCCCCAAATGGAAAGCCTGTATCCACTGAGAAGTCACTCCATATTCCCTCCCCCCCCCCTTCAGCCCCTGACAGCCACTAATCTTTCTTCCTCTATGGATTTACCATAATCGGTATTTCGTATGAATGGTTTATGGTTTATACACTATGTGTCCTTTTGTGTCTGGCTTTCTTCACTTGGCATATTTTCAGTGTTTATCCATATTGTCACAGTACTTTATTCCTTTTTGTAACTGAATAATATTACATTGTATGGATATTCCCCATTTTCTCTATCCGTTAATCTCTTAGAGGACATTTGGATTGTTTTTATTTTTTGACTATTGTGAATAGAGCTGCAATAAACTTTTGTGGATGAATTTTGTTGTTGTTGTTGTTGTTGTTTTGTGGATGAATTTTTCTTTGAATACCTCTTTCCATTTCTTCGGGGTATATACTTAGGAATGGAATTCTTTGGTCATGTAATAATCCTATAAACATAAAACTTATTAAAGAACTTGCCAGAATGTTTTCCTCTAATAGGTTTTTTATAGTTTGATTTCTGTTGTGTTCTTCTTTCTTTCTTTAAAAAAATTTTTTTAATGTTTATGTATTTTTGAAAGAGAGAGAGAGAGAGAGAGAGGGAGGGAGGGGCAGAGAGAGAGGGAGACACAGAATCTGAAGCAGGCTCCAGGCTCTGAGCTGTCACCACAGAGCCTGACGTGGGGCTTGAACTCACGGACTGTAAGATCATGACCTGAGCTGAAGTCATATGCTTAACCAACGAGCCGCCAGCACCCCTGTTGTGTTCTTATTTTTATATCTTAATTACTTTAGTCACTTATGACTCTTTTGTTTTTTTTTTGTGGGAGTAAAATATAGCGAAATTTTGTGTGCATTTATCACAGACAAATAGAGATGGCGGGAAGGGGTTTGTGGAGAGACAGTGACACTGATCTAGTGCAAATAGAGGAGCCACTTGTGAGCTTTTAGTGAATGGCAGCAGGTGTATACTAGAGCATAGGAGGAAAGTAAAATTCTTGTGGTAATGTTCCTGATGAGGACTTTTACTTGAAATAGGATCTTTGAACGGTGGCAGAACTGAGAAGACTTTGCAAGCACAAGTTATTGACTATCCCAGAACAAAGTGGATGAAATGGACTCTGTTCTTTGCACAAGGCCAGAAAAATAGCTGGTGCATTTAGCCACATCTGGCATAAGGTTTTCTGGAGAGAAGAAAGAGGCTTAAAATATCAGATGCCCTCTCTGTAGCATGTATTTATGGCTAACTTTATAGTGGAGCAAATAGTATATAATTCTCATTTCACAGTATAGCTTCAATCATCCTCAGTTACTTCTCTTGTAATATCTACAGTGAGAAAATGCTCCTGGGCAAGGTCACAGAATGGGAGGTTTCTGAACCAGGTGGGCTGTGACTGACAACTGTAGGCCCATTTTTGCTACATGTTTTGTGGGCAAAACCAGGTGAGCTGCACCACTGGTGCTCAAGAGCTTCTGAATATGTGACTCTAATCACGTGTTATCATAAACAAGTATTAACTGCTTTGCTCTGCAGTAGACACTACAAAAAATTTTGGAAAGGCATTTGCTTATGGGTTCCATGATCCTTACAGAAGAATCAGGAAGATTCCCAAAATACTGGGTGCTTAGCTTTTTTCTAAGTGGGGTAGGTTTGTTGTTTTTCTTTCTTTTTTGGTGATACCCAACCTCATGAAAATATGCAGTTAATCAAGTTATTCCACACAGCGCTGAGCAAAACTGTTATTACCCCATAGAGTACTTTCTGGTCATGACATGTGTTACATACTGAAGATTTAGAATTCCCATTCGAAGTCTGTTTTGTGGTCTTCAGATTCAAAATGAAATGTAGCCTTTATACCTGAATGCTTTAAATTTTTTTTCTTTCTTTAAATATATTTATAACCAGAAAATTTTTATAAATTTCAATTCTAAGAGGATATAATATTCCTATAAAATGTAGCCTTTTATCTAAATGTTTTCTTAAAATTTCTTGCTTTAAATTTTTTTGTAACCGGAAATTTTTAGAATTTTCATTCTTTTTATTTTTATTCTTTTTATTTCATACCATCCTCTGTAAGAATCTTGGACTCGGGTCTTATTTAAAAATGGAAGAAATGCAAAACTAAAACGTTGGAAATATTCCTGCTGAGGGACTCAACTAGAAGCTATAGTGATAGTACTGTATGGTTGATCCTATAAGGAAAATAAGCTTACTAGCAAAGAGATGTACGAGAAAAACCACATGGGAATGCACCCTTGACACCTCTCATTGCAGATTCCAGTGTCTGTTGGGTGGGTTTTGGATTTTTAAATGACATTCAGAGTGGTTCTTGTCATATACTTTAAATTGTCATGGACTCCCTTTGGCTGTACTATAAAACCTCATATCATTGTAGTTTCTGTCTTCATCTTCTTAAAGTTGGTCACCAATTGGCAGATATCATTTGTAGAAAGAAGCTCCAGGGAAGAAAGGCTTAGTGTTTAGCGCATTAGGTCTCTTTCCTTGAGCCGCCACCAGTTTGGACCCAGCAGGATGATCTGGAACACCTGCACTCGTGGTGAAACACACTGTCCTGGGCTCCATGGGTCCTGCCCTGTCTCTGTTCTCAGGAGCATTGTCATCTTTCGGGACAACGGCTTTAGAATTTTATTTAGAGAAAGAGCTCTATTTGATGTAGTTCGAAAGGTAATACATTTAAAAGATAAAAAGATAACCTAAGACCAATAATAACACAGACTTAAGAGTATATTTGAGGGCCACCTGGGTGGCTCAGCCGGGTAAGCATCCAACTCTTGATTTGGGCTCAGGTCATGATCTCAAGGTTCATAAGATTGAGCCCCTTTTGGGCTCCCTGCTGACAGCGCAGACCCTGTTCGGGATTCACTGTCTCCTGCTCTCTCTGCCCCTCCTCCACTTGTGCACGCATGCATGCATGTGCTCTCTCTCTGTCTTAAAAAAAAAAAAAAAACTTAAAAAGAAAGTGTATTTGTATTATAAGTATATTTTGTTCATCTGGAAAGGTTTTTTGGAGAGAGCTTGTTTTGAATCCAGGTGGCAAGCTCATGATTAAAAAGCCAGAGAAGTAATATAAATGAATAAATTGGGGCCATGTGGACAGTTTCATAATCATTTAAGAAAAGCCAGAAGTCTAGATTTGTATGTGAAATCCCTTGATATGGAAATACTGAAACTAATTAATATTTTTTGAAAAAACCCTTGTGTTGCCAAAACAATAAAACAGACACCTAACCAGGACAGTCTTCTGGCCCCAAGTTTGTACCTTTGTTGTTGTTGTTGTTGTTGTTGTTGTTGTTGTTGTTGTTGTTTGAGAGAGAGAGAGCATGAGAGAGTGACTGAGCAGGTGAGGGACGGAGAGAGAGGATCCCAAGCAGGCTCCATAGTGTCAGCACAGAGCCTAACACAGGGCTCTGTCTCATGAATCATGAGATCATGATCTGAGCTGAAATCAACAGTCTGATGCTCAAATTGAATGAGCCACCCAGGCACCCCTGTACCTTTGCTTTTAGCTATGTTGACCACTGTCTTCAGTTTTAAGTAGAACTTTAGAACTGAGTTCCTGGGTAGAGAAATGTCTGTGGTAAACGTTTATGTAGTCTAAACCTATCTTCCTTTATTTTATTGGTTAAAAATTTTTGTTTTACTGTTTGATTGTTCAAATACCGATATTAGATTTTGTTCCACCCCCACACCAGTTAAAGCCCATTAGAAAAATGATTTAAATAAGTTCTATATACATCATGTTTCTCAGGGCGCTGAGTAGAAGTAATAAAGGGGCTGTAGCTGGAAAAAACTGGATGGTGCTTGAGGAGTTCAGGAGCTTTAAATGGAGGCTGAAATTGTAGATTTCTAAATCATTACATGTCAAGCAGGAATTTATTTTATTTGAAATGTGTTGTAAATCGAACTCTTTGAGAAAAATGGAAGATGGAATTAAGATTTTCTGAATCCCTGCTATGTACCAGGTAGAGTCTGAGATTTACACAACTTACCTCATTTACTTAAGTCCTCCAGCAAACCAGTGAAATGTTTTCTTTATTATTTTACTATTGATCAGGCTCACCCAGTGGGTGTGTGGCAAACCCAGGAGTCCAGCCTATGGGAATCCAAAGCCTGATTTCTTCTCTCCTGCCCTTTTATACTTCCCTGTTTTAAGGAACTTTGCTGTTGAGGCAGTATAATTCAATTTCAGGCATTGTTATTTATCAGTTTTTATCAGTCGGTATTAACATGAAGTAAAGGAAGCAGAAACACCTGCTTTAATAGATTTAGCAAGATAATTCAGTTCTTTATGCTTTGTTAGTATATACAGCAAATTTCTAGGATTCTACAGCAATCTAGCTTCATGAACACAGCTCAAATCTCACATATATAGAGTTCATGACTGGTACACGAACAGTAGTAGCAAATAGACCTATTTTCACCAAAGTGCCACACCAAATTCACAAGGTATCCAAGAGTCTTAACGAAAAACATATGTTTGTACTATGCCATTATACATAAAACTTTAATGCTGGCAATATTTATGCTTATTGTTGTAATAAAAAACATTTTGTTGAGACCTAACATGTATATTTTTGTTGGTTGTGAAAGCTCAGATATGGATATTTAAAAAGTGTTATGTATTCAGCCTTATTAAATACTTAGTTGAGAGCACAAAAATTAGCTTAGATTTTATAATTATAGGATATGAGGTGTAAGAAAACTCCTATTCCTAATTGCAGATTAACAAGAAATGAGTATGAATATCATATTTCCTCAGTTCTAAGTGGTAGAGTACAGTACCTGGCACATTTTAATATGGCTGAGATTGGAGTGCATTTTACAATCCATGAGCTCTTATCTCTGCTGTTGTCCAGACAGCAGCCATGATATAATTGTCATAGCCTGAATGTGCAAGCTTGCTTGTTACTCCAGGGGACATGACTGCAGCGCCTCAAATTTTCAGTCAACAAAGTACTTAAGGATCCGTTAGGGAGGGATTTGTAGAAAGGGTGACAATGGGTTGGGAGATTATCCTGGAGATGGTTGTAGAGCATTTGTCAACCAGCACAGAAATGTTGGTGAAAACTCACTGATGCCCCAACTTCAAGGCACTGCCGATACAGAAGAGTGAAGGTCTGAATGTGCTAAGTTTTAAGAATACCTTACCCAGTTTATTTCACTTCTCTCTTCTTGTTTTAGTATGTATAAGAGTCACATCTGATACAAGATTATGTATAAATGAGTCTAAATAATTATTTTCAAAGAAAATAAATTGGAAAGTTCATGTGATAATGCTTTGTGTCATAATTTCATTGACTGGATTTTTTCTTTCTTTATGTTGCATTAAAAATGGCACATCTCATAATCAGTGGCATCCTAAATTGATGAAATACAATAGTGAACAATGGACTTTTCAAATTAAAAGTCAGATGTCAGAAATAGATTGTGCTTTCAGGACTAAAATGAGAAACTTAATGGTGTTAAGTGTCTGCTAGATGCTATAATAATACTGTGATGCTAAATTATAATTTTAAAAATGCTATTTAGTTTTGGAAGATAGTATTTTTCTTCAAGGTTTAATCAAACTCAAAATAAATATATGGACTATACACATCTTCTCAAGTTCTTTCACTTTATTTTGTAAATGGCCACTGAGGTGTCTGCAGTGTGCACCAACTTAAACTTGTGAATTGTAAGACTAAATTAAATGTGAAAGCAGGGGCACCTGGGTGGCTCAGTTGTTTAAGCGTCCATCTTCAGCTCAGGCTATGATCTCAGGGTTTGTGAGTTCAAGCCCCGCGTCGAGCTCTGTGCTGACAGATCAGAGCCTGAGCCTGCTTCAGATTCTGTGTCTCCCTCTCTCCTGCCCCTCCCCTGCTTACAATCTCTCTCTCTCTCTCTCAAAAATAAACATTAAAAAAAATTTTTTTTAATGTGAAAATATAAATGAACATCCTGGGAGTTAGTTGCTTCTCATTTTAATTCCATCAGCAAATATTTTTCATCAGTAATAGCCCTTTCACTTCTTTTAATTTCATTTTTAAAAATATAGTTGTATTTTAATCAGTTATTGAATGTATTCGCGATACATTTTCATTTCAAAGCACAATTTTAAAGTGTTACAGAATTAGATGTCCTCAAGTATTCAGTTTCTAAATTCATATATTAAATATTTTTAAGTTAAAAGCTTAAGAAAATAAAAAATACAAACCAGGCATTTTGTTGTGCGATATATTGGTAATACATGTGACTGAAAAAATAGAAAATGTGTAACTTAACTTTGTGTGTGGAAGATTCTTGATAAGGGTGCTACTGAACCTTCTCTTAAACTGTGGATATACTGACATGATGTAACTTCACTTGTGAAGAGACACTGAACAGTATTTGCAATGACATGGTTGATGTATTAATCAGAAATACAAAAAGACATAATATTTAATGAAGAAATAAATATAAAAGCACAAAGATCCTTGTTACTTTATGAAAATGTCAGAGAGCTATAAAGAAAAATTCACTTTGTGATAACAATGGTTTCTCCAAAACTAGATGAGCTGCCACCACATTCTAATTTCTTGCTTTTCTGTTGGACATAGAAGGTGGACACATGACAGTGGAGTTAGAACTCATTTATCTTTAAATCTTTATATTCTTGTTTTTCAGTGTGCCATTTTGTTTTATGTTTATCTTTTAGACAATGTATTTCATTGTCTTTTTAAGTAATACTATGCTTCTAGAAATACCAGAAAATACAAAAAGACAAAAAACAAAAAAACAAAAGAGAACCAAATAAACATTTTGAAAATTCTATTTCATACTTTGGACTTTTTAGAAATTCCCATCTTTTTTTGGGCTGTTTAGAAAACTCTAAACACATTTTCCCTTTCTTTTTATAAAATGGTATATTACTCTGAAATTTTTTTAGAATACATTTATACAAAGTAAATGCCTCTTAATTCTGTTACTTATGAGAAAGGAATCTGTTAATGATACAATTATGAGCTACTTAAGACAATAAAAGCTGCTTGTGTATCTTACCTTAATCAAACCTATTTATCCCTACCACACAAGAATGTTTTTATAATATAAAATATAAATATGTAATATATATATACATATATATACATATACATATTACACACACATACACACACACACACACACACACACACACACACACATATATATATATATATATATATATATATATATATATATATATATATATACTTTTTAAAGCCCTGTAATTATTAAGACAAATATTATGGTACAATTCACCCATGATTTTACTGTTGTTATTTTTAGTTTCAGTAATTTCCTTTTTCATAAGATATGGCAGATTATTGAATAGTTCTGTTGTTTTAGTTCAAATAATTCTAGTTCATGACAACACAAATGGAGGTTCTTTATGCAAGCATAGTAAGTACTTGTCTATTTCTTTGTCCTCTACTACTCTTCCTGATAACATACTCCTTATAGGTACCTGTTCAGACAACCCAGAGTAATATGCCACCTACCTAGTGACCCCATTAAGAATTCACATTTTTCAGTCAACAATCCAGCATACATTAAAGCCATTTCAGAGTACAGGTCTTTATCAAAATGCTTTTGAATGACTCCTACATACACATTGCTTTGGATCTTTTCTTTTGTTTGTATTCTCAAATTTCAATTATGATAAGAACGTTTGGATTAGATGTAGAAGAAACTTCAACATATAATTTCCTTCCACCTGACCTAGTAAAAAATGTGATAGTCCTCCATAAAATCTAAGTTTAATGGCCATATCTCCTAAAATTCTAGGTAGATTAATCTATTTTGTGTATGGAATAAAGTTTAAATGAGTTTAAAATACATTGGAAACATTAGTTTAACTAATTATGAACTTTAGGGAGAAGTATTATTAGGTCTTTTCCCCAATGAGGAAATAAGAATCATGGTCTTTGAATATTACATACGTTAGTTGTAAAAGAAATGCTGTATTATTTTATAAGAATAAAGTATTAAACTGTAGTAAATTAATAGTAAAACAATATTTTTATGACATTGCCGATGAGAATAACATTATTGAATCATAAGCCATTATTAACTATTAATGTTTTAGGCTATAGTTTTTGAAACTTATTTCAAAGTGGCTAAGTATTTCAGACCTCATGGTATGTAAGATCTCTTGGAAAACCCTGGTGTTTTGTGTACACAACAGTCACCATGGGGATGTGTGTGTGTGCATATGTGTGTGCGTGTATGTATGTGTTTGGAGCAGGCCCTTCTGTCTCAATCATATGTGTGGCTGTGTCTGATGTGCTTGGTTTCCTAGAGAATTATATTATTCAGAAGGCTTGATAACAAAGACTTAGTTTCTTATTTAATTTCTTTTGGAATTAAAATACCCATGACATTGCAATTAGTGAATTTGACGATATTTCCCGTTATGTGTGTGATGTGGCTTTAACATGCATTAAGATGTAGATTAAGTGAGCAGGAGTTACAAAATCTGATTGTAGAATGGCCTGGACTCTCTCATCTTCACTTTCCTCATCCATAAAAATAGGGATAATCTGATGTCTTGTCTGCCTCATGAGAGTTTTTAAGGATTAAGTGAGATTGCAAACGTGAGTGTGTTCTTGGGTTTATAATGTAGACAATAGTATAAATGTAGGTTACCAAGGGCCCCTTCCTGGCTCAGTTGGTAGAGCACATGGCTCTTGGTCTCAAGGTTGTAAGTTTGGGCCCTATGTTGGGTGTAGAGACTACTTAAAATGAAATCTTTAAAAAATAAATAAATGAATAAATGAGGACACCTGGGTGACTCAGAGTTAAGCATCTGACTCTTGTTTTCGGCCCAACTCACGATCTCATCGTTCGTGAGATCAAGCTCCACATTGGGCTCTATGCTGACAGCACAGAGCCTGCTTGGTATTCTCTCTCCCTCTCTCTCTCTCTCTCTCTCTCTCTCTGCCCCTCCCCTACTCGTGTGCATGCATTATCTCTCTCTTAAAATAAATAAACATTTTTTTAAAAATAAATAAATGAATGAATGCATGTAGGTTACCATAATTATCATATACGTAACTACCATATACTATTTTAAGAATTACCTATATATGAGAAATGGAGTAATAAAATTTTAGAGTCAATGGGAACTAGTACAGTATGTTTAAGTACTTCAGTATATAAGTAAGGATATTAATGAGTCAAGGCCTAGCCCTCATTTTGAACCATCAGACTTAAAGTTATTTGAGAGATATATAAAAATAGGTTTGCGACTTGGGTTTGAGACACATTGGTTATATAAAACAAATGGTTTGAAACTATGTATTATTATTGGTTATTGTGAATGTCCTCTGTGACTGTTTTTAAATACTTACTGTGGGAAGTTTTCCTCTTTGGGAGAAAATAATAACTTGACCACAGGGCAAATGGTGTTCATTATGCCATTTCAGACTTGTTCCCTTTGTGGTGTCTTGTAATTTGAGCTTATAATATCCTTTTGGGGGGTGTCTGTTTGGCTCAGTCAATAGAGCATGTGACTCTCGATCTTGGGGTTGTGAGTTGGAGCCCCACAGTGGGAGTGGAGTTTCCTTAAAAAAATAAAATAAAAAATCTTTCCATTTTGTATACTGTTTTTTTTTTCTTAGAAATTAAATAAAACTTAGGGCTGTGATGTTGAGATGGCCTCACTCTTCCCTATTGTCTGTGGTTCCTAAAATAGAGGTTTATAATCTTGTTTCAAGTTCGAACAGAAGAGAGCCTTCCTTTTGCTGTGTCCTGTTCTTGAACATATTGTTAATCTGCTTAATAAGGGCAATTCCCCTCTCCATTTTTCTCTAAGTATATGTTTTCTGGTTAACTACAAATGTTCAAAAACTTTCGTTGATGGAACTGATAAAGAAGATGACAAAGAAAAAGGAACATGTGGGTGTAGCTGGTCAAAAGGTACAAACTTCCAGTTGTAAGATAGGTAGGTCCTGGGAATGTCATATACAGCATGGTAACTGTAGTTGTCAATACCATATTGTGTATTTGAAAGGTGCTAAGAGAGTAGATCTTAAAAGTTCTCGTCACAAGGGAAAAAACTGTATATGCGGTGATGGATGTTAATTAAAATTACCCTGGTAGTCATTTCACTATATATATATGTATACACACACACACACACACACATATATATGTGTATATACATGTATATATACATGTATATACATTTATATATGTATATACATGTATATATACACACACACATATATATATATATACGTATATACATATTATATAGTGGAATCATTTCACTATATATACATAGTGAAATATATATATGTGAAGTCATTATGTTGTACACCTAGAGCAAATACTAGATTATATGTCACATCTCAATTAAATTTTATTTTATTTATTTTATTTTTTATTTTTTTACAGATTTTTTTATTTTTTATTTTTTTTTTTAATGTTTATTTATTTTTGACAGAGAGACAGAGCATGAACTGGGCAGGGGCAAAGAGAGAGGGAGACACAGAATCTGAAGCAGTCTCCAGGCTCTGAGCTGTCAGCACAGAGCCCGACGCGGGGCTTGCACTCACAGACCGCGAGATCATGACCTGAGCCGAAGTCAGACGCTCAACCGACTGAGCCACCCAGGCGCCCCACAGATCTTTTTTTAAATATTTTTTTAACATTGATTTATTTTTGAGGGAAAGAGACAGAGCATGAGTGGGTTAGGGGCAGAGAGAGAGGGAGACACAGAATCCGAAGAAGGCTCCAGGCTTTGGGCTGTCAGCACAGAGCCCGACGCAGGGCTCAAACTCATAAGCAGTGAGATCATGACCTGAGCTAAAGTTGGATGCTTAACCGACTGAGCCACCCAGGCGCCCCTCAATTAAAAAATTTTAAAGGCAGCATACACAAATACAGTGGTTGACAGTATGTCTGTTTTCAAATCCATACTCCGTAATTTACAGCTGTGTGACCTTGGACAAATTAATCCATCAGTGTGTGACTCAGTTTAATCTTATGTACAATGGGGATGATATTATTTACCTGGATAGAATCGTTACTCATAGATTATATGAGTTAAATACTGCCTAGCCCTGGAAAGCACCATGTGAGGACCTGCCACATAAAGCGGCCTGATTTTGAACCCTTTTCTGATCTTTTCTTTTGATATGATTATTTACATGGTTTCTTTCTTGTAATTATTGTTTTTCCCGGTTGTATGCATTCTACCTCTTGCATTGCAAAAGTTAAGTCTGGGTGTGTTTTATAGGAGGGGTCATAGGCATGAAGGAAATGAAGACAATGAAGGAGTAAATAGGCAGTTGAATGGAATGGAATGGTGGTTATTGCTGAGTTCCAGTTAGTACAGAATATCCTGAAATGCAATAGTTTGCCCTGAAGTTGCACAAAGCTCCTTGTGTTTGCCTTGGTCATTCCTGTGGATCCTCTTACATTCCAGGAAAAGCTCTAAAGTAGAGACATACAGTGGCTTTCAGGAGAATAGAAGTCAAATTAAGAATCACAATAATATTGCGTGGTAACTAAAATTATGGATGTTGGGGACCCTTGCTTTCTGGAAGACACCGTGAGGCCTTGCATGCTGGTTTGCAGAGCATGTTATCTCTCAGTCCCTCTGAGCTGAAGGCTCTTTATGAAAACTCATGAAAGCATCATCTAATCTTGTAAGGAAGTAGATAATGGCATTGTTCTAGGATTGTGCCAATTGTAAAATTTTAATGAGAAACTGAGGTAATATTGCTATTGTGCAGTATCCTTAATTGGAGGAAATCTAAATAACATATAGCCAGCTCTTAATTTGTAGTGCCCTCTCTATATCTTTCACGATCTTTGATTTTGTGGGTTCTCTCTGGACACATGCTATCTTTTGCTTTGACTTAAGAATGCTTTAAGCTAAATATAGTGTTTCTTTCAATTCCTTAAAAATCTTACACATTCATGAGAATCGTGAGAACATCTCTTGCCATCATCCTTGGCAGGCTTAAAAGCTTCTCGAATATTTGTTTTTTGGGTTTGAACCAAGGTCTATAACACCTGCTAGCACAGAACTGACCGGAAACCCTAGTTACCTAGAACTATTTTTTCATGTTATTGTTCTTCATTTGACTCAGAACCATAGAACTTCAGTTTGGAAGTATCTAGAAGAAAATTTAGTTCAATAAAAGGCACGAGTACTCTCTCCAGGACTCATGGCTGGACCACAGGATAAAACTGCTATTCCCTGGACAGATAATTTCTGAGACTGCTAGTTCTCTAAGCTCACCTTTGTCTTCTTTCCTAGGACCTACCTTCATGTATCACTGAGTTTCCATCTTTTTGTCTTCTCCAGCTGACCTTGCTGGCCATTCTAGCACTCTGATGTTCCTCTTCCTACCCCTGTGCTGTCACTTTTCATCACAAGAGTGATGTTCCTATTTTATATCTCCTTCATACTTATTATGGTTGTTTCATTTTTTTCAAAGCATAAATCTTTGCAGGTAAATTAAGAGAATCTTCTAGGGAAGAATCAAGAAGGGCCAATGTCAGCCAAAATAACGTGACACTTTCTTTCATTTACAAAACCATTATCTACCATCCATAATGCTGAATTCACTAGAAAATCAGATAACTCTGCATCTGCCACTGAATTCCTTAAGAATTTTATATAGACTTGTGTTAAAATATTATGTGAAACCAAGCAGTATGGAAAACATCTATGATTAGTACTTAGATTTCTTTAAATGTCCTGTGGTAAGCAGTGGTAGAGATTGACACAGACAAAATTATCATGACAGCCTTATAAATGAGGGGAAAAATGGTTAAAAGTGTATTTATTTTACATTATTTTGGAATTTTCATGTATTGTTTTAGATTAAAATCGAAGTCTGTCATTTTAGAGTGAGTTGCCAGATAATTTTTTCATATTTGTCACTGCCATTTAGAGATAACTTAAAGCTCAGTGCAAAGTCATTATTTTTTAAAAGAAGAATTTGTTAACCTGTCAGAGTTAAAGATCATTAGTGATGATTAAATATGAGAGAGAAATGGAAAGCAGTATTTCAACTGCCATCCTGAAGCAAGCAGGAATGTGCAAGAGTGGCAAACAAGAATGTTACATTCTTAGTTTATACATTTAGGATTCTGTAATTATCTTTTTATTACTCTTCTTTACCTCTCAGAAATTTTAGTAATATTCTGGACTTAAATTCTAATGTAAAAAAATCAAAATCAGACTATTGAGTTAAAGGGTAATAACTCAAAAAGGGTTGAAATACTATAAGCCTAATATTCTTTTGTGCTAGTTTTCTGAGTGGGCTCTTAGAATAAAGTGTATATGGATGTTTACTGAAGCCTGCCCCATTCTCTGGGTTTTGATTTTTGTTTGTTTTCGTTTTTGTTTTTGTTTTTTTTTGCATGTTGCCTTTTACCAATATGGTTGCTTTCAGTAAATTTCTGGGCATACGGCTTACACATATCTAGAGCCTGCTGTATGATTTGCACTGTAGCAAACCACAGATAGAGGTATGGATGAAGCCTTCTCCCCCCCCCTGCCCCTGCCCCCCAAGGAGTTTACTTTCCTGTTGAGAAGATAGGAGCTCATGCAACAAAACCCAGGTAGTGCAGACACCAAGATGGAGGCATAGACCGCGTCCTACACAAATTTCACCAAGATGGGAGTTGAGTCTGGGCAGAGTAGCTAGAGAAAAGCCCCACGCTGAACTAGGATTTGAACTAAAGCTTCAAAAATTTGACAGTTTTAAGTAAGTTGGTGGGAAAAGGAAGCATCGTGAAAAAATGGAATGTGTATTAACAATGAACTGAAATAGGTAGAATTAGTAATTGAAAATTTTGCATAAGATTTTGTGAGATTTTATTATTTTATTTTTTAAAGACTTAATTTTTAAGTAATCTCTACACCCAACGTGGAGCTTGAACTCACAACCCTGAGATCAAGACTCACATCCTCTAACCAACTGAGCTAGCCAGGCACCCCAGATTTTGTGAGATTTTAAAAAAACATAGTTATTTCCTTGAGAATAACACATGTATATGATATGAAAATCAAGGACAAGGAAGTCACTCTGCGAGAAACAGTCACTATTACCAGTTTCCTTTCAGAAACAGTCTATGTACATCAAATGTATGTAATGTTTGTCTCTATCCATCTATCAGGCTGTCTGTGTTTTTTCCTGGGACCCGACTTTTTCCATACAGAGACACCCTGTTCTGTGCTGCAGCCCATCGCATTGTTTGAGAGTGTGTACACTTTAAGTATGTTACCACTCACCTGCTGATGGACATTGGGTTTAGTTTTAATCTTAAGCTTTTCCAAAAGTTGGTGCAGTAAGTATCTTGCCCACTTATCTTTGTGCATATGTTTCAGTGTGTCTGTGCGATACCTTCCGAGAAATGAAATTCTGGGAGCAAAGCATGTATACGCTGTCAATTTATAGTTCTGGCCAAGTCTCCCTCCACAGAGTGTGTCCCATTTCATCCCATATTTTCCCATCAGTAATGTTTGGGACTTTGTGTTTCTTGCAGTCCTGCCATCACGGAAGGCGGTCGAGACTTTGTGATATTTTTCAATATGAAAGATGAAAAATGTATGTCACTGGAGTCAAATTTGTATTTCTTAGTTTCATAAGATTTTAAGTAATATCAATAGCATGATTCCTCATGGACTATTTAAAACAGGCCATTTAAAAAAGATTTGCTGCAAATGTTTTACTAGAAGGATTACTCATTGGATAAAGTCTCAGTAATGGCTACAAAAGCCATGCTAAGGGCAAGCTGAACCATGTTGGGTGTGTGGGGGACAAATTGCATCTGTGTTGTGGGTATGTGGGCAGCAAATTACCTCTACATTTTTCTGGCTTCCACAGTTTTAAATCCCATCAAAACCAGTAAAAGGAAATGTTGTGTTTCAGACCTCAGCCTGATGCTGAGTGGGCTCAGCTGCTTGAATAAATGACCCAGTGAATGAATTGGAATCCTAACCTTTAGACAGGTGAGACTTCAAAGTTGAGAAGACAACTAATTATTTTAATTAATTATTTAATGTAGTTATTTAACCAGTCAAGGACAGAATGAAGGAGAAATCCTTATATTACCCTTGGTGTCCAGAAATCATAAATGTACTTTATAGATAAAATGGTTCTGGGTTTCTTTGCATAATTCCCCCCAACACCCCTGCCCCTTTATATCTACACCTGCTATGAGGCATTTTGAAACTTAATATAGCTGTAGGGTTTATCTTTTTAGTTAAGAGAAAAAACAAACACAACTGTGTACAAAGGAGAATACAGCCAATCCTAACATTCTTAGCATTTTTTAACATTGTGGACTGATGTTTGAAGGGAATGCTGCCCCACAAGGAAGTGCGGATTAAGGGGGGTGGTTTTCGGGTAACTTTCTGCTGTTGTAACTGTGATGTGGACCTCAGATACAATAAAGGAAATAGCCAATTGCTGGGGGTGGGGACTGTTAGGATTTTTTTTCCCAAACAACATCAAATGAGTCCAAAATTCACAGGAAGGGGAGGAAAGACATTAAAAAAAAAATTACAGCCAAACAGTTGGCAGTTGGTGTGTGGCGTGCACAAGTAGGAGGGGAAGTGAGAGGATGTTTCTTGGCATGCTGTCATATTCCTAAATAAGCTACACGTGTGTTTACAAATGGAGCACACACGAGTCTATGGCGGCTCAGTCCCAAGGAAGTGGCTGCATGCTCACAAATGGAAGGTGCCTGCAAGGAGCTTTGCCTGCTGTGCCAGAGAGAAGAGTCCTCACGCAGGGCAAAACTCCAGTCACCTGCTTCTGAAGAAAAGTCTCTGCTTTATTTTTAACCCAAGTGTCTCCCAATTTAGCCTTTTGGGGAAAGCCTGTCAGGGTGCCACGACAACCCTACTTTTCCTTCCCCAAAGGAGCTCCCTCCTTTGCCAAAGCCATATTCTAGCCTAGAAAGTAGTGCAACTTCCTCTCTAGCCACACTTTCAGGAGTACTCTAGAGAGGATGGGTGTTATTCTTACGATATTTATAGCAAAGAGAGTTAAATGAAAGCTGGGTGCTGTGGTGGCATAGGGGGTATTTTTAGTACTTCCAGTACTTTGCGCCTTTCTAAAACTGCCGGCTTCTGTGAGCAAGATGTAAAATCACTAGCTTTCTTTCTTTACAGGTCTGTAGTGCAGTTAAAAAAAGAGAGAGAGAAAGAAAGTTTCTCTTCCCTCACATTTCTAAATCTGTGGGCTTGCTGACAGTTTTCGTACAGTTGAACACTTTTTGCATTTTCTGCACAGGCAGGGATTGAGTGTGGTATCTTCATTGGCTCACTGATTAAGAGTGGCATGTGCCTACTTGTGAAAAATGTTAACAACACTGAAAACAGCAGATGGGAAAATGAAAATGCCCCTTTAATCCCCATCTGACCAAATCTCCTCAGTGAAGAGTTTGGCGGAAAGCCTGACAAACTTTTCTTTGCATATTCTCGTTACATGTATAAGTGTAGACGCTTATATGCTTTTTTTTTTTTTTTTGAACCTCAGACAATACTCTATGTCCTTTGGTGAAGAATTGAGTTTTTTTTTTTCCATTTGCCAGTATATCTTGATTATCAATGCATGCCGATACACGTTGAATTACCTAATTACTTTTTAAGTATTTGATGTTCCATTAGGATTATGCCATACTTTATGAGCCCAATTGCTGTTTCATAGATTTATGTTATTCCCAATTTTTCACTATTAGAGGCTGATTTCTGTGATACGTTTGGAGTGAAATTTTGATATGCACATTAAAACATACTGAAGATTTTAGGGGCACCTGGGTGGCTCAGTTGGTTAAGTGTCTGACTTCGGCTCAGGTCAGGACCTCACAGTTTGTGAGTTTGAGTCCTGCTTCGGGCTCCGTGCTGACAGCTCAGAGCCTGGAACCTGCTTCCGATCTGTGTCCCCCTCTTTGTCTGACCCTACCCCGCTCACACTCTGTCTCTCTCTCAAAAATAAAATAAACATTAAAAAAATACTTAAGACTTTGGGGCGCCTGGGTGGCTCAGTCGGTTAAGCGTCCGACTTCGGCTCAGGTCACGATCTCGCGGTCCGTGAGTTTGAGCCCCACGTTGGGCTCTGTGCTGACAGCTCAGAGCCTGGAGCCTGTTTCAGATTCTGTGTCTCCCTCTCTCTCTGACCCTCCCCCATTCATTCTCTGTCTCTCTCTGTCTCAAAAATAAATAAATGTTAAAAAAAATTAAAAAAAAATACTTAAGACTTTAAAACAAGCAGATTGGCACTGTCATGACAGGTTTTTCAAAGGTAGGGTTATTTTCGAGCCTAAAACCAATGGCCACATTGGAGATAGATAGGTCCTGTCAGCTCTCCATTCAAGGTGCCATGAGGCAGGAGCCTCTCCTGACTTTTGGAGACACTCTAAGCTGGTCTTTATGTACCTTTGTGGAGCTCTCACCATGGTGCCCCTGGACTCACTGTCATCACATCTTTATTCCATGTACCTCTCTCACCTTACCACACTTTCTCTTAGTTGACACTTAGTTCTCTTAGGTGTTTAGGATTAATTTGAAAAATACATCCATATGTAGTGTGCTTCCAAGTGGAGGTAGGATAGCAATACCCATGTTTTAGAAAGCTAAACCCATTCGTGAAATTACCTGAAGGATCCAGATGGACCTCATAGAACTTATGGGCTGAAAACACAGCTGTAGCTCAAAAAGAGACTAGACCAGGAGCTGGAAAGCCATGCAGAACTAAGGTCACTCCATCTCCCCACAACCATGTGGTTTCTAATCTCCGTTTATATCCATCTCCATTCTTCGGATGATCCATGGTCTTGCCCATCAAGCAGAAACAAGACACCTCCAGCCATTTTTACATCACTGGCTGGTTCAAGCCTTTTAAAAGGTAACAGCCTTGGAGTCCTGATTCCAAATTCCTAGGACAGAATATTGTATTGATTGGTTTAGTTGTGTGTCTGTCCCTGGGGTAGGGAATTAGGCAAAGGAGCCTCAACACGCCTGAAGCTTTCTTCTTATTCACTTTCTCCTTTTTACATGTCACTGTCTCAAAGAGTGCTTTCCCACCCACCCAAAATGCGCCCTTGCCTGTGACTTTCCCTCTCATGGTTATGTGTTATTATTCCACAGCACTTAATCTTGAGCTATGTATTTTTTGCCTTTTTCTCCCATTAGAATATTAGTTGTGTGGCATAAGGGAACATATTGATTATATTCATTGTTGTAATCCCAGGACCAAGAAGAGTGCCTCGTTCACAGCGGGCACTCAATAAATACATGTTGAGGGGCGCCTGGGTGGCGCAGTCGGTTAAGCCTCCGACTTCAGCCAGGTCACGATCTCGCGGTCCGTGAGTTCGAGCCCCGCGTCGGGCTCTGGGCTGATGGCTCGGAGCCTGGAGCCTGTTTCCGATTCTGTGTCTCCCTCTCTCTCTGCCCCTCCCCCGTTCATGCTCTGTCTCTCTCTGTCCCAAAAATAAATAAAAAACATTGAAAAAAAAAATTAAAAAAAAAATAAATACATGTTGAATGAAGACATGGATGGACAGACCTCAGAGACGTTCCTGTATCTTACAGAAGCTGTGCCTTGGTGATGTTTAATGGCCAGTGAAATTGCACATTTCAGCTTCTCTGAGAACTGCTTTCTCCTACATGTGTTTTTGAGTATTTTTCTTATTTGAAGAACTATGTATTTCAGTAGTTCCTGTTTTAAATAGGGTTTGCTAGATGCTTTGCTAGACTGCATGAGGAGGAAGTCAGGTATCATAATGTTTGGTAGAAGCATTAACTGAGATGCTGGAGGAATGCATACTTTGTTCAAAACCAAACACCTAGTAGATAATGGATATTATTTTAGGACCCAGGTCTCCTGATTCCTATACTGGCATTAATCTCAGTAATCTCTAGCTTTTATAATTATTTGGGGTTAACAAGAAGCTTTTAGTTCAGACTAAATGCTATTTAGTTCAGACTAAATGCTATTTCTTATTAAGATAAAGTAAGGAACCATGTTTTAAAAAACAATGGTATTATATACACTTTTTTTTTTTTTTTTTTTTTTTAATTTTTTTTTTTTTTTTTTTCAACGTTTATTTATTTTTGGGACAGAGAGAGACAGAGCATGAACGGGGGAGGGACAGAGAGAGAGGGAGACACAGAATCAGAAACAGGCTCCAGGCTCTGAGCCATCAGCCCAGAGCCTGACGCGGGGCTCGAACTCACGGACCGTGAGATCGTGACCTGGCTGAAGTCGGACGCTTAACCGACTGCGCCACCCAGGCGCCCCTATATACACTTTTTAAAAGAAAAATTCCTGTGGAGTCATATGTATGAAATTTCTAATAACAAGAGTATTTTCCTAAATTTGTATTTTAATATAGTGTCAACATAATTGCAACATTTCAATGATAAAGTGTTATAGTTTCATGTTTGTATTGATGGTCTATTTTATGCTTCCCTTTTTTATGGATCTCTGAAGACATATTATCAAAGAACAAATTCTGTGATACTGGCATTCTCCTTCATTTAGCTTTGCTTGCTGTTAACAGACTACCATGTGCTGTGCATAAGGAACTTTATGGATACAACTTGAATTGGTGAGATGTATAAAACCAAAAATAAACACTGAATTGAAATGTACATGCCAAATAATTCTATTAGAAATTGTTATTTCATTGACTATAAGAGATTGTTATAATTTTATTAAAAATTTTTTAAATGTTTATTTATTTTTGAGAGAGAGAGAGAGACAGAGTGGGGGAGGGGCAGAGAGAGAGGGAGACACAGAATCCGAAGCAGGCTCCAGGCTCTGAGCTGTTAGCACAGAGCCCAACACGGGGCTCGGACTCACAGACTGCTTGATCATGACCTAAGCCGAAGACGGACGCTCAACCGACTGAGCCCCCCAAGTGCCCCAAAAGATTATAATTTTAAACATACCACTTCTTTTGAGAAAGTCAAAGAGTAGTTCATTGGTGTGTGTCTCAAAACCAGTAGGAGGAGATGGTCTCTGCCTTTGGAAGTTTTAAATGTAGAAGGAAAAGTTACATTTAAAAACTAACTGCAGAATTACACTGTATGTTACATGTATATGGACAGTCCTTCTTTGTATCTGGCACAGTGCCTAGCAGATTTCATAGCTTATAGAATAGACTGTGCAGATGTTTGTTGAATGACTAAATAAATCAATGATTGAATAATTGAACTTACTTCCAAGCAGAGTGATTAAAGAAAAAGTCTTGATGAAGACGTCAGCTTTTTGGAGGCAATGCAGGGCCAGAAGGGGGGTATTCTAGGCATAGGGAATTAACATGAGTAATGATTTCCTCTTCCAAGGAAACAAAAGGTAATGTGCTGTGGCATAAACCTGCTGACAAACACATAACTGTGAGCTGCTGGCCATTAAGAATCTTGTGTATGAGACAAGGATAGACTGTAGGATAAATCTAGCATACAAGACTTTTTAAAAATTATTTTTTAATTTTCAATTTTTTATTATTTTTTTTATTTAAAAAATTTTTAATGTTTATTTATTTTGAGAGACAGGGAGGGAGAGAGAGAGAGGGAGACAGAATCCAAAGTAGTTTCTGCACTGTCAGCAACAGAGCCTGATGTGGGGCTTGAACTCACAAACTGTGAGACCATGACCTGAGCTGAAATCAAGAGTCAGACGTTCAAATGACCAAGCCACCCAGGCGCCCCATAAGACTTTTCTTAAGTGGCATTTAATAGGTTGTTTTAATTTGGAATTCTATGGAGCAAACTTCCCCTATCTGTTATTCTTGTTCACCACTGGTTCCTTTTCTTTGCCTTTCTCAATTTTAATCATCCTTCTGAAATATCTGCTCTGCTTCTAAAAACAACTGTCAAAGGACATGTGACCCAACCTGAACATAAGACCATGGCTGGCGAACCATGGTTAAGGAATAACACCCAATTAAGTAGAATGACACTTGCCCTGCTCTAACTAAAATGACGTTTAACTGAAAGTATTTTGGATGTGCTCAGATTTCTTACTGTTATTTAAAAAAAGAGTTTAGAATTTATTCATTACACTAATACATTTTAAATTTATTCCCTTATAAAAATGACTCATCATGAATCACACATTATAGGAGCATCTTAGTCATTATACACAAATGAAATGGTGACACAAAAGACAATGAAATGTCACCTTGTTTGTTCCATGATGGTAAGTATGACTTACAATTCAGATTTTATTTGAGGTTTTATCATATGGCTAATGCAATTACACTTTCATCATATTTTTGAAAATCACATATGAAATATTTTATTTCTGTGAAATAAGACTGCTTAATAAAATTCCATTTGAGCAATACTTTATTTTCATAATATTAAAAGTTGTAAGTACACTTTGCTTCCATAACATATACCAATTTCCATTTTCTTCTGTGAATTTCAAAACAAGCTCTTTAGTGGTTTGGGGTTTTATGAATATAATATAGCAATGTGTATGAAGAGTGACCGATTAATCTGGTGGCTTATGCTGTAGCAGTTTTACTCTGTGCCTTCACTTCGTCTGTGCATGAGATACCCAGGTGGCACTTTGAGGTTCTCAACTGAAAATGATCTCCATTGTTCTGTTTAAAAACATTTTTATATCTAAATCTTAAAATAATTAGTATATTTAAGAGGTACATGGAAAATCCAAAACTAGATTTACATCCCACTGAATGGTTGAAATGTTTTAAAATTTTTCTCCAAATTTTATATCAACCATTAAAAAGCTAATAAGCTATAACAATACCATTTGAGAGAATGCGGTAACTGTTTTCATTCTACAAAATGACAGCCCCCTAGTGAAAACAAAATTCTTATTTAGTTGGTCATGGAATTTAAAAATTTTCCCCCAGATTTTCATTTCTTGTAAGTCCTTTCACTGGTATGTGAGTTTTTGTGTGCCATTTTTTTTTTTCCGTATAATTTTTCTTGAAGCGGAATGTCAACATTAGCATTTTCTGTCCATTGCTGAAGCAGACATTTGGGTTAATGCTGATGCTGGCTTTGTTTCAGTCAACTGAAGAACTTTGACTGTAATTATTGGGATTACTTTAATTTAGAAAAGTGCCCGTCCCTTTTGTGAGCATGATTTGTTCTTGCATAAGTCAAATTAAAAAATTTTATGGCTACAGACCCATCTTCTTGGCTTTTTAATTCTTGGATGCACTATTTGAGAAGAAGGAACTGGAAGAAAGGAGACATGACATATCATTCGAGATGAGACAGATTCAGTTCTGGAAATCTTTGTCACCAACTGACCCACAGTTAACTGGTTGGAAGACTTGCTGAACCTTCCTTTTAATGACAGAAGTGACCATTTTTTGTTGTTTATATAATTCACCTTTTTTGATGAGAAGATCCCAGAAAAAAGAATTTTGTTCATAAACTCATTTTGCATTTGTTTTAGGATATTTAGAATGTTCCTGTCTTTGAACATGAAATATTTTAGAAACTTACTCTATTATTAATTTTTTAATGGGGAAAGTATTTTTATGTTTAGCTTGTAGAATTCTATTTGAATTTTCTTGGGGAAGAATGGATGGTTTACAGGTGCCATTTTCCCAGTTTTTGCTATTACATCATTGTAACAGTGCATGGTTTGCTAATTTTTCATGCAGGCTTTTGAAATTTGTGCACTATTTTGCAAAACAAGCTTTCTGGAGTTTAACAAAAGGAATGCAGATTGTTACATCTTTAAAATAAGATTGTTAAAAATATAGGATTGTTAATTTTTTATCAGCAATTATAAAAGTACCTGTGGTTAGGATTTTGACACAAGATAATTATATCTATTTTACTATAGAATTAATAAGAGAGAAATAGTTTGTGAATTTCCAAAAAATGATATGATCAACTTGTTAGAAGTAGTTTTTAGTCATTCCTAATGAGACCACAAGCATTTGTAAAAATATTTGTGACCATATAGAATTCTTTTCTGCTTTGTTGCAATTTACAGTGACTATCCTCAAAAAGAAAATAATTTGTTATTGAAAGCTTGAATTTAAATAATGAATTGCTATTTCCAGAACAATACTTATGATTGTCTTGGCTGGAGGTTTCAAGCAGTTGCTTTGCCAATATCTAGAGCATTGTTTCTCAAGCATTATTTCCCACCTAAGGAGCCTCTTTAGACTCCTTTTTTTAATCCCCTCAATGAAATTTTAATATGATAGATATACTATATATCTCTATATATACTTTATACACTAATTGTATATGTGCTTAGTCCATATAAATAATGTGTGATGTGTAAGATTGTTTTCCCTCCCCCCCATCCCCTGCCACCAATATGTGTATATATATGTGTATATATATGTGTGTGTGTGTGTGTGTACATATATATATATATATATATATATATATATATATATGTTTTTTTTTTTTTTTTTTTTTTTTTTTTTACAGGGGGCACTATTGCCCCATTGAAAATGCATGCTCTGGTGTAGACTACACTCAGTCCTGAAGGAAGATCACTATCAAGCCAAGAAATCACAGTCCTCTTTATTGCTAAGTAATGTGCAGGATATATAGTCTTCTTACTTATAACATTAGGCTTCCTGTCATATTATTTTACTACATAGAGCTAATTAGTATTTGCAACTTATCATTCGAAGGGAAAATATTGACAGTCCCCTCGGATAAAGGAGCTTTCGGAGCCTTCCGAAGTAAAGGGATTCTGTACCCAGAGAGCACTAATTTGGCTGTACATCACTGAATCGGAAATTTCGGATGACCTTATTTTCTTCTACTGCTGAGAAACTGGAGAGAGTAAGGAATTTCCCAGTCTGGATTTGGCTCACATAGTATATTAATTTAATATCTGGGCTAAATCTAAAAGCCCACTGGTACTGAATGATTACATAACTGCCAACATCAGAGCCAAATAAGTTTTGTTGTTTTTAAAACTACAGATGCAGTGGTTTAAGGTCACCAGCCTATAGTGACCTATATTCCTAGTGGTAGCGCTCAGTGACTTGACAAGAAGGAAAATGTGTCTCCAGGTCGGAGCTCTGCAGCTCTAGCTACAGCTCAGAGCCAGCCTCCATCAGTCCTGTGGCTGTTTACCCAGCTGTGATGAAATGAGGTTTGGTTTTGAGGGTCTGTGAGGCTTAACAGTGGAGGCTGATTGACACTGGTTGATCCTGCTGCAGTTCTTTTCTTAAATTTGTTCCTTGCTGAAAGACTAGGGGAGTATTTTTCACCCTCTGGCCTCGGGACTTTTGTCACAAGCCAGGAGTTCACCAATTGCAGTAATAAGACACATGCGTTTTCCCTGTACTTGAAGATAGGGCGTTGTCCTTTTAACTGTTACAGCTGGCTATGGCTATGATTTCAGACTAATTACAGTTTTCTCACATATACTAACAGCTCTAATGTAGAATTTGTTAATAATCACACTCTTAGGTAGAACCAATAAGCTTCTGAGAAATGGAAACTTTGTATATACCCTAGAGGAAATTTAGGTTGTTGCAAATTTAATACCCTGATGTACTGTAATGAGATGTATTATTTTTCTTAAGTGCTTCTATAATTTATACATAGGACTCTTTGATCCAATTTCAAGTAGTAAAAAATATACATCTTACAGACTTCTTTGACTTGTTATTGCAACTTGGAACACTTTTATCATTTATTGTATAGTCGACCTTTGCAAATTTAACAGCGTAGTCCTAGTCTTTACTAAGTGATGTGAGTAATCTGTAATTTTACTGAGACATGGATGTGTTCAGAGTTCTAGAAGTCTGGGGTACAGAAGAATGTGATGTAGTGAGCAAGTTCATCCATCTACTCAGGGCCTACTGACCACTATCCCTAAATTGTCTTGTGCTCTTTGTTGCTTTCACGTGTGGAGGAAATTACATGTGGGTGGGATCCATGAATTTGGGGAGTGACAGATGTCTCTTGCTCTTCTAATTACATGTATCAGCTCTATTGTAATTGTTACCATTTGAGAATAGTAGTGATTCTTACCACCAACTGGAGATTCCTGTATGGCCATCCTGAGAATCGCTTCCATAGTGACAGGATTGGATCAAAACTTCAGGTGTGTCAGGGTAGGAAAGAAACCAACTTGAATCAGGCTTGAAATATAACAATAGAAACAAAACTCCTTATGTTCTTGTTAAATATGTTCATATATACAGCGTTGACATATAATAGGATGTTACTTAAATGGAGAGAATGACTTTTTAATCAAGTCCTTGCAATTAGATAAAGTAGGATAGTGTAAGGGGGCTCAAGAACAAATTCTCTCCTCTCTAATTTTCTCCTCTACCAGCTAATCTTTTTACATTACAAATTTACGTCTGGAACGTAAAACAACCACTTCGCAACATAATTTAGCCAGCTCGTGACAAAAATAACATGCGTTACAAATAATGGGGTCAGAAACAAATTCTGTTTTGCACTGCATTTTGTTCCCCCCTCATTTCCCACTCTTGTTCCTCTTTCCAATGTCCCTTATACTCCCCTCCCCCCAGAACCCACAGAAATGTTATGTTCTTAACTCTACCTTCTGGGATGCTACTAAGCCATAATATGTTCTATCTTTTGTTTCTGAGAAGCACTTATTGCTATGTCTGAGGGGGTTTTGTGGATTAGACAAGGAGAAGAGAAAAAAAACACCATGCAGAAGAGCCAAGCATAGGGAGCATGGAGCCCCCACCCTGGAGGGGAAATGGGGTATCACTGACCACTGAGGAGTGGCTGAGCACCCCATCTGCTGTGGTTCATGGATTCCTCAACTGGACAATGGTGGGATTTTCCTGGATTGCACACTCCAGTTCTAAAATTGTGAGTCTTAGCAAATTCTTTTGATCTTAGTCACTCCGTCATTTATGCAGCCAGGGAGCCACTGCATGACCCAGGGCCTGGTGCCATCGGCATTTGGTTGCATAGTCCTGTTCAGATTGGGCAGCAAGGTCACCGTGACGGGCTGCTGATGGGAGTGGTTCTTAGCCTTTAGAGTTCAAGGATCAGTTTCACACACAAGAAATGTTGGAGGGACATCTTTAAAGATTTCATTGCATTCCTACATGTTACATACACTCTTTATGACTTTTCTGTTGAATCAGAACTGTTTGCAGCCCTGACCAGGCTTTCTTAGATACTCCTGAGGGTACCTTTTAAACATTTAGCTATTCCTCTTATTAATTATCTTCATCAAGTGTTCCCTACCCAACATTGCACAGTATAACCTGCTCAGCTCAAAGTTCTGTCTCACACTTATTCCCATAAAATTTTGCATCTTCACTTAGTGCAAAAATTATTATACATCATAGTGATCATATTCGGAAGCGTGCTTGGAAAGGGCACGTAGCATCCTGGCTGAGAACCAGTGGACTAGAGAGAGAAATGGTTGCCAGGGTGCTCAGACCAACAGCATCAGTAGCAATATCACCTGGAAGTTTCTAGAAAGGCAAATTATCCGTCCCTCTCCCTGCATTCTACTGAGTGAGAAACTTTGTAGTTGGGATAATACAATATGTGTTTCAACAAGCTCTCCAGGCCAGTCTGATGCACACTAAAGTTTGAGCTCCATTGTACTACAAGAATTATTTCCATACATATACTCAACTGTGGAGGTAGGCATGGAGCTGGGTCTCTTTAATCTGCCATGTGCAAATTAATCTCAGTAAAACATTTGGATTGATCACAGCAGACTTTGGTTTTAGGAAGTGATTCTCAAACTCTGGCTGCATGTCAGATTCAGGCTATTAAACAGTACACATTCTTGTGTTTCATCCAGTATATTGTAATTCAGTCTCAGCTGGGGCCTAGCGGCCCGTTTCAAACAAACAGCCAGTCTGCAAACTGAATTACTGCTCAGCCCCATGGGTGTTAGAATCACCTGGAGGGCTTCTTTAACTGGATCCCTGGCCATACTCCCAGAGATTCCTCTTCGGGAGGTCTTGGATGAGACCAAGAATTTGCTTTTTCAGACTTTCAGGTGATGCTGGTTCTTGGCCCTCAGATAGTACTGATCTAGAATGCTATAATGCCATTATCTGAGCTCCAAAATACACGTCATATTTTACTCACACAAGCTCACTATAAGTTGTTGTAATTTCAAGTCTTCTATTTATTTTTATTTTTTTTTTAGTTTTTGAAATAGAAATATATTCACATAAATAAAATATTTTTTTAACTAAAAAAGGACACTCTTTGGGTCCACAACCACTGATTTTTCCTTCCCAGAGCAACTAATATTACATGTAAATTATGCATCTTTTCAGTGATGTTTATGTTTATATGGGCATACATATATAAATGTACACAGACTGAACCTCCTTTTTAATTAAAATGCTAGCATTCACTGCTCGGTACCTTGCTTTTGTCACCTGATATATTGTGTGACTCTTTCCATTTCAGTACATGGAGGGCTCCCTGATTCTTTGGCGTAGCTGTATAGTACTCATTGTGTGAATGTCCCATTACCTGTTTAAACAGTTTCCTACTGTTTCCTACTGATGGGCATTAATTGAGTTTCCAGTCATGTAGTCCACAAATAAACCAAAGAGCAGACACCCCAAATCCAAAAACGTCCTGTTGGAGCAAATTGCCTTATACTCTCCATTAGCTCCTGAAGAGATCACCTTCTAGAATTATCCAAATAATTATTATCCTATTGGAAAAAGTTTATTTTTCATCAGCATAAGAGATAATTAAAAAAATTTTTTAATGTTTATTTATTTTGAGAGAGAGAGAGAGAGAGCGTGAATGGGGGAGGGAGAGGGGTAGACTGAGAATCCCAAGCAGGCTCGGTGCTGTCAGTGCAGAACCCAACGTGGGGCTCGAACTCACGAACTGCGAGATCATGACCTGAGCCAAAGTCAAGAGTTGGATGCTCAACTGACTGAGTCACCCAGGTGCCCCGGCATAAAATATAATATTTAAAAATTGTCATCAAGATATTAAATGACAAGTTTTACTGGGTAAGGAAGAGTAGACAGTAATATTTACTGTGCAGACCTTGGGGACCAGGCCTTGTCACTAACGTATTCTCAATCTCAGTCATTAGAAGGCAGTACCTTCAATAGATGTTATCATGATTTTTCACAGAAGTAGCATGTGTCTCAGAGACATGAAAGTCTGCAGCTGGTAAGTTGTGGAGTGAGTTATTACACTTCTTACCACCCCAGCACCCTATGCTTTCTCTCATGCCTGTGTCCAGTTTAGTGGTGTGCCCAGGACTGGGTGGTCCTAGCATGCCTAGGGCAGGGCAGTTCAGGGTGAGTGAGGCGACTGACGTGCCTGAGGCACAGGACTGAAGGAGCAGCTCTCTCTTGGAGTCATGCCCGGGTGCCCTGTGCGTGTCAGATGCTGGCCCTGAGTTTCCTCATCTACAAAATGAGGATAAAAATGACACCTACCTCATAGGGTTTTTTTCCTTTTTATGAGGATTAACAGAATTTATACACATAAAGTATTTAAAACAGTGCCTGGCCTACAGTAAGTTCTAGTTAAAGTTAGTTATAATTAAAGTTCAGTTTCTTGATTCTTCACTTACATAGAACAGTCATAATCCTGCTTCAATCAGTGGCATTTTGGAAGCTAAAAACTTTTTTTTTAAAGAACAAAGGAATATTTTCATAGCTATTCATGAGCCTGCTTTCATGACCTAACTCAAATAGGAAGATCCTGACATCTCCTTTAAAGTCGTCATCTTCTAGAGAGCTCCCCCAACAGACCACCGTCTGGGCACCGAGGTTGGCTTCTGTGTCAGGGGCACGGGGCTGGGTGGCAGGACCCTGGCAAAGACTGGCCTGTCCCAGGGGTCAGGCCAGGGGCCAGCTTTCTTGTGACTCAAGTTCTGTTTTCTTCCCCTTTGGAGGCAGGAGGTGGGATGGGGGAATCCCAGCTCCTATTTAATGCCAGCTTTTATTCAGTTCCTTTTGAGAATTCCCTCCTTCCCACACTTCCTCCCACTCAATACCCAAAAATATTAATGCCTGAGAAAGAAAGTGAATTCTGAGGCTTTTAAGTAAGTACTTCAAAAATGTCTGTCATGTGCCTTTATGTATTTGTAAATTGTTTAAGATATAACAAGGCTGGTGTTTGTGTGTAGATGGTGATAATGTCTAATTGTTGTTATTATCTAATATATGCCATTGGGAACCAAGACAAACTCATTTGTGATTAAAAACTGTTTAATTGATGTTTTTAAGGCATGTCTTTTTTCTCCAAGAGTGAATGTGTCTTCAGACTTGCAGTCTGAGCAGATGAACATCTGGACTTTGCCATTTTTGTTTTGGAAAGTGAGCTCAGTGAGCACTGGATTCTGGACATGTCCTGGAATGTGCACATGAATCTATATATCACCAATTTTAATTTTCCGAATAAATCGTATTGGTTAAACCTCTATCAATGTGTGGGAGTGGCATGAAAGATCAGTTTGTGACTAACAGCCTCTTCCATTGTGTGCATCTGGGAAGATAGTCCTCTGGGTCTGGATTGCAACTCTCATTGTGTTTATGGTGAGGCATTGAGAACATTTTGTGAGCTAGTGTTCAGTGCCTACTGAAAGCCTTTGCTTGGGAAACGCATACCAAGGCCTGATGACTGCCTCAAGTCTGGCCTATCTGTGACTGGTGTTTTTGGTGCTTCACAGATATGTTTTCTCTTACCCTTGCTGTGTATTCCTAGTTTAGTCTGGGAGAACAGCTGTGCCGGCATTCACTTGTGAACGGGTCTTTGCACATGCCTTCTGTACCTAGAATGGTACTATCTTGAGTATCTTCACTGGGTTGGTAGATCATACCATTCATGGTGATGAGGAACCTGTCTTATCGTTAACAGATGGCTCACATGTGAAACTCATCAAAATGTCTATATAGGGTTAGCATCTTGGTGTTATTATCAGTTAATGGCAACCATCTCTGTTCTCTGGGCCAGTGGTGTTCACACTGTTTTGATCATTTATTCCATTAGTAAAAAATCAGCACATGCACTTATATAGGAGTGGTTCTTTTAAGTTTCTATTTGCTTAAGAAAGAGAGAGTGAGAGAGAGAGAGAGCTGGGGAGGGGCAGAGAGAGAGAGGGAAAGGGAGAATCCCAAGCAGGCTCCATGCTGTCAGTACAGAGCCTGATGTGGGTCTCTACCTTACGAAACGTGAGATCATGACCTGAGCTGAAATCAAGAGTTGGATGCTTAACCGACTGAGTCACCCAGGCACCCCCACAGTGGTTCTCAACAGGGGATGGTTTTGCCCCCCTGGGGAACAATAGACAATGTCTGGAGACATTTTGTTTGTTACAGCTGGGGAGACGGCGTTTACTGACATTTAGTGGGTGAGGCCAAGGATACCACTAAACATCCTAAATGCACAGGATGTCCTCCCAAAAGAAAGATTGTCTGGCTTATAATGCCAGTAGTGCTGAGGTTGAGCAATACTGATATACAGGTTGAACCATATGAAATTGCTAACATTATATTAATTTGTACTTACAAAAATGCCAGTTTCATGCATTTCAGGATAATATGTGGAATTATAAATTGCATGAATGAACTACTCAACCAATAAATTATTTACATAATAGAATTCACAAAATAGCTTCTTTTGGAGAAGCTATCAAAATAGGGAGCTTTAATATTTTCTTCTTATGTTCCTGTGGATCATTTTGTATATACTCCACCTTGGAGAATACTGCTCTAGACTTTAGTCTAATCTGGAGTTTGATGTGACTGCCATCGATTTAGTAGGATAAAGTGTGTTGTATGATACTCTTTGGTATAGTTGGGGGTTCTTTGTGATGTCTGGGGTGACTGGCTGCTTCTTGTAGGGCACAGCTGTAGGAATCTGGGCTCTGATCTTGTTTGCCCCCTCAAGCAGAGCAACTGTACCTAGCAATGACTTAGATCTTGAGCTTCCATTTAAATTGCATTTGAAGAGGGGCGCCTGGGTGGCGCAGTCGGTTAAGCGTCCGACTTCAGCCAGGTCACGATCTCGCGGTCCGTGAGTTCGAGCCCCGCGTCAGGCTCTGAGCTGATGGCTCGGAGCCTGGAGCCTGTTTCCGATTCTGTGTCTCCCTCTCTCTCTGTCCCTCCCCCGTTCATGCTGTCTCTCTCTGTCCCAAAAATAAATAAAAAACGTTGAAAAAAAAAATTAAAAAAAAAATAAATTGCATTTGAAGAGAGAGTTTGGTAGGTAAAATTACACTTTGAAAACCACCACACTGGACGGTGACCTTGGGAGGTGCAGGAGCTATCTCCTTACATAGCCCATAGTAGCTGCTTAATACATGCTCTTTTGAATGAATTCCACAGGACATTCTTCTTGAATTGAGAAGGGCTTTGAATTGAGGAAATTTTTGTCTGTTAATATCATCCATTGAAAAAAATTGATTTTCCCAAGGTTCTTAGGGAGGCTCATATTGCTATTTTTGCTTTGTTGTTTTGTCGGGTGGTATTAAGAACTCATGTGGGTGTGGGTGTTTCTGAACCCATCTCTCTCTTTGTATTCTTTTTTTCCCTCTCTTTGTATTCTTAACTTTTTCTGTGATAAATATGGATTAGTGAAAACAAAAGACTTCTGCATATAGTCAAATGGTGTGCCTCAATCCTATAAAGCGTGTTAGAGAGATTGCCTGTCATCTTAGCACATTAGCAATGGAACGACATTAGACTTACATAGGGAGCTTTTAAAACAATGCAGATACCTGATTTGAGGTAGGTCTCTAACAGTATATTTTAAGTGGTCTGTAGGTGATTTTAGCTTTCAGTTAGAGCTGAGAGCCACTGATTTCGAAGTTAGATACCTTTTGTTTCCTGCAACGTCTTTTTTAATATAATTGCATAGCTAGCACTTTGTGTACAAGATCTTCAATATCTATCTATTTAGTGGGAAAAAAAGATACAGATATATGTGTACACACGTGAGTGTGTGTGGAAAAGAGACTCATTAATTGTCCATGTTGCATTTTCTCCCATGACCATGTATTTTTTTTAAAAAGCAAGAGCAAAAATGACAAATAACAAACACTCCTACAAATCTACATTTTTTCTTCTTCATACTAGTCTTTTTCTAAAGACTCAACCGTAGGTCCCTCATTCCTTTCCCACCACAGTGACATAATTTCTTTGGAAATCTGTGGAAGAAAATATTAATTTGGCATTGGGGAAAAGCTGATTATCTGTCTCCTAACAGCCTGTTGAGAAAGATTCTGATGTATTTCTGTAACAATACCTTTTATTGTTTCAAATTCTTTATGGGTAAGCATGTTATATCAAAGAGCTGTTTTATTACAGTGGTCTGGAATAATCACTACTGACGTTTTATGAGGCACTGCAAAATTCAAAGAATGTCTCTCTGATGGAATGCACAGTCAAAGGGACTCTGATGTATAGAATCAGAGTATCAGGAAAAATGTTATATATTATAGTTGCCTCCACTGGGATGAATACAGTCTTTAAAGCTGCTTCTGATTTTGCTGTTCCTACAACACCGATGAAATCATTCTAGGGTACTCATTTTACTGTACTCCGAGAACAGTCAATTGTATAGTCAAAAAACTAAGAGTTCATTCAGATAGCTCTTCTAGTTTTTCTATCACTCTGTGTAGAATGATGAGTATATATGATTTCACTAAGAAAGGTTTACAAGTGAAAAATACCATTAGGATGGGAAATGTTTTCATGGCTGACTTGTATATTAATATTATCATGAAGACTGGGGTGCCTGGGTGGCTCAGTCGGTTGGGTGTCCGACTTCGGCTCAGGTCATGATCTCACAGCTTGTGAGTTCAAGCCCCGCGTCGGGCTCAGTGCTGACAGCTCAGAGCCTGGAGCCTACTTCGGATTCTGTGTCTCCCTCTCTCTGCCCCTAACCCATTCACATCCTGTCTCTGTCTCTCTCAAAAATAAATAAACATTAAAAAAAATTTTAATATTATCATGAAGAGTCAGAGCTTCTGACAAATCCCATCTATCCTGAGCTAGCTCACATTATGTTTTACCTCTTTGCTGTTTGAGATTCAAACATCTTTTCTTTGCAATCTCTGAAATAGCTTGACCAGTTTGGCCTGGTCTTTCTTGACCCCAGCCTCAGGCAGTCTGGCCCAGTTCCTTTTTATACAAATAATGTTGTAGGTTTCACATCTGTGTAGAGTAATTGAATGGACAGTAACTAGCCTTTGTTAGGTGCTTGATCATTTACAAAATGCACTATCCCATTTGGTCCTTATAACAACACCAATGATGTAGGCATTCTGTTCTCTCCCTGTTGCACATGGGGCTCCAGGAAGTTAGGTTGTGCAAATTCAGTTTATGCAGATAGAACTAAGACACCTAGTAAAGGGAGGAAAAAAAATCCCTATTTGTTGGTTCTGGCTGTTAACAAAATCTAATAGGTCTCCATCCAAAAAGGATTGCAACTACAAAAGACAAACTATGCTTCCAATTTTGGTAAGCACCGCAGCTCAGGGCATGCAGTAGGCTTTCAGAATGTATTCAGTATTTGTTATCTCTTTCCAAAGATGTTTAATGCTGAGTTCTTTTAACATCATGTCATGTTATCTTTCTTTAAAAAGGTATTAAGCTGTTTCTTTTTTTTTTTTTTTTTAACTTCTAGCTTTTGGCTACTACTGAAACTGTGCAGTCATTTTCCCTAGTACACCTTGCATTTATATCAATAAACAATATTTGCATGGATTTTCTGAGTTGCTGAAGGGTAGCTGTGGTTGTTCGTGGTAGGAATCTGATTTGAAAGTTTTACATGGTTTCTGGGAGTGACAATAATAAAATTCTCTTCTCAAGTTGGATGTTTATATTTGTAATAGAATCTTCTGATGTTTTTGCTCAACTGGATAGGTTCTGTTTACATATGTAAACTGCGTTTTTAGACTTAACCAATTAATTCCTCCTACAACTTCCCATTATTGTCCTTTGTGGTGGGGTTTCTACAAAGAAATTCATGTCGGATGAAATTGTTAGAGGGAAAATAAAGTATTTAAATTATATGTTTTGGTGAATATGACAATGCTTTAAATGAATAAAAACTGACAAAGGACAGTGTTTACTTTATTGATTGAGCTTGTAGTGTTCAACTACAATGCAAAACACCACACTTCACTGGTTTAGTTCATCATGTGAACTGTATGATCGTGGACTCTCATTGCTTTTGGGGTGATTCTCCCCTTCAACCTTGAGAGCGTGCCTCATAAGAGTTTGAGACAAATAGAATTTCACTTGACTCCAATTTCAGTTTTGTTTCTTTGTTTGTCATGGCTAAACGTATGGGTTTTTTCAGCTGGAAGTCTGAATATGGTTCCTACTCTTTTATGGACTTTCTTCATCGCCCGGCTCCAGGATGGTGCGTAATCTAGTGTTTCTTCAACCTGCCTGGTCATTCAGATTGTCTGGGATGCCTGATTAAAATTCCCAGGGCCTTTTATTGAAGACAGGACTTTAGTTAGCTTAGGAGATTGTTGTCATCAGGAGTGTGTCCCCCCTTAGTTGTACCACCATGCCCATCTCTAGGTAGACCTAGAGGTAGCCAGAATAGTAGGGGTGGGAGAAAGAAAGGGGAGGCCAGCAGGAATTGGACTTTTCAGTCCTTTGTGGACATAGGAGTTCCATAGCATCCCTCCAATTTAATACAGGAAAAGACCTGGCCCAAACCTTGTACCTTTTGAATAGACCAGTGTGGGTTTATACACGTTTACAGATGTATACATTTGTTTTTAAATAGCTACAGGGTGCCTGGGTGGCTCAGTTGGTTGAGCATCTGACTTTGGCTCAGGTCGTGATCTCGCGGTTTGTGAGTTCAAGTCCTGCATCAGGCTCTGTGCTGACAACTCAGAGCCTGGAGACTGCTTCGGATTCTGTGTCTCCTTCTCTCTCTGCCCCTCCCCCACCTGCACTCTGTCTCCTTCTCTCTCAAAAATAAATAAGCATTAAAAAAAATTTAAATGGCTGTAATTTGTGAAGCACCTGGTAAGTCCTAAACATTCTTATTTAATGCTACAACAGCTTTTTCTTATGGTGGTGACAAAGAGTCCACTAAAAAAAATCATGTACTAGATCATTTATCTAGAAAAAATAGATCTCTGACAAATTACTGCTGGTAAATAAATGTTTTAATTCACAAAGTTGTCTTGCACAAATGTACTTGTGTGTACCCCAGGCAAAGTTGTAAAAAACTTTGAAATGGACAAAAAAAATTATGAGGTGTCTTTTTAGTGGAATACTGGGTGATGTCTACTGTCTTCTTTTCAAGTCATGTAATTCTCTAGAGGTCTGTGTCTTTCATTATCTTTAACATGGGTTGCAGAAAACTGATAGTAAGGCAAATAATTTTCGTCTCATGGAGATGCAGTCGACACCACCACCCGTCTTCTTGGTCGAAGAGGCCGGTTTAGTGTCTGTTAATTCATTGCGGCATTCCAGATCGCATCTCAGATGTCTGCTCTCCCACCTGGTTGCAACATCCTACTGGTTCCTTCATTAATTTAATGACTTTCATAAAATCTTTAAAACATGTTCTTTTATATTCATGTAAGAATCATCATTTTAACCTTTAAGAAGATTATCCTTTAATTCCTATTATTCTTACAAAGCCCTATGAGGATATGTCAAATGGGCATTATTACCTCCCTTTAACAGATGGGAAATATTTAGCCAGTGGATGGGATTAGGAACCTCTAATCATCCAGACGATCTGGATGAGTATTTAGGAGCTTCTGGTTACGCTGGACCACAGGGTCGGGACCTAAGCAGTCTAGAGTGGAGGCTCTGGCCACAGCCAGCCAGGAGGCAAAAATCCAAAACCTGGGTCAAGGATGGGAAGTCAAGTGTCAAAGATTTAAACAAATAACAGTTGTGGAATATAGGGCAGATGAGTGAAAGTTTGAATTTAGGAAAGAGGCTAGGCAGCAAGGAGCCCATGATGCAGGCAGAAACCTGGCCAGAAAGCATGCATTGCTTACAAAAAAAAATATATCCTGATAGGAAGCCTTAGCAGTCTCTTTGTGTTAGAACCATTCTGTGGTCCTGTGTCAGCAGGAAACAACCACAGCCTGGGTATTTAAACTAAGCATAAAATTGGAAGCACCTGGCCCAATGAAGGAGCTTGGGGATTGAGGCAGGCAGTGACTTCTGCAAAGGAGGTGGGGACAATGGCCCTCAGCTGGGCTCAGCTGCAAGGAGTTGCATTGATTTTTAGCCATGTGGTTTCTTTCAGAAAACTGCACACATTCCCCAAATCCCCATGGCGCTGACATTTCTTACCACTCTGATTAATCAAACTGTGTTCAGAGTGAAAAAAACTTCCTTGGCCAAACTATTAGCCTCTTGATGGTAGCAACATTACCTGGCCTTTGGTTTGGTTTTTTGTTTTTGTTTTTGTTTTCCCACTTGAAATTATTCCTGAAGTTATGTTCGCTCACATTCTCATTTGGAAGCAAGTTGGGTATTTGTTAGCATTCATTATCTGCTACCAAGAATCAGGAAATGGTGATGTTTTGGAAGTGATTCAGGAAAAGCTTTGTAATTACTTTTTGGGGAGGATCATCTTCAGATAAAGGCAATCCTTCTCACAGCTTTGATCAATTATATTACAAAGGGGAAAAAAGTGATTCCAGAGTAGGCCCTGCATGGCTTCTAAGAAACTGTTTAAAATGTAAGATGTTGAAATGATTTGGGTATTTTATTCCACACCATTTTCCAATGATGCAGCCACCGTTTGACATTAATCTCTAATTTTAACTATGAGATCTTGCAAAAGTAACTCATCATGATTACAAATGAATTTTAATCAGACCTGTTATGAATTTACTAATTATTTTTTGTGCTCAGATCTTAACCTCTGCTCAGAACTCCAGGCTTTATTTAAACTCTAAAATACTTAATACAAGCATGATTTTCCCCCTGCCTACTCTAATCAGGAACCTCATTAGACACACTAGCTTTTTGCATTACATAACGTATAACACAAATGATGGAAGTCTCTGGATGAGATATTTTAAAAAGTTATTTGCTGTAGGCTATAATTCATTCTTAAAATGATATACTGAGAGGGGCGCCTGGGTGGCTCAGTCGGTTAAACGTTCAACTTAAGCTCAGGCCATGATCTCATGGTTTGTGGGTTCGAGCCCCGCGTCAGGCTCTGTGCTGACAGCCTGGAGCCTGCTTTGGATTTTGCGTCTCCCTCTCTCTCTGCCCCTTCCCTGCTTGCGCTCTGTCTCTGTCTCTCTCTCTCTCTCAGAAGTAAATAAACATTAAAAAAAATTAAAATGATATACATTAAAATGAGTGACTTAACTCATGAGGCAGATTCATTTAGACTCAGGAGATGTAAACATACTGGAAGTCCCTGAGAAACAAAATAATCCTCTTACAGTGGATACTTGAAGAAAATAAGGCCATGATTATTCACAGGCATGATTTATACTGCTCCAAATAGATGAAACTTGGTTGTACTCACCAAAGGGCTATCACTACTTTTAATTTTGAAATAATGGAGTTTGTAGAAAATAGTGGCTGGTTTGCTGCTGAAGCATAGTGCTCCTGACACAGTGGTTAGCTGGGCTGTGAATCAAATTTCAAAAAAAAAAAAGGAAGACAAAATTGCAAAATGGAAAAATGACCAGAACTTTTGTGTTAGGTACAAATTCAGAGAATTTGGAACATGTCATTCTATGTGTAATTGGTCTATTAATATCTAAAACTGTTTTTAATTTCCCCCTTTGCACAGGGGTCATATTTTACAAGTGTTGAGAAGGAGATGTTTTCTGCTTGTCAGTCATTATGATTTAAGTGGCAGCAGTGGGCAGAAACGCTGTAAGTACTCAGGGAGTAACACAAAAAATGGAAAAGCCTGTGATGGCAAGGCAGAAAAAATGGACAAAAAAATCAGAGGAAAAAATATTAAGAGATTGTTAGTATACTGAAAATTGCATACAAACTGGGCAGGTATCTTTAAAGATGTCTTGGTTGAAAATTTTTTCAACTTGGTTTTACTCCTTTGAAATGCCTCTTAATTTCATAATTTCTTTTTATCCCTGTGTAGGTCTGAATGAGCATGGGATTTGAAATCAATAGACCTGAGCTTAAAACTTAGGCTCACTATTTTCCATTGAGTTCTCTGATATTGTGAGTGTGCTCAGGCTAACATTGCTGAAATGGAGGCCCGCAATCAGAATGTAATAGCTTATCACTTCATGACCAAGAAATTTCCACAATCTCATAACCGGTTGCCCCTTTAACTCATCATCCTAATCCTGAACACACGCCTGGGACTTTGATGGCATCCAGTTTTTTTGTTTGTTTGTTTCTTAGGTTTAGAGGAGGAGAGAATCCTTTTTTAAAATGTTCATTTGTTTTGAGAGAGAGAGGGAGAGAAAAAATTCCAAGCAGGCTCTGTGGTGTCAGCACAGAGCCCTATGTGGGACTCCATCTAACGAACTGTGAGATCACGACCTGAGCCAAAATCAAGAGTCAAATGCTCAACCGATTGAGCCACCCAGATGCCCCATATTTCCCCATTTTATTGTTACGATTCTTTGCCTTTGTTCTGACTGTGGTGAGGTATAATAAAATCAACACGAGAATATAAGCTCTTTGAAAGCAGTGATTCGGTCCTTTTTACCCTGTATCCGAGTGCCTAACACATGGTAGGTGTTGCATATACATTTGTTGGCTTATGTAGAGTTGGAATAACTAGGATGAATGCCCAGACTTGTTCTTATTAGCTAATTGTCAAGTCTTAGGCTCTCTGAGAATCCAGTTAGAGACATCAGAACTTAGACACCTTTCCTATTGGTAAAATGAGGGGCCAGAGTGAAATAAATTTCTCCAAGATGTTTTGCAGTTCAGCTAGTAGGAAATGATTTCTCCCTCCTCCAAATATCTGTAACAAATTTCCATTTATCCTTTCCTTTTATTAATTGTTCAGCCATGGTTGGACTATGTAAGCTTCTGCAGTGCAGGCACTTTGTGTGAACATGGGTTGCATTTCCTATAGCACCCTCCTGGAGCCTTAAATATGTGACACCCCGGGAATTTTTTAGTGAATATCTGGATAGACTTCATCTAGTATTGCAAAAAAAAGTGCCCCCAGACACACAAGTAACTTTGTCAGCCTCTTTAGTAGAGTTTGTCATGACTTAATGTCTCATCCAGGACATTGGGTCTGGGCCAAGGGCACCTCTTAGCTCCTTGGATATTATAACCTTGCTTTTCCTTATTCTCCTTATGGCTAGAGCAAGGAGGGAGGCAAAGGCAAGATTCTCTTACTGAATTCTCTAGCATCTACAGGAAAGGTTTTTATGAGGAAGAAATTGAATTTCCCATCCCTGAGGCAGGAGGGAACTGGGTACAAGAGAGGCTGGGAAGTGAGCCAGTGACAAGATGGGAAAGCCATCCAATGCTTCCCAGCAAAACTGGGGCTGGGTCCTTTTATCCTTTTGGATCAGTTGTGAATTATCAAAATGCCTACAGGCATTGTAAGCCAGATTTGCATGTTGACTCGGGTAATTAAAAGCTGTTTCCAATCAACAAATTTGTAGTCAAGCCATTGGTAGCCTTCAGGTGAAAATAGTCTTCCTGTTGTTAAGGTTAATTAGTGTGTGCGTTTATCTAGGAAGCTGAAGAGAATGGTTTCACACGCAATGAGACTGGGGTTTGGAAAGAAGGAAGGGGAAAGTGGAAATCAAATCATGACTGGTCTCTAGCAGTCAGCTAGGCCACTGTGTGCAGCATATCCCAACCAGGCATGGCCGATTGTAAGCCTCCTTTGGGGCACACATTCTCAGGCCTCTCCCCTGGAGGTTCAGATCCAGGGATTCTGTGGTGGGGAGGGGAATCTGGAGTTCTAACAAGCGCCCAGGTGATTCTAATAGTGGAGGAAGTGTGTGAAAACTGGCTGAGAGCCTATTCCTAGGTGTTTAAAGAACCCAGTTTGCAGTGGTAACTAGAGGGTCTATGGCTGGGATGGAGTCTGGAACAGCAATGGTATATAGCCTTTTACGAGTCATACTGTGTGTGTCATTTTCTAGGGAATAGGAACTTGCTAGTTTTCCCTTATGACATTTGTTGGTATGCACCATGTTATTTGCAGTTAGAAAAGTAAGTGAATTTTACATAAGTTATTTGCTGACCATACCAGAAACTTCTGGCAAGAGTGAGGTAAGTTCTTCCATGATTTCTTTCTTGTCCCAGGCTTTAGACTTAAGTTCGACTCAGCTGACCTCTAGGGTGGTGTGGTGTTAAGGTATTTCGGCTACTCTTATTAATAGCAAACATTGATCACATTTTACTGGGTTCTAGGACTTGGCTGAGCAAATGAATCGTGGCACTTAGGTATCATGACTTCCCTGAGACATAATATTATTCTTATTATGCCGAGATGGGAACGGCGGCTCAGAGAGGTTGAGCAACTAGGTTGAGGTTACACAGCTAGCTGATGTGGTGGTTCTCTGGCTCTTAAGCCTTGCTCTTAACCAGTAGCCTCTGCTGCATGCTGAAGAGGAAATCTCCAGTGGTTGCTCCCTGTGTAACCTTGCCAGTCCTCTTCATTGTTGGCTTACACAGAATGCACCTCTCTTCATTTCTTGTTCAAAACCATGTTATGTATTGGTATATATTTTACAGCTTACAGAGTACTTTCAAATGTAAGACTCTGTGTGATCCCAACAATCCCGAGGCACAAGTTGTATAAGAGAAAACAAAGTCTTAAAAAGGTAATGACTTGTCCAGGGCCCCAGTCACAGTTATTTCTTTTGTTTTCTCTTTTTAAAAATTAAGGTAAGCTTTTGGTGTAGGCAATACACGTGGCACAAAATTCAAATGGTACCAAGTGTGTGTGTGAAAGCTGGCTGCCTTTTTCCCTGCATGTATTCCCGACACGGGGTTTCCTTCCCCAGAGACAAATGCAGGGCCTGATACCAGTTCCGTGGACCCCAGTCCTGTGATGCCCCCTGCTGCTCCATAGCTCAGTGCCAGCAGAACATTCAGTATCTCCTGTCTGGACTTGTCACTGCAAAGTTTGATTAGTTGAGTGCCTAATGGTTTGAAAGACTGTCGCAGTGTATTCCTATAGATAGAATAATGTGCTGGTTCTTGCTTTGCCAAATCTTTTCTCACCATCTCTGCCCCCTGCCACCCAGCACCGACACACCAAACACGTCCATTTAGCTGTCACTGAAATTCATCATCAGGCAAGAATTTTTCTTTCCTAAAAACGAGAGGGGAATAATGCTATTCTTATACCTCTGCAATAATTGCAGACCTTGGGGAAAATGTAGTCCACGGAGAGACCGTTGGAATAGAGCGTCCCTGGGCTTTGCATCCACCAGTGGTGTGTACTCTTGGGCAAGTTGTCTGATCCACTCTGACCCTCAGGTTCCTCATTTGTGAAACTGGTAGGATTGTGAAGATGACCTGGGATTACTAGAACAGGTCCTGGCTCTCCCTATCTGTCCCCTCATTTGTACAAAACTGTGATAGAAGTAGCTTCTCCTCCTCTTTTGACAAAAGGTGCTTGATATGTTTTCTTTTCCAGAGCCACCCTTGCAAACATTTGACTTAAGATAAACCAGTGGTCTCTACACTCTTACGGGAAGTGTGTCTTGTTCAGTGTTGTGGAATTCAGTCCTTTGACTGTTGGGATTAAGGTGACCTTGCACATTTCACCTCCTCCTTGGCTCCCTTAGTTGCTCCCAAATTCCCCATTAATCTCCATTCTGGTACCCTGTTGATTACATTATCCCTGCCCTAGTGAGCCTCACTCTGAGCTCTGACCACAGTCAGTACGGACTGGCACATATGTTGGCTTCTTTGCTCGATGTTCTCGATCTTTCCCATTTAGGTTGCAAGCTCCCTGAAGGCAGAGGATATATTGACTTAAAAAAATTTTTGTTTTAATTTGAGAAAGAGAGAGAGCACAAGCTGGGAAGGGGCAGAGAGAGAGAGAGAGAGAGAGAGAGAGACAGAATCCGAAGCAGGACCAGGCTCTGAGCTGTCATCACAGAGCCTGACATGGCACTTGAACTCACAAACCGTGAGATCATGACCTGAGCCGAAGTCGGACGCTCTACTGACTGAGCCACCCAGGCGCCCCTAGGATATATTGACTTTATTCACAAGTGTTTATCCAGCACAAGCACAGTGCCTGGCACATTGTGGGTCCCAATTAACGACACATTATTATCTTTCAGTGTTTGACAGTTAGTTTGCTTCTAGTTTTCTGTTTGGTTGCTTTGACTTCTAACTCTAAGCAACACTGAACAGGAGGAAAGAAGAATTTCTCCAGTCCTGTTGCTGTAGCCATAAATCCTGTAGCCATCTCCTTTGAAAGTAGAACTTGGCATTGTTAAGGGACAGTGGTGGTTGTGAAACACCCTGCTGGTTGTTAACCCCTGGATACACACAGCCTCATGCAAATCCAAGGCACTGATATTTTAATAATGATTTATCAGTATATCAAATACTCTATTAATGAACTAATTAAGCATTATTCTGAGTGTTTTCTCATTTATTTATTAACTCATTTATTTTGAAAAATTACTTCTGCCCTTCTAGTGGGTGAGGAAAGGCCCTATGTAAGGCTGATGATCCTCTTTGTGGATATATTGCTTTCTTGTAAAATCTTAATTGCACTTTCATTTCCAGCCAGCCCAGACTAGACCCTGTTTAATGTGTGAAGGCTGGAACCACTGGGGAGCATTTATGGCCAATGCTTCCTGCAGTTGCACTTTATTCCCTGAGTAATAAGAAAACTGGAAAGTGGTTGATAAGTTGATTTAATCATTTTTGCCCTTGTTTGGCCTATGATGTCAGCTGTTTTCTGGAAATGTTCATATCTGTATCACCCCAGAATGTCTGGCATATAATATGTTACCTGTTGTAGGTTCCTGGTCAGAATGTTTTGAATAATAAATATTACTGGTCTAGTATTCTCATTTATTATTAAACCTGTTTAGCTTGAAGCTTATCATACTTACATTTATTTAATGAGAGAAGTCTTTTTTTCTTTTAAAAAAATTTAGCAGTGTTTTTTAAAAATATTTTTATGTTTATTTTTGAGAGAGACAGAGTGTAAGTGGGAGAGGGGCAGAGAGAGAGGGAGACACAGAATCTGAAGCAGGCTCCAGGCTCTGAGCTGTCAGCACAGAGCCTCATATGGAGCTTGAACCCATGAACTGTGAGATCATGACCTGAGCCGAAGTTGGATGCTTAACCAACTGAGCCACTGAGGCACCTCAGCAGTGTTGTTATTTTAGAGCCTATTTAAAGATCCAGTTAGCATCCTCAATCAAGCATATAATTCTTTACAGTCAATTTTGACATTTTATATGAAATATCTAGGGGAAGTAGCCATTTGATGCACCTTTCATTTATTTGCTATGTTTTTAGTAAATTTTTGGTTCAGTTATGTTGACATAGTTATAAGCAACTTAGACTGCTAGACTACTTACATACTTCATCCTCTGGTAGCTCTATTTTCTTTTTTTGGAGAGTTTTTTTATGGGTGATCTCAAAGAAGAACAGTCACAGAGTAAGGTTGATAGATAGGGAGAGTACAGAGGACCTCAATTTGCTTTGTGTTTTCTGTTCATTTTGGACTTCAAGCAGGAGAAACCCACTCAAAAAGCTCAGATAGGGAGGAACTTATTTTTAAAGCACTAAAGGAATGGATACTGGAGAACTGAACCGCAAGAAAGTAGCGCTATTACCCTGAGGAATAGAGAAAAACCATCAGGCAGCTATATTGTCTCTTCTTTTTGTCTGAGTTCTATGCTTTCCATCTCGACTTTCCTCTGTTCATCTGCTTCATGGTTGTATTATTATTATTATTATTATCATTATTATTATTATTATTATTATTAATTTATTTATTTGACAGGCAGACTTTTCTTCTCACTCACTTCCACACTGCCCCATTTAGCTTCCTCTACTGACAGACTTCCTCCAATGGCAGACTGACTTGGTCTCAGCATTTTTTTAGCTCAAGTTGGGCTAGCATTGATCAGGTATCCGTCTTGGTTCCAATCAACTCTGGGTGGGTTTTTGGAGCATTTAATACCAACATGGCTGCCTAGACCTACCTCTCCAGGAGGAGATGCTCTCTTCAGATGCAGATGTTCTCTGAAATAAGAATAGAGCGATAAGGATCAGCAGTGCTAGAACTGGGAGCTGATAATCAACCAGGTGAAACCCAGGCCATACTCTGATGGGTCAGAGGGCCATTTTGTTTGCTTTATGCCTGAACCCTACAGCTAATTAAATTTTGAATATCATTCTTTATTAGTATTTTTTGGGGGGGGTGGATTTTTATTATATCAACCTGCTGACTTGTCTAGATTCACTTTTTAAGGCTATTTTAATTCTATAATAACTACTTGTTTCTTACTAATACTTGAGTTGGTGCTATACATAAGATTATCTGTTAAAAGACAATTATTTCCCCTTCCGTGAATGCTGTGCACTACTTTAAAAATATTATATAGATAGAGTTTCTAATTTTTCATAATATGTAGAAGGCAAACAGGAAAGCCTATTTAGGGGGTAGCTGGTATGTTACCAGTTTGAAGCCATTTTACGTTAACATTCGGACCCATTTTTCATTTTCAACCTTCTCCACCCCTTCTCAACACAAATTCTTATTGTAGCCAAACATCCTTTAGCATCCAAAGATTTGTCCCCTTCAATTTTTACCTCCTTTGCATTTTACTTTCTCAAAGAAACCTCCCAATCTCCTTCTGCCAATGGAGTATGGTCTCTGGTCTCTTCCTTGTCTGAACACTCAAAGATGATAACACTTCTCATCCAAACAAATAGTTAACCACTTACAAAATAGAATCCTGACTGGTAGTTGGCTTTTTATGTTTTAAGATCCCCAAATAGTTTTTTAATTAAGTAAACTCAAACTTATGACCCCGAGATCAAGAGTGGCATGCTTGACTGCTGAGCCAACCAGCACTGCCCCTCCCACCAACTATTTTTTAAGGTATTGAGAGAAATAGCCACATCTGACAATCTTTGTGCCCACCATAGCACCTCACACCTATATGGGTCTTAGTTCACTTATTGAACACACCCTGTGGATCAAATGTTGTTTTAGAGACTGGAAATAGGTAAACAAGCTGTTCTCCAGCAATTTCTTTGTCTGATGTGTTAGTCCTCATGCCATGAACTGAGATGCAGCTATTGTATTTAACATTAAAATTCATGATTAGAAAATTCCTCAGTGCAGGTTTTCAATGAAAAGTAGCAAGTATGAATTATTTAAATTAAAGAAATAATTGTTCCTCTGTATTGTTTATATTTTTAGTATACCTCAGGTGAATTGCCCAGGTCCCCCTCTCCCCCACCACTAACCCCCTGATACAGCCTGCCATGACTGCTATTTCCCAGCTGTGCCTATGGTACCTAACCCTACTTGGTCATTAACATATATATGAAATCCAGATAAGAGTTTTCTTAAGCCTCATCTTTCTCGGTCTGCATCAAAACTGTAGTTATTTAGTAATATTGTTATATAAAACTTAATTCCATAAAGAACTGTTTTTCCAGAGTGTTAGAAATCTTTGAAAGAATCCTCCTTGCATTAAATTAGGAGACTAAGAATGTTTAAAGCTAGGAAATTATTGATAGCATCCTAGGCCAGCAGCAAAATCATTTTCCTTGAGTTGCAATGAATAATTGATTTTGCTTAAGAATTTTCCTTTCTCCTGTGGAAAGATCTTTTTGCTATTTCCTCAGTGTGAAAATAACCCCTGGCATATACATCATGACACTTTCCCACTTGGTGGTAACTTTAACATTTAAAACCGGTAGGATTTTTTCACTAATTGGATGTATATTTCCTTTCAGAATTTTTTATTCTTTAGTTAAAAAAAAAAGCATTCCAAGGACTATGGCATTTCTTGATGTAGGGGGCAAAAAGTGCTCAAGATATGATTGAGTTTTGGTTTTCAATCCCTGCACTGAGATGGCTGATGCAACACAACCCTATTCAAGTCTCGTTTTCTGTTTTTTGTCTTTATTTACTTCTCTATCTCTGGGGAGAAGAAGATGACCTTTTTCTACACAGGAGAAGACTCAGACTGATGTCTGCATATTGTATTTATTTTAATTGATGGCAAAGATGACAGTTCTCTGAAACGAGTAACTTGTGTCTTTGCCCATGAAGGGTGATTTCCCTGGGTATCACCAATAGTGAAGTTGGGCACGCTATGCTCTGTGGTCTGCTGCTAATGTTTCCAGAACATGGATAATTCCAAGATGGCTATTTCAGTCTTGACTCAGTGGGTCTGTGCCTCAGATTTATTTGCATTGAGGGTCAAGATCTTTAAATATCTCAGAAATTCTGTTCCTACCAGGAAACTTTGAATCATTGTTTAGAACAGCAAATATTCTGTACACTACTCAACTTGCATAGTCTCCTGCTGTTAAAAAAAATGTTCTTCACCACTGTCCTGCTGATGGTTGTGTGAAAGGTAGGGGAAGTGGGAGGTAAAAAGCAGGGGAGCAGTCTGGTACTGGGGGAACCTGGGTTTATCATTTCAGTATTCTGCAGTGTTGAGGACTTCTGAATGTGCATAATGAGCTGAAGCCACATGTAGTCATCTGCAAATGCTTTGAAAATAATGTTCTGAGACACATGAATAGCTATTTGCATAAACCAACTCCTGTATTAAAGAACATCTCTATACGATGCACTAAACATTCATTTTTATCTGCTAATATCTTTTATTATGTAATTCTGGAATGGAACTTTTTTCATACAAAGAAGCACAGGTGTATTAGTGCTATTCTTCCACCCCAATAATTACCTTTAATCTTGGGGAATTAATAAAAAAAAACAACTTTGGGAGCTGCTGCTTCTAGTGCCTAGTCCTCTGACTCCTTTTCCTGGCAGATTCCCTAATTCTTCAGTAACAAAAGTTAGAGCCATCGTAACAAAATGCCCATCCCAAACACTTGTCAAGCATTCTCTTTCTAACAAATTTAAGGAAGAAAAGAGACAAGATACAGTTGGGACCATTTTGATCATTTCTATTTGAATTAAAATGGGCTTGTGAGCATACATGTGTCATTTCTCTCCAGAGCATTCACATGGTATCCAGAACCGTCAATGTGTGTAAGACTGAGAACTAAAATACAAATCGTAAGAAGCTGGCTAAGCCCGATGAATGTTTTTTTTTTTCCCTTTTAATAAAAAATATTTGCACTTGGTAAATCCATATCTCACATTATCCCTATAAAGAGAAGATGGTCAGTCATATAGCTAGAGGCAGGTGATCCAGCGAATATCTTATGGTCTGGACACCTGGGCTGGAATCCCAGTGAGTAGCCATGTTAACTTTTCGCCTTTCATGCTACATTTCTGTTTCCTTATCTGTAAATAGGAATCATTCTTTTCTTAAGAGGATTCTTACTAAGGTAAATCCAGCTGATATGCAAAAATGCTTAGCCTTGTACTTGGCACATGTTAGCTAATCAATGACTATTAATTGAATTAGGTCCTTTCTACGATTGGCCTCAATGAGAAGGACGTTAGTGGAAGATAAAACCACATGCACTCCAGAACATTCAAAGAAATATTTTGCCTTCAAAGTCTTCACTCTAGGAAGTAGTATGCATGTTCAAGAGATAATTTACCTTGATATATAGATATATGTGTACAGCTATATCTAACTATCGTCTATCTGCCTACCTGCCTGTTTATCTATGTGATAACTTTAATGAGTAGAAATATAATTGAAGAGTGGATTTGAGTTTTTAAAATGTTATTTTATACTAAGTAAAGGAGTATTCCCATCAAGTAATATGGTTTTTAGCCAAAAATAAAATGTTACCTTAAAGTAATGGGACCATTGTCTCATAGAATTCCTATGTCTGAATATAGTTTCAAAAAAAGGGTTCCCAGAATAGAGGAATAAGTTATTGCAGTGGAAAAAGCACATGGTTTCCATGTGCTTTGAAAGGAGATAAGATACCTTTGACTAAAAAAGGTCCTGTTACATGTTCTATTAAATGGTATATAATATATGTATCAATTCTATGAATAATCCCTAAAAGATCTTTTGTGAGGACAGTTTTATAGAATCAGTCCAAGGACAGATAATCATTTGATACTTGCAAACTTTGATCCATTGAAGCACTTTGTTTCTATCAAGCTTGTATTGTTAATAGTTTATTCTAAGGGAGTGATGTTCTTTGTCTTACAGAAAACAGCTGTAAAACCATATTGTCATTTTGATGTTTTTTGACGTGCACAATTATAGACTTCCTCAGTCTTTCAGTAACATGTCAAAATGAATCCCATGAGGGAAAGAACTTGATGTCTTGACTCAGGAATCCGTGAAATCTGAGTTGATGATAATAAAAAATACAATTCTTTATTCTAGCTTTGTCACTCCTGGCCATGTGGCTTTGAGCAAGTTTCTGAATTTCCTGTTTCTTAACTTCTTGATTGACAGAAAATGAGAATAACATTAGTTCTTGCCTCAAAGTCTTGTTTTAAAAACAAAATGAATTTGCGCATGTAAAATGCTTTGGGACTTGGCACATGAGAGTAGCTCAACTGTTAACTGCTATGGCTTTGGATATATATAGTTCATTTTTTTAGGTTCTTCATTTTTTTCCTAGTTCTCTGTCCTATACTTTGACACAAGAGGAGTGCTCATGCTAAAACATACCTCTGCGAATGTGCACCCCGAAGTAGATAAGGGCAAAATGATGGTGTTTGCTGCTCTATTTATGGCTTTTTAAGCTGTCAGTTGCCTAGGAGATCATTGGCAAAATCCCAGCAATAACTAGCACATTTTATCCTATAAAGAGAGAGCTGCAGCTGATCTAGTAATGATCATTAGACCCTGCTTGGGGAAATACCCTCAAGATCTTAAGAGATTTCTATTTCTCTTACTGTTTTATTGCCATATTTTTTCTTCATTGCACTGTGGAAGAATCGTTTTATCACCTCATCATAAAGAAAATACTGACTCCACTTCTGTATCCAATTAACTTGTACCTGTTAAAGAAGTCATAGTTTGCCCATGGGAGAAGGAACCCTCTGTTTTCAAATGATGTTATTAAAGACCTCAAGGTTATATTTGTCTTTTTCTTTATCACATAATCTGCTTTAAGTCAAAGCTAATTAGTAGACATGTGGGGAGAGAATTGTGCCTTCATGATTAGACTGTTTTAAACCTTTGCTCTTCCTTTTGTAGGTAAGTGAACATGGCATTGGGCATTGCTCATTATGCTTCCTGTCTGGCTCTTCCTCGTGCTATCAATTTATGGACTACAGCTCAACGAGGCAGTTAAAAAAAAAACACTGAGATACAGGTACTTGGATACTATTGGAGTGTATGTTCTGAGAGAGATGGTAAGTGTTTGTTCATTTTAACTACACCTCATGATGCAAGCTGGGCACCCACTTCCTTTCCCTGCCCTAGCAAAAGTGGTGGTGTTGCTCTAATAAGCATCTCTAGTTGGCACAGCTAAAAGAATGGAAAATGAGATTTACTTTGCAGTCCTATTGGATGTGCTTTCTGGTGGACAACTTAAAAAGGCCAAAACGTTTGGTGTTTTAAATGAATCTGTATCACTATACATTGTATTTCACATATGGCCAGTTTGGAATGAAAGTTTAAGTATCATGATATGACAGTGATGTTACAATTGTCACTAGATGGTCTGTAGAGCTCAAAAAAAAGAAACTCTGGGCTGATAGAGAAGGGTGTAGGGTCCCAGCCAGAGTAAAACACTAAATTAATAGTTGCCTGAGGACTAGAATATTATTAGATTTTTTTAAATTCAGAGTTCTAAATTACAGAAGTATAATTAGAGTTTTCTTTTTAAAGATTTGAAAACTATTTACTAGGTAGACACTCAAATATCAGATCTATGCTTAGAAAGGAATCTAAAGGTATTTAAATCTAAATAGGAATATGGATTTCTATTCGATTCACTACTGAAAAGATATATTGTCATTAAAGACTTTTGAAGTATTACGTAGCTTTTTAGTATTCTAGGACTGTTATATCCTTTAAATATTTCCATTGTTAATTTCTAAGAGTTAAAAATGTAGTGACACTTCTGTGTTTTTTGAAATTTGGAGTTCAGTTCACTAGCTGGCCATTTCTTTTGGTTGAGAATTGTTTCTTCACTCTGATTAAAATTAGACCACAGAACTTATTTAAATATAAATTCTTGGTGGGTTGTTGTTCTTTTTATTAGAGAACAGATATTGCATACAAGCTTTCTTTTGAAATACGCATAAGTATGTTTTCAGCTTGACATACTTAGAAAATATATGAATGTGTTGGTTTCTTCTTATAGCTGAGATAAAGGAAAAGAAATATTATCATTACCTTTAGAAATTTTACTCTAGAGAGGCTCAATGTTAAAAGTACTGCAAATGCTGACTGACTCTATTTTCTTAGAAGAAACGGTACATTTAGATGATGGTTATTTCAAAATGATTCCTTTAATTCTTAACTGTTATGCTGCTGTGACATTACTCTTTGGGTTTTACTTTAGTAGAAATGAATCCCCCCTGAAAGCACCAAGTTTTGTACATCTGACACTTTCAAACAGCAAATTTCTAAATGTTACATGGATGTGTGAATAAATCTTTTATAATGGGGGTTATTTTCTGAACAAAATGTTATCTTTCACAGATCACAATCAAAAGAGCTCTGATTTATAAGTAAATACAATATTACCATTTACAACATAACTTGTTTTACTACTAATGAGAAATATCCTTGAAAAAAATAGGACATAAAAACAGAACTTTCACAATGAGGCCTTGAGAGAATTGGTCATGAACCTCAGACCTCTGAAGGTATCATCTTGTATGTTCATCTTGTATGTTGTAAATTTTATTAATAGTTTATTCATCAGAAATCAATCTCAATCAACATTATGCTTGGACCCAATATATATCATATCATCGGTTCCTAGTATCGTAGATTTTACTAGGGTATTCTGTGACAAGTTTTCCATTCTTATTAGAAGCAAAGTCATTCCTGAGTTACTGAGCTACAGAAATCCAGAGCCTTTGGCCTTTGGGGAAATCAGAGGTTCTTTAGAGCCTTCCAAGAAACTTGAAGATAACTTTTAAAATATCAGTAAATTGTATTTGTCTGGAGTATATGGTTTATACTATATCATCTTCTGTCCTAGCAATTCCCCAGTCATGTTTCTCTTTAATAGAAGTTCAGAAATTGCCGCAGTTGTTAGTCTTGGGGGAGCTTTCTAGAGCCCTCTGAAATTTACTTGACTGATTTTTGTGATGTGTTGCACAGTCCTTTAAGTGGTGCTGATGGTGACCAAGCTGCTCTCCTTGTAGGAGCTGAATCATTTTGGTGGTCTTTATAGCAGGACAGTGACTTCCTTTATCATTAAAATAATGCCACTGAACGGGAAAGAAAAAATATTTTTGAAATTTTGCTATGTCAGTGAGCATTCTCCTCAGCATTTCATGTTTTCAAATGTAAACACTAAAAATCAGTTTCATTTAGGCTCTTTTGTGCTCCTCTGTGGAATGGATTTTAGGCTTTACTATGAATATGAATAGTTACTTAACTGGAAGAAGAAACTTGACCCAGGTAGCTGTAGAAGCAGGTTGTTTTTGAGGGCTGACTGGACAAGTTTGAACCTATCCCAAGTGATTGTCACCTTTTCACTGTGTAAACCGAGATAGGTCACCTAATCTGTTTGGAATTATATTTTGAATTGAGGTTGGAAAACACAAAGTTGAGTTTTTGTTAAACAGAAAGAAAATTTTTTGTCCGTAAAATCCTAACTCCTCCCAGAGTATTCTGCTGTAAATACTAAATCTTGGCATCTAAAAGAAACTGGAAGATTGTAGGTTAGTTGGAGTTGTGGGATAAATAGGACATTTGCTGTACCTCTGGACCCTACCTCTGACTGTGACAGACTTTGCTTCCTAAGTAACCATACATATGGCATAGCAAATGGCTACCATTAAGTTTGGAAATGTTAATAAATATAAAGTTTAATTCATAATTGTGACAATAACTTTTAGTTGCATTTCCCTTCTAATGTTCTAAGAAGAATAGCTAATACTTTGGACAATAATTAGCCCTCATGTATTAAAATATTAAAGACAAACTAAAGGAAAATAGATCTTGGTGGGCAAAATAAGAGATTAGTGTTTAACAAACTTATCAAATGATATAAATGAATTTGAGTAAAATATGAGTTCTTTCAGAAGCATAATTTTACATATCTTTCTTTCATCTTAAAATTTTCAACAATTATGTGTTTTATAATTCATGTTGATGTAAAATACTTTGCACAATAGTTTTATACGTCTACCATTCTAGATTCTCTTTAAATAAAAGTTTTCACTATGAAATTTCATTATACACAAAAAGAGAGTCATGCTAATATCATCATCACAGATTTACCAATTATCAAGATTTTTCTGTAGTTACTATACTGTTTTTGGAGGGTTTGACCTATTTTAAAGCAAATCTTAGACATGCCATTTGCTCCTAAATACTTCAACATGCATGTCAAGGAAAAGGGACATTTGCTTACATTTAGCTACACTATCATCACACCTGGAAAATCGATAATAATTTCTTTACACCCTCTAATACCTCGTCTATGTTCAAATTTCTCATATGGCTCAAAAATGACTTTCTGTAGCTGGTTTCTTTGAATCCAGGTTCAGAGAAGTTTCCACTTGTTGCATTTGGTTGTATCACTCAAGGTTCTTAAAATTCAGAACAATTTCCTCTCCTCCTTTCTCTTACTTTTTCTTGCCATTGATTTGATGAAACATGGTCAAACATCCTCTGGAATATTCTGCATTTTGCATTTTTCTTGTTTCCTGTTGGTGGTGTCCTGTAATTTGTTCCTACATTCCCAATACTTGTAAACCGGAAGTTGGATCTGAACGGTTGACTATATTCAGTTTTAACATTTTCAATAAGAATACCTCATAGATGAGGTTTATATAGATCCTCTCAGTATCTCAACCACATTTGTTTAGTAACAAACTTCATTCCATTCTTCAAATAGAGCTCTTACTGTAATTTTTTTTAAATTTTAATTCCAGTATAGTTAACATACAATGTTAGTTTCTGGTGCACACTATAGTGATTCAACAATTCCTACATCACCCGGTGCTCATCACAACAGATGTACTGCTTAACCCCCATCACCTGTTTTCCTATCCCCCCACCCACCTCCCCTCTGGTAACCATCAATTTGTTCTTTATCTCACTGTAATATTTAAAAGAAATTTCTTTATTTTCCTTTTCCTGCTCATTAAGTCTTTATGGTAATTAAATCCTTTGGAATGAGAAGTCAACTTCAATTAATTGATGCAGGAAATACTGGAAGAAAAGTGGACACTTAATGCCTCTAAATGCATAAAGAAAGCTGCATTCCTCATATTTGTCATAAATTGTAAATGACCAGCCAGATGGAAGCTGCAGCCCACACACTGCCCTGTTATGAGCAGATATCCTCATGCTAGAGAGATCCTAGTTACACAGACCTGCCACTAGGATCTTAGCCCATCAAGGTTTTTCCTACCATTGCTATATTAAATGCATTCAGGTTTTGGGTAAACATCTAATACATATCACTTAGGAGTAAAAGAGATCACAAGAAAACATGATGATGGATGTTTGGTTTGCTTACAAACCCTGGTAGATCCATTTTGTTGCCCCTTATATTTTGATATTTTAATTCATCATCTTTTAGTCATAACACATGAAATTCTCACTTTCAGGATCATTCTTTATGGACCTTTAAAAAAAGTGTAATGGAATGGAGTTAAGGTATCCCATTAGCTGGAAAGGATAATAGAAGACTCATTGTCACCCAGCCAAATGATAGTTCCAGAGGGTACCATCTGAAGAATGTTTTCACTGTGGATGGGCATCTCATCTGGAAATATGAACACTTGGGAAACAGCTTGTGAAGGCCTCCTCTCATTGTAAAAGTGGGGAGACTTTAAAAGGAGAATGTGAAATCTAATGGGATTTTGACTCTGGTTTCTAATAGGCTGAATTATAGTGATAGTACCTATCCAGGCTCCATAGTACATGGAATGAACTTGGATTTGGAGATGCAGAAGTCCAGTTCTGGATTTTAAGCAGTATAGCTTTCTGGTCAAGAACACAGGCTCCAGGCTCACACTGGGTGGACCGAAATTGTTCTTACACATGTGATTCTAGAAAATTTACACGAATTTCTGAGAAGCCCCATTTTGTTGATCTGTAAAATGGTGAAAATAGACCTTGGTCTTAAAAATTGTTATGAGGATTTAGTGAGACAGTCTACTTAAGTGCTTTCCTAGTTCTTATATGTAGGAAATGATCAAAGAATGTCATCACTGCTGTTTTACTATTGATGGTAACTAATGGCTGTTCCCTTCATTAAAACCTTCGTAGTGAATTCTGTCAGATCTGTATTTATAACTTGGACTCCATCAGTTTATTGGGTTTTTTTTTTTGAGTAGTGATAGTTATTTATTCAAAAATTTGCTCTTTGTGTGCCAGAGTCCTCTAATGATAAAAACTAAATTTAATAAGTTTAAAGAGAACATATCAACAGAAGCACAATCAACCTGTCTGCTGATTGTCTTTCTACATGAGTAAAAATGGATACAAACTTTCAAATGTATAAAGTTACAGACTTAAGGCTACATACTTAAACATGCATATGTAATTTCTAGCAAATATATATGATGAACCAAAAGGTTGTAGTTAGATTAGTTAACCAGAGAGCCTTCTTTAGTGCCAAGTATTCTGCCAAACATTTTTTATAGATATTTCATGTAATCTTCATAACACTTGTTTAGTGTGTGGTATTATTATTCCATTTCACAGATGAAGAAACTGAGGCCTAACGTCATACTACTAGAACATGACTCAGATCTGTGTAAATCTGGAGCTGTGTATTATCTTCTATATGAACTCTCTGCTTTTCAAATCCTGTTATGAATTTAGGGAGTTCTTACTGGCTCCTCTTTGCTATGAGCCATGCTGTTATTAAGGTAAACACTTGCATCTTGTGGTCTGGAAGTTGTGATTATGACTGTGATCACCTCAACTGTGGCAGAGCTCTGGCACTGTGGTTACTGTCAGCTCATCCCCTAGGCCTCAGAAAGCTTTGCCATGTGGGCTAAGACTTTTCTACTGTCAAAAGTATTAGATATAAGTATTTTCTGTTTATTATTTTGGTTGAATTCAGATCTTCTCCAGTATCTAGAACAAGTTCTGGAACGTGTCCTCTTGGAAAGGACTACTCTTCACTGTGAAGTGCTGCCCCTTCTGTGAAGTGTGTTCTCCTTTGGCAGCACCATGGTTGATAATATGGAAAGAAAAATGCACTCCCCTTGGGAGGGGGTTCCCTGTAACATAGTTCTCATTCTGCTAGGACGTAGATTAGAATGAGGGCTCAGTACTGATATGTACACTCTGTCCCCTCACCTCGTGTCTGCTCTCAGCTCCCTTCCTTCCTCACCCCCTTTCTCTTTGCCTTAACTTAAAGTCAAAGCTCTCAGAAATGTGTTGATTTGGACTTGCAGCAAATTCACCTATTGGTAAAGAATAACTTTGAATTTTTTTATGACATCCTTTATGCCCTCTTCTTAGTGACCCAATTTAATGATGACATAATTAAGTTGAGAATGTAAAGTCCTGGAAGGCAGAATATTTATCTGGTTTTTGCATCTCTCAAGGTAGTTAGCATTTTCAAAGTAACATCTGTTTAATAAAGGGATAAAGTTACCGCACTCAATTATCTCCTTGAGAAGCGCTGTATTAGGTATGTGTGCAGAGAGGCTTCAAAGTGACTACTTGAGTCCTTCAAGGACAGGTGCTAAAACCTTCTAGAGCAGTGGTCCTCAAACTTCAGCATTGTAGGAATTACCTGAAGTACTTGTTATAAAATGCAGATTCCTACGTCTCACCAGTAGAGATTCTGACTGGGCAGTTGAGGGGGGGCGGGGCGTGGTATGGGCCAGGGCCTGGGAATCTGTATCGAAAACGATCTCAGTCGTGTCAGTGCTGGTGATCCCCTTACTGCCTTCAAAAATCACTGCTGTAGGGTTTCTCTGTTGTCTCAAAACCTTGCGCTGTTTTCAGGCATGTGTTCTCAGTGCCTGCCCTTAGTGTGTTGGTGGGGCCTGGGAAGTGTCCAACAGTTGAATAGCTTTTGGAACCCTCCCACCATTTCTGTGTTTCCATCTCCCCACCCCCCATTGCCTTTTATTCTGTGCACAAGGTATCTGCTAACCTCAGTTCATCTGTGTTTAAAATATATTCCTAATTCTTCACACAAACCAAAACTCTCGTTTCTTCATCATGCTAGTTGTCTCCAAAAAAAAGCCAAAGGATTAATTTGAGGTTGGATGTATATGATTGACAGCTGCTTAATGTGTTACCCCTTCCCAAAATTCAGTTTACAAAACCCAGATGAATAGCATTTGTGGTACAAATTTAGTTAGTAAGACAGATTTGGTGGACAGGTATGGGGGAAGAATGATTGCGGTCAGGGATCATTTTTCTTGGGACTACTCCAGTCACACAGTGCAAGCCTTGATCTTCCTTCCCTATCTATAATGCTGTGTTATCAGTGGGTAAATCAAACATTCTAGCTTTTTCTGGTCAATAATAGGTGCAGCAGCAGCTCAGGTAATTTAGTCAAGATCTCTTGATTTCGGTAAGTGCTGTAGTTGTCTGTTTTATAATAGGTGGCATTTAGTTAACCTAGATATTTCTGAAAGATACTTCTGAATTCTTTAAAATAATTTAGTAGGTGTCTGTGTGGGAGGGATTGTGAGCCCTCTGGCCAGAACGAGATTGTTTTTATGTTGATAACCACTGTGCACCCACTACTTAGCTTCACAGATTAATTATGCAGCCCTCTATATGTTGTGTATATTTGAGATTTTTTTATACTAATAAGACACTAACTTGAGCTTAAAATATTCCACTAAAGTGGGCCAAGCTTTCCATTTTCCTGTCTTTGAACAAGTCCCTCAGAACTGTAGCATTCAGATGCTCTTAGAATCTGGCTTCTCTATAGACCATGCATGCACACTGCCGGCTGAACATAGGAGGGGAAGAAGTGCCAGCAGTGGGGGAACATTTTGTTTTAAGTAGCTTTTATTAAACTGGTGTTTTCCTTCAATGTCTCTCACATTTTGATCTGGATGGAAAAGGTCAAACCAAATTGATACAATTTGGATATTTGACTCCTTGATTAGGACATTTCTAATGTCTCACAAATTGTTCAGTTTTTAAGAGCTGAGCTTCTCAGTTTCCTTTTCTGACTATTGATGAAAACATGTATGTATAGAAACATGTATGTAATTAGCACTATAAATCATATGCTTTATGGAAGACTGATAATTTCTACTCACAGGTGCCCAGATCATACTGGATATGAACAAACTGAATTTCTTTTTTGCATCATGGCATAAGATTCCTGGGACTCTTTAGAAATAATTTATATGGCTTTATTCATGACCTTTTTGAAGGAGATTATTTTTGTCAGGTAACTAGGATACTGGCCAATTAATTTTTATAAACATATCTAGGCCACTGGACCCTGTGAGGGCAGGAACACATTTTAATCTAGCTTCCTTACAGCATCGTGGAGGACCATACAACTGGGACTTTGACTATAGCAATGAATAAATGAACAGTAGTTCATTGCCACTTTACTACACTGTGACTAAGAAGATAATGTGACTAGATTGTTTAAATTACTTGATGTGACAAGCATATTTTCATTGAAATCAATCATTTTCATTGGGTCAGTGTGAAATTCTTCTCATCTTTATCCTTAATATGTCTATATTGATCTTTTTACAAATCTATTTTAATGGCCACATTGAAACTTGGTATTTTAATAGCTTATAATGATAACTAGTTTTTTGAATGGCAGTCTACCTGGGGAAATCAGTCAAGTCAGTTAAAGACAATGGAATGGGATAGAATGTTGAATAAGAGTTTATGGATGCATTGCACAATTTATTGTTAGATGTGAAAATAAGCTAACCTCAGATTTGCCATTTAATTTCCAAATCCTCTCTTTGAAGCAGTGTTCTGCCCAGATTCAGCATATTTAAGGAGATGCCCATCACAAAAAAAATGATTTGTAAATGGGAGTTTGTTTTCTTATGAAATTCTCTTTGAGCTACAGTAATACCTCAGGAGTGAGAGTACCAGTTCAAGGACAAAGGAGGTGAAGATCTGGGGGTAGGGAGGTGGAGATGGGAAAGAGGCTTAGGAAAAAACTGGAGGAGAAAAGAGGTTGAGAGGCAATTTGGAGGTAGGGATTGTGGGTGGGTTGTCAGGAGTCTGACGGTGATAACGGATGCTCCCATGAGGGGAAGACACAACTGCAGATGAAACCTCTAAAAATATTTTGTTTTACTGAGAGATGCCGAAGGCTCTATTGTCTGAGCTGCAGGGGTGAAATCTCACTGGTGATTTATGGCAACCATATTTTGTCTTCCTGAGTTTGTTGTACTTTGTCTGGTACATCCTAATCCCTGTATTGTGATTTAGGGCCTTGCTTTTCCAACTCTGTGCATCAGAATCCCCTAGGTAGTTTGTTCAAGCTGGGAAGGGGGCCTGAACTTCTGATTTAAAATAGAAGGCTGCAGTGCTAATCAACTGAACATTTTTAATGTATGAATATTATTACTACACAAAATTTGAAACAGAGGGGCCCTCTTGTTTTTCTTTAGAAGAACCTTGAGAGCCACTTGTGGGAATATGAAAATGAAATAAGAACAAAGTTTAAAAGAGTGATCATGCATGTGTTGAGTTCCCTTCTAGGCTTTTGCTTTACACATTGTCATGCTCATTTATATCACAAGCTTAGAAGAAGAAAATCTGTACACGTGGCTTCCTAGGACTTCATTTTGTGTGTTATCTATTGTTGGCATTTGAGCTTTTTTTTTTTTTTAATGTTTATTTTGAGAGAGAGAGAGAGAGAGAGAGAGAGAGAGAGAGAGAGAGAGAGAGAGAATCCCAAGCAGGCTCTATACCTCCAGCACAGAGCCTGACATGGGGCCCAAGCCCACGAACCATGAGATCTTGACCCTGAGTGAAACCAAGAGCCAGACGCTTAACCCAGTGAGCCATCCAGGCACCCCAGCCTTTGAGCATTTTTCCATGTAATTACTTACCAGGACAACCACAATCACTCTTGAGTGTGCCATTGATAGGACTGATATCAGACGCACATTTATTTCAAATCATATGGACCATTCCCTGCCCCACCCCTGCAAAAGCCTGTGTTGTATCAAAAATGAAGACGTTCTTCCTGTGTGAAGTCCTTTCTCAGAAGTGAACATCAGTGGTAATCTTCAGCGATCATCTGTCTAAATGTTTGTAATGTATAAGGAGGAAAGGTGTGGTACAAATGGGTGAGAAATGGGAGATCCAGGCCCTATCTGCCTCTGAATTATCTACTAGCCAAACAATTCAACTTTGCCATGCCTTACATTTTTCTCCTTGGTAAATTAGGATGATTTTTTTTTTTTTTTTTTTGGTCTCAGGATATTGTGTGAAGTATACCAAATAGTGCAACATGTTTCTTATCTTGAAAGGAAGGTTGTCTTGCCTTTAAAGTAATTAAAGTTGAATAAATTGAGCTATAATAATAAAAAGGAAGGCTAATGTTCATATGGAAGATTTCCTTCTTAAAGTCATTTTGGAGAAAAGTGAGATTAGATTTCCCCAGAGATGGAATACCATGCAGGTTTCTAATTATGAAGAAATAATGATTATAAAGAAATAGGAAGTAGAATACATTTAATTTTGCCTTGCTTGTTTTTAACGATGATTTGTTTTGAGTCGGGTAGAGTTTACTTAAATTTTTTTTTTAAATTAGGAGTAGGCAGTTTGCTATTGAAATCTCAGGGCCAGGAGGTGGTGAAGAAAAGAAAAAAAAAAAAAAAAAAGAAACATACAGACATCAGGGATCTGTCCTTAATTTAGATTACATCAGCTATAGGAACACCTATTACATACCTCTGAAACAGGGATTTGCAAAGATAAGTTAATTATTAAGGACAAGCCTCTGGAGTCTTCTAAAGAATCATAACTAACGGTTGCTTCTCTGCTTGAATCTCCATGTCTTTTAACACTCTTTGCCCCACTGTATGTTATAATTATATAATTGCAAATTTATTTTTCTTTCTCCTCCCTCTACTATATTGGAATTTGCAGTGAGATTATAGAAATTTTCTTTTTAATCTAAGTATTACAAATCATACCCAGTGTTTTTCACAGTACTTCATAAAAAGGTAGCTGTCATGTTATTGTTTGATTTTGAATCAGACTCTTGGACTTCTGCTTTTTTGCTGGAACCCTACATGCACAATGAACTGAGCACTGCACTAGAGTTTTAGGCTAGCTATCAGGAATCATGAGCTTGGTATGCTTTCAATGAGAATTAAAGCAAGAGGTCAAATGGAGAATATTCCAGAAGTGTGCTTTACAAATGGTCATGTGTCTACCAAGCATTTAAGGGTCCTGTCAATATAGTAGATTCTGATTTAGTAGGTCTGGGTGGAGCCCACAAATCTGCTTTTCAATACACTCACAAGCAGTGCCAATGTTGCTGGTCCATGGACCACACTTTGAATAGTAAATTTCTACAACCATGGCCTAAATCTTAACCGTAGGGGTTTAGTGTAGTTCTATAGGAATTGACCTTGAAGTGTAGTTTTGGTTTGTAAAGCTTTGTATGGAACTTCTTAAAGTTGCCCTATCCGTCTGTACTATAAGACAATTGCAATTTGCTGTTGATATGAACTTTTTGCCACTTTGTGGATATATCTTACAGGAAATAGTGGTTTCTCTCTCTTACAAAAGAATGAAGAAAAGGTTTCTTCCTACTTTCTGCTATTTCTGATTCTTTGGAGAAAGTATTGTTAGATTTCTTAGTTCTTTTAAAGCTAGAAGAAATCTAGGCTTGTAAATATTTTTGCTAATCCCTGTAGAATTAATCTTATTCTGTGGTGATTTAGAATGGTAAAGTCACTGTTGGTATTAGGCTATACCTACCTATGTATTTATGACATCAAATCTATGGTATACATAATATTAACTTTCAGTAGGAGTAATTAAAAATATGAAACCATGACCTAAGTGTCAAGATTCCTACAATTTAAAGTGTGTATTTATTGAAGGTAGTTGAGAGACCATCTCCCATAGTAACTAATTAACAGTAAAACTCATCAAATTTTTAAAAGGAAGCCTAAAATTACACACTTTATTGGAACCAGTTTTTATTTACCCTACAAATATTTACTGCAAGCTTACGTGCCAGGCATCAGGTTAGATTTTGGGGAGAGAGAGAATGAGTAAATATTTAGTAATGTTTTTATAAATACAATGATCAAGAGAGAGGAAGAACACCTATGTTGATATATAGAGAAACATATGTCAATATAAACAATGTTCATATGCATATGTACACATGATTCAAAGATCAGATAATATCTCTTCTGCTTCTTTTCATTTTGAAGCTTTTTATTTTTTCTCTGGGTTTCAATAATAGCAGTCTCTTCCTATTTCCAGTTTAATTATTTCCTTCCATCTCCAGTGATACCTTTTATCGGTCAGGGTGTTTTCTACACCAAGTAACAGAAACCCTGCTAACTTTAAAATGTTATATTTCTGGGGCACCTGGGTGGCTCAGTTGTTGAGCGTTGGACTTGATTTCGGCTCAGGTCATGATCTCACAGTTGGTTAGACAAGCTCTGTGTCAGGCTCTGTGCTGACACTGTGGAGCCTGCTTGGGATTCTCTCCCTCTCTGCCCCCCTCGTACTCACTCTCTTTCTCTCAAATGAAAATAAACTTTAAAATAAAATAAAATGTTATATTCCCGAGCTTTGTGTTTGAGAATCCTATTCTCACTGTATACTCTGTGTGTGTATATTTTATCCACCCCCATGGCTTAACTACCACCTTGATGTGTGAAAATAGTTCCCACATCTATACACTCAACCCAAAATATTTTTAGCTTTTCATATCTATACATCTAGTTTCTTCCTGGAAAACTGAACTTGAAACTGCCAACAAAGTCTCAAATCCATTACAGTCCAAAATTGAGCTGATTATCTTTACCTAAGAATTCCAACTTTTCTACTCTTAACTTGACAAATCATTTAAGCTATGACCCCAGGAGTCCTGTTTGACCACTCAATCAGTAGCCAAAATCTTTTGATTCTTCCTTATCTTCTCTTGGCCTCTTCTCCTCCTTCTCCTGTCTGTGTTTCTGCTGCCTCCCTTTGGGCTCTTATCATTGCTGATCATTAACTCCTCTCTCTCCCTCTCTCCTTCCATGCTACAGCCTCTTCCAATTTCTTCATCTCTACCCAGTCAACTTCTCAAAAATGCATCTGATAATTTCTGACTTGTAGTCAGAAGCTCCCCTTTGTCAAGTGAAATTCCTTTCCATGTCCTAGCCTTATCTCATGCCTTGTATTTCAGTTAGTTTTTCCTACTTTCCCCCCAAACATGCAGTGGTATTCTTGACAGTGCCTGTGTTCCTGCTGTTTCATTTACTTTTATGTCCCAGCTCAATCACTATCCCCTTCTTAAAGACTTCAAAATTCTACTCCTTTTATGTCCCCAGGAGAACTAAGGAGGAGGCAATGGTGGTGTCGGTGATGATGATAACAATGCTGACTACTTGGTGTATAGAAATACACATATAAAGCATGCATGTATGTGTATATAAATAGCATAAACACTATTCTAAGTGCTTTATACATATAAAACCACTCCTATCTCTATCTCATTGAAGAAACTGAGGCACAAAGATGAAGTCATCTGCTCAAAGGCTAAAAGCAATGACAGTGGAATTTGACCTTAGTCTGGCTCTTGGATCTGTGCTCTTGGTCACCATCCCTTCCTGTGTCTCAATCATATGGTCAGTTTTTTCTTGGGAAGCATTTTACCTGATACGTATTTTTATTCTTGCACTTAAAATATTTCACTGCACTGTCCATCCTGTCTAATTTCCCCCTCTTACCAACAGTTCCTTGAGCAGTTTTTATTCATACCCAGTCCTAAACATAGTAAGCACAAAGTATTATTAGGGTGGGGATAGAAAAGAATGGAAAGAATGTTTGGTATAATATTTATGGATAAAGAAAGGAGTTCTGTATTTCTCCCAAACACTATAAAACTGTGATTAGCTTGGCATTCATAGTGGCAGGGATTTTGATTGAACAGTTTAAAGCCTTAAGGGCAAAAGTATCCGTGCATTTTGCTGACTCTGAAACTTAAAAATAGGTTTATTCAGGACACATAACCCAGATTCCCTTACTGTATATGTTTATCAAACACAAATCAGTTTCAGAAAAGATTTGCACATGAGTGTTCACTGTAGCCCTAGTCATAATATGAACTAAAACCAGTCTAAATATCTACTGACACCTGAAAGAATAAACAGAGGATAGTGGGTTCATATAATGGAATATTATTTGGTAATAAAGAGTAAAAAATTGCAAATAACTGATATACAACAATATGGTGAATATCAAATACATTATGTTGAGCAAAAGAAGCCAGATGCAAGAGTACAGACTATATGATTCCATTTCTATGGAGCCATAGAACAGGCAAAATTACTTCTAGTTCTATAAATCAGATCAGTGGTGGCCTGAGTGGATAAAGTGGAATTGATCGAAAAGGGACAGGAAGGAACTTTCTTGGGTGATGGAGATGCTTTACAATTTGTTTTGGATGGTGTTTACATGGGTTTCAGCAGTTTTCAAAACTTACTAACCCGAACCCATAGAATCTGTGCATTTTATTGTATATTAATCATACTTCCGTTTATAAAGCTAGTGGAAGTAGCTAGCAAGGGAAATAGAGATTAAAAGGATTTATTTTGGCTGGGGGGGGGGCGGATAACAGCAAGTTTGTATGCTAATAAAAATGATAAAGTTGAAGGGAAATATATTGCTGAATAAAAGAGAAAGGAGAAGTTGTGAAGTGATGTACTCGAGTAGGAGAGAGGGTGGGAGAAGTGCACAGGTGGAGGGACCAGCTTGAGAAAGGTCATGGGTAAGGTGCGGTCATGAATAAGGATGGGGGGAGGTTTGGTTGTGTCCTTCTGAGTCTCCGTGAGTCTCTGAGTGCTTTTTCTCAGAAGTGAGGGTAGCAGAGGAGATGTAGGAAGTTAGAGGGAGTACGGAGCAGTGTGGTCAGACTTTTATCAGAGGCATGATGCATGTTAAAACAAATTTGCTGGCCCCTGCCCCAGAGTTTCTGGTTCAGTAGGGCTGGGGAACACTGAGAATGTGCCAACCAGGTTTTAGAGGGTGCCCATCTGGACAAGACAGGGGTCTTGAGAGCCACTGACGAAGAGCTCTCGCTTTTATTGCTGAAACAGTTGTGCTTTCAATGATACCACTGCTCATCTAAGGGGCTAGAACTGTGACCAGTAAGTAGCCCAGGCTACTGCCTCCAACTCAGTATCATCTTACTACAACCCTCTCTGGTTTGGGTAAAGAGAGTAGTGGAAAGCAGTGGGTGCCACAGGTGGAATAGGGGTGTGCACTGGGAGAAACAGGGTGGAGAAGGGACAAGCTGGGATTACTGAAGCAAACCTTGTCAAGGTCGCCTTGGTTTACCTGTGTGCCCTGATGAATAAATGGGTGGGGGGTGGGGGGGGAAGACTTTGTCCTGTTCAGTATACATGAGCATAACTTCAGATCATAGCAGGACTTTGTTTTGCTTTCTACTTACAAGGAAAATTTATTTTAGGAAGTCTATTAATGGAACATTATCTTATGACGGCTAGTACTTCATTTGTAAGCATATGCTTTCTTTTGGACCCCGTGTACATACTATATATCAGATATGTTGTAAGTAAGATCATGTGAATAGTATTGTGAAAATGTGAAATACTTAAAGGCCTTTTAAATTTTATGTACATACAGGTTTAAGTTCTTCCGAGTAGCAATAGTGAAATATGACTCAAACTATATACACAACAATTAATATATCCGTTTATTCAGAGAGAAGGCTAGAACATAATGCGCTAAATATTAGCTGTGGCTTTTGTCTAAATAGGGTGATCACAGATGATGATTTAATTTTTCCATATCTTTAAAATGAGTATAAATTATTTTCATAAGAAACTTATTTTAAAAACTATTCATCATAATGAATACAACAACCTGTAACACGTAACAAAATAACTGAACAAAAAACTAATTTTCTTTTTTTTTTTCTTTTCTTTTTTTTTTTTTTTTTACTGCACTGACTTGGGATGCTTGGGATGTTATCTACAAACAAGTAAAGTGTACCTGCCCTTTCAGAATTTATATGTTTAGACATCGATGATCAAACTCACTGAATCTCAGTGAGGCTCTTGATCCTAGTGGCTGTTTCATCATAAACTAGTTGCACATTTATGTTTTTGTTTGAAGTACTGTTATCACTTTTGTTTGCCCCCTTATGTATTACAAGTGTTTTGAGATTATGGGCTATGGCCACTTGTTTCATTTTTTTTTTTTTTTAATATATGAAATTTATTGTCAAATTGGTTTCCATACAACACCCAGTGCTCATCCCAAAAGGTGCCCTCCTCAATACCCATCACCCACCCTCCCCTCCCTCCCACCCCCCATCAACCCTCAGTTTGTTCTCAGTTTTTAACAGTCTCTTATGCTTTGGCTCTCTCCCTCTCTAACCTCTTTTTTTTTTTCTTCCCCTCCCCCATGGGTTTCTGTTAAGTTTCTCAGGATCCACATAAGAGTGAAACCATATGGTATCTGTCTTTCTCTGTATGGCTTACTTCACTTAGCATCACACTCTCCAGTTCCATCCACGTTGCTACAAAAGGCCATATTTCATTTTTTCTCATTGCCACGTAGTATTCCATTGTGTATATAAACCACAATTTCTTTATCCATTCATCAGTTGATGGACATTTAGGCTCTTTCCATAATTTGGCTATTGTTGAGAGTGCTGCTATAAACATTGGGGTACAAGTGCCCCTGTGCATCAGTACTCTGTATCCCTTGGATAAATTCCTAGCAGTGCTATTGCTGGGTCATAGGGTAGGTCTATTTTTAATTTTCTGAGGAACCTCCACACTGCTTTCCAGAGCGGTTGCACCAATTTGCATTCCCACCAACAATGCAAGAGGGTTCCCGTTTCTCCACATCCTCTCCAGCATCTATAGTCTCCTGATTTATGGCCACTTGTTTCAAATGCAACCATGGTAAGAATGAAAGTGTTGTAGTTTTGACTAGAATACACTATTAAAATGCATTTTTTAGTATAAAAATATAGTACATGGCCTCCATTTCTGGTGGGAGTCTATAAATATGAGCAAAACTGCCAAGAATATGCTTGATAATGTCAAATTATATCAAATAAGATCGATTTATACAACTTAGCCACTGGCATATGTTATATTAGTCTGATACATGAATAAATAAGCACTCTGATATGAGTGCTTATTTTGTAAACATTCAGTTTAAAAATATATTTTTTGGCAGCAGAAGGAATGAACTGCATACTACCGTCTGCAGGGTGGATGAACCTGGAAACCTTGTGCTAAGTGAAAGAAGCCAGACACAAAAGGCTAACATATTCTATTATTTCATTTAGATGAAATATCCAGAATAGGGAAAACAATTGAGACAAGGTAGATTCCTGGTTCCTTAAGGCTGGGAGTGGAGAGGGGATTGTTGGGGCTGTTTACTAATAGGTGTGAGGTTTCTTTTGGGATGATAAATTGTTCTAAAATCACACAGCTGTGAATGTGCTGACACTGTTGAATTCAACAGTTTAATTTCAAATTGGTGAGTTGTATGGTATGTGAGTTTTACTTCAGAAATTGTTAAGCATTTCTTCACATCTTTAAGAGCTCTTCGTCTAAGGTGTGGTGCATCTTTGTCTTACTTACTGGGATGACCGATTTCTAGAACTTCCACAGACTTTCACCCAACGGCCCTTTCCCACTCACCTTCCCACTCCTTCTATGGCATGTGTAAACTGATCCCAGCATTTATACTTCCAAGTGACAGACAACTTGGCCTAAGGGAGTTTCTTAAACTGAGTTACTTTTGGCAGACATTTTAATTAGCTGATAAGCAGAGAAAATCCAGATCGTATCTATCACCTATAATTAAACACTTCAAACTTGTTTCAAATTCCTTACTCTCTCCCACAGGTCTTTGTTCCCCCTTGTATTTCACTTTCTTTTGGTGTAGTAGAAAAAAGCCTCAACCTGAAGTCTAAAGTATATATTTTTTCTCATCTCATAGTAAATTTTGATCAGATGCCCAGGGTTTCAAAGGATAACCTATGGACCAACAACATCAAAATTATCTGGGAGAATTTATTAAAAGTGAAGATCCTAAGTCGAATTTCCAGGGATTCTTGGGGGTCACTAAATACACTTTGCAAGTCAGATTGATCAGTGGGCACCTGGAGATATGCGTTTTACCAGGTAGTCCTCCCTCTGGCCCACAGTGGTCCTTATGTGCACTAATTGATAAGCACCCTTAATTTATTAAAACTCCTGCCCATTGATCATGCTTAACTATTGTTCATGTCTTTTCCGCCTTGTTTGATTTATTCTTTTCAGGTGTTAGGAAACTCCTTTGCTTTAGTCTTAATGAAGAGTTGGGTCAAATGTTTATCTGAGATATTTTTGATTTTCTCTTGGAGACCATTTTTACTTTTTTCCCTTTATTTCCTTTACACGTCTCCCTGTTTCTCTTCTTTCATATAATATATTGAGTGATTCTAGGTGATGTGCTAAATACTGGATATTCTGAGTAATCCAGGATGAATAAACTATAGTTGATGTCTTCAAAGATTTACAGTATAGATTTTTCACTACATGGTTGAGGGTTTTTTTCCTCTTTAAAATATTGTCTTCTTTTTTTTTTTTTTTTTAATTGCCCTGCCCTGCCACATAACTGCTCATAGCAATAACTTTCAGAACAACTAACATATTTGCATTATTAAATTTTGGAAAAAATATATGCTGCTCCTTTGCTTAAAACAATTAGCATTAGGGGCTCTTGGGTGGCTCAGTTGGTTAAGTGTCCGACTTTGGCTCAGGTCATGATCTCATGTTTGTGAGTTGGAGCTCCGCGTTGGGCTCTGTGCTGACAGCTCAGAGTTTGGAGCCTGCTTCAGATTCTGTGTTTTCCTCTCTCTCTGCCCCTCCCCTGCTCACACTCTGTCTCTCTCTCTCAGAAATAAATAAAACATTAAACAAAATTTATAATTAAAAATTTTTAAAAATTAGCATTAAAGCATAAATAGCATGGAAATTTAATAAAAGTATTTAATTTTGTTTATAAAACTATAATATAGACTGACAGTTGCTACATAACTTTTAGGAATAGGGAGTCTATAAATGTTACTCTATTCTGAAAAGCATCTTTCAAAAGTTGTATTATTACATACACTACTGAAAATTGGAGACACCGATTTCTTTGTGTTTGCATGAATAAATAGATCAGTAAGAGAAGTTATTAATTTACTTTATTCTAATACATATCATTAAAGAATTTTTTTCTTAACATTCCATGTCTTAGAATTTAAAAATATCAACTGCAGATAAATGACAGAATAAAATCAAGGCTTGTTCAAGTGTGCTTATAAAACTTGGTCATACTTTTATTACTAATAACTATAAAGTTTAATGGAGGCCCAATATTTTCATTAAAACTGATAAGGAACTCTTGCTATTCTTTTACTTAATTGTCACTTATGTTCTAATTAATAATTCTTCCCATTGCATGTATTTATAACACTGCCAGGAATTCCTGTTCAGAGAGCTTGCTGCTAGTGTATGGAAAAAGCACTTTCTGATTTGCATAACCAGCACCTGTCACATCCACTTATAGGGTAGACTCCATTTGAGTGAAGTTGTCCTTTCCAATCTCTCAATAATAAGCCCTCTTTCTTCAAGAACCCCCTTCCTGCTTCATTTTTTTTCCTTTTTTTCTCCTTTGTTTTGCCAACTTATTCTTCTCTGTTCTCTTAAATTATAGCTTTCCTTTTTAGTATCCAAAAAGCCCATTTTTAAATGTACTACTTAAAATTTACAGCCATTTTATTTATTTATTTATTTATTTATTTATTTGAGGGAGAGAGAGCATGTGCCAGTGAGCATATGTGGGTGGAGGAGGGGCAGAGAGATGGAGAGAGAGAATCCCAAGCAGGCTCCATGCCCAGCGCAGTGCTGATGTGGGACTTGATCCCCCACCTTGAGATCGTGACCTGAGCCAAAATCAAGAGCCCGTCGCTTAACCAGTGGAGCCTCCCAGGCACCCCTACAGCTACTTTAGGTAGAATGTTCTCAGTGTGACTATCGTGTTCATATTTCCCATGCCATCGTAAGTTATCATTCCTCTCCCAGCAAACACAAGTGAAGCATGTCAGAAACTTCTGAATGCTGGAGATACACTATGAATCAGAAAGCCACAGTCTCTGCCCAGACAGCTCATGCAGCTAATTATAAATCATGACAAATGCTTAGATTTGTTCACGGGACTATGGGAACAGTAGGTGGGGCATCTAACCCACCCTGGGAGAGCTGTGCTCAGGAGTGATTTATCAACAGCACCTTCCCCAGCTGCCTACCTCTCTCCATCTCCCCCCAGAAGTCTTGGGTCCCTTGTTAGTCTTCCCGGAAACCCCTTATACAAATCTGTCACAGAACTGAGTGCACTGTTATACTCTTCCCTGAGGATAATCTCTTCCACATGTCTGGGACTCCCTGCCTGTTTGCATGGCTTCATTCATATCCTATGAGAAAGACTAGAAATAGACTTCTCCTTGCTGTTCCATCAGTCAGACTTTGTTGAGACCTGGAGCCTTCCTAAAATTGGAGGTGTCATAATCTTTGGTGAGCACCGGGTTCCTGAACAGGTGTAGACCTGGGGAGAAACAGATTGCAGCCTGTAGGATGTCAGGATCAAGGGAAGCTTGGATGGCATGTAATGGAACCCACTCACAGTGCACATAAAGAAACTGGAACCCTAGAGCTAAATGACTTGCCTGGATTTACATACTCAGAGTTATAGTCAGCAGAGGACCTCCGTCTCTTAGTTCTTATTCCAGTGCTCTATTTTCCACCATACTGCTTTGCTGAAAATTAGTGGCCTTTATTATTGTTCTATGGTGAGCCTCATGGATTACATCCCTACACTTAACTGTACCAGTGTTATAGTTAAATGTCATTTTTACAACCGCAAAATACACAGATGTGTGTATGTATAGTTTGAAAAATCATTATTTTACTTGATATAAAGGGGAAAGTAACATTGGGGTCATCTTAAATTAGTTGTTAGATGTAACCATGTAATAATTTCTTTTTAAAATATATTTTTAAAGTTTTTATTTAAATTCCAGTTAGCTAACATGCAGGATAATATTAATTTCAGGTGTAAAATTTAGTGATTCAACACTTCCATACCTCGCCCAGTGCTTATCACAACAGGTGCATTCCTTAATCCCCATCACCTATTTAACCCATCACCACCCACCTCCCCTCTGGTAACAATCAGTTTGTTCTCTATAATTAAGAGTCTGTTTCTTGGTTTCCCTGTCTCCCCTTTTTTCCCCTTTGCTCATTTGTTTTGTTTCTTAAATTCCACATATGGGTAAAATCATATCTTTCTCTTGTTTTACTTCGCTTAGCATAATACTAGCTCCATCAATATCATCGCAAATGGGAAGATTTCATTCCTTTTTATCGCTGAGCAATAATATTTCATTATATATATCCCACATCTTCTTTATCCATTCATCAGTCGATGGACACTTGGGCTGTTTCCATAATTTGGCTATTGTAGTTAATACTACGAGAGAAACACCAGGATACATGCATCCCTTTGGATTAGTATTTTTTCTTAAAAACTTAGAAATTGAAAATTCTCAATTCTTTAAATTGAGGTATAATTGACCTATAATATTATGTTAGTTTCAGATGTACAACATAGTGATTTGATATTTGTGTGCATTGTGAAATGATCCCCACACTGAGTCAAATTACCACTTGCCACCATTCATTTTTAATACAATATTACTGACTGTATTCTTCATGCTATATATTACATCTCCATGACTTATTTATTTTATAACAAGGAGTTTGTATCTCTTGATCTTCTGCATTTTTTTTGTCCCCAACCCTATTCTCTTCCCTTCTGGAAACAACCACTTTGTTCTTTGTATCTATAAGTTTGGGTTTGTTTTTTGTTTTTGTCAGATTCTACTTAGAAGTGAAATAAGGCAGTATTTATTCCTCTGACTAATTTTGCTAATTTCTCCACATTTTCACCAGCATTTATTGTTTTTGCTTTTTTGATAGTGGCCATACAAATGGCTATAAGGTGATATCTCATTGTGATTTTGATTTGCATTTCCCTGATGATGAATGATGTTACATATCTTTTCATGTTCCTTTGGCCATCTATATATCTTTGGAAAAATGTCTAATCAGATCCTCTGCCCATTTTTAAAATCAGATTTTTTTGGTATTGATTTGTAGGAGTTCTTTGTATATTATCCCCTTATCAGATTTATAATTTGCAAATATTTTCTCCTGTTCAGTGAATTGCCTTTTCATTTTGTTGATGGTTTCCCTTGCTGTGCAGAAGCCTTTTAGTTTGATGTAGTCCCAATTGTTGATTTTTGCTTTTGTTTCCCTTGCCTTTGGAGTTTGATACAAACAAACAAAAAAAACCAAAAAAACGAAAAAACAAAAAAACCCAACCAACACAAAAAAAAACATTGCCGAGACCAATGTCTAGAAGCTTACTGTCAGTTTTCTTCTAGGAGTTTCATGGTTTCAGATCTTGCATTCAAGTTTAATCCATTTTGAGTTAATTTTTGTGTATGATGTAAGATGGTTCAGTTTCATTCTTTTGCATGCAGTTGTCCTGCTTTCCCAACACCATTTATTGATGAGACTGTACTTTCCCTGTTGTATATCTTACCATCTTTGACCATATATGTATGCATGGTTTTACTTCTGGGCTATTTTATTCTGTTCTATTAATTTATGTGTCTTTCTATTTGAATACCATACTGTTTTGATTACTATATCTTTGTAATATAGTTTGAAATCAGGGTGCAGGATACCTCCAGCAATGCTCTTCTTTCTTAAGATTGCTTTGACAATTTGGGATCTTTTGTGTTCCATACAAATTTTATTATTATTTGTTCTAGTTATGTGAAAAATGCTATTGGAATTTTGCTAGGGATTCTGTATATTGATTTGGGTAGTATGGACAATCTGACAATATTAATTATTCGAATCCATGAGCACAGAGAATATCTTTTATTTGTATGTTCTATTTTTTTATCCGTGTTTTAGGATTTTCAGTGTATAAGTATTTTACCTTTATATATTATATTACATATATTATATATTATATATATGTATATATATGTATATGTATATATACATATGTAGATATGTATATATACGTGTATATATGTATATATACATATACATATGTATGTACATATATACATATGTACATACATATACATATACATATACATGTATATATACATATACATATGTATATATACATGTACATATACATATATTTATATGTGTATATTATACATATATATAATATAATATAATATATTATATTATTTATACATATAAATATATGTATATGTACATGTATATATATACATATGTATATGTGTGTATATATACGTATATATATGTATATATATAATATAATTATAATAAATTATAAGTATTTATTTCTATGTATTTTACTCCTTTTGATGTGATTATAAATGGTATTGTTTTCTTGATTTGTCTTTCTCATGATTTGTTCTTAGTGCATAGTGATGCAACAGGTTTTTTAATGTTAATTTTGTATCCTGCAACTTTACTGAATTCATTTACTAGTCTACACAGTTTTTTGGTGGAGTTTTTAAGGTTTTCTGTATATAGTATCGTGTCATCTTCAAATGGTGACAGTTTTACTTCTTTATTTCCAATTTGGATACCTTTTATTTCTTTTTCTTTTCTAATTGCTCTAGATTTCCAATACTATGTGGAATAAAAGTGACAAGAAGGGCATCCTTGTCTTGTTCTTGATTTCAGAGGAAAAGTTTTTAGCTTTTCACCATTGAGTATAATACTAGTTGTGGGTTTGTCATATATAGCCTGAATTATGTTTATGTGCATTCCTTCTATACCCACCTTGTTGAAAGTTTTCAGCATAAATGAACACTGAATTTTGTCAAATGCTTTTTCTGCCTATATTGAGATGTATATATGATTTTTATCTTTCATTTTGTTGGTGTACTTTATTGCTTTAATTGATTTGTGAACACTGAACCATCCTTGCATCCCTCAAATAAATCTTACTTTATCATGGGGTATGATCTTTTAATGTATTGTTGAATTCGGTTTGCTAATATTTTGTTGAAAGGATTTTTTTGCTTCTGTGTTCATCAGGAGTATTGGCCTGTAATGTGTGCGTGTGCGTGTGCGTGTGCGTGTGTGTGTGTGTGTGTGGTGTTCCTGTCTTCCTTATCAGGGCAATGCTGGCCTTGTAAAATGAGTTTGAGAGTGTTTTCTTCTCTTACATTTTTTAGAAGAGTTTGAGAGGGGTAAATATTAAATCTTTGTATGTTGGCACAATTCACCAGTGAAATAGATTTTGGACTTTTGTTGATTGGGAGGTTTTTGATTACTGATTCTATTTCCCTTAGTAGTAATCAACCTATTTAGATTTTTTATTTCTTCATGATTCAGTCTGGAAGATTATAAGTTTTTTGGACTTTATTGTTTCCAGGTTGATCAGTTTGTTGGTGCACAGTTCATAGTTTCCTATGATTTGTGTTTCTGTGGTTTCTTATTCTCTTTCATTTCTGATTTTATTTGGGCTCTTTTTTTCTAGATGAGTCTGGCTAAAGGTTTGTTAATTTTGTTTATGTTTACAAAGAACTGCTCTTGGTTTCATCTTTTCTATTGTCTTTTTAGTCTCTATTTCATTTCCACTCTGATCCTTATCATTTCCAACCTTCTACTTATTCTGAGTTTTGTTTGTTCTTCTAGTTCCTTTAAGTGTAAAGTTAAATTGAGGTTTCTCTTGTTTCTTGAGGTAGGCCTGTGTTGCAGTGAACTGCCTTTTTACCCTTTACCGAGCTTACCAGTTATCAATTCATTGCCTTTCTTAGTTGATTTGTTTCTCCCATCACATTTATTGATCAAAGAGTACTTTTTTTTAAAGTGTATTTTATCTATCTAGAGAGAGATACAGACCATGCGAGTGGGGAAGGGGTAGAGAGAGAGGGACATGGAGAATCCTATGCAGGCTGCACATGGCCAGCATGGAGCCTGATGTGGGGCTCAAACTCACAAAACCACAAGACCATGACCTGAGCTGAAACCAAGAGTTGGACACTTAATGGACTGAGCCACCCAGGTGCTCTGATCAAGGAGTACTTTAAAACAAACCCCAAACATCATATCATTTCATCCATAAATACTTTCATATATATATATGAAATACATATATGTATGTATATATGACCTGGGTCCATGATTACAGGGTATCCATCCAAAATGGTTTATGGGAACTAAAGGGAGAAACCAACAGAATTTGAAAAACTATGATATCACTGAAATCAGAGGCATAACAAAATTTATTCTGTTGTTTTCAAATTGCTATGACATTTTGATATAAAATACAAAAAGAAGAAAAAATGCATTACTTTTTAAAAGCATAAAAGAAGAGCTGAGTGGAGCCCATTAAATCAAAGTTGTGTTTCATTCTGTTTCTCACCATACTGAAAATTATCTTTGAAAGAACATGAGCATGAAGAAGGGAGAAAATGGGCAGAAAATGGGGAAAAACATTATTTAAAAATGTGGGATGCCATAGCTACATATTTGAAAATTCTATGGGATATTGCATGTAAAAATATTTTAGAAATTTTTTTTAGGTATTTTCATTTTCAGAATTAATGTTTTGTGATAGAGATATTACAAGCAGAAGTAATTTTGCTTACTATGAATCATGATTTTGCATATTCTTTTCCCAAGAGAAATGGCATTTTAGGGTGATTGAAAGTAAGACTGGGTTCTGGAGTCAAAGAGACCTTATTAGCCAGTGGCAGAGCTGGGATTTTAACATTTCTCAGGACTAATAAAATATACAACTTTTCCAAGTTTCAGTTTATTCACGGACAAAGTATAGAGAAAAATACTATAAATTGTTACAAGGATTAAACAAAAGACTTACCTAATAGAGACTAGTGTTGACACATCCATATTAAGCTCCAGAAAGACATGGCTATCACCTGTCCTCCCTTCATAATCAGACTTTAGGATAATCCTGTGATTCATTCGTTAATTTTTCTCAGTGGGCATGGTTCTGTTACATAATCTCTTGTGCCATGTGTTTTGTGTTTTTTTTTTTTTCTTGTGACCACAATATCTTATCTTGGGTAAAATTGTATTTTTATTTTTATTTTTATTTTTATTTTACTTTAATAAATGAGAATTGGAATTGGGAATTGGAAGACCCGGGTTCTGCCAGTAACCAGGTTCGGTGATTGCAGGCAATTTACTTAATCTCTCTGGACACCGCTGTCCTCTGTTATGAAGGAGGGGCTTGGAATAGATGATGGTACAGATGCTTTGAGTTTCAACATCCTATGATTATCACTGGGAAGGTAGAGCTTCAGCATTTGAACCAGAAAGAGCAACACAGGAGAAAGGCTTGTGGGTGGGAGTTGGGAATGAAAGAACAGGAGGTGACAGAAGGCATTACTTTTCAGAATGAAGGGAGCAATATGGGGAGTGGGAGGAAATAAGAGAATTAAAGAACAGAAAAGGAGAGCAGTGCCAGGAATTTCATAGCAGTGCCCACTATTGTTTCTGCTACATGTTTTAGTGTTGTTTTTTGTTTTGTTTTGTTTTTCTTTTTCTTTCTTTCTTTTTTTTTTTAGGGCAATATTCAGTGAGTGTGTACTATAAACCCAAGTTCTGGGGAAACTCCAGGTCTTTACCTTTCATTGGAGACAAAGATAGTAGGTTTTGGTGTCTGTGCTGGGATGCAAACCAAAGTATAGTGTGATGGATTTTGCTCTCAGGTTTAATGGAACCTTCACACATGAGGTTTGTGTTGATAGCCAGCAGAAACTATGGAATTTCACTCACTAGCCAGGCAGCAGAATGTAAGACATGGCTTTCACTAGGGCCTTGATATTAGTTATGCTGGCAAGATAATGACAAAAATCACTTTAAAAACATATTGTTTATGTGGCCTTGTGCCAGTCTTTTGTAGAATTTCCAAGAATTCTCATTGTGACAATTTGGGATTGGACATAGGCAGGTAGATCAGTATTTAGCAATAAAGTGTTCCTTGCTACTCTTTGGCAAATAATCTCTGTAGTTCAGCCTTTGAAGGTCGCTTTGAGCAAACTTTAAAAGAAAGTGTCATAGAGATGAATAAGCAAAGAGAATGGTTACTTCACAAAACAACAGTATCTTAGTGTGGTTATTAGCTTCTAAAACCTGGTGCTAGTTTTAGAGTCCACAAGCATCAATTGCCAGTGCGTTGATTCACAGTTTAATTCAGAGAAACTGCTCCTAACAAACCAAATCTGTAAGATGCTGATGTATAAACCAACATGGTAATTTATAGTGAAACCTATGAATGGATCCAAAAGTTTTGTCAGCTGTTTTCTTACAAGATGAAAATTTACCTGGAGAGGCTATTATTATCTGAGTTTGCACAGAGTTTGGAAAATAGTTGAATGACTTTCTTGGGCAATACCATTAAGTATCTTGGCCAATATCATTATCTGTAGTTCAGGGACAGATCTGCCCAAAGCACTGGGTAACCAAGCTGGCTGACCAGAGAACTCCCTGTGGTCACTTTTCCCCTGCTTTATTTCTGTGCATCATCTTATATGAACTCTGTCTTACCATTATATTTCCAATTTCTAGTAAGTACTTGTCACATATTTGCTGAATTATTGAATGAATTGATAGGTGTTCAAATACATTAATTTGAATTTTGTTGAAACTGAATAACAATCTGTTTTGTTTTAGCTTTCACATCACTGTTTCTTTTACCTCTTCTGATTGGAATTGAATGTTCCCAAATCTCAAGGCCACTAATTGGATTACTTTGTAATCTATCCATTAGGTGTTAATTATTTCAAATTTCATTATCTTTCTTTTAAACAGATGTTCTACAAAAACTCTTCTGGTCCCATGGCTTTTAAATACCTTCAAAATCCTGATGCTTTCTACTTATAAACCTAATAGGTTTTCAGCTCTCAAGGCCATTTCAAACTGAACATAACCAAATTGAATGCGTGATAGTCACCCAAATATGCTCTACTCTAAAATTCTCCTTCTTCAGTAATGACTCAGGTGCTTATGTTGGAGCTCAGGAGTAATCCTTAGTCCTCTGTGTCTACACATCTACTTAATCCTGGTGTGTCAGTGCTCAAAAGTAGCCACATTTCCTAAACAATAGTTTTAATTCACGGGGGTTGTGCCTACCATTTTTTTTTTGTATTTATGACTAACCTCCAAATGTACTAAATAATGTATTGTTGCCTTATAGTAAGGAAATATTTTACTTGATGACTTTGAAAAATATTTAGCTGATACATAATTGTGTAATTTGATCCTGTTTTCTAAAACCATCAAAACCTAGAAATGAAGCAGTCAGCATATTTTTTCTATAAAAACTTTTGTTTTTTAAGCGGAAAAATCATTTGGTTGCCCTGATCTGTTATTCCTTGAATTTTAACCAATTCCTAGTATAACCAATCACAATTTTAGTTCAACTTGTTAAAAATTGATGAATAAAATAACATAAATCTTGGAAGTAGTCTTAGCTGCATATATTTAGAGATCCTTGATTAATATAGGTAAGATACTGGTTTAGGAGCTGTATTTTCTTTAAAAATTGACAATATTGATAACAATAAAAACAAACTATTTTCATGTGCCAAGAATAGAATTCTGTACTTTTCACGTGCTACCTAAATAAGACTTCATAACAACACTGTAAGGTAAGTTTTATAATCCTTATTTTATAAACGAAAAAATTAAGTTTCAGATCAGTTGTAACCCAGGTCTTTTGACCCTAAGGCTTGTGCTCTTAACCACTAACATGTTGCTATTCGATTTTCCATGATATGTGCTAATGAAATATATTTATCAAGTTTTGCTTCTTTTGGTAAGAGTGATTCTGTCGATGACAGTGATTAGCTCTAAAACATAATGTTCTCCTCTTACCTTCCTTATGCTTACCATAACTAACAATTACTGTCAAGTTGTGTTAACTTAGCAGAAACTTGTATCCTTCTTGTACAGTTTTTCTTTTCGGAATTTGCTAAATGATCCATATATACTTGACAAAATTACATTTTATTCCATGATCAATTATTTTAAATGTTAGATTAGAAACGTGGAGCTATAATGGTGATTTCATGAAGTCCTATTAGTCACTCTTCATTCATTCGATTTTCATTTTTACCATTGTATAAAATCCTCTACAATATAATCTACTAATATAGCTCTAGATTTTTTTGCATTGCTGAAAATGTGTGACTCTTATGAATAGAATCAGAAAATAGGAAAAATGGCAATTTTGTAAACTTTTGAATTTGAACTTTTAATAGGACTATGAAAAGAACCCCATTGGCTCAGGCTAATGACCTACCCAGGTTCATTTGCTAAAAGTGTTGTGTTGGCTTTTCTACAGATGGACTGTTTGGAAAATTTCCTGCATATGTTATTGCACAGGAGAGAAACTACTTTCTTGGGGGAAGAATGAATTCATTATTCATCCCCAATCTCTTTCCCCAAATGCAGACTGCTATTTCTTTTCTCAATAAAAGGAAATCTTAGTGGGTAATGATAGTTGATTTCCTACATAATTATCAAGTATGAATTTTAAACTTTACAACTTGCCTTCATATTATTCTGGGATGTCCTTTTTGTGGGATAACTATAGATTGCATGAAAATGTCCCTTCGACTTGTCCATTTTCAACCTCTTTCTTAATCTTGTACTATGGAAAGAACGGGGGTGTGCACTTAGAGTTCTCTAAATGGTTTTCAGAATGATTCTACCATCTTTTTTGCTTATCTCTTTTCTCAGTCATTTTGATCATTTTTCTCACGAGAGTTTAAAGTCAAGTGAGCATTCTGGCACCAGCATTCACTATCTTCCTGTTCTTGTAGGTGTGGTAGCCCTGTAACACTTTACATTTTCTGCTGTGCTTCATGAGTGTGCATGGACTTGTTGCTCTGAATTCACCTGCGCTTTGTGTCCCTAAGACCTTTGTTTTCCTTTAGACTTTAAAACATCATCCTGTTTTTTTTTCCTCTGCACAGTCCCTGTGTTTGGGATTATAAATGCTTACTTTCAAAGCTGCTGCTTTTGGTTTGAGCTAGAATATCTGTTGGCATGCTGTGTGTGTCTTCAGTGCTTCTTGGCTCCTACAGAACCAGAGTTTTTTAAAAAAGCAATTTCATGTCATGAGACCAGAGTAAATGTGGCAGCAAGATGGACAGATGCGTTGCTGGGAGGTGGCCAGAGTCTTTGAGACCGGCTCTCTGACTTTAAAGACACATCCATGTGTAATTGGGAGTGACAATCATTTGCTAATATTTTTCTCATTTTTGAGGAGAAAAAGATCATTCTAAGCGTTATAAACAGGGCTTACGGAGATGATACACTATTTCAAAATTAAACTGTATGGCCTCCTTTTTGAAAACAGTTTCCAGATACATTTAGACTCAGAAAATGTGTACACTTTCTCTCTTAAAATGGGTAAGATGAGTTCTGTTGTGAATTCTGAAATAGGATTAAACTATGTCTGTATAGCTGATGTGACAAACTGAAGCCACACTTTATGGACACAGCTAACTAACACCAGTAAACAGGAAACACAACTCTTATCTAAAAGTGGTAACCATAGGTGCAGTGCAATTGTTTTCAACTTAGATTTATATGAAATGGAGAGATGGGAAAGCTTGTCTTGTCATGGTTTAATCCATGTGTGTTTTTCTGATAAGGAGTATGGTCAGTAGATATGGTTATCAGTGGGGTCCATTTGCTTTTATGAGGAAGAGGTTAAAATTTGTGTCCAAGGTTTCATTTTCATTCAGCACTTCCAAATGAGTCCTTCCAAATGAATCATTGCTGCCAACAAGTTTTATGAATCTTTTATTTTAATTTCTGATTAGATTTGTGTGGTAGCTTCTGAATGGCACATTTCTGTAAGTAAGGCAATAATGGTTTGGGGTTATTTAACAAAAGACTTATTTTATTTTATTTATTTATTTATTTATTTATTTATTTATTTAAAAAAAAATTTTTTTTTAACGTTTATTTATTTTTGAGACAGAGAGAGACAGAGCAAGAACGGGGGAGGGTCAGAGAGAGAGGGAGACACAGAATCCGAAACAGGCTCCAGGCTCTGAGCTGTCAGCACAGAGCCCGACGCGGGGCTCGAACTCACGGACCGTGAGATCATGACCTGAGCCGAAGTCGGCCGCTTAACCGACTGAGCCACCCAGGCGCCCCTACAAAAGACTTTTTAAATAGTGTGTGTGTGTGTGTGTGTGTGTGTGTGTGTGTGTGTGTGTGTGTGTAGATAGGTAGATAGATAGGTAGATAAATTAAATAGCCAAGTTCTCTTTCGCATGTTTTAGATATAAAAACCTTATAGAAAAAAATTAAATGTAGAAAAATATAAAGAAAATAAGTGTCTCCCACAAACTCCTATGTTCAAGTAACTACTAATCACATAGTAGTATATGTGCTAAAGAAGTATTTACACACAGAGACATGTATGTCTTTCTTTCAAAATAAGCATGGAATATTTTAAAAACAGTATAATTGCATACATAAAAATTAGATTTTAGATTTATGCTGGAAAATCCCCGTTTCCTAAGAAAAGAGTTTCTCCTTAGGTCTTATTTCTTTATTCATTCAACTGTTTTTTTATGGCTTATATCAATTTCAAGTGTACAATATAGTGATTGGACAATTAGGTGCATTACCATATGCTCACCATGATTAAGCATAGTTACCAACTGTTACCACTTAGTTATTACAGTATTATTGACTATATTCCCTATGTTGTACTTTACATCCCCGTGAAGTCATATTCTGTTTTAATCAAAAGAAAAATTCAGGTCTAAGTTCTTTGCAAGGTCATAATTGTTGGAGACCAAAGTGTGAACTCACGGATCCTGAAATCATCCAGTCTCACTCTTCTGTTGCACATCCCTGAGGTTTTCGTTGGATGACCCTGCTGCTTCTGTCACCCTCCTGCTTATGGGGTGAAGCAAAGCCATCTTTAGCCCACTGTCGCTGGCTGTCCTCTCTTCAGAGTGACATCAGCAATCTGGAGACATTTTGGCCCTCCTCGCTGGCATTAGAATGCAGTCTGTGAATGGGGGATGGAGAGAACAGTCTCCATACAGAAGTTAGTTTCTCTCCATCCTTTCTGGTGTATATTCTTTTCCCTTTCCTGTGCTACCTGGACTTTTTGAAAAACTGTAAAGGGCAGTGAGTTCATATGTGTCCCAAACTGTAGCAAGCTTTAAATTCCTTGGGAAGTTTTGGAAATCATTCTTTTATGTTAGAGGTTTGTATAAGCTTGGCATTCTATCCTAAGTCAGCAGTTGTTTTGATAGAAAGATAATATGCTGCGGCATCACCACCCACTCCTTCCTAGATTAAACAGGCACTCCAGGAAGATGTCCACGTTTTTCCTTGGGTGTTTACACCCCAGTCTCCTCACCACCAGCATGTGTGCTTGAGGTTAAGAAGCCATGAAAGGCATTTATTCAGTGACATCCATTACCTGGTGTTCCCATGTGAAAACAGGGAGAGAGTGGTGCCCTTTCTTGAAAGGACCTTCATGCTCATACCCTTTTTGCTATTCTGAACATAGAGTCACATTTGAGATGAGAGCATTACTGCTTCAATATTTTTTGAGCCATTTTAATAAATACAAAACCCTGAAGTTATATTTTTGTGTTTGAATATGGAATTAACATATAGACAAAGAATACTGAGGCATCTGGAAATTCTGAAGCATTGGAAAGTAGATTTGTATCCTAGTTTTTCTTTATAAAATGTGTAAATGTAGGCTTTTAATGTAATTATTTGTAATAATGTAAAAAATAGACAGATAAAGAGAAAAGCAGTATCAATCCCATCACTTAAACACACACACACACACACACACACACACACACACAAAATCACCCTTTTAGGCATTTCCTTCCAGAATTTTTTTCCATTCAGGTAAGAGTGTGGTTGTCTGTGGGTGTGTATAGACATGTTTGTGAGTATTGCAAAATGGGACTCATGTTTTATGTTCAGTTTTGTATTCTGCTTTTTATTTGCTATATTGTGAGCATTCATTGGTATCATTAAATATTCCTCAGTTGTGCAGAAAATATTGTCAGTTGTGTACCCTATTACTTAAACATTAAATAATAATATTAAATAATACCTACATTACAGCAGGAGATGGTGGGACACTCTCACTATGGAAGGTATGTTGCAGGCCTGGTAAGTGGTTGTTGCTCCCATTATCAACATTTTCAAGTTGCTTTCTAGAAGCTTTGTGTACACAATGTGGAAGAGAGAATGCTCTCACCAGAAATGAATATTATGATTTTACAGATGTGGAGTAAGTTTAAAACCTCAGTTTTCTTTATAATGATGAATTATTCATTCACCAATTTATTTCTGAGTTTCTACCATGTGCCAAGGGATGTGTGAGCAGTAGAGCAAGTGTAAGATACAGTCTCATCCTCAAGAAGTTTGCAGCTGTATGACTCAATCTCTCTTGAAAGTAACAGTGCATGAGTATTTTAAGGGGAGAAAATTCATTGACCTAATAAGTTTGCAGAATGGTCCAAGTATATCTCACTCTTTCAGGCTCTCAGAACTTATGAAATCTTTAAGAGAAAGACACCCCTTCTTTAGCTTCATTAAGTGAAGCATTTACTGAACGTATCTACCCATGGAAATCTGTATCCCAACACACTAGGGTTCTCTTAAATTCTCCTGATGACTATGGTAAGTTACTTAGCACTACAATATTTTTTATGATTGTTTCTATTTATTTATGAAATCATATATTTGTTTTAGGTTGGGATTGGAGGTTGGGTTGTTATTGGAAAAATGAATGTGGTGGTATAAATAACCAATGGATATTTTCCTTTGTCTTGAGTTGGTTTCAAATAATAGCATAAAGACCATTAATACCAAAGTGCTATACTGAGATTTTAGCATGCTTCAATAATTATAGAAGACTGCAGTGGTGTTTACCTATGTGTGTCGGCTTGAAGATAGTTCAAGTAGTTTCTGCCTTGAACCTCTAAAGACCTCTTTCTAAGTTTGACATCTATCATAAGCATGACTCGAAATGCTGAATTGGAAGCCACTTGATCTGATAAAAACTCCTTCTCTAAAACTTTTTCTATTAAATTTCTCTGAAATAAATCCTGAGAGTACAAAGACTTTCACTGATAATGACTTCTTATCAAATATTAATATTATTATTAATCTGCTTTTGGCTACTTTTTGTAACTCTTCTCTCGAGAGCCTTTAACAGCGGTGCGGGCAAGCTCCATTACCCAGGGATGGCACCGTTCAATGAAAGCCAAATTTCCATCTCAGCTGGCTTATTCAGATATGTTTTTCTTGTGCAGTATTTCAGAAATGTAACCTGTTGTCAGGCCGTAAGAAAAAAATCTATTTTGATGTACCTGAAACAAAGTATAAGGAAATTGGTAGTTTCTTATACTATCGATGGGAGTTTTCAGTTATTCTAATACCCTTGGGAGGCAGTAGGCAATTTTTTCAATAAAGTGTATATAGCTTTTGATCAAATAATTAAACTGTCAGGAACTTATCCAGTGAACATCCTTATGGAAAGAAATCCCTAACATAATGTACGAGGCTAGGCATTTCAGCTCTGTCTACCTATAAGGTATTAAATTTACATCTATGCAACTGAGTACCAGGCAGCCATTGAAAATTATTAATATATCTGCAGGGGAAAATTTCTAGCATATAATAGTAAGAGGATAAAAGCAAGGTGCCAAGTGGCTCATGTAGAATGATAACCTTTTATTTAAAAGTAATAACACAAGAGGCACCTGGGTGGCTCAGTCAGTTAAAGGTTTGACTTCGGCTCAGGTCATGATCTCATGGTTCACAAGTTTGAGCCCCGCATGGAGCTCTGTGCTGACAGCTCAGAGCCTGGAGCCTGCTTAGGATTCTGTATCTCCCTCTCTCTCTGTCCCTCCCCCACTTGTGCTTTGTCTCTCTTTCTCTCCCTCAAAAAGAAATAACACAAATATACATAAAGACACACACTTATACACAACACTTAAGTCTGTGTGTGTATAGTCCTTTTTTTTTTTAAAGAACTATACACAAAAACTCTTGGCTATGTTTCTTTTGGGGATAGAGACTAGGTGTTTGTGTTTTGCTTTATATATATATAAATATATATCACATATATGTCACATTATCTTCACACTTATACACAACACTTAAGTCTGTGTGTGTATAGTCCTTTTTTTTTTTAAAGAACTATACACAAAAACTCTTGGCTATGTTTCTTTTGGGGATAGAGACTAGGTGTTTGTGTTTTGCTTTATATATATATATATATATATATCACATATATGTCACATTATCTTCCACTTTCAATCATTGGTCCACACGGCTCTTCACTGCTCTCACTTCAGGTTAGGACTTCAGTGGAGAACAGGGGTTAGGGTACTGACACCCAGTAGGCATCAGCTTTTGTCAGGTGCTTGCCACTAGCTGGCCACATGGTTGATGCCTTCCAGCAGTCTGACTTTCGAATTTCCTAAAACGTGTATTTGTCCTTATTAAATCAACAAATTCAGTGTTGGCTAGCCTTATATTAGGAAACATTGAATTGCTGGATTTTTTTTAATGGCTGTGAAATTGCATAATCATGATACTTCATTGATACTATTGGAAAATGTGAAATACTGCATGGTAGAAGAAAATATTGACTTGCAAGAAATCATTGTGGTTTATTTATTGTCATGATTACTTAACTTACCAAACATAGCTCTCCTACTGTGCAATTGTATAAATGAACAGCTGAGGCTTACAGTTACCCAAACTGACTAATTCCTATTCAATTAAACAACACTGAGCTATAAAATGCACATTTCCGCTGTGATATCGTACATTTTTCGATGCTCAAATGCTTACTAGCCCACCCTTTCTGTGATTTTTTTTTTTTTGACTTGTAAATTCAAGAAACCCAAAGTACTTTGCATATTAATGTGGGGGATTATTATAAATGTATCCTTATCTACACATGGAAAATAGTATTCAACTCTGATTCTGGTCCCCATTGGCTTTTCTGTGTCACTGAGTCTAAAGTGAAGAGCTTGGGGAAAGAAATTCCATACGAATAAATAGGTTATCATAGAATTTATCTGTGACTATTCAATCTAGCTTGTAAAGCTCAATGCCTAGGATGTTCCTGTTCCATATACATGTCACCATTGATGAGGTGAGAGAATTGGTTACACTGGCACAGACTTTCTTTCAATATGGTAAATGAAAGGATGTGACTCACTGATAATGTGTTTATAGCCAGTTTTTAAATATAGCCAGTTTTAAATGTACCAAAAGTACACAATTGTAAAAGAAATACTATGATTGTCTCATGTTCAGTGTGAGTATATAGGATGATTGCCACAAGGAAACATTAAAAAACAGTATTGATCAAGATAACACTGTCTTAGAATTTCATTTTAGCATTATTCGTTAATGATTGTATGGCATATAACAACAAATGATATAACCAGCATTCACTGGTATAGTCTCTTGGAGTGCTTTAGTTGAGCCATGATATTTATTTATTCTCCCCTTAACATTGGCTTTATCATCAGCTCCATTTTGAAAGGAAAATAAATCTGCCAAAGTTCACCGAGCTAACAAGTGACAGGGCTGGGATTTAAAACTGGGCTAGAATATCCTTGTGGGTGAACTGATAATCATAGGAAGCAAGAAATTCATTAGGGGACCACTGGAAAAGGACGAGAGAGAGGTTTAATAAGGTTTTGCTGTTTTACTTGAATGCACATTTGTGGAATAGATACCCATACTTAAATGAGTACAGCTAAATTGTTGCTATTCCTTTTTCTTTCAGAAATAGGATATACAAAATCCGTTTTGCTTAATTCACTGTTTCTCTACAACCTTATGAGAAATATCCATTTTAAGTACATATGGTGTTGGATTACAGATATACAGAAATTTTTTGCATATTCCTCATTTATCTACAATTGTTTTAATTTTGTCTAGTCTCAACATTGTGTAATATGTGAATTCAGTTAGTTTATCTCATTGATTTGCAACACTATATTTTTTAGTTTCCCCCAATTTATGGACTAATAGCCTATAAAAATACCAAGAAATAAAGTTACTGTTTGTTTTTTGTTTCCAGACTGGTTTTCTGTTCCTTTACATGTTCTCTGCTATGAGGAAACAAAAATATATGTAGATATTTTACATGATCTGCTGGGAAATCCTTCTGGTTTAAAAAATAATATAAAATAATTGAACTATTTTTATTCAAGTTATGCAAAAATTGAGAGTGTTTTAAATGTTTCTTATAAATATTTAGGTGGAAAATTCTCATGAAGATTAATAATGCCAAGTTATATGACTAAACATAAGTTCATTGCTAATTGATATTTAAATGTAACACACACTTGTTTGGCAGTTACTTTTGAAATCTTTTATAAGGAATGGAGCCATACTTTTTTTACATATCTAATGATGGTTCCCCTAGGCAACCACTGATCTAATTTCTGACTGAAGATTTTTCTGTTTTGGATGCTTCACGTAAGTAGGATCATACATTCTGTGACCTCTGTGACTGGCTTCTTTTACTTAGCATAATGCTTTCAGGTGTCATCCCATGTTACAGTATGTATCAGTATTTCATTCTTTAAATGGCTGAATAATATCTCATTTGAGGTCCGTACTACATTTGTTTATCCACTCATCAGTTGGTGGATATTTGGGGTTCTTTCCACCTCTTGAAAATAATACTGCTGTGAACAAGTTTTGTGTGGACAAGTTTTCGATTATTTTGGGTAGGAGTAGGATGGCTAGGTCATGTGATAACAACTACCAGCTATATAACATAAGTCTATGTTGAACTTTTTGAGGAATGCTCAGACTTTTCCAAAGCAAATGCACCATTTTATATTCCTATCAACAGTGGATGAGGATTCTCAGATCTTTACAATGGAATAATACAGCCCATTTCACCAGTGTTGTGGAGATTAAGGCAACATATGTGAAGTGGTTAGGGTGGTTTTGGCACAGAGTGTGAAGGCTCAACAAATGTCTCCTTCTTTGGCTTTTCATCATTAGAAAGACCTCTCTTATCTTGAGCCAAAAGAATTCAACTGAAGAGAAACAATCGACTGCCTCCACCAGAAAGTAGCCCTTCCATAATTAGAAGACAATTTTGATGCCTTCTTGATCAAAGACCTTACCTGAACAAATTCAGTCTGCCTCTGTTAGCTTTACCTTATACATAAATGGACCCATATATTCTTACATAATTATAGAAGTGCTCAAAGCATGAATGACCTGCCCCTCAGCGTGATGGAGGGGCAAAAGAGCTCTTGGCTAGAATCAACTTCCATTTCTGCCACTGTCAGGCCTGAATTGTGACTTAATGCCTCTGTAGAACAAGGACTCAGATGAAATGGTCTCTAGGGTCACTTTCAGCTCTATTTAGCATTTGAATTTTAACATAGTCACAAAAATAGCTTAAACTTACACATCTGGACTCTTCCAAATGAAATACCTTTCCATTGCTGTAGAGCATTTTGTCAAGTTTCACTACTGAATTCCAAATTTCCAGAGTTCATCTGAGAAGAGATATTCCTGCTTGCTAACAGAAGAATCCTGAAATGTTTAGCTAAGGGGACAGAAGCAACCTGGTTTCTTTTTCTCCCTCTGATCCCACTCCTTTGCTCATTTGAGTTTAATTATATCCCCAAATTCTCTTAGAGCAATGTTTTTTCCTTCTTCTGCACTCAACAGTTTTCTACCCTGTAGACACAATACTTGATGACTAACTGGGAATATGTTTCGCTGGACACTGAATAGGTAAATGTGGATTTATGTTACCCCAAGTAACTTGGAGACCATAAACATTGCCCTGCAATTTTGTGCAGGTGTATGGGAATTTTCATGGTCCACCTAGACTCCAGAAATTCCAAGTTATTATACTCAATTATACCCTTATTATACTCAAGGGATACACTCCTTCAAATGCTTCCTGGAATTTTGTAACTCACTAGTAAAATTCTGGTATGGATCACAGTAGGAAATTAAGAACTTCTCATGATAATCTAGTGTACCATGTAAACATGGTAAGAAAATAACATAGAGCTCTGTACCATTTGCTTTGGAGAGCCCAACAGATGTAGGGTGTGGCTCATTGATTTCTAGATAGAGAAAGAACTGTAGCAGGTGAAGAAAATATTCTTATAAGCATTACATTTTTTTTAATGTTTTAGGGTGGAGATTTTGTATTTTTAAGTATTGTGGGCATAAAATTAGTTCTACATATTGCATCCAAATTATAAGTGACATCTGTGTTTCAACTTTGAATTTTTGCCATGAGGCAATTGCCATTGGGGAATAGCAAGTAGAGTCAAGCATAATAAGTTTTTGAAGATAAGAAATCAAGCAAAAGTGTTCCATCTTCATATGCTAAAGGAGAGAAACAAAGACATTGGCAAATAGTAGTTCCACATCATGTGAGGGTGTTGTACACATGGGACCACTTTTAGTTAGATAATGTTTAAGGTGTTTTAGAGAAGACTGCATATCTCCCTGTCTTCGTAAAACAGAACTTTATGAATCTGACAGAAATGGCAGAAATTTTGGAAGAATTAACAGGTTATTTATTTGTCCATTATTATCTGGTTTCCAGAAAAATTACTTAAGGAAAAACCATTTATTTGAAACACCACATATCAAAGCAAGAGATGAACAAAAATGTTTATAGTTAAAGATGTAAAAGCTGAAGGGAAAAAACTCTCAGTAACTTCATATATAGAATTTTTCTTTCCTGAGTAAGTAATTCATATTGTGCTCACCTCTTGAGTAGTTCCATCATGTAAGTTTTTCTAATGAATGATGACAAAAGCACCAATTAGCACACTCAACCTGTAGCATTATCATCTCTCAGTAGACTTTTAGCTGTTTTCTTCCTTAATGTCAGTACCTAGAGTCCCCACATGGGAGGTGCAAAGTTTAATGCAATGTGGGGATAAATTCTCCATGTCAAGCACTGCTAATCTCTGTGTTTCTGGATCATTTTAAAGTTATAGTGGAGTGCATTTCTTGGCAAAGAAAAAGGAATCTTTAGTTCCCCAGCAAAGAAGTAAAATGTCTTTTTGATGGAATAAACCATCACTCCCCATGGAGTATTATATACATGGAGAACTTCTCTCTTTCAAACAAATACAAAATCTTTTTAGGGGAGGAAGAGTTGAGTCTATTAGGTTCATTAAATTTAGGTTCATAAAAATTTGTTTCTTTGCAAGTATTTTCCAGTCAACTGTTTCAAATCTGGAAAGTTCTTGGGTATTTGGGTTTTTTTTTTAAAGCAAAATTATAAAACTATTACAGCTGAGAGTGAACTGGATTAGTTCTGTCCTGTCAGAATTTCCTTAACTTCTCCTTTGACAGGTTGCTAGCCCAGTAGATCAGGAGATTTCAGTCTGTTTGTTAAGATCACTCTTGATACTCTTAAGAGAAAGATGGAGAAATTTAAGGAAGACAAAAAATGGCACATAGTTGAATAATCCTATCTAAAGATGACAGGGAATTTTATAAAGTCATGCCACAGGGTTCTGTCTTGGGCCTTGACCTAGCCACTATTTTTGTCAGTGGCTAGGATAAAATGTAGACAGTGTTCTTCTTGACAAAAAAATATTGTAATAAGATCTGGAAAAGTAGATCAAAGAGATGAATCCTCATAGGGATTAATATAAGATTCAAGAAAATCTATGGAACAAGTCCAAAAGAAGAGAGAAATTTCTTAGCTATTGAACCTCAGGGAAAAATGTAGGACAGAAGTTTTCAGCTTTGGTTACACATTTGAATCACATGGTGGGTATCTGGGAAGACAAAAAATGCCAATATCTGGACACCACTCCAACCAATTAAGGCAGAATCTCTGGGGGTGAGGCCCAGGTCTTGGTGTGTTTAAAAACCTCCCCTGGTGATTGTATTGTGCATCCAAGGTAGAGAGCTACTGAGTTTATCTTGTAGATGGATTATAAAGCCAATAAGGAAGTAACAGATGTAACTGTCACCTTTTTTAAAAAGCTAAATTTTTTCTTGATTGGTCAGACCACGTTGAGAGTATTGTAGGAAAAGAGGGAAGAACAAGATAAAAATGGTGACAGATAGAAGTCTTTTCTGAAAACTCTTTAAGCAGGTGGAAATGCTTACTTAGATGGTTAATGTCAGTAGGGCAGTAGCATTTTTAAGGAAGAGATCTCAGCATGCATACTTTTACACTCTGGGATACTGTTACAAAGAACCTTAGACTAGATTACCTATAGAGAATCAGAATATTATGGAGACTTTCTTGCAAGAAATAAGGGCTTCATTAAAATGAGTCCTATCCTTTGACCGTTGGGATATGTGCATGCATATCAACCCTTGTGGTGTTTTTGTTGTTGTTTATCAACAGACTAATTTAGAATCTAGAAACCTAGCCTTTCAGTCATGGAAAGCCACTGATTTCTGCCAGCCCTTGACCAAATCTTCCCATTTTGTCCCTCCTTGTTAAATAATGTCATAAATCTCTTGCTTCTTCTAGTTTCTTTCTCGAAGGAAGCACAATCCAATTGCATATCCCTAAACTTGTACTTCCACTGTTCTTTCTTTGGTTCTCTTGGGCACCCAAACCACCAAGTGCTTCTTTCACATCTGAGCAATGTTCTAAAGAACCTCCCCTTTCTCTTCCATCTGGAGCTAGGCAGCTGGGACTGGCTTGGTGAGGACAGAGGGGGAATACTGTGAGAAGAGGTTATTTTCACTTCAATCTCTTTACTCTGTCAGGATTGAAATGTGTGAATTGATATTTGATTGCATGATTCTTGACCTTGCCCAATTTGAGCTTGCAGGGGAGTCATTTCAAATACTTGTGCTGATATGGAGCCACTTAAATAATAGTTATATTTGCCCTGTTATTAACTTGTTCTCAAGTCACTGATAGCCTTTTCCTGAGGACAATTTTGCTGTGACTTTTGATGTGATGTTGGAGTTCAGACATACACCTAGACTAAGCGGTTTACCCAAGTATGTCTTATGTACACAGAGTTCACTAAACAAATGGGTTATTGGACCCGTCTAGGCCAACAGATTTTTTTGTTTTTTTATTGTCTTTGTTTGTGTTTCTTTATTGTCTCCACTTTGCTGATGTGTCTACAACATCAGCATGTGAAATTCTCCATAACAGATGTTTGGACATTCCTATCCATTAACCATCAGTCTATGCACTGAAATTATCATTTTGATCCAGCTATTTTTATGGTGACTATCTTAATAAGTGTGAAGGATTATGAACACGTGTTATTTTAATTTTAATTACTTGTCAGTATAAAGAAGTAGCATTCGTTGATTGTTGTTTAGGTTTCTTCCTTCAGATTTGGTATCAGGAAAAGAATGCTTGTCCCATGAGGGAATGGGTTAGAAACCAGGATGTTCATTTTAATAAAATGTTAGCAGACTGTGATAGGATGTGATGCTAGGGAGGGACCATTCAGGGTAGATTTGTACATAGTTAAAAATGGGCAAACATTGGCATTTCTATGACCCATGCTCAGATCATGTCCTTGCTTCCGACCAGTCATTAATTAAAAGTCACAACTTTTCTGAGCATAAGTCTTTGTAAAATGGGAATATTTGACCAGAATAATTCTAAAATCTGTTGTCACTCAAAAACCTCTATTGTATTATAATTATAAAGCCATATACCATTTTTTCAAAGTATTATGCCATCGTTCTATTTTAATAAGGCTTAGCAATAATTTTGTTCATCTACACTCAAACTTACTATAAGTTTTGTATTGTCTTGTTGGCATCTTTACATGGAAAATATGAAAATAAAATAAATTATTAGGATTATGGGCAACAAGGACTCTGAGGTATGTTTTTTGAGGAGTTGTAATACTTTCAAAATCAGGAGAACTAAAACATTTTCTCTCATCACCCCCTTAACTACTTAGACACTTCAAAATATTAGTGAGAGTATAAATTACATACAGGTATAAAATAATACAAATAGGTAACTCAGTGGATTAAAATCTGAACACTACCCTTCAGAAAGCCCTAAAAACTCCAGTCAGTCTAAGTTAAATGCCAGAGGAAATAACAAGTCATTTTTAAAAGAAATATTCAAGAACATAAGAAAAATGAAAAGATGTTATCTGTCAAACCTATATGGTTCCTAGTGTATTTTGAACAATGAACCCCTACCCCCAAGGTGGATGCCAATTTTGATTCCGTGAAAATTAAAATTTGGATGGTCATATCCAATTAGGGCAATTGACAAAATAACCCTGATGTGTTTTATTTGTTTGTTTGTTTGTGTTGGTGGTGGTGGTGGTTGTCATTGCTGTTGTTTTAAAGTAATCTTCAGGACCATACCTTTTCAAGACTGGGTGTGTTTGTTTCTTTGTTCTAACAGTACTTTATGGTAATTATCTTTCGGGGCCTTTAAATTGCTTAGGTAAGTACCATGCAAAATTATATTTCTCCCTGAGTTTCTAATGATTTTTTGCTTTCTTAATATTGCTTTTCTGGCTTCTTTAGTTTGCTGAATCATTGCCTATGCCTCTGGGAGACATGTAGTTATTTCCCAGAAGATTCATTCCTGATGAGAAGTGATTGCCTACATATTAGAGGCTTAGGTGTTTCGGCTGTTTGGCTTCTTTTTTGATAAATCACAGTTGTTGCAAAACAAGTGTACAGCTAAGCTCAGGAATTGCAGATTTCATGGTGGATGGGCCCAATGGAATTGGTGACATGTTCTCTGGCTTTTATCTTTAGACTTGTTTCAGGTATTAGAGGGTATTGGAGATAAAACCATTCTGCCATCTGCTCTTCTGAGCTGAGGTATTGGTTCCTATTGTCTTGGACTTGTGTCTCATACACTTGACTCTACTTTCGAAGTTCCTGCCACCAGACATGTTATATATTTTCAGAGATGCAGGTGCGTGGGGGTTTGTAAAGACCAACTAGAATAGAGTCTAAGGGAGTGTGTAGGTTTCCAAAAGCAGTAAATTACTGGAAATGTCCTCACGTGGACAGTCTGAAGAAAATTGTGATTGATATGAGATCACTTGGGTTAATTAAGGTCATATTCCATAAAGTGGTTGCATTTTACTTTCTGGGTGATGAAGACTGAGAAAGCGTTATGGAAACAGTTTTAAACACCCTCATGCATCATTAATTAGAACTGACAAAAGAAACAATCAATCAGAAAGAGAAAAGACCTGGAACAGTGCTTAAACATTGAAAGCAGATTATAATAAAGCAGAGGAGGGTCCCAGGCAAGTGTAAAAACAGCAAAAGCTGCAGGATCTGGAAGAGTCCACAGCACCTCATTCATCTCATCCAGGTTTGTGATTGTCAGTTTGAAGCTTCTCATCAGTACAGGACCCAGTGCAGGCTTCTCAGACCTGCCAGGTCTCACAGAGTTTGAAAGTAAGGTATATGGCAAGGGACAGGCAGATATGCTGTTTATTATAGAGAAGGGAAACACTCAAAATATTAGAAAAAAACTTTTGACTTCCAGACCAGGTGATTTAAAAGTCTGTAAAATGTCACAGGAACAGAATCTCATATTGTGTATGTAGTGCATCTGTCCTTTAAAAAGTGAATAGATTTGTTCCTTGTAAACCAGTTGTCCCAAGGTAATGTGGAGTATTTTCAGTTTAGGCTCTTTATGATGTAGGTCCATCACTTATTCTGATGTACTATATTTTTTGGTACTTTTAGTTTGCTTTTTATTTCATATAAAATAATCCCACCTGTATTTTAAGTAGAATAAATGTGTCATCTATTTTTTTTTTTTTTTTTTTTTTTTTTTTTTTTTTTTTTTTGCCAGTAGCATTAAGGCCAATCCAATTCTCTTTGATAAATGAGATGCATATCCACGAACTCTGTTTTTGGGGGTATGAATAACACACCTCTCCTTCTTACTTTAACTACATTATTCATAGGCCCTAAGCCATGAGACCAGTGTTCTTTCCTTCATGCAGGCGGAAGTCCACTGAAATAACTGGGAGTTTTATGTAACTCTGGTTGAAGTTAATCACTTTCTTCTGCTACTATCCCTTAGACTATCCATTGCTATGTGGCACATATTTTTACTTAAGCTTATTTTTTCTGTTTCCATTTCACTTACTCATTGCAAGTTCCGAAGGAAAAGGAACCTTTCTGTTTTAATCTCCTCTGTTCCCAAAGGACAGAACCAATCTCCTTCTCCCTCAGGTTCTTGTTGAATTTTCTCAGTACAGCTGTTATAATCTGCAACCATTTTATGAGATGTCACAATCAGCTGGCATTTGTCTCTTTCTTTCTCTAGACTGAATTCCTCTTTTGAGGGAGTGACTATCTTATCATTATTCCTCACAGTGGCCTAAGGCTGTACCAAACACACAGTAGGACCCTAAAAATGTTGAATTATATCTTCCTCTGAGGGGAATTATGGGGCATCATTTTGGAATATGGGCTGCTAGCAAGTTTCATTTTCTCAAATTACATTGATGGCAATATGAGATCATTGGGAGGAGCTGGTTTCAAATGGAAGAACATGACAGAAGAGAGTATACTATCATTTTCCAGAAATTTCCTTCCTTACCAATAGGGTGCCAATTCAGTGAAGTTGATTTTTGCACAGAATAGCACAACTTGCCTAGAAAATGTTTGCATATGGGAAATAATTGCAATCAGTGATTTTTGTTCGTGCTATGTGCTAGATACATTCAAAGGCACTTTCTATCCCTTACCTCTTTTTTTTTTTAATTTTTAAAAATGTTTTATTTATTTTTGAGAGACAGAGTCAGAGAATGAGAGAGGGGTAAGGGCAGAGAGAGAGGGAGACACAGAGTCTGAAACAGGCTCTAGGCTCTGCGCTGTCAACACAGAGCCTGATGCGGGGCTCAAACTCGTGAACAATGAGATCATGACCTGAGCCAAAGTCAGATGCTTAACCAACTGAGCCACCCAGGTGCCCCTCTATCCCTTACCTCTTTTAATCCTTACAATAACTTTAAGAAAAAGGTTGTATATTCTTCTGTATGTTAGAGTATAGAGAAAGAGAAGTTATCACCCAAGACCACGTTAGAAATAGTACAACAGACTCATGACTGAGCCTGTGTCTGATCCAGATCACATCTCCCCATCTATTTACACTGCCTCCTGCCACACCCCACCACTGATTCGCTCTTAGACTCAATTGGTTGCTGGCAGGATTTGCCAGAGTAGGAAGACTGAGGACCCAGAGATTAGGCGGATGTGAAGGGAAAGCTGCTTTTTAAAATAATAAGACAGAAAGTAGAACCTCCAAGGAGATTCTCTTGAAGGACACCCTGAGGCCCTAACTCTTTTCCTCCCAATTTCACCTTTCCCATGAGGCTCCTTCCTTCGTGTTTCTTAGCCACACCACCTTGCCTCATGGAGACACAAATGATCTTTTTTTATCCTGTGACTTAAGGGGCAATGTAAGGTGATACCCTCTTTTGGTTCCATTAACATAGCAGAGACCACTGGAACTTGATAAATGCCATGGGAGAACAAAACTGATAAAAATACAATTGAAAAACCTATTAGCAATCCAGTCTGTAAATTCCAAGCTTCTGTTTTGCCCGACTTAGCTTTTTGCCCATTTCTTTCAATATCCATTATCCACTATGTATCAGCATGGTGAGTCAGTATTATTTTTTTTTTTCATTATGAAGACAGCTTTGGTTTCCTTAGTGTATAGACAATGTTTGTTGCACATGTGAATTTGCAGGCCTTTAGTAGTTGCTGTACTCATCACTTCCACTCCTTTCTGGGACCCACAGTTTAGTTCTAACTTTGCACATGTATAGCTTCTTTATTTGCAGAGGGTAATGTCTTACCACCTTTACCTAGCAGCCCCTTCTTAGTATCTGTGACAGCCATGGTGAAGGTTAATGTAGGCAGCCCCTTTTTATCTCTTATTTAAGGCGGTCTTACAGGTTTGACTTCTTAAGAGCCCTTTCAAGTGATTGCCTCCAGGAGTGGAGACCCACCAGTGGGTGGCCTATTGGCTAGAGTAGAAAAGTCCCAGCTAGAGTTGACAGCTGAAGACCCAGGCAAGACAGTTAGCACTAGGCCCAGGCTCTGGATAGAGGGGAGCAGGAACAGGAATCCTATCCAGTGGTAGGTAGAGAGCAAGAGGACAGTAGGCTAAGGTTGGTTAGTATCAGGAACCTGACAGCAAGAAGCAGAGACCGAGATTTGCAGATGGGGCTTTGGGAATCAGACAGCAATCCCTGAGTTCACTCTCACAAGGCAAGACTTGAGTTTTGGAGGAACTTGGATAGAGGATTAAAGCAAGGCCAGCAGCTAAGACTGAGTTGATGTTGGCTGACAAAGGTCAAGGGTGGTGCCAAGCCTGCTGCTGGGTCATATGTTGTTGATGACAGTGCCTCAAATGTAAGGAACCAGAAGGACAGGACATGTGGTAAAGAGATAGACATGTAGTCAGAATTACAATGGTCAGTTTCAGTCCCACTCCTTATCATGTTATGGTTTGATCACTGGTACTTCAGTTAGGTGAGTCATTGTAGGAGGCCGTGGCTGTGCTGGGAAGGGTGTGTTTTCTCTCTCTGTGGCATCAGGCGAAGGGGTAGGTATTTGAAAAAAATATTGATCAGTGTTTTAACTTTTTTTACTCAGAAGGGAAAACAACCCTATTGTTTTTGTAATACAAACTATAGAAACTAAAGCTCTATGGGATCTTTTTGGCCAGTAGTGGGGAATATGGTGATTCACTCCAAGGAAGTGAATCAGAATCTCCTGGGGAAGGTAGCTAATTTTATTTATTCAAGGGGGCACTGGTGGCTTGGCTCTTAACTGGAATTTTTTGACAGCTCCTCACAGGCATTTATTTCCTTGGTTAGACACAGGAAAGAAGGGTTTACTCTCAGAAGGAACCCCTGGCAGGTGTCCTCCACTAATTGGATTAGTGATTCAGGCTTTGAGTATAGATGGATCTCCAAATTATGTTGCATGCATGACATTTTAAAAAGATGACATGTTGAGCCAAACCAGCTGTGAAGAACTGGCGTTCCCTGACTAGGAGGCTCTAAGACAGGTGCACCTTTAACCAAAAAGGACTTGGTTGAATAGATTGAGGAGGGAGCTATTTATTTATGTATTTAACTTTTTTAAGGATTTTTTTTTTTAGTAATCTCTACACCCAACATGGGGCTCAAACTCATGACCCTGAGATCTAGAGTCACATGCTCTTCCCACTGAGCCAGCCAGGCACCCTAAGGACGGAATGATTTAAAAATATTTTTGCAGATGCCCTCACTATATATCCTCATCATGTCTCCCAAGAGGAGTGACTCCTAAAAGAAAAATAGAGCGGAAAAAGGATGGATACCATTAAGACCTAAGAAGGACTCATTCTTAGACCAGCAGCCAAGACTGAGTGGACATTGCCTGGTGAGGGCCAAGAATGGGCCTGCAACAGGGCCACAGTGCCTCAAATCTAGGGAATTAGAAGGATGTATAATGAGACAGGCATGTAACTGAAATTAGAGTTGACTATTTTATTAAAGCCAAAGTAATTTTTGAGTGTGATGTAGACAAGCGATTTACATTTATAGGCAAAGTAAAGGAAATAACATTTTAAATTGTGTTTAAACCATAAACATAATAGTTTTAAAATGACCAATTATAAACTGTGTAAAACTGTGAAGAAGTACAAAAGGTTAGCACATAGAAGCCCTGCAGGGCATTAACTTTTGTTGCCTGGTTGAATGATTTTGTATGTACTTTGAATAAAGCTTGTACCATCATCTACATTTAATTGAAGAATATCTTGACACAAGGTAAAACATTAATTAGTATTCTTTGAAACTACATGTCTGTATTAATTGGGCATTTTTCAGCACTGTGCACCCCAAAAGAAAATAAAGACCTAATATGAATGCTGAAACAGATAAGATCTATAATGCTATAAATACAAATAACCTTGTTATTCTCATTAATCAATTTTATAGTGAGAAAATTTGGTAGAAAATTAGATTTTGTAAACTATTGTTATTTATTGAAAAAATTAATGTTTATTTATTTTTGAGAGAGAGAGAGAGAGAGAGAGAGAGAGAGAGCGTGCATGTGTGAGCGTGGGGGAGGGGCAGAGAGAGAGGGAGACAGACAATCTGAAGCAGGTTCCAGACTCTGAGCTGTCAGCACAGAGCCTGATGTGGGGATTGAACCCACAAACCATGAGATCATGCATGACCTGAGCTGAAGATGGACACAACTGACTCAGCCACCCAGGTGCCCATGTAAAACATTTTTTTTAGCAGAGATTTTTTTAAATGTTTATTTTTGAGACAGAGAGTGCACGGGGGTAAGGGCAGAGAGGAAGACGAGGATCTGATGCAGGCTCCGCACTGACAGCAAAGAGCCTGATGCGGGGCTTAAACTCATGAACCATGAGGTCATGACCGGAGGTGAAGTTGGACGCTTAACGGAGCCACCCAGCTGCCCCTAGATTTTATAAAATATCTTTAATTAAACCTCTTCTCTGTTCTCTGCATTGAGGGCTTCTTATTAGGCTTTTGTTTGAAAATGAATACTTTGCTTTAAAAGCATCTTAACAACAAATGTTTAGACGCACCAAAGAATGCTACTAATTGCTGCATATTATCATACAGAAATGTCGTTTTCATAATAATTTACAACTTTCCCAAATTTAAGACTGTAGCCTTCTCTTCCTGTGTATGTATTCAATATATTTTGAGTGATTAAAAAATTATTTGTGAACCTGACTACAGTGCTGTATATAGTTTTACTGTCTTAGCTTTAGATATTTTTGTGGCTAAATTTTCTTAGGAAAATTGCATTCAGTTAGTGTGTCAGGCCCAACAAACTTATTTGTGAGTTCCAACAACTTCAGGTAAGGAGAGAGATTGTTTTATCTTTGATTTTCAGGTAGAGCCAAGCAGGACAGAGGAACTCTTTTTTGTATGTAATAAAAACATTATCCTAGGCTGTCCTACTTTAGGCAGAGCCACACGGTGGCCTATTTTCATCCTAGCGCACAGAATGGAGCTTCTCTTAGACAGGGGGCATCCTGTAAACCAACCTCCTTGGCCTTCTTCCCTGTTATAAAGGAAGTGCTTTTCCTGTCCTTATCAATGTTGGGCTTACAATTTCAAGGGGCTCTAAGCCACGAGACACATGAGAGATCCTAAGAGGCTGGGCTGGCATTAATAGAAACTGAAGGAAAGAGCCCGAGGGCATTCTGTGGATAGGGAAAGAAAAGGAAAGAAGTGTCATTCTAGATTGTGCTTCTACTGACTTTCCAGGGGTTGTGCTTTTTCTCTCCCTCTCATCTTCCAGCGTATATAAAACAGTACATTTTCATGTCAGAGGGGACTGAGAATGATGTTATCAAAAGATCTAGTTCTTGAGAGATTTCTGCTCAGAATCAACATGACAGTTCAGTAGTTATAATTCCAACTGCTGTTATGATTTTGTAGATGGAACAAAAATACAAAGGAAGCATCCAGTTTCTTGTGAATTTAAATCCACACTTTCAAAATAGAAGGGAAGAGAGTGGTGGATAAAAAATGACTTTAAAAAGACAGAATTTGCATATTAGCAAGAAAACATGCCAGCTGTTTGATTCATTGTTAGATGTAAATGATAGCAGCCTATAAACCAGTCTTGTTCAGTCTGACTGTAAATCTAGATTTCATCCGTTTTCGGTGTCTCGTTACCAGTAGTAAGCAGATAACTAGATTCTCCTAAACCAGTGCTAATGGGGATATTCCAGAAAATTGCTAATATTTAGAGAGAAAATTTTAGAAATTATGTTATAGCTATGTCAGAAACAGGACATTCTGGGAAATTCTTATTTAACTATATTTTCTTTTTCTGTTTCCTATTGGTTGGATCTAGTGTCACAAAATGTCCATCTTCTGTCTGAATAATGGGTAAATAAGGAAAAATGTGAAGGGGAGTTCAAGTTTCTCAGACACGTATATGCCATTTGTTCTTGATGTCTTCTTAGATCCTATCCAAATCCCAAGGTCTTTTACCATTTGTCTCTAAGACATGGAGAATTTGGGAGCAGCACACACAGAGAGATAACTGGAGATATATTTTAATTTCCTTTGAGAACAGAACATCATGAGAACAATTTAAATGGCTGGAAAATGTATTCAAATTAAAGAGAGAATTCTTAATTTGTAGGAGCTGGAATGGATTATGGAAGTGGGTCAGAGGAATTTCTTCTCCAGAAAAGTATCTGCAAAGCGGTAGGGCAGGGGTGGGGGTGGGGAGGGGAGAGCATACTCCCCACTCTGGCGTTTTGCCAGGCTTGTGTACCTTCAATCTCCACAACCACTTTGTAGCTTCCGTGTTCCTATTGAACTTGACGTAGGAGTAAACAGACTCTGAGGTTGAGCAGTTTACCCAGGTCTTCACATCTAGCAAATGCTGGAGCCAAGATTCAAATTCAAGACTTTTCGGTTCTAATAGTGCTGTTCTTTTAACAGCTCCACCATGCCCCTTCCCCTAGAGATCCTATTCATGCATTTAGTTTTCTTTGGAGCACACAACAAATGTGACTTGCCGGGTTTCTTCTGGCCCCTGCTGCCGTGGGCAATAGAGCAGACCTTTCACTGACCTTGCCCACAGTTCCCTGGGTACCACAGGAAATATGTCCAGGATGGTTTGTGATAGGGTATGTGGGGTGGCTTCCTTTCCCCAAGGCTGTGACCACGTGCGTTTCTTGCATTCAGCTTATGTGAAGCTTTTCAACGGTCACTAACAAGCAACCTTTTCCAACAAAACCTGTAAAAGGAGAAGTTAAACGAAAAGAGAGGTCCACATTCTATGGGCAACCTACATATAATTTAGATCAAAAGTGTAATCTTTGAAACCTCATTAAAAAAAATAAAACCTTGTATAATTAAATTGAGCTTGAATTTCTAGGTATCTTCATAAAATTGTGAAGAACTTAAGAAAATTCAGTTTATGAATCGCATTCAGCATTCATCACTCTTCGGTGACATTAGACAGTTTCATTACAAGGGCTCTCCCTCCTTTGAAGACTTTCAAGACACAGCAGTCAAAGTGACTGTCCCCTCGGGTCCATCTTCATTTCACTGGCTGTAGAGTGTCAAGAACACTGAAAGACTATAATGGGTGATTTTTCAGTGATGTTTTCTTTTCCTATTTCTATTTTGCTGTTGCTTTATTCTTTCAGAGTGGCTTTGCCATTTCTGCATTCCTCTCTGCAAGGTCGCCCTTTCTGTTAGCACTTCTTTCAGAGTGTCCGTGTCTGTAGGAGAGCCTTGTCCATAAGGAGAGGAAATCCTGGGCTGCCCGACATGATTATCAGTGCACACCAAAACTCTCTTTGGAAGAACAAGATCACCGTCGCTCTTGACAGTGAGGAACCCATCCTTGTATCCTGCCAGACCTCCATCCCAAAGGAACAACACTGGTTGCTCTGAGGAAGCCACAATGGAAGGATGGGGGGTAGGGGGGTTGGGGGAGATGGCTGCTGCAGCCTTGGTGGTTATACTGGGATCAATAAGGGCACATTTCTGGCAATGCGATTGGCAGAGAAACAGTTCCTTGAAGTTTGTCCCTGGAAAAAGGTGGCTATTAGTGTTCCAGAGATTGATCAGTCCACTCTGCTGGTTCGTGCTGTGCTCTGCTAGGGGATGGATGTCACCTCTCTTACCCCACAATTATCAAGATTCTGAGTTTAAAGATAGCATTTTCAGAATTTGCAGAAACATGTTATTCTGTTTTTTTTTTCTTCCCTAGACGACAAAGTACATGAACAGAGTTTATGAAGCAAGACAGAGGAGGTGTGCCTGACACCTATGTGCTAATGAGACTCCACTCTGTTTTTAGATGTGACCTTGCCACAGGGCCTCCAGTGTGTGTTCAGTGTCCTAGAAGATGGTAGAAACCCTTGGGATATACTTGTCAAATCCTTCAGTGATGGCAAAAATCACTCAATTCCTTAAGTGACTTCTCTCTCTCTCAGGCAAGGCTCACGGTTGGCTCCACACACACCAGCAGAGTGTGAGTCATGAGAGCAAACAGCCCAGAGACAGCTGCACTGTAGCTGCCCAAAGGCCCAACCCTACCATAAGGCCAACTACTCCTGCCCAGGAGCCCGCAGACTGTCCAGATCTGGGTGCTTATAAACACACTCATGGGTGCAGGAAATTGGGGGCATAAGGAAAAGACAGGAACAGAAAGCATGATTCCATATTCTGGGCAGAAGATGAAGTTTACCTTTTGCTTTTCCCCATCCCCCTGTCTAGCTTTTGTCCTTTTCCTGGACCCCAATGTGTTCTTTGAAGGGCAGGTCCATGCCAAATAATAGCACGAGACCAGCTGCCAAGGCACTTGGGTCCCAGTGCCAACCTCAGCAAGTTCTAGACCAGTGGTTTTGAACAAATAACTTCACCTCTCTGAAGCCTTAATTTAACACTCACCTCTTTCTAGAGGTGTTAGAAGTGTCCTAGGGCTGCCGTAACAAATTACCACAAAGTGGTGTGGCTTAAACAACAGAAACGTATTCTCTCACAGTTCTGGAGGCAAGAAGTTTGAAATAGTGGTGTTGGCAAGGTTGGTTCCTTGTGGGGGCTCCGAGGGAGAATTCATTCCACACATTTCCTAGGTGGTTGTTGGCATTCCTTGGATTATTGCTGCATATCATTCCAATCTCTGCCTCCATCTTTACATGGCCATTGTCTCTATGTGTCTCTGTGTCTCCTTTTCTGTCCCTTAGGAGGACACTGTTTGTTGGATTCAGAGCCCACCCTAATCCAGAACCGTCTCCTTTCAAGATCCTTAATTACATTTGCAAAGATGCTTATTCCAAATAAGGTCACATTCTGAAGGGCTAAGAGGACGTATCTTTTTTGTATTTGACCCACTACAGGGGCAGGAATATCAGCTCTGCCTACTGCACAGGTTTGTGTTAGGAAGAAGTGAGATAATGCACATGTGAGTGTTTTCCGATAGGTCAAGTGTGACGTTTTATTTTTGGCACTCTCTAGCTTAGCGGCCTTTGTAAATGCCCCCATTTATGGAAGCCACTCTCCTGTTTTTGTATTCCATTTCCATTATGGTCTCATCTGGAGCTGTCTTTCTAGAGATTTATTCCTATCACGCTCCCTACAGTATCTTATCCTCTGGCCCCAGAAGATTACTTAATTCTCGAATCCTCATGCGCTTCATCACTCTGAATTTTCCCCACTTATTCTGCCGCCTCACTTTGCACTCACTTCCCTCCTACTTATCTTTCAAGGCTGGGCTGATATCCCACTTCCTTGGCTAAATGTTCTTCCCCTATGTTGAAATTTCTCCAGGAATGTACTGAAGCTAGCTCACACTGCCTAGAGAGAGCTGAATGCTGCTGGTTAAATATTCAGTAATACTTTGGCAGCTTGAAATCCTCCATGGTAGGAGTGTTTCCACCGTAGAAATTGGCAGATGCCACAAAGGAGAGCGTTTTCTTTCTCTTTGCTGTCACACCACTGCATCTTCCCCGTCTCTGCACCTCTACAGCACATTGTTTTTACCTCTCTTTTAGCATCTTAAACATAATCTATGTATACGTAATTATGTAAATAATGACTCTTGCTAGATTGAGTTCTTTGAGGCCAAAGAAATGTTCTATATTATGTACAGTTGTCTCATATCTCACAGCACCTGCCATGGACTGCGTGGTGTTTCTCAAGGTTAACGTGTTAAAGCCTCAACCCCCAATGTGACTATATTTGGAGGAGACAAGGCTTATGATGAGGTTTTTCAGGTTAAAGACAATCCTAAGGGCAGAGCCCCAATCCAGTAACATTAGTGTCCTCTTAAGAAGAGGCACTAGAAAGCGAACTTCTGCTTTCTCTCTGTACTATGAGGATACAGTGAGAAGGCTGTCATCTACTAGCCAGGAAGAGAGCTTTCACCAGAAACCTAGTTGGCTGGCACCATGATCTCGGACTCTTCTGTCTCCAGAATGTGAGAAATGAAAGTCTGTCATTTCAACCACCCAGTCTGGTATTTTGTTAAAGCAGCATGAGCAGACTAATACAGCACCTAGTATATGGAAGATGCTCCATAAATGTATGTTAAATTGAGTAGGATAAAGGAACTAGAGTAAGGACAGCCAACATTTGTTGAGCCCTCCCTCTGTGCTAGCAACTCTGTAAAGCAGGTACTTTAGACCCATTTTATAGATGGTAAGTGACATTTAGAAAGTGAGCAAAGTCACACAGCTAGGAGGTGAACCAAAAGTCTGATTCTATAGTCTAATTCTTAAACACTGTATTAAATTTTCTCTTGAATAAGATGAATTTCCTGTCCCAGACCTCTACCATCCAATAGGGTAGGTAGCTACATGTGACTGTTGAGCAGTTGAGATGTGGCTAGTTTGAATTTAGAAGTGCAAAACACATTTTAAAGATTTAGTATGGAAAAAATGAATACTAAATACTGAAATGTTAAAATAGTCATATTTCATAGTAAGATATATGGGGTCATATAAAATAATTTCTACCTCTTAAATGTGGCTACTAGAATATTTTAATAACACATGTGGCTTCATTATCTTCCTGTAGAAATATAGACTACTGTTTCCTAGGGGACTCTACTTCAGCTACAGCAGTTGTATATCCAGACGTGATAATTCAGAGACTAGTCCACGGGTCTTTAACTTCCTCTGGGATTTGCTTTTGGTCACTTCACTGACCCTTTGAGACTAGGCATTTGCTAGGGATGAAGGAATAAAGGTCAGTGCTTCAGTCAAATTGGAGTCTTGTGGAAAGGTCAGGCATCCAGGGAGTCATGGAGCAAGGTTGGAGCCATTGGCCAAAGTATTATCTCCAAATAATCTGTGAATATCGGTTACAATAAATCTTGTGTCTGCTCACTTGGAGGGGAGCCATAGCTCAAAAGGAGATGCTTCAAAGGAATTAGTAATCAATTCCTCTCTTCCTTTAGAGGGCAGGAAGCTGCTTCCAGTAAACAAAATAAGCCGTGCTAGGATCTCACAGCACTCCCCAACTAGCAGCTTGAGGTCATGAGGATGGGCTGTCACTTCCAAATAGATGAGTAGAGAAAATCCACAAAGCAGGTGACTAAGACTTAGGCATTGCATCCCCACCGGTTATCCCAGGAGGCAAATAGTAAGGAAAGGAGACGTATGATTTGTGTAAATAGGTCAAATCCTTTGGAAAACAGAAAATGAAATACCAATAGATGCCAGTAAAATGAATCCATCAGCTTCCCAGCTTCTCTGTCTCTAGGCCACAGGGGTTCCTGCACGTTCCAGTCTGAGTCAGAAGAAAGAGAAGATGCGGAGGCCCTGATTCTCCTGCCTTTCTAATGAAGAAGTAAACTCTGGGAATGTTATGATGACATTTTATGTTTCTCCAGAGAGCTCTAGTTTCATGTAATTCTTCTGGATTTTCTTTGGTGTTCTAAGTTTCTCTATCAACCCCTGGAAACATCATGACTCTCGCTGATTTTTATCGGCGCAGAGCCCGGACATTTGTGCCCAAGCTGTGATGTTTATGGCTGTCTCTGACTAGCAACTGCAGAATGCTGCCAGAGGTATTTCCCTCATTTCTTCTCTGAATTTCCCCAGTGCACAGAACAGAGTCCTATCTCCACTCCTATGCTGTGAATGAACAGGCTTTGTGAAGGGGTTCAGGGAGGATTTCCTCTGGCAGGCAGGGCGGAGTGGGGGCTACCCATCTACTCCTCCTTCATTGACAGAGCATGGTGTGAATTTCAAGGGTCCCCATATCTGTTAATACCATTCCTCTAAGGAGAACAGAACCATACAGCTCTAGAGATGGTAAAAATTCTTCAAGTCTTCTCGTCCCTCCCTAATTTTTAAAGTGAAATTCAGCCCCCTCCCCACCATGCCAGGCCCTCACCTTTCACTGCACAACCTCTGAGTCCTCATCGTGGTCACAGGAAGAAGCTGGATGGCAAGATCCTACTCTTAAATCAAGGTCAGAAATAAGCGACTGCCAGTTTTGGCATTCAGTGTGAAAATCTGTGCATGATGCATTTGGCCCAGGGAACACCTAGTCTCACGATGACTTTGGAATTCCCAGCTGCGCCTGTCTCCTGGGCAGACTTCATTTGTTTCAGTTAATGCAGATGACAGGAAGGAGCTGCCGATCCTGGAGCAGCAGAGGCTTTTCTCCTTTTTGTTAGCCGGGGAAAAGTGCACTTGAGTACCCCGCAAAAAGTAGGCTTCCTTGGGGAGCATGGGCTTCTCCAGCAGTGATAGAAATGCTTCTGTTTTTGCCCTTCCTGAACCGTCCCCTTCCTCCTTGGCACACTAATGCTGGCACTTCATCTCTACTCTCCCTTTGTCCTGATACCCCCTGTGTCACAGGCTGTGACATTTTTAGAATGCTTTGTAAAGTAAAATGCCTCATTTTCTTCTTGGCTCATCCTACCTGGGGGAAGCCCTCTGGTCTTTGAACACACTAATCTCCCTGTCCCCTCCAGTCAGAATAACTGCGCGCAGCCGCCTGTGATGTGGCCGTGTGGCATTTGGCAGCGCGGTGGGCGCTGGGCGCGTGCCCGGTCTCACACTCCACCGGTATTTCCTGTCACTTGTGGAATTTGTTTCCGATCACCTTTGCTAACCCATGTGGGTTTGTATTTTAAGCAGACTTCCTGCTTCCGCAGTGGTTCTCACAAGACACAGAGTAATCCGAGGATCAGACAGAATAACTAAATCACCAAGGAAGTTCATCTTCAGTGGTGCTTTACCTCCAGACACCTCCTGGGGGCCATCTTATGAATTTTTTCAAAGGTGTTTTCATTGGTTACGGTAGTTTTGAGTGTTTTGTCTTAATATGAAAATACCTTACTGTATCCCAGCCTGTTTCCCATAGAGAATCCCACCCCTCCCTACAATTAACCTTTGAAACTGAAGCTACTTTTAGAACAACCCTGCCGTTGCTATTTGAAAAGGCAGTGTCAAACTTGATATCCTGTACATGTTACCTTGGCTGTTTAAAAGAGCTCAAAAAACAAAACAAAACAAAACAGAAACAAATGAGAGAGATAAAGGAGAAGAAAATATTTTGTTTTGATAAAGCTCTGTCACTAAATGTCGTTCCAAAGCCAAAGAAGTCTCTCAGAAGTCTCTAAACCTTGAAGTCATCTACAAACTGGGAATGCATATTAATTCATGCTAATTGTCGGAATGAAGAGATGGAGAGGATAAAGGGACACACCGAGAATATCAGGTACTACCCAGGATTAATACTAATTGATCCCAACTCAAGCTGCTTAAGCCTCGGAGATGGAGGAGTTCCCGGGGCATAATGGAACACGCCGTGAGGTGCGATTTTCTCAAATTCAGTGGGCCCTGGATGGATACATTCCATTCTGATGGATGAGATATTTGCTTCCTGGGAGTGTTTTCCTTCACTGGAGGCAAGAAAAATTGCTCCTTAAAATATACCTCTCCATGGTTGAGAAATACAAAACCCAACATGTTTTAAAATTCCAAATGGCTAGGGATTGTCAAGCGTACAGAGACGTGAAGGCATCCAGGCACTTGTCTTGCTGTGCCCTCTCTTAAGTTGGGTATTTATAGAAGGGCCTTGAGTGCCTCTGCCTCCCCTTCCTCTTGTCCCTCTGAGCAAACAGGTTATAATTTTAAGATGACAGTTCTCATTTTGCAATAAGGTGGAAGGTGGAGGGGACAGACCCCTGAATTTTTTTTTAAATCAGTGATTTCAGCTTAATTATTACTTCACTTATTGTGATCCTAGTTTGTGCCAAGCATTAAGTGTGATCTTTTGGCTAACCACAGAATTTCAAAGGAGTTTTTTTTTTTTTTTAATAATCTGGACCATGATATTTTACTTCAACTTTGCTTTAAAATCAAGTTTATTAAAGAATAAAACCAGCTCTCATAACAGATTTTTTTCTTCCTTATTTTTACCTTCAAGCTGTATCATTGTGATGCTTGCAGAAGGGATTCATTTTCAAAACAGTGTAAAGGCTAAAAAACCTTATATATGATGAGATTTAATTTATCAACATAGTGCTGGATTCACTTGGCGGAACTACAGAATTGCAACCAAAGCAACACAGAAAAGTAGAAGGTCCTCCAGATACCACATGGTCGTCCATGACCTCTGTGACGTATTGACATTTCAAAACTTAAGTTTATGCTAAACACATTAAAGAAAAAATAAGAATGTTTTTCTTTGCAATTTAAAAACTTATTTAAAAAGAAAAAAGAACAACCACGCCCTCTAGTGACAAATCATAAATTAGCAATGAAATGAAATTTGGTTGATCTTCCAAACCCCAGGGAGGAAAGCTCTGTGTTTCAGAGGAAACGTGAGTTATGACTAAAATCAGTAGATTAAAATGTGTGTGTGTGTGTGGGGGGGGGGGGACAGAGAGAGAGAGAGAGAGAGAGAGAGAGAAACATTTTGTGTTTTTAAGTGTTGACCATCTGTTCTGTCTCTCCTTTTATTTCGTTTTTAATCTTCATTATTTATTTATTTATCTTTTAGAAGCATTATGTCCTGTAAAGAGGTTCTGATGTACAAGCTTGGGGATTCATCTGGAGTTATTTCGCCATTTTTAACTTCAGTAATACTTTGTTTTACTCTTTAGTTAGGATTAAACATTTTAGTTCTGGTACTATTATCACTTGCCAGAATTTCAGGTCTAGGGATGCACAGTAAATGGATATAAGGTATAGGCAGAAAAAAACAAACCAAAAGGAGAAAATAAACACTTGTAATCCCACTACTCAGAAATATTAGTGTTAATAATTGAGATTAGATATATCTTTTGTCTTTTTTTTAATGAAAAAGATTGACATTTTCATGCCAAATGTTGGCTCACCAGCAGCATTGGGGTGGCTCCCTGGTTGACTGAAGGTGAGGTCAAGGGCTTAAGATATGTTGGTAAAAGTCAGCTTGAGTGTATGTGGATGTAAGTGCGCATACGTGCACATACCAGATGGGTGTGGGCCCCAAATAAGTAGTGTCTACCATGTTGCCTGACACCTGTCAAGGGGCCAAGACATGTTTGCTGAATGGATGAGGCAGCCTCACTATTAAATCAAAGTTTTGTAGAGGAGGAAAAAGCTAGAGTTGAGCAGGACTTTTGTGGTATACTAATCCAAGATGGACATCTATTTTTTGATTGCCCCCAGCATCTGTCGGTATCACATGGGAGAACGCTCCTTGAAATTTCAAAGGCTTTTATTTTTAATCTTCTCTTTAGAGCAGTTTTCCCCGGAAGGGATAATGTTTTCACTCAAAGTAAATTGGGCGAAATGTAATGGATTACGCTGGGGACGCTGGAAGTGAGCATTGAACAATGTGATTGGGCAATTCTGGAAATTTGTGGTTTGTTATTTTTGAAAGGCTTGTGCAAAATCTCTTGTTTTACTTTCATCATTGTCTCAGGGTCCTAGCGAAGAATTGGAGGCAGGGCAGAAAAGAGTGAAGCATTTCATCAAGGTCATCAGACAGCAATGATCCATCCGCACCCTGTTTCCCTTCCCTACTCCATGCGCCCAGGAAAAATGTTTTATTCCAACCTGCATCCTTTGTTTCCCCACCTCTATGCTTTCCTTCCAGTTGGACACTAGGGGGAAGTGTTGTGAATAGCAAATAAACACAGGAATTTACAATGGAGATCTTATTGGGCTTACTATAAACATACAATATTTTATTTACTTATGTTAGATAATAACCATTTTCTAAACCTACTCTGAGTTTAATTCTGCTCGCATAATTGCTGTTGTATGTGTGTGGGACCTACATATAACATTTCTGTAAGAAAAATGCTAAACTCAGGAAGCAGAGATTAAACTGCAGAAACTTATTAGCAGAAGATACAGAAGAAAAAATAAAGCTTTCATGACGTGAACTGGAGGTTTCACTGCATGTTAATTCATGATATATTAATAAAATTAATGCTTTGACTTAGAAAGCTTTTTTTAAATGCATATGATTACTGCAATCATGGATTTTCAGTTCTCAAGAAATTGTTTTCAGTCTATTTGTAGCAATTTGTTTCATCTCTGTAAAATCAAGATGGAAAAGTATTTTGATTAATGATTACAAAAATAGTAATGCTCATTGAAAAGCAAATTCAAACAATGCAAGAGGAATGATATTATAAAGAGAGTAGAGGGGCCCCGGGTGGCTCAGTAGGTTAAGCATTCGATTCTTTATTTCGGCTCAGGTCATCATCTCAAAGTTCATGGGATCCATCCGCGTGGGGCTTGGCTCTGACAGCCTGCTTGGGATTCTCTCTCTGCCCCTACTCCCACTTGTGCGCTCTTTCTCTTTCAAAATAAATAAACATTTTAAAACATAAAGAGAGTAGAAATCATCCATAATCCCTATTACTACCCAGACATGACCACTATTAATGTTTTGGTGAATATCTTTTTAAATTTTTTCCTGTCTTCTGCTTCTTCCCCATCCCTCTGTTGCCCACCCTCCTGCCTATAGGCAATAAACCCTAAATCTATCGATATTACCAGCTCAAATCTGTTTCCTGAGTGCCACTGGAATGTCCCACAAGCTCCTCAAACTTAATACTATTTTAAAACTGTTTTATAGAGAACAAATTCATTTTAATTTTTTCATATACACTGTCTTTAATATTCGTTCCAATTGTTGAGGCAGTCTGCCAACTCATACAATATATGTCCTATGTGAATTTAGGCTACCGGATGAAATTTAGGTACTTTTTGCCACATAGTCTCTCAAACATTGGGACCTGTCAGACTGTGCAAAGCAATCACCCAGGGAGCACAGTGCAATAGAGTTTCTTGTTCCCCATTCCCAGAGATCCTGAGTCAGTGGATCTTTCGGGGAGCAGCTTAGTTTCCCAGTGGGACCTGACCCCAAGTAATTAGGTACAGCTGGTCCCAAGTTCCAAGTTGGTGAAACTCCACACAAAGTCAAGGACAAGCAGGTAGATATCGTTTAAGTTGTTACTCTGTCTCCCTTCCACGCTCATCCTGAATTTTGTTTTGTTTTTATTTTGCTTTTTCACCTAAATTGTTGGAGCAGCCAAGCTTGTGAATACCCACTGATAGCTTGAGTGTTCTTTGTAACATGAAAGTCTCCTGGGAGCACTCAGCAGGGAAGGACATACTGAAATGTACTTTGTACAAATTGAAAAATGTGCTATGTGGAATGTGTTAATGAACTGAATTTTTTCAGCTAAGTGATATTTGCTACAATTTGTTTAGGTTTTCACACAGTTTATTTAGTTGCTGGAAGGAGAGATGTCCAGCTAGGACAAAATTAAAGTATAATCGTGAATTGTCAGAGCTGTAAGGACTTCAGAGGTCATTGGAACCAATGTTCATAAGGGAACTAAAGCCCAGAGAGGTCTAGTGTTCTAATCCAAGGCCACACGGTAAGTTCTGGTTAGAATCAGATCTAGAACTTAGATCTTCATCCCAGAGTACCATCTCTGTCTACTGTTTGTTCTTATCCCAGATTGGATGGCATCCCTGAGGCAAAGGACGAACTCATTTGCTCTGGGGGCATGGTGGGGGGAATGAGAAGCCAAGTGTTACCAGGGAAAGATCCCACAGCTTTGCTGCAGCTTTCCTTATGGCGAATTGTGGACAGCACATTGTTATTCTTTACCAGCTCCTTCCTTGAGTAATTATTGCCGGCTGTTCAGGACTGTAGAAGTGTTGTTCTAGGGATTTATTTTATCTTCCTCTTTAAAATGTATCCTCCCACCCATTAAACTAACAGACTTGTCACTGCGAGGTCAAATGGCTGCAAATGGCTCCTGCATTCACATTAGCATCTTCCTCCCCTACCTCTCATTTTAAGCTAGGCTTTTTGTTGTTTTAATGAAAGAAATGGAGCCCCAGATGTTGGAATGTCAGGAATTTAGCTGTGTTCATAAAGAGATACAGTTGGGGGGACAAAGGTGAGAGAATAAATTTTAGCAGGGCCTTATATCTCATCCTTTAAATGTAGGCCTTGTGGCTGGCAGAGTTGGGGTTTCAGAAAGTAGACCTAGGGTTTTTTAATATCTGCGCATCCTAGCCTCACCCCTGCCTCATCCTCTCAGACCACATGTACATGGATGTAACTTTGCAGGAGAAAAACCTAGTATATCGGGAGTAACTGTGTTTTTGTTTTTGTTTTGCTGTTTTTATTTTTATTTTTATTTTTATTTTTTTAATATATGAAATTTATTGTCAAATTGGTTTCCATACAACACCCAGTGCTCATCCCAAAAGATGCCCTCTTCAATGCCCATCACCTACCCTCCCCTCCCTCCCACCCCCCATCAACCTTCAGTTTGTTCTCAGTTTTTAAGAGTCTCTTATGCTTTGGCTCTCTCCCACTCTAACCTCTTTTTTTTTTCCTTCCCCTCCCCCATGGGTTCCTGTTAAGTTTCTCAGGATCCACATAAGAGTGAACACATATGGTATCTGTCTTTCTCTGTATGGCTTATTTCACTCAGCATCACACTCTCCAGTTCCATCCACGTTGCTACAAAGGGCCATATTTCATTCTTTCTCCTTGCCATGTAGTACTGCATTGTGTATATAAACCACAATTTCTTTATCAATTCATCCGTTGATGGACATTTAGGCTCTTTCCACAATTTGGCTATTGCTGAGAGTGCTGCTATAAACATTGGGGTACAAGTGCCCCTACGCATCAGTACTCCTGTATCCCTTGGGTAAATTCCTAGCAGTGCTACTGCTGGGTCAAAGGGTAGGTCTATTTTTAATTTTTTGAGGAACCTCCACACTGTTTTCCAGAGCGGCTGCACCAGTTTGCATTCCTACCAACAGTGCAAGAGGGTTCCCGTTTCTCCACATCCTTTCCAGCATCTATAGTCTATCGGGAGTAACTATGAATTATTTGTGATGACAAAGCACTTGTTAATATGCGAATTTGGGTGGAGAAGTCTGTGTGGTAGTCACACACAGGGGCCATTGCAAATTTCTGGCGAAGATGTTTCTGTCTGCTGTCAGCTGTGGTAGACAATCAGGTTCTCCACTTTGAAATAGTAGTAAGTAGTGCCTTGTTATTTAATAATTGTCAGAAATGCCATAGAAGCACAGAATCTTGGCATTCATAGGAACTTCAGAGCTAACTCCCAACAGTGTGATTACATGGAAAGTTATGCTTTCTGGAGACAAACTTCAAATCAAATCTTACTTCCTATGTAGTCCCAGATAGGACACAGAATCCTTTTAAGTATGTTTCTTCATCTGGGCAGTTAGGATGAAGACATCTAACATGTAACCTTGTTATGAATACTTGTTCTTGGTCAAGAACAATTCACACTTCTGTCCCCTGCCCTTATGCCTTCTCTAGGCGTCCTTTCCACCATCTTCTGCTTGAGTTATTCCAGAAATGTGGAACTCGTTAATTCTTTGGATCCCAGTGGCTAGTCTGGGAACTTCTATGTGTTCATTCTTTTATCAGTAATAGTTATTGAGCCCCTCCTTGATCCAGGCATTGCTCTTTATATCAAATTCAGTTTGTGTCGCTGTCACTTCTACACTGCGACCCCCCCCCCCCCACCCACTTCTCATCCCTGCAACAATGCAAGTCTCCCACATGGCAGCCCTTTGGCTGGGTAAGGACAATCCTTGTGTCTTCCATGCCTCTTTTCTTCAAACAAGTGTCTTCTGTGGTCTCTAGCCTATGCACTGACCTGTCCATCAGCATCTGGTTACATTTGTTTTTAGTTTTCCTTAAAATATGGCTCCTAGAAATTCTACCACATCTGCTGTTAGGCTAATGATAAGTCCTTTACTTAGGATTTTAACTTCCTCTGATTAGAACTCTCTGCCGGACATGATTCATTGGAGGACCGCATTTGCTCTCAGCTGCTTTTAGATGGCAATTGTGAATTTCTGATACCTACATAAATGTCTGAACACACTCAGGAAGTCAGTTGTAGCTCTGGGAAACAGATGCTCTGCTAGAAAGAGCAGTGTTCCAGGTGCAGGGAAGGAACAGCATGTGGTAAGGAAGGAGCTTCTGAGCATAGGGTGCTGATGAGGATTGTGTTCTCTAACCCTAGTCTGCATCTGACTAGATACGGATTAGACAGGCACTGTGTTACAGATTGTTATGCAATTTTGTATGCCTGTTATTCTAAGTCCAAGACATCTTGTGGATCAAGATGGATCATATTGATATGACACCAAAAACATAAGCAACCAAAGAAAACCTAGATTGGACTTACCAAAATTAACTTTTGTGCTTTAAGAGACACCATCAGGAAAGTGAAAAGACAGTTCACAGAGTGGGAGATATATTTGCACATCACTTGACAAAGAGTCAGTTGTATTTATTTACAAAGCTGTGCAATCGTTACCATCATCTAATTCCAGAACATTTTCATCACTCCAAAGAAATGTGCCATGCCTACTGACAGCAGTCACTCCCAGTTCTCCCACTGCCAGCTCTTGTCAACCACTAATCTAATTTCTGTCTCAGGATTTGCCTATCCTGGACATTTGCTATAAAAGGAACCATATAATATTTTTCCTTTGTGTCTGGTATCTTTCACTAAGCATCATGTCTCTTTTTTTCTTCTTCCTTTTTTTAAATAATTTATTGTCAAGTTAGCTAACATACAGTGTAGTCTTGGCTTCAGGAGTAGATTCCCGTGATTCATCACTTACGTACAACACTCAGTTCTCTGTGCCCTCCTCAATGCTCACCATACATCCCACCCACCCCCAATCCCCACCCCCATCAACCCTCAGATCGTTCCCTGTATTTAAGAGTCTCATGGTTTGCCTCACTTTCTGTGTGTAACTTTTTTTTCCCTTCACTTCCCCTATGGTCTTCTGTTAAGTTTCTCAAATTCCACATATGAATGAAAACATACGGTATCTGTCTTTCTCTGACTGACTTATTTCACTTAGCGTAATACCCTCCAGTTCCATCCATGTTGTTGCAAATCTCAAGATTTCATTCTTTTTCATTGTCAAGCAGTATTCTGTTGTATATATAAACCACATCTTCTTTATCCATTCATCAGTTGATAGACATTTGGGCTCTTTCCATAATTTAGCTATTGTTGGTTAGTGCTGCTATAAACATTGGGGTACATGTTTGTGCTACAAATCAGCACTCCTATATCCTTTGGATAAATTCCTCGTAGTGCTATTGCTGGATCATAGGGTAATTCTATTTTTAATTTCTTGAGGAACCTCCACACTGTTTTCCAAACAAGAGGGTTCCCATTTCTCTGCATCTTCACCAACATCTGTTGTTTCCTGACTTGTTAATTTTAGCCACTTTGAACAGTGTGAGGAGGTATCTTAATGTGGTTTTGATTTGTATTTCCCTGATGATGAGTGATGTTGAACGTCTTTCCATGTGTCTGTTAGCCACCTGAATGTCTTCTTTGGAAAAGTGTCTATTCGTGTCTTCTGCCCATTTCGTCACTGGATTATTTATTTTTCAGGTGTTAAGTTTGGTAAATTCTTTATAGATTGTGATACTAACCCTTTATCCAATATGTCATCTGCAAATATCTTCTCCCATTCCATCGGTTGTCTTTTGGTTTTGTTGATTGTTTCCTTTGCCGTGCATAGCTTTTTATCTTGTTGAGGTCCCAATAGTTCATTTTTGCTTTTATTTCCTGTGCCTTCAGAGACATGTCAAGTAAGAAGTTGCTGTGGCCAAGGTCAAAGAGGTTGTTGCCTGTTTTCTCCTCTAGGATTTTGATGGTTTCCTGTCTCATGTTTAGGTCTTTCAACCATTTTGAATTTATTTTTGTGTATGGTGTAAGAAAGTGGTCTAGTTTCATTCTTTTGCATGTTGCAGTCCAGTTCTCCTGGCATCATTTGCTAAAGAGACTGTTTTTTTTTTTTTTTTTTTTTTTTCCATCGGATACTCTTTCCTGCTTTGTCAAAGATTAGTTGGCCATACAATTGTGGGTCCATTTCTGGGTTCTCTATTCTATTCCTTTGGTCTATGTGTTTTTTTCTGTGCCAATACCATACTGTCTTGATGATTACAGCTTTGTAGTAGAGGCTAAAGTCCGAGATTGTGATACCTCCAGCTTTGGTTTTCTTTTTCAACATTACTTTGGCTATTTGGGGTCTTTTGTGGTTCCATATGAATATTAGGATTGTTTGTTCTAGCTTTGTGAAGAATGCTGGTGCTATTTTGATTGGGATTGCATTGAATGTATAGATTGCTTTGGGTAGTGTTGATATTTTAACAATATTTGTTCTTCCAATCCATGAGCATGGAATGTTTTTTCCATTTCTTTCATAAGCTTTTTATAGTTTGCATCATACAGATCTTTTACCTCTTTCATTAGGTTTCTTCCTAGGTATTTTATGGTTCTCGGTGCAATTGTAAATGGGATCAATTCCTTGATATCTCTTTCTCTTGCTTCATTATTGGTGTATAGAAATGCAACTGATTTTCTATACATTGATTTTATATCCCGCGATTTTGCTGAATTCATGTATCAGTTCTAGCAGATTTTGGGTGTAGTCTTTTGGGTTTTCCATGTAGAGTATCATGTCATATGCAAAAAGTGAAAGTTTGTCTTCTTTTCTGCTAATTTGGATGACTTTTATTTCATTTTCTTGTCTGGCTGCTTAGGCTAGGACTTTCAACACTATGTTAAACAACAGTGGTGAGGCTGGACATCCCTGTTGTGTTACTGATCTTAGGGGGAAAGCTCTGAGTTTTTCCCCATTGAGGATGATATTAACTGTGGGCCTTTCATATATGGTTTTTATGATAAGGTATGTTCCTTCTATCTCAACTTTCTTGAAGGTTTTTAATTAAGAAAGTATGCTGTATTTTGTCAAATGCTTTTTCTGCCTCTATTGAGAGGATCATATGGTTCTTCTTTTTTTTTTTAATTTTTTTTAACATTTATTTATTATTAAGAGACAGAGCGTGAACAGGGAAGGGGCAGAGAGAGAGGGAGACACAGAATCCGAAGCAGGCTCTAGGCTGTGAGCTGTCAGCACAGAGCCTGATGCAGGGCTCAAACTTACAGACTGCAAGATGGTGACCTGAGCCGAAGTCATATGCGTAACCGACTGAGCCACCTAGGTGCCCCAGGATCATATGGTTCTTATCCTTCTTCTATTAATGTGATGTATCACATTGATTGGTTTGCGAATATTGAACCAGCCCTGCAGCCCAGGAACGAATGCCACTTGATCATGATGAATAATTCTTTTAATGTGCCATTGAATTTGATTTAGTATATTGTTTAGAATTACTGCATCAATGTTCATCAGGGACATTGGCCTTTAATTCTCCTTTTTAGTGGAGTCTTTGTCTGGTTTGGGAATCAAGGTAATGCTGGCTTCATCGAATGAGTCCAGAAGCTTTTCTTCCATTTTTTAATTTCTTCTTTAATTTCCTGGTTGACCCATTCATTCTTTAGTAGGACACTCTTTAACCTCCACATATTTGGGGGTTTTCCACATTTTTTCTTGTGGTTGATTTCAAGTTTCATAGCATTGTGATCTGAAAATATGCATGGTATGATCTCAATTCTTTTATATTTGTTGAGGGGTGTTTTGTGACCCAGTATGTAATCTATTTTGGATAATGTTCCATGTGCATTCGAGAAGAATGTGTATTCTGCTTTTGAATGAAAAGTTCTGAATCTATCTGTTAAGTCCACCTGGTCCAATGTGTCATTTAGAACCATTGTTTCCTTATTGATTTTCTGCTGAGATGATCTGTCCATTGTTGTAAGTAGAGTATTAAAGTCTTCTACAATCACGGTATTATTATCTATGTATTTATTTTTGTTGTGATTAATTGATTTATATTATCAATGTGCTCTCACATTGGGGGCATAAACATTTACAGTTGTTAGCTATTCTTGATGGATAGACCCTTTAATTATGATATAATGCCCTTCTTCATCTCTTGTGACAGTCTTTGTTTTAGTATATGTGCTGCTGACGTGAGCACTACAGTCTTTGTTTTAACATCTAATTTGTCTGATATAAATATGCCTACTCCAGCTTTCTTTAGACATCTAGTAGCATGATAGATGGTTCTCCAGCCCTTCACTTTCAATCCTCAGTTGTAACATGAACCTCTTGTAGGAAGCATATAGATGGATCTTGGTTTTTATCCATTCTGATACCCTATGTCTTTTGATTGGGGCATTTAATCCATTTACATTCAGAGTGATTATTGAAAGATATGGATTTGGTGTCACTGTGTTATCTGTTGGTTCCATGCTTGTGGTGATATCTATGGTTCTTTGTAGTCTTTGCTGCTTTCCACTCACAGAGTCCCCATTAGGATCTCCTGCAGGGCTGGTTTAATGGTCATGAACTCCTTTAATTTTTGTTTGTCTAGGAAAGCCTTCATCTCTCCTTCTGTTCTGAATGACAGCCTTGCTGAAAAAGGATTCTTGGCTGCATATTTTTCCTATTCAGCATGTTGAATATTTCCTGCCACTCCCTTCTGGCCTGCCAAGTTTCAGTGGACAGGAGATACTACCCTTATGTCTCTACCCTTGTAGGTTAAGGCCCATTTGTCCTTAGCTGCTTTCAGAATTCCCTCTTTATCTTTGTATTTTGCAAGTTTCACTATGATATGTCATGGTGTTGACCTGTTTTTCTTGATTTTGAAGGGAGTTCTCTGTGCCTCCTGGACTTGGATGTCTTTTTCCTCCCCCTGATTAGGGAAGTTCTCAGCTATAATTTGTTCAAATAAACCTTCTGCTCCTTTCTCTTTCTCTGTTTCTTCTGGAACTCCTGTGATAATGGATATTCTTTCATTTCATTGAATTACTTAGGTCTCTAAGTCTCCCCTTGTGGTCTAGTAATTTCCTTTCCCTCTTTTTTCTCAGCTTCATCATTTTCCACAATTTTATCTTCTATTTCATCTGTTCTCTCCTCTGCTTCTTCCATCCTTGCTGTCACTGCATCTAGTTTATTTTGCATCTCATTTACAATGTTTCTTAATTCATCGTGACTATTTCTTAGGTCCATGATCTCTGCAGCAACAGATTTCTCTGCTGTCTTCTATGCTTTTTTCAAGCCTGGCTATTAGTCTAATTCTTGTTCAGATATATTGTTTGTATCTGTTTTGAGGAATTCTCTGGCTGTCATTTCTTCCTGGAATTTCTTTTGAAGAGAATTCTTCCGTTTTGTCATTTTGGCTAGGTTTCTGTCTTTTATGTGTTTTAATAGCTTGTTATGTGTCCTGCACCTGCGAGTACTACTATATTAAAAAGGGGTCATACACTGTCCAGGGCCTGGCACTTTAGGAAGTGTTTTTAGAATGTGTTACATGCACTCTGTTGTGTCTTTCGCTGTTCTACCCCACTGTCCATAGTTGTGGATTGTTTGGACCTTCCACCAGGTGTGCTTTGATTTGTTCATTGAAGTAACCCTGGAAAAAAGAAAAAAAAGGAAGGGGGGGAGCCTTACCCCATACAGAGAAATCAAAGGGGCTAAAGAAGAAAAAAAAACCAGGCAGAGAATCAAAGAAACTATAAGGCTGAATTGAGAGAGAGAGAGAGAGAGAGAGAGAGAGAGAGAGAGGAAAATAAAGGAGATATAGAAAATGTGTAAAAAGAATAGAGTAAAAATGCCTGATTAAACAAACAAGAACAGATAAGGAAAGAAAACAAAAGATATATTTATATATAATAGAAATTGACCAAAAAAATCAAATCAGAAACTATGAGTCTGATTCCAAAGGAAAGAAAAAAGAAAAAGAAGGGAAAGTGAAACAAAAACAAAAACAGACTAGCATACAAAACTGCAGGACAGTTGTCTCTTGGCGCCTGGGACTGGTGCCTTGGTGGCTTTGCTGGTCCGGAGGAGAGGCTGTGTGGTTTGGTCAGTGTCAATCTCACTCCGGTAGATAAGCAGTTACCAGGCAGGAGGGGAGGGGTTTGGTGTAAGTGGGTCGCCTCCACTGGGGGCCGCTGTTGTGTTCCCTGAAGCCCCACTGTGTTGCCGATGGGGAGAAAAATGTCCACACATCCCAGTCTCTTCTCTCCTGACTGGGTGTTCAGGCAGCTCAGTGAGTAGCACTGGCGGCTGACTTGTCCTGCCCCACAGTCTCCTGCACCTCCTAGGTGCTCACCTGGGACTCAAACCCCAGTATCTTAAAGGATGCTGCTCTGCATGGAGCTAGTTCTGGAATAGCGCCACTCCACCTAGTGGACAAAGGGCCTCTGGCTGGTGCATGCAGGGTCTTTTGTCCTTGGAGGGGCAAGATACCCTCTTCCCACAGTACTCAAGGGAGGGGACTGTTCTCTCCCTGTGCGCCCCTGAGATTGCTGAGTCCCGTGACCAGTTCCCTACCCACCCCCTAGGCACATGCATATGGTGGTGGCTCCAGTTTGGGCAAAGTCATGCACCCCTGAAATCTCCAATCTTTAGCTCCTAAGGCTGTTTGCAAAGTAGAAACTGGCTCTCTCCATATTTTTCATTCCCCATTCCATGGTCTAGAGAGGTTATTCTTTTGTCCAAATACATCCCAAACTTCTACAACCTCTCTTCTCTTCCTTCAGTCTCTTCACAAAAGTGGTTCACCCACTCTGTGCCTACACTGCCTGTTTTATCTCTCCCAATTCACAAACATGTACCTCTGTCTTGTCAAGCTGTCTCTTTCCACCTGTGGAGATTTTTCTGTCACTCCACAGACTGTATTCCTGGATATTCCAAATGTTCTGACCTCAGTACAGCTGTGTTTGAGGGACGAGGGAAATTCCGGTCCCCCTACTTCTTCACCATCTTCCTTACCCACCAGGAGTTGTTTTCGAGTGTCATGTTTCAAGGCATGTCCATACCATAGCGTATCTCAGCATTCCATTCCTTTTGATGGCTGCATAATATTCCATTATATGGACATACCACATTCTGTTTCTCCATTCATCATTTGATGGATTTGTTCCTACTCTTTGGCTATTAAGACTAATGCTGCTATAAACATTTATGTACAAGTTTTCTTGTATAAGTAAGTTTTTAATTCTCTTGGGAATATATATACACATATATATGTATAGGAATGGCGAGATGGTAGGAACTGAAAAGCTGCTTCTAAAATAGCTGCACCATTTTACATTTCCTTCAGTAATGTGTGAGGGTTTCAGTTTCTCCATATCCTTTTCAACATTTATTTTGTTGTTTATCTTCTTGATTATAGCTATCCTTGTGGTAGTGGATGCAAAGTGGTATCTCATTGTGGTTTTTTTTAATTTTTTTTTTAACATTTATTTATTTTTGAGACAGAGAGAGACAGAGCATGAACGGGGGAGGGGCAGAGAGAGATGGAGACACAGAATCGGAAGCAGGCTCCAGGCTCTGAGCCATCAGCCCAGAGCCTGATGCGGCGCTCGAACTCACAGACCGCGAGATCGTGACCTGAGCCAAGTCGGACGCTTAACCGACTGAGCCACCCAGGCGCCCCTCATTGTGGTTTTGATTACATTTCCATGATAGCTAATGATGTTGACCATCTTTCATGTGCTTATTGGCTATTTGTATATATTCTTTAGAGAGCTGTCTGTTTAGATCCTTTTCTCTTTTTAAATTGGATTATTTATATTTTTATTATTGAATTGTATGGATTTTTTTTTACATATTTTAGAATTTTTACCTAAGGAATATTTTTGAGAAAGGCAAAGATATTTGGTATTAGAGCTCATCTAGAGAAAAGATCTTATAAGGAAAGGAGATGTGCTTGAAATAAGAGAAATTAATAAGGAGACAACTACACTTGTTTCTCAAAGCATCAATTATGTAATTTTTTAAATAGATGGATCATTATTTCCAATGTAAAACATCATTTACATCAAGCCAAGAGGAAGATAAAATGTATTTAGGAACTCTCAAAAACAAACATTCCAACAACCAACACAAAAAAACAAATTCAACCCATAAGCCTATAATGTCTTGCAATATCAGAAAATACTATATATTAAAAAATATATATTGAGCAAAGAAAGTATTATGACCTTTTGTGAAAAGCCCCTTATTTCTTGTGCTATTTCAGTTATCACTTTTGTAAAAATAATTCTAGTTCTCAGGATTGGGGTTAGGCCATAAAAATAGGTGCAGTGCTCAGGTAGCCACAAGCATCTGTTCAGATAAGTTTGAACTATAGTTCATTGCCTCATGCACTCTTTCAGTTACTTTTTACATCTTTACAGAGCTTTACCTAAAATCTGATTTAGGCGTGTCTGGGTGGCTCAGTTGGTTAAGTGTCCAACTCACAGTTCACAGCGTCATGATCTCACAGTTCATGGGTTCGAGCCTTGCGTCGGGCTCTGTGCTGACAGCTCAGAGCCTGGAGCCTGCTTCGGATTCTGTGTCCCCCTCTCCCTCTGCCCCCCCCCTGCTTGCACTCTCTCTTTCTCAAAAATAAATAAACACTAAAAAAACTTTTTAAATCTGATTTGGAAAAATAGTAAACATGTTGAAAAGGAACCCAAATTCACATGAAACTGCATTTTTTTATGTTTATCAAAAATGGAACATCAGTTGTTTTTCAATTATTTGGAGAATGCTCAGTGAAAAATTCCAAAGTGCAAAGTCATTGCAGACATCTAGATTCTGAAGCCATTTGGTTGAGCTTCTTTGAAAATGCATATATTGTACTAAATAATGAAAAGTCAAGTGTTTTAGGGGGAGTGGGTATTGGTGGTGTTCCTATTAAATTCAGCTTTAAAAAAAAATGTTTATTTATTTTGAGAAAGAGAATGCAAGCTGGAGAGGGGCAGAGAGAGGGAGAGAGAGAATCCTAAGCAGGAAAGCGCAGAACCCAACACAGCATTCAATCTCATGATCATGAATGAAGCCAAAATCGAGTCCCATCAAGAGTCTTCGATGCTTAACCGACTGAGCCATCCAGGTGCCCCAAGCTGTGTGTTTTTAAGTCTGATTGTCTTCTCCAAATATTCCACAGGGTGGCAGTGCAGGAAAGCCACATTTTGTTAAAAACTCTATTTGAGGTGAACATTCTGGTACACAATTGGCCCTGCCAAAGAATTTAAGGCTTCCTACCTATAAAAGACTGTTTTTTGTACTAGGAGTTGGTGTTACACTGGATTAGACTTTTTAAATAAAACACGAGATGGAAGATGACTTACATTACAAATTTCTTTTGACTTTATTTTGTTTTTGTTTTAGCTCACAAATATTCACACAGTGAGTTCATGTACATTATTCAACATGTGATTTTATTTATATGCCACATGCCAGCATCTCTGTTGCACAATAGAATATATTGCTTCCTAATACTAAAAATGTTAGCTGTGATAAAGTCACATAAATGAAAATAAAATTTGAAAACCAAAGTTATGAGCTCTTATAAGTATCTATATATTGTGTTGAAATCAGTATGAATATTCACCAGTAAATATAAAAGTATATTATTTAATCAAAAATATGAGTGAGCACAGAAGTGTTTAATATTGCATAGGGATTTTTAATGTTTAACCAAGACTTTCCTTACTGTACAGAGCTTTCCATATATACTCTTATTTGCCTCACTTTTATAAAACATTTGACTTTGTTTTTAAGTTAATAAATGTAACTCCTATTTGCTGTAAATTTCAAAATCCATTTGATACATGTCAACTAGAAAGTTTAATCAGCTGGGATACCATGTAGTAAGAGAGATCCAGGATTCATCTGCAGCCTGTGCCTGTCCTGCTGCCATGATTGCATAGGAAAGCAGTACTCATCTGAGCTACATTTGATGTGTACTCAGGATCTGGAAACAGATCAAGAACTTGAATATACTCTGGGAGATTCTATCGGGGATGTAGTAAGAATGTTTTCTAAAACAGTCTGTAAGCGCATTCAAATAATCCCAAGCCCGTTTTCCTGGTTCCTTTCCTGCCCTCCACCTCCCACCCCCCACTCATCTCACCTCCTACCCTTTATCCACTTCACCTCCCACCTCACTCCCCACCCTCCACTCACCTCACCTCCCACCTCGTCCCCCACCCTCTACCTCTCACCCTCCACCTGCCTCACCCCCACCCCCCACCTCACCCCCCTTTCACCCCCCATCCTCCACCCACCTCACCTCACATGCTCCATCTCCCACCCCCCCATCTTACCCCCTGGCCGCCATCCCCTACCATGCACCCACCTCACCCCTCACTCTCCATCCCCCACCCCCCACCTACTTCACCCCCACCCACCACCACCTCACCTCTCACCCTTTACCTCTCACCCGCCACCACCTCACCCCCCCACCTCACCCTATACCCTCCACTCCCCACCCACCTCACCCCTCACTCTCCATCGCCCATCCCCCACTCACCTCACCTCCCACCCTCCACTCACTTCACCCCATACTCTTCACCCACCTCACTACCCCTAGGTTACTTAAAGATTTGTTTCTATTAATTACATTTCCATTTTTAGTGTTCTTCATTTTTCTTTTAAAAAAAATTTTTTTTTAATGTTTATTTATTTTTGAGACAGAGAGAGACAGAGCATGAACAGGGGAGGGGCAGAGAGAGAGGGAGACACAGAATCTGAAACAGGCTCCAGGCTCTGAGCTGTCAGGACAGAGCCCGATGCGGGGCTTGAACCCACGGAACACGAGATCGTGACCTGAGCCGAAGTCGGCCGCTCAACCGCCTGAGCCACCCAGGCGCCCCTTCATTTGTCTTTTTAAAAAAAATGTTGCCTTTTTACCTACAATTTCTGGCATTTAGGCTGTGATCAGTACCTGAAATGGGGTATTATTATTATTATTATTATTATTATTATTATTATTATTATTTAATTTATGGATCGACTGTATTTTTTAGACCGGTTTTAGGTTCACAGCGAAGTTGAGCAGAATGTACAGAGCTTTTCTGCATACTCCCTGCCCTTACGTACACACAGCCATCTGACTGGGTGATTTTTTTTTTTTTAATGTTTATTTATTTTTGAGACAGAGAGAGACAGAGCATGAATGGGGAGGGTCAGAGAGAGAGGGAGACACAGAATCCGAAGCAGGCTCCGGGCTCTGAGCTGTCAGCACAGAGCCCGACGTGGGGCTCGAACTCACGGACCGCGAGATCATGACCTGAGCCGAAGTCAGACACTTAACCGGCTGAGCCACCCAGGCGTCCCGTGACTGGGTAATTTTTTAAAGAGCATTGGGGTTATCTTCTGTTGTCCTTATCACTCTGTCTTGAAGGAAGCTTCATCTCCATGGCCATCCATTGTCCGAAGGTGGGAACAAAAGGGGATTTTCAGTGATCCAGTTGGCTTAACGCAGGAAGAAAGGCCTGGGCAAATATTCAACTTGTTCATAAGGCTGTAATAGTTCATCCTGTAAATGGCTTCCTCAGAACGGCGGAGGAGCCACACTGGGATAATTTCACTTGGCAAGGACTTGTCGTGCTCTCTTTATTACTATAAGATCTTAGAATAATGCTGATGACCATGTTATTCCTGATCCCATGCAAGGCCTCCCCCCAGGCCCCAACCTTAATATACAAGAATTGTAATATTTGATCTTTGCTTGTTCAGCTTTTTCTTGTTCAGATTGTTCATGTGTTTTTTATAAGTTGTCCATTTTTCTTATTTTATTATTATTTGGGAAGGAAAATACCATATTCCTTATTCCTCCGTGTCTGGTCGATTCCTGGAGTTAAAAAGGAATAAAACAAATGCCTTGGAATAAAGAGTGCAGTGGAAACAGCTAACTTCATGAGTGTTGGCATGTGTCCTGCTATCAGTGCCATCCTGAATCAAAAAGGGGCCTAGGAGGTACTGGTCACAGAGTACTAGGTCCTGTCAACCTGGTGCCCTCTACAGAAGACCTCTGGAAAGTTTATCCTCAGGGAATCCAAACTACCTTGTAGACCAGCTTTCTTCTGTGCAGTTAGGGCACTTAACTCTTAACACCTTCATATAAAGCAGGAAAAAGCTGGTCTGAAGAAAAATCAGCATTCGTGTGGTAATAGCAATTGTTACACCATCGCCCCATTTGAGAAGATGCCAGCCTCAGAGCCCTGCATGGAGGAACAATGGCTCTACCTTGTGTGAACATTCGGCCTACTTGCTCTGAAGTTAACAATGTCTACTTTGCAAATAACCACTAGAACAGTGTTTATTGATCAGCTCTTTAGATGTAGTCTAGGCTTTTTTTGAACATTCTGAATTTTCACTGCAATCCTTGAGCTAGGTAGGATAGAGCATGGTGTGGAGACAGTGTGTGGCCCAGGTGGTTTGGCAAACAGGCTGACAGGCAATAGGTAGAATGAGTCAGAAAGATAGAGACACAGGAAGCATCATCGAGAAGTATGTGGTTGGACAAGGAGATGCTTTTGTGCTAAATATTGTTTCAGAATTTACACTTTAATGATAATATTACAAGTTCACAATTGTTATGTTCTAGGCCTTGTGATGAATCCATTGCATGTATTAACTCCTTTAATCCTCAAAACAAACCTGTAAGGCACACATTTTGTTCCCCTGTGTTTACAGATGAGACAACTAAGGCTCAGAGAAGTTGAGTTCCCTTAGCCTGGGGTTACACAGCTAGGATATAGTAAAGTTGAAATTCAAATCCAGATCTTTGATTCCAAACTTAGAACTTTGACTTATGAAAGATGTTTTTGAAACTCTAGAAAACTGATTCTTCCAGGAAATGGGGGCATGAGAATTTATTATTTTTCTCTCTTTTCCCTAAGTTGATTGACCATATTATGTCCTAATAAATTCTCTGGGGGTGTTGAGGGGAGAACATGTCTTAATTCTGGCTGTTAAAATGAAGTCCCATAGACTTTGTGACTTAAACAACAAAAATTTATTTCTCACACTTCTGGAGTCTGGAAGTCTGAGAGCAGGGTGCCAGCATGGTCACATTTGGGTGAAAGCTCTCTTCCAGGTTACAGACTGCCACCTTCTTGTGCCCTCACATGGCAGAGCAAAAGCTAGTTAGCTCTCTGGTCTCTTCTTATAAGGGCACCAAACCTGCTCCTGAGGGCTCCCCCCTCATGACCTAATTATCTCCCCAAAGCCCTACCTCCTAATGCCATCACATTAGGAGTTAGGATTTAACATATGAATTTAGCAAGGACACATTCAATTCATAACAACAATATATGTAACTCAGAGGATTACCCATGCAGTGTCTGAGCAAACTCTGTTCACATCTATGGACCTGATATAATTATTAGTAGCAACCTTTCACTCTCAGTAGTGTCCCAATTTGGACAACAAATGACATGGTCCCCCTATGTATAGCCTCATTTCTTCCAGGGAAGATTTGAGAAGTGAAATGACCCATCAGTTTGGAGTCCAAAAGCAGATGGGTAGCTTTCTCTTGCTTTCCTGTGGACCACCCATTCCACCCCATGTCAGGCATCTTGTGAGGAATGACAACTTTTGGTCATTGAACTGTCTTGAGTCTGGATGTTCTGTGCTGCAGATCAGTGAATTCTGGGTTGGTATTCTCTCACTTTCCTGTATCTACATACCACAGTTCTCTTTTCCTCCTTTTCCTGGCAATCATCCTTCCACCAGTGTCAAAACTTTTTTTGTAGACTTCCAAGCTCATGAGACATTGGCCACTCCATATCCAATCAAGGGGGTTAGTCAAATGCATTGGTCAGGAAAAAAAACAAAACAAAACACCTTTAAACAATGACATTATATTCCTATGGGCCAGATGAGATGGTTAAATAGAATTTCCAAAACTTTCATACAGTTTTCTACAACTTCATACGACTGCTTATGACTTGCACGTAAACAGATCTGGAACCACACTGGATAAATAGATAATCTTATCAGTCATCATAATCAAGTAGGACTAGCAGTTTCCAAAGTTTTATTTTGCCTTTGGGAAAAAGAATATGAAGATCAAAGTAGTAAGGTTCTTTTACTTTAACTTTATCCTATATTTTAACTCAAGAGTGATGAAATATTAATGTATACTATTAATAACATATTTGCATATGGTGCTCTCGTTTTTCAAAGAAGTTTTGCATCTATTACTTTATTTGATCTTCCAACAGTCCTGCGATTAAAGTAGGGTGGGAAATTTTATCTGTTTTTATAGAGGAAGCACCTGTGTTGTGGAGAGTCTAGTGAACTTTTGGGCTGCCAATGCATTTGATGTTAATATTATCCAATAAAACACATGGAAGTCTCAATATAAAGAGCAGTGCTTATTCCTGGGGACTGGATAGGAAGTGATATGGAATTGCCTTTCTCACAATATGGAAGGCGAATTAAGACATGTCTTCCTCCTACCAAACAGGGAGAACCTCCCTGGTAGAGTTGTTCCATTGCATCTGCATTTTTAGTGCAAATAGATGCGGTTTCCAAAATGTCTTGGTCCATTCTATCCCCATGGAAACGAGGTTGGAAACCACCCAGGTCTTTCTGTTGGACTCACAGGAGAGGATAGTATTGATTTATTCAGGGAAACTCAGCATGTCTCATATCCAGGCCTTTCTTAAGTCTTAGGAAGTGATTTCAGTGCTGATGGAGTTTCTGGAAACAAGTGTCACAGGACATTGCCAGTAAATCCATGTTCTCAGGGTTGTGGTATCATTTTTACGACTCTGGCACCACAGGGAATGATGTCATGTTATAATGATGAAGCAATCAAGTCCCTTGAAAGTTAACTGTGAGGAACAGGAAAACGATGGAGAACAGCTTTTTGGGGGGGAATTTTTTAGATAAATATCTTCTTAAGCCTTGTCTGTCTTGGTACTGAGCTACTAAAGCAAGTCACAGCACCCTGAAAAATGATGAGTTGTGTTTGTAGAAGCTAACCATATTTCAAAGGAGTGCTGAGCAGAGAATCTAGGGATGGCTCCACATTCCGGACTTGATAGAACTCTACTCATGCTTGGTTGTGTCTCAGACAGCTTCATTGCTTGGGCTCCATCTTTTGGTATGCTTGCTTAATTCAGTGATGGTCCAAACAGGCTTTTGAGGGACTTTATAAACAGCTATGAAGAGTTCATTGCCTACACTCACTGCATGAAAATGCAATTCAATTAGCCATTCAGAATTGAGTACTGGAGGAAGCGAAGCAGTTGGAAAAAGAGATATAGCTGCTTATTGCTGATGTGGGTTCTGGCTCCCGAGAGGGCATAGTGATACTGATTGCATTCTCTGAACTTGATGCTGGCTGCCTCCTCGAGGATGGAAACAAGGGTGCCTGCTGGAATGAAGGCCTAAAATGCTCATTATTAACTGTATTGTCTAACTGCTTATGTAAATATGTTCTTCCCAGAAGGAACGTGGGTGGTGCTCACCTATTCTGTGCACTTAGAACAACTCTGGGCTCCAGTCTGGCTCTATATGTAAGCCACTGGCTAACCTGGTGACCTTGGGAAAGTTACTTCATTGCTCTGGACATGAAGATTAGATGCCATCAGTATTTTTCTTCTCTTTTTCATTTATTAAGCCATGAACCCTTTTAAAAACATTAAAATTTCATGCCCTTGTGTTTTTTTAAATCATAAAATGCCCATGGTGAGTACAATCAAGAGTGTCATACTGGATATGTTATTTTTAAAAAATACTTAGCAGGCTCAATTCTGATATGCCCATTCCTTTTACCTACCAAGTTTGAACTCCGGAGGTTTCTGAGGCCACTAAAACCCTACATTCAATGTCATAAGACCTATTGATGCAAAAGTGCTTTTAAAATAATCACCTTGTGGGTTTCTTTATCTTCATGGTTCGTCAACAAAAATGTCAAGGAAGCTCACTTTACTCTTTACTTTTTCTGGGTATGAACTGCCCTGGACTTTCCCGTGAGATGCCCACACATGTACAGGCCAGCATCAGAATGTGCCCATCTGTCTGTCTGTCCTGATAATTTCTATAATTTTTACTGGAAACAAATGTTGACTGCTGTCGTCTTTGATAATCTGTGCTGTTTCTTGATTCAAATGTAGTGTTTTGTCGACTTGGTTACCCCCTTTGGAATGTGGGATATAAATGTTGCCCTAAGTCTATGGATGATTCTCAGAATGACCTTCATCAAATGTTCTGTTAGTTCTCCAGTATATTCTTTATCACTTACTTTGCTGATTTGGTTGCATAGAATGTGAGACCCAGATGGGAACTCAGAGTGTCAGGTTGAACCCTCTCATATTTGCAGATGAGAAAACTGAGGTTCCAAGTTCATTCCAAATGAACCTCTCTCAAAATCTCTTATTATGATTTTGCTTAAACTGCAGCCTCTCCCTTACTATGGTTATATGACACCTACTGTTTTCATAGGCCCCAATTCCCATCAGCTGCTCTTTACATACTGTCTTCCTTCATAAATGTAGAACTTGGGTGACCTAACTGAAGATGCTGATTTGTGCTTTGCTAAAAGCTTCTAAAGCTATAAATAAGTAATTGTGGGAAGATGCTTGATAGCCTTTCAGCTAAAATAATAATCTCTTGGATTGATAGAGTTTCTTTCCTACAAGAGCTAAAAGCACCTCTTACATATTAGCACATTTATCTTCAATATCCTTGTGGAACTACAGGGATAGATGTGATCATCTGGATGATTCAACAAAGCTTTGAACAAGGCTTTCTCAAATGATCTACTGTGTGTCCTGCCCATAAGCTAAATCGAAGTTGGTGGGATTGAAAAGAAATTATAAGGCAAAATTCTGGCTTTAGACTAGTTGTCATAATAGGGTGTAGCATCATGAGACAAGACAGAGGACTTCAGGAGGTTTTGTATAGTTGTGAAATTATGAAAAGTAGGACGGTAATGTCACAACTGGAGTTAAATGCAGGGACATGTCAGCTGGAACAAGTTGGATGGAACCTAGAGTTCTACTGAAGCAAGGAGGTGGGAGTGAGAACTCAGTTTATGTTAGATGGTAAGGCATCTGTGATACAGTGGGAGTTTTTTTGGCCACACTGGAAGCAGGAAGCAAGGGGAGACCAAGGGAGAAGGTTTGAGAATGTGGTGAGCTGCAAAGGTTAAAATACAAATCAAGTGGAGAGGACGAAAATTAATTTGAAGTAGGTCTACATTTGCATACCACTTCAAGTTTTTTCAAAGTATTTTTATTTCCCTATATAACCTCTAAGATTTGCTCTTAGTCCAGTGAAAGAATCTACTCTTTTTTTGTTCCCTTTTCATTCTTCTTCCATTCCTCTTTCTTCTTCTTCTCCTCCTCTCCCTCCTTCTCCTCCTCCTCCTTTTCTTCTTCCTCCTCCTCTTCTTCTTTTCTTCTTCTTCTTCTTCTTCTTCTTCTTCTTCTTCTTCTTCTTTTTCTTCCTCCTCCTCCTCCTCCTCCTCCTCCTCCTCCTCCTCCTCCTCCTCCTCCTCCTCCTCTTCCTCCTCCTCCTCCTCCTCCTCCTCCTCTTCTGATGATTTGGGTTGTATCCATTTCAACAGATGGGAAAAGTGAGGCTTTCTCAAGGTCACATGGTAAGCAGTAGCATGAAGACTAAACAAACCTGATATTTCCTGATCCTCTGGTAAGTCACACTCATTATTCTACCCCTTTTGCTGTGTCTAAGCCTATTTGAACTGAAACCCAAGACCCAGTTCTTTATGTGGGTTTTGCTGATTTACCTCAGTCATTCCCTTGCATGCCACAGTGGCCCACCTAACTTCATTAATCTTTCATGATCTACTTGCTATGTATATATTTTAACCAGGCAACAGCCTGCCTCAGGAACAAAAACTTAAATTCACAGAGTGTGACTCTATTGTTAGAGTTGGTTACTGAAGCAAGGGCTTTAGCCAAGATTAAAGACATGTGATAAAGAACACAAGTGGTGAATGAATGTGGCTCACAGGGTGAAATGAAAGGCAGAACCTTTCCTATTTACCAATGACTGTAAGTGCTGCAAGGAATCTATTATTTAAACATATAGGACTTAAAAATAGATGTGGAAGGGAAACAGAATCACTACATACTCGAATATTTTTTTCCCAATATGTATTGTATAGTCTTATCAACATAATAGCCTACAGACTCTTTTTACCTGCCTCTATTGTTCTCTGAATTCAAATCCATCTTTCTGATACTTCTAGATGTATTTGTCTAAAACATGAGTCTGACCACGTCTTTTACCTGCTAAAACCCTTCAGTAATTCCCCATTTGCCTAAAGGAACAACCCAACATATTTATCTGGATGTACAAAGACCTACCACTTGGCCTCCACCCAGCCCTCCAGATTCCCTTCTTGCCACTCGCCTACTTTGATATTACTACAATCTTACTTGTATTTACACCAGTCCCCTTTGACACATTACCTTTTCATATCTCCTTCTGTTCTTTCTGCTGGGATATCTTTTATCCTCTTATTAACATGACTATTACTCATCCTTTAAGATTAAGGTGAGGTGCCATCTTGTCTAAGAAGTAGCCCTGAACTATACCTCTTTCCTGTCTCTAGCTGATCTAAGCCCTTCTTTGGGGGTCATATATCCCTTTGCATGTACTGTTCTATCATTGAAATGGTACACTGAATACAATGAAGTAATAATAAACGTCTTAAAACTGCATTGTTTACCATGTGTCATCACTGTTAATATCTCTTTAATCCTTGTAACCACTTCATACTTGGGATGTAGGAAACAATCAGGGAAGACTTGTTGAATAGAATCAATGAACCTATAAGAGGTATTATCTAGATTTCCCATATGATAAGACACATTTTCAAAGTGATTCACTAACTTTACTAAGGTTCATAGCTTGGAAATGGGGGGAAATAACTGCTATACTGCACTGCATATCAATCAAACCTCCACTTTAATTTCTGTCTGCTCCATCAAATTGTAAGAACAGAATTTAAGGTCAAGTACAGGAATGATAGTTTTTTTTTGTTCTCATTCCCTAAAGCCAGAATATTAATATAGTAGGTGCTCGATAATGTTCAATGGGATTGACTTGAATTTTCTTCTTATTCACCTTTTGATTATTTTGGTGATAGGGGCCATCTCTACCTTTGAATAAAGGTACTGAAGAGTCAGTATAAACTATTTTATAGCTTACAGGCATTCAAAAAAGACTTGATTGGTTTTTTCCTCTAAAATTAGCCGTCTAGACCCTCTTATGCATAATAATAGTGACAGAGTCATTATTATGACTTTGTTATCTATCTCCAGTGACTCAAGGTGTAATGAGGGTGGCCACATAATTGACCACACTTTTGAGAATAAAAGGGAGTGTTGTTAATAATTACATTAAAAGAGGAGACAAAACTGGAACTGTTCTTGGCAAACCAGGATGTGTGGTCACCCTGAATATGATGAATCACAGATAGGAGAGACTTAATTCAATGCTTTTGACCAAGTCCTTAAATCAGACTTGTGTTGTCTTCTGAGTTTTCCATATGGTAGAAAAGCTCCAGAAGAACTTCTCAAAATGTAAAATTCCTGGAAGAAATATGGAATGGACAAGGAACTAATATGTTCTTACTAATATTAATATGCTTGCGTGTATCTTGAAGTTTATTTTTCTGCAAAACCACCATTAGAGGTAATTTTTATGAAACGATTGTAGGAGAGTTGTTTGAAACCAGTGCTATAGACCTCTAGTGCACTGTAAGCCTTTCACAGGACTACTGCTAAATTTGGAGCATTGTGTAAAATGTGTATTCTGGGCCTTCATGCCATCTCTAGAATGTCTGTCTGCTGACATCCCGTCTAACATAATGGGTCATGAAATGCAATGGAGAATAGGGACCAAGTGACTCTTAGTTAAAAGAGACTGCTTGGCAACATGAAGCCATTGGCAAAGATAGTGATTTTCCTGGAATATACAAGAAGTTTGCTTTGTTGGTATGTAAGAGATATGGTGAAGGCAGTTGTCCTCGATAGTCACTCTGGCCAGAAGTGTATCCACATGGAGATTGGGACAACTTCCGATGCTATCATAGACGCTGTGAGTCAGTGTGTCTGCTATTGTTCGGTTGCTAGTAGTTCTGGGAGCTACACTAGGGTGTGCTAGGAAAACAAAAGGATTGAGAAAGGCTATTGCAGAATAGGAATTCCTTACTGCCCTATCCTACCTTGTATAAGACTGTTTTGATTCAGAGGCAGCTGTGGATATTCTTTTTTTCTTTTTCTTCTTTTTAACCAACTTTGTCAATAATAAAAGAAAGGTCACGTGCAGATACTTGAGATGGAAATAGACCACAAACAAGTTTTTCCAGCTCAATTAAGTTTATCTTCTTTGGTTCTCCTCTTGCCCTACAAATATATTTAGGACATATACCTATGGAGAATTTCACTAGATTGGTTTTCAACTGGACTAATATGACCTCCCTAGTGGTCTTTGGGTATTATTTGGAGGTGTGTTGATTGCCGCAGTGGCTGGAGGGAGACCATTGACATCATTTGGCGGAGGTCAGCAATAACCCTTCACCCTTCAATGCACAGAATTGTCCTGCACAATAAAGAATTGTTCTTTCTCAAATGTCAATAGTGCCCCTTTGTGCAATTCTTGGGGAGTATATATTCTGATTTGGAGAGCATATATCTGTTCTCTCTATATGTATGAAAGGTGAAACAAAGTCTTCAGGTTTTAAAGTGACTGAAAATTACTCCCAGATGACCTTTTTATTCTGTTAGTTGATGTGATTATTTAACAACTTAAAAAATATTTGGCAGAACTCTATTACCTTTTGCAAGGTAATAGGTACCTTTTGTACCTACTGTCTGCTTGCATTTTAATATTTCCCTTACTGCAATAGCTGTACAAAGGCCATTACAGAGTAGGAGGAAAAAAAGAGACCATGTTTATAAACCAAATTAATGAAAGGCAAAAGAAAAATGTTTTGCTCAGACTCTGTGACATAGAAATGAATAAAATAATGTGTTGCCAAATCCAAATTGAACTGAAATATAACAGGTAAGAATCTTATAAAAAGATATTCTACTTCCTACCCCCAGAAGCTTAGATTTTAGGCAGATATTTATGATTATTTCAACTCAGATGGCAATAGAGGGTCTGGATCTCTTGGCAAATCACCCAAAGTTTAGAGTAGTCTTTCTCAATTAAAATTTACACTGTTGGAGTGCCTGAGTAGTTCAGTTGGTTGAGCATTCGACTTTGGCTTAGGTCTTGATCCTATGGTTCATGGGTTTGAGCCCTGTGTCAGGCTCTGTGCTGATAGAGCTCAGAGCCTGGAGCCTGCTTCTGATTCTGTGTCTCCCTCTCTCTCTGCCCTTCCCCTGCTCTCTCTCTCTCTCTCAAAAATAAATATTAAAAAAAATAAAATTTACACTGCTAATCACATGTAAAAGCAGAATAATTTTATAGGTAGAAGATGATCAACAGATATTTGTTGACAGTTGTATGAATGAATAAGTGAATGAATGAATGAATGAATGAATGAATGTGTCGTTGCTTCTTAGTAGCCAGAATTCCCTTGTTCTAAGCCATAGCCAAGAGTAATTAAAAGTAGAATTGTTTTGGGGAAGACTTTGGTGGAAGTTATTTAAAATTAAAAGGCAAGACAAAGTCAACATTTAAAAAATATTCCAAGCATAGATTTGAGTCTGAAAATAGATGATTTCTTTATCTCTGAAGCCCAACCCATTTCCAAAGCCCTGCTGCATAATATCTGCACTGAACTTTTTTCCAAGGCCTTCTCTATTTTTATATTACCTAGTTGTAACAATCCATTTTGGGGTCTGGGCCCTCCAACAAAAGCCATGTTTCAACATACTTTCTCCTTTTGGCCTCCAGTGTGCCCCTTAAAATAATTGAAGTCTGTGGGTTTTAAATATGGACCTGCCTGATGCAACTTGATTACAATGACCAAGTTTGAATTTCAGCACAAATGCTATGTTTACAATATCAGAGTATGGTTGGATTTTTAACAATATATTTTAAAAGGTCTATTGGGGTTATCTATACCTGGTTAGCACTTTCCTTGAGTAGTATCTGCTTTTCCTTGTTGCTTATCTGCTCAACATAAGGCCTGCGGTTTCACTTAGCTAGCCCCTGAGAATGAGGGCTTGAGGGGAACAGCTAGGGGGAGAAAGGAGAGGTCACAGGACCATGCCACTGTTGTACCTGTGGAGATGCTGTTGGCAGAAGTGCACTTCCTGTACTCACTGCCCCTTACTTGATTCCCCCCTGAGAATTCAGCACTTGTTTGCTCCAATCCCACAGGTCAGTAGGTGGCGCAGATGGCCCCTCCTCACTCTTCCCAGTGCCCTTGCAGTTTGCCTTGTAGCTGAGAGGTTGTCATTTACCCCACCCATACTTACTAAAGAAGACTTTCCCCTTTCTGCCCCTCATTTTTTATTGTGGTAAAATGTATATAATGTAAAATTTGCCATTGTAACCACTTTTAAGTGACATTCATTATATTCACAATGTCATATAACTATCTCTATTATCTATTTCCAAAACTCTTGTTATCAAGTGCCCTCCTTAATGCCCATCACCCATTTAGCCCATCCCCCCTACCTACCTCTCCTCTAGCAACCCTCAGTTTGTTCTCTGTATTTAAGAGTCTCTCATGGTTTGCCTCCTTCTCTGTTTTTATCTTATTTTTCCTTCCCTTCCTCTATGTTCATCTGTTGTGTTTCTTAAATCTCACATAGGAATGAAATCATATGATATAATTCTTTCTCTGACTGACTTACTTCGCTCAGCATTATACACTGTAGTTCCATCCACATTGTTGCAAATGGCAAGATTTCATTCCTTTGATCACTGAGTAGTATTCCATTGTGTGTGTGTGTGTGTGTGTGTGTGTATGGTATATATATATACACCACATCTATTTTATCAATTCATCAGTCTATGGACATTGGGCTCTTTCCATACTTTGGCTGTTGTCGATAGTGCTGCTATAAGCATTGGGGTGCATGTGCCCCTTCAAATAAGCATTTTTGTAACCTTTGGAGAAATACCTCATAGTGCAATTGCTGGGTAATAGGTTAGTTCTATTTTTAGTTTTTTGAGGAACCTCCATACTATTTTCCAGAGTGGCTGCACCAGTTTGCATTCCCACCAACAGTGCAAAAGTGTTCCTCTTTCTCTGCATCCTCGCCAACATCCGTAGTTGCCTGAGTTGTTAGTTTTAGCCATTGTGACAGGTGTGAGGTAGAATCTCATTGTGGTTTTGACTTGTATTTCCATGATGATGAGTGATGTTGAATATCTTTTCATGTGTCTATTGGCTATCTGGATTTCTTCTTTGGAATATTGTTTATTCATGTCTTCTGCCCATTTCTTCACTGCATTATTTTTTGGATGTTGAGTTTGATAAGTTCCTTATAGATTTTGGATACTAACCCTTTATTTGGTTTGTCATTTGCAAATATCTTCTCCCATTCTATCAGTTACCTTTTAGTTTTGTTGATCGTTTCCTTTGCTGTGCAGAAGCTTTTTATCAGGCACACTTTAACTATAAAAGTTGCCCAGAAGACTCGGGCCTAGGCCCAGGTCTGTGACTCATAGCTTGTGTTCATTCCTTCCCACCAGGGCCCACGGCTTTGGCTTCCTGCAGTTATAGACTGTCAGAGTTGGAAAAGGGGGTCACTGAGATCATGTAATAATCCCTCTTCCTTTTATAGATGAGAAAGATGAGTTATGTGCCATGCCCAAGTTCACATCTCCAGCTAATGACTGAAATGAGGTCTCCAAACTCCTGGCCCAGCATTTTTTATATTAAATTAATCTCTTTTCAAAGGATGTGTTTTAAATCTTATGGGACATTTATAAATGTTTCTAAAACTTTAAACTTCATTTGAGAATACAGATGTTTATATCCAGTAGAAGACTGAATTTACACATTACCTCTTTGAAATAATCAAATTAAGACTTTTTATTTTAATTTAAAACTTTATTGTGTAGATTAAAAACACTTAGAAGAGAATTCTTTTCTCCTGATATAGATTGTAAATACAAATTTTTAACTTTAAAAAGACTTAATAAAAATATGTATTTAGAGCCGGGGTTTGGATCAGTTTAAGAAGATGGAAGTTTTTGAAACTCAGAGTACTTTATATGTCTGAAAGGGTCACTCTAAATAAAGAAGAATAAAATAGTTGTTTAAGCTCTCTGAAAATTTCTATTTAGAGTTGACAGGTTAGTATGGAATGCTCAGTTAAATTTGAATTTCAGATAAACAATAAATAATTTTTTCTAGTATAAATGTGTATGTAATATCTGAGACTTAACCTAAAAAATTATTTGTTGTTTATCTGATATTCAAATTTAACTGGGAGTCCTGCATATTATTTGCTAAATCTGGCAACCTTATTTCTATTATATTTATAATTTTTGACAATATTATTATTTTTAAAAAGATTTTATTATATTTAGATCATCCACAGTTTAGGTACTAAGTGTTATGAAATGAATAGAACACATTTCTCTCTCAAGGAATTGAGATCAAACCCGAACAGATAACATTACTGTTGTGCTAAATGCAGCTATAAGGGCAAAGAAAAAGTGTACACAGCCAGCCCAGTGGTTCAGAGAAGGCTTCCTTCCACATGAAATGATACCTGGGCTCAAGTGGAATGGGTGAGGGAAAGTTAACCATGTGATGAGACATATAAAGGATGTTCCAGGCAGACGCAGTGGGCAGTAGTGAAAGCTAAGAGGCATGAATCAGGCCGGTGTGTGTACACTGAGGGTTAGCGAGAGGCAGAGTGGATAGACCATTAGGCATGGTCAGAGTTATGCTTCAGAAGGACCATCCTGGGGTGACCTGGAAGCATTTCAGGAGGACGGGATTGGTAGTAAGAAGGTCAGCATTGAGGCTACTGCAATAGTCCACCTCAGACATGATGAGTCAGAACCAGGGCTATGATCATTAAAGGAGAAGAAACAGACCAAATGTTCCAGAGATCAGAATCCCCAGTCCATGCTTGTTGGCTAGATGTGGACCTAGGAGATGATAGCTAGATAAGTGTTTTCACTTCAGGACAACAGAACTAATTGTATATGTGGATAAAGAGCATACAATTGCTTTTAAAAAAAAAACCTTACCATGATAATTAATAGATGTATTAGTTTTCTTTTGGGTGATTATCTTTATTTTATATATATGATTTTTATATATCTTGATATATATATGTGTGTGTGTGTATATATATATATATATATATATATATATATATATATATATATAATCTTGATGTTATAAAATATTCCTTCCTCAAAATTCTCTATAGAAATTAGGGTCTAATTTATTTCTGTTGGTCCTTGATGTGGCGTCATCCACCTGCCATTTTGTTTCCCTCCAATAGTACCAATAAGCCTTCCATAAAAACCACAGAAGTTTGTGTAGGTTTGCATCCACTCTTTCTGCAGGATGTTGACCACCTCATAGGTGGCACTTCAATCTTTCACTTATATCTTTTTCTGGATCCATTGTTCATCCAAGAAACAATGCATGCTCCAAAAAATGCATACTCTGACATCTATTTTTAAGTTCAAACTATTACATGAAACACCAACTCTGCACAGAATTCCCATGTTCCCTGGAAATAGGCTTACACTATTAAACTAGCCTGACAAACAGATCAGCTTCCATATGTGTTTTTATACCAGGGTTCAGATGTTGGCCTGGTTTATGACTTTTTCTCTAACCCTTAGGGCATTTGGTTTTCTCTGCTGGCCCCAGTAAAGTTGCTCTTTCTTAAACCACCTGAATCCTAGCCTGGTGATTCATTTTTCTCTGAGGTGCCTTCCATAACCTTTATGCCTAATATCTGTCTTCCAGGACCTACATCTCCCCTGGAAGTGAATGTTCTCTAGAAGTCTCTTTTAGGTCTCAGACTATTTCTTGCCCACTCATGTCTGGTCAGTTAATTCGATTGTTTTCTGTCTTCCGAATGCTGCAAATGTCCTGCATGAAATCTTCCTGCCTTTTCTAGGGACCTGACCTGCCTTCCTGCTTCTCAAAAATGTCCTCTCTATCACCATCCACTTCTCTTCACACTTCTCCCTGGATCTCAGCAGTCTATTGTCAGGGCTATTTTCTCTCAAGATCAATTTTTAGGTCAATGTTATTATTTCAGCACACATGCATACATGGTTTTGCATGTATATTTTGGTGAGTTGTGACAAATAAGACCTAAATAACCACTAGTGAAATCAAGATATAGAGATAGAACATTACTATCTGATGAAACTTTTGAGAACCATAAAAAGTGTTCTTTACTGTCCACATATTGCTGTGTTCTTGAACGTTGGAAACACGGATGGTGTGGCCGAGAAAATGAATCTTTAATTTTGTTTAATTTTTAAAATTTTAATGAGTTTAAATCATCACATATGGATCCTGTACCGAATGGCATAGCTCAGATATAGGACTTTCCCGTCGCTCCCAAATTTCCCTCATTCCTCCTTGTAGTCCATCCTTCCCATCCCTACTCATCAAGCACCACTGATGTTGAATTTTCTTACTTAGAACTTCTCATAAATCAAATCATCTTGCCTGTCCTCTTTTATGTCTGGCTTTTTAAAACAGTTTTATTGACATATAATTCACAAATCACACCATATGCATATTGAAAATGTACAGTTCAATTGTTTTTACTATAATCATAGATATATGTGAGTCTGGCTTCTTTTGCTCAACATAATGTTTTTAAAATTCATCCATATATAATTGCATGTAACAGTAGTTCATTTTTATATATTTTCTATCTTAACAGAAACCAAAATGTAAATTACGATTACTATAGCCCATTTAATATATGTGTCTAGTATTTGAACCAGCAGGATTTCTGAGTCAGAAACTGTTGTACTCAGTGCTCCTCTTGCTCATGAAAATGTTTTCTGAGGTTTGGTTTTCTTTGCTGCCCTGGTAGAATATTAGAGCTCGTCTCACAACTTGTTTGGCTCACTCTCACAATAACAAAAGGCCTCTGGCCACTCTGTCACAGGAAAACTCTCATTTAGGAAATTAACAGGTTCATCCCTGTATATTGATAATAATAGTAACAACAACAACAACAACTTGGAACTTCATAGAAAGTTAAAGCCTTTTCTCTCCTTCCAGCTTGAGCCCGACTGGAAGCTTGTGGCAGGGGACAGGAATCCCTTTTCCACTTTTTCACTGAGTATTTATCCTCCCTCCCCCACTAGCTCTTCCAGCTGCTGGCCACTCTGGGCTTGGAGCAGGTGGAGGGAGCAGAGGCAGGACAGATCACTGATGTAATCTGGAGGTGGTTCCTCTGGCTGTTATGGAATTGAAAGGGTCTCCTCTTTGTGCTGTGTACAGCATTAAAGCTGCCTGTTTGCAGCTTTTAGGGGTCCCTTCTGAAAACGTTCGACTGTACTTCCCGTGACACAGGCTGGCCTCTGATTTTTCTTCCCTCAGCCTTTGGGAATATTGGAGGCCCTCTTGAACTGGATTTTTGGTAGCTGCAGACAGACCATTTTCACCCCTGGGGCCCACAGCTGATCACAAGCAACACCTGGGCACATGGGCCCTGCAGCAGGTGCCACAGGGAACTGTAGGCAGCTGCCAGTGCAGTCTGGTTCATTCTTTCTCCTGCCTGCTGCCTCCTGTCACTTGCGTGGAGATGCACTCAGCTTCTGGAACCGCAGACTTCCAAGGAACTCCCTGAGCTCTGCTCTCGCAGTCGTTGTGGGGGTGGGGGTGGGGGTTACTCACAGCACACTGACATCTGGAGTGATTCCTGTCTGGTATGCAGCTGTCTCCTCTCAGCTTTTCTAACCTCTCACAGTCTGAGGTGAGCAGTAAACTGAGGTCACAAAACTGGCTTTCAGAGCCTGCCTTTGCAAATGCTGCTGAGACGTCTAATAACTCACTCTGCAAGGTAGACATGCTCGCCACCAGCTTTTTATGCCCTCAGCCAAGAGGGAGATTGAAGCGGTCTCATTGAACATCCTGTTAAACATGCGTATGATTTTGGCAGCATTACACCATTGACCTTTCTTTTGTGGTCCATCCCGTATAGGAGAGAAAGGCATATTCATTTCAACCCTATCCACCTTCCAAAACCTGTTCCTTCACAGAGGCTTTCTTCCTTGATCTCGAAAGGACGTCTCCCCCGGATATCATAGCTGCTTTTTGTACCTCCTTTTCTGTTTGTAATTGCCTATAAGATCTTTTACGATAGTTATTTGTGGATATGTCTTGTGTTTGTTGAATTGCACTGAAGATCGATCATTATATAAATAGCTTTGTATGCTTCTGAGAAATACTCAGGATTTGTGTATTCCCGTTATGTGCTGGAGTCTACATCACTCGAGAGTGGGGAGCGCATTCAACAGCTGTACAGTTCAGTGCCTACCTGCCCAGCAGGGGGTAGATTTGGGAATTTGCTGGCAACAGGATTGAACCTATTTAGCAGAACAGGACTCTTGTAGGCATGTTTTTACATGATGAACATACATGCTAAAATAAAATGTCATTGTTTTCTTGTGCTGTAAGAATAATAGAAACCATCTTTTTCAAATTGCAAATGTTTTAAAAATTGGGGCAAAATAATAGTGCCTATATCGATGTCAGTGTTTCCTTTTGTCAATTTTATTATAAATTATATAATGCCTGAGAGTATATTTTAGTTTATTTATTAAATATCCATAAAATACTCCTGCGTCATGCTGAATAAAACATTTCAAAACGCTCTTTTATCTGAAGTAAACTTGCTTTTCTTTTATACTTTTGCAGAAATATATACTTATTTCATTTTGTAGAACTTCCTAGATTTCCCAAAAGTTAATGGGATATTTCCTGGTAAATGATATAATTTGGAATTCAAGTGAGGGGTCAACACTTTCTTTTTGATTTTTATATTGTCTCCATAGAGAAGAGAAATTACTTAGTAACTGTGGTGGGAGCTAGATGAGAAACTTGTCAGTGTAATGAAGATTTTATCTATATCTTTTCAAAGTGTCCTCTGTAGGGCTTTACCTAAGGCACTTGGCATGGAAGTGTAACAGGTACGGACATAAAGCACCATGGTAGTCAGCATTTTCACTTATGGAGAACTCTTCACTTGTGTACTACGTGGCACAATATCAGAAGAGGAAATAGACTTCTTTTATGAACTCAATATCCTTTCTAGTAAATTGGCCAAAATGAAGCCATCCTTCAAGGTCATAAAAATTTAATGCGAAAGAAGTGGCTAAAATTTCTATAATCCCCTTTTATAAAAAGGGTTTAAGATTAGTACCATAGAAAGGAGATCATTATTTTGTACTTCACATTTGAGTTTTGTAAATTCAGATTTTACTATTCTACAAATTGGGGAGAAAGATGATTCATGAGTAGACTTAGGGATGATCCATATTTTTATTGATTCATTAATTCTTTCCATCTTTTATTGAGTCCCTATTATGTACAAGATATTGTGCTGGGTGGGCATGAAAGATAAATGAGGTATGGAATCTGCCCGCAAGTGGCTTTACAGAGAAATACTATATGCACATTAAAATAATCATAATCCTAAATAGAAAGTCTTGGTTGTCATTAGAAAGGTAAAATCAATGAGTTGAATGTTTGTTGCACATTTTCTCTGTGAAAATAACGAACGGTACCAGTGCTCAGGGAACTGTTATGGCTTAACCTCCGCAAAAGCTGGGTAGTAATGAGCAGCGAAGTTTTTAACACTTGCACAGTTTATCAATCTGGTGCCTGCAATGATGTCTCCAAATACTTCCTACCTAGAAGCAGATGAAGAGTCGCCCTCCTCACATGCCTTCTCACCTGTCGTTTTTGACCTCTCTTCTCTCTTGGTTCTTCTATGGTGCTTAGAAGCTTCTTAGAGATTCAAAAGTAGTTTCTCTTTAAGAAAAATTGTAGGACCCATTTAAATTGGACAGTACACAACTGAAATTAATTGTCCTGGCTCTCTAAGTATTTTTTTGATTTTTGTAATGTTTATTTATTTTTGAGACACAGAGAGAGACAGACAGACAGACAGAGCATGAGCAGGGGAGGGGCAGAGAGAGAGAGAGAGACACAGAATCTGAAACAAGCTCCAGGCTCCGAGCTGTCAGCACAGAGCCCTATACCGGGACTGTACTCACAAGCTGTGAGATCATGACCTGAGACAAAGTCAGATGCTTAACCGACTGAGCCACAGGCGCCCCCGTTAGTCTTTTTTAATCAAATATTAATTTTCAAAATCAAATATTACAAATATTAAGTCATCTCCATAAAAACCTTATGAGTAGTTTCTTCTATGCCCTCATTTCTCCATTTTAGAAGTGTGAAAACAGAAAGGTTAGGTCACTTGTCTGAGGCCATTCCCCTAGCAAGTGGTCACTCTGGGACTACCCTATGACATCTCTTTTTTTCTCTTCAGTTTTACTGAGATATAACTGACATATAACTTTGTTTAAGGTTTACAATGTAACAATTTGACATATGCCATATGAAATGTTTACCACAGAAGTTCAGTCAACATCCATCACCTTGTATAGCTTAATAATTTCTTTTTTCTTGTGATGAGAACATTTATGACCTATTCTCCCAGCAACTTCCACTTCTGAATTCATTTGTGTTCAGACTTCCCAAGGTTGGAAAGGTTGGCACCCAGGTGCCCCACCCCCAACTGGGGCCCAGCTTTCTGCTACCCCTCCCAGGTGTTAGAAGCAGACTAGCTCCAAACTGGTCCCTTCTCCCCAAGACTGCTCTATCAGAAGGGCTCCTTTTGTGGTTGCTGTTTGTGATATTGTCCCATACACACACAGAAACCAGCAAGAAAACAGACTGTGTCCTTAGTAGCCCAACGGCTTTATCCGGCCTAGAGAAGCTTAGCATTTCTCTGTTGAGGTTGCCGTGACCAGAAAGTACAGTTACTGTTCACCACTTGTATTTGTCAGGTTGAAGCATACGTATCTTTGATCCCCAAACATAGCATAATTGTTTTCTCTTTTCCAGGTTAGAAAAGCAAAATAATCTGTGTAAGAAAATTCACAGGTGGAGGGTGATAACTGCTTTATCTTGTCTCTTCCCAACTCTGCAAGTTAGTGTAGCCTGATTGCTAAAATAACCCCTAAATTTGACCCAGTAAAGGTTCAGTTCTGGTTCACATCACAGACCAGTGTGGCTTGGTGGAGGGGCCGTGGAGTTATTTGGAGTCTAGACCCTACGTGGTTTGAAACTCCATCTCTATTGGGCCCTTGGAGTCCTTCAATGGATCCTCGGAGAGGGGTCAGCAGCCATTAGAAGAGAGGGACAGGAGAAGAAAGGGACAGGACAAGAGGGACAAAGACTGTGTGGGAGTCTTAAGGGCCAGGCTTTGAGGTGCCATATGTCACATCAGTGTGCATCCCTTTCCGACGTCCGTGACATTGCTTCACCTGGCTGCAGGGAGACTGAGAACACAAGTCGAGATACGTGCCCAGCAAGAGAATGGAAATTGTGTGGAGAATAACTAGCCAGTGTCTGCTATACCAACTAAAGTTGGTTTTATTAAAACTTTCCTAATAAAGTTTTTTTTTCCCCTTTCTGTCCTCCCTCCCTTCCTTCCAAGAAATACTTAGTGAGAACCTCCTTTTAAGTGTCAGGCACTCTAAGCTCTATGGAATACAGCTGTGAACAAAATCGGACATTGCCCCTTCTGGTGGAGTTTGCAGCCTGGCACTGGGAAGTTTAGAGGTTAATCACATCGTGACACACACAATATGGAAAGTTGTAGCCATGCCTTCTCCTCTGAAGGGAGGCATGTGAAGCTATGAATCCTACAATGGAAGAAGCTTACTTTGTCAGGATGGCAGGAACATGAAACTGTAAGGTAGAGAGGCATCATCTGGGTGAAGAATGGAGACAGCGGGTAGGGGCAGGCCTGGCAGACGATGAAGCTGAAAGGGAGAAGGAGGCCACAGCACGTGGCCCATGGTGAAAGGCTGGGGAGGGAAGCTTCCGTCTTGTGCATGCAGGTGCCATTAGCTAAGCAAAGAAACAGTGGTAGATCGGTGGGGGGCACGCCTTGCATTTACCTTTGGACATGGTGGAGTGGGACGCTTCCAAGGGAAGATGTCATATAGATGGTTGAATTTTGGATTTGGGGAGCTCAGAAGCGGAGTCTGGGACGAGTCATCTAGTGCAAGATGTAACTGAAGCTGTGGGTATGGATGGCATGGCCCCGGGAGACTAGAGCGGGAAGAGGGGAAGGTCCCAGCTGGAGATTGAAGGACTCTGATGTTCAGTGGGAAAGCGGGCTGGGTCTGCGGAGTAGGGAGAAGAGCCAAACGCCTCTGCAACAGCTACTTCCTAAGCTTCAGTTTCAAATAAGTGAAAGAATGAATGAGAGGAAGAGGGAGGGAGAGAGGAGGGGGTGGAGGGAAGGAGAGAGGGAAGGAGGGGGAGAGGGATGGAAAGAGAAAGGACCAGTGGCACATAAATCAGGCAAGGCCTTTCTATATGCATCTTTTGCTTAATCAGAAGAGTTGTTGTTTTTAACAGGTAGCACACAAGTAGGCCGATATTACCTACAGTGTGATACATGAGGGATGTGGCAATAAGTCCTTTCAAGAAGGTGCCGTGAATTCCGACTGATGAGAAAAGTGAAAATAATACTATGATTTTCTCTTGGTCTTTCCAGAACTGGAGGAGTTGCTGTTTGGAAAGTTTCATAAACCAAACTCTCAAGCAATGCAAAATGAGGCTGCACGGCTATAGTAGTGAAGAGAGTCTTAAAAAAAAACCAAACTGAAACAAAAGGGGGTGGAGAAATCAGCTGCAAGTCTCACTGCAGCAGTAGCTATGTCTGATTTCAGGAAAAAGGAATTTGAACCCAGCTGGCACTTGCAGTAAGGATTTTACTTTGCTTTCCTTCGTAGATATATTGACATCCCTGCCTGCTTAATGAGGACAACAGTGTCAGGCAAAAGCCACATAATAATAGCATTGCTTCATGCTTGTTTGTTTTCCGAACTCCTTACTGTTGCTAATTAGTTAATGTACCCAGTGTTATTAGCTGATGTCAGAAACACATCTGAGAAGTGGAGTCTACCCAGAAGGATCTCAGTTGGTGTAAAAGCCTGAGTGGGGGAAAATGGGAAGAAAGAGAAGAATCCCCAGCTAGAGGAGGATGCAGCGACTTCAGCCCCGGTGACTGACGCATTCTACTTGTGCACTGGGAGGAGGTGTCTCTCCAGACCGTACTTCACTCTCTCCAGTACCATATAGGCAGATGCCTTCGTTCTTTTTCTGTCAGTCCTCCAGAGTCCTTCCTTGTCTGAGCGGCACAGCAGATTGCTAAGTGTAATGGCAAAGTTCAAAGTTGAGGGAGTGTTTCGTAGGAGGGGGAGTCTCTGATTCTATTGCCTTCTGCAGATTAATTCTAGAGAGGCTGGGAATAAAGTGAAAAAACATCCTGCAGGGGGTGTGCTGGGAAATGAGTTGCCTGAACAGACGGTGATGGGGGCTAAGGGCAAAAAGCAACAAAAGTTATTGATTTTCCACTGTGCGCAGAGCAGTGGGGAGGGATGGGGGACGGTCGTAGGCGGTGGGCCTCCTGGAACAGTTCTTTACAGAGATAATAGCTAAGTGGCAGAGACAGGACAAATATGCTGGAAAAGGGCAAAGCAATACAGAACCACATTAAACAAGTGACCTCAAATATGTAGTCACAATATTTGTTAAGTCTCCAGAAGGTTCATCTCTGCGAGATTGTATCTCTGCCACTCAGGGGCCAAGGGGGCACTGGGAACATAATGACTCTCTAGACTCAATGTACTCAGTTTGTAACACAGGAGTCATAACATCTACCTTACATGATTTTGATGTAGATTCATTAGATAATTCATGTAAATCCTGGCACACGGTGAGTATTTCATACATATGGATGAATTTGTAAATAAAGGAATCAAATGGTTAACATAGTGTCTGGGACATAATAAATGCTCATTTAAGGGACCTATTGTTATTGTGGTATTATTTTGTAAGCCTTTAGAGAAAATGGAAGAAGTCTCTTCTCTGGTAACCTAATGTTTGGCTCTACCCTTCCAACTTTGCCCACTGACATACTGAGCAAGGGGATGGTTGGGTAATTTGCATCCTCACAATTCTGTAGAAAGGAATAGATTTGAATTATTAGCATTTTGCTGCCTCAGTTGCTTCAAGGTTTTGGAAAGAAGCCAAAGATAAGAGTGTAGAGGTGCCACCCACTCAATTTTCAGTGGGATTTTGGATACAAGGGACACGCAGGTTGGCACCAGGGAGTAAATGAAATCATGCCGGTTAGAGAAATGGCCCAAGAGAAAGCATGTGTTTAAACAATTTGTTTACTCAGGTGTGGAATGGGGGCAAGTAACTGGGACCTCCCTGTGATATAATAGAGTAGAAAACCTGGAGGGCCCTCAGTGAATTTCTATCTGAAAGTTGGCCCAGAAAATGCAGGAACAATCATGCATTTCCATTGACAGTGCAACCGTTTATAGATTTCCTGAACAAAAGTCTACCATGGTTGATTAATTTGGTTGAACAGCATTTAAGCAGTTTGTTTTTCTTATTGCAATTCATCCAGGCCACCAGGTATAGTGGCAAAAATAGCAAATGAGAAAAAGGCAAGGTAATAAAAAAATTATTATCTGCTTTAAAACAGGTACAATGCTAGTTACTTTATAAGAGTTACCAAATTGAGGTGTCATAGTAACCCCATGGAGTATATAAAACACAGGTAAATCTGACTCTAAAATCAATCCTTTTCTATAACTTCTGTAATGAAAACACCTGGATTATCATCTAGGGATCAACAAACTGGCCCCTGCCTGTTTTTGTGAATAAAGTTTTATTGGAGCAAGGCCATGTCCATTTATTTACAAATTGTCTAACACCTGCTTTTATATTACAAAAAGCAAGGTACAATAATTGTGGCAGTGACTGTATGGCCCCAAATACTTGCTACATGACCCTTTATGAAAAAGTCCCGTGGGGTGCCTGGGTGGCTCCGTCGGTTGGGCGTCTGACTTTGGCTCAGGTCATGATCTCACAGTTCGTGGGTTCGAGCCCCGCGTCGGGCTCTGTGCTGACAGCTCGAAGCCTGGAGCCTGCTTTGGATTCTGTGTCTCCCTCTCTCTCTGCTCCTCCCCCACTCATGCTCTTTCTCTCAAAAATAAATAAACACTGAAAACGTCTCATGTCCCCTGGAATTATGAGTTTGTTTATTGCCCTGACACTTTGGGCGAGGTTCCTTATGAGACAGTGTCTTCTGCTGTAAAACATGGTTGATGCCAGCCTTGTCTGTATTTACAGAATTGTTTTGAGAAGGTAATCTCTTACATGTGAAAATCGTATAGAAACAAAGATGGTCTACCCTGTAGTATAGTTTAAGTTTTTTCCTCCCATCATACTATATACATATACATATATATACATATACATATATACATATATACACATACATATATACATATGTATATGTATATATACAAATATGCATACATATGTATATGCACATATATGTATACATATGTACATGTATATATGTACATATGTGTGTACATATATACATATATACACATACATATATACATATACATATATACATATATGTATATACATATACATATATGTATATATACATATATACATATACATATATGTATATATACATATATACATACACATACACACATATACATATACATATACATATACATATACATGATTCCCATCATACTATTAAGGGAATTTTTTTTTTGGCTGTGTACATAGAGTGCCTTATTCACCACAGAGTGATACATGCTAAGATGGGTTGGGCTTGGGCCAATGTCCCTATACGTACAGAACTGAATACAGAGGGTCTCTGAGAGGCAGTCTGATTTGCCTTGATGTGGAAAGGGAGATGGAGAATATGAAGATGGACATTACAACCAGGGATGTGTTCAGTCCTATGCTGGTAGTCACTTCCAGGCTGGGGTTGATCCCTGCCAGGCTTGGAGGGCCTTCTGTACCACATCTTCCCACTGGGCATCTGATATCTCCAGAGCCCAGGCAGGAACCCCTGGCACAGGCAGGCTTACTCCAGCCATTGTCCTTTTCACCAACTCCACATGTTCTGAAATCACAAAAAGCGGGAGAACAGAAACGATGGGACCAGCTCCACTCCCCCATTCTTTGAATTAACCCATAACCCTTTGGCTAGCAGTGTGGCCAAATCCATCTTGTTATTTCCAGGCAAGCCCACCTGCAACCCAAGTCCAGCACAATAGCCTTTCACCTGGATTCTGAAGTCTGTAAAGTCTTAGATAACAAACTGTCGTTTTAGGAATGGGGTGTTCCTCTATGACTCCCCTTTACTGGCTCTACCCAGTCCCTTTCCTCCAACATTATTCCAAAATGAGAGCATGCTCCCTTTACCCAGGTCCGTGGGAATAGAGCTGTGTTGCCCAATCCTGTGGCTCCCTCCTCCTCTTCATCCTCGCCCTCTAATGGCAGGTCTGGCAAATGAAGCCCAGGGCCTGGATCCGATCCTCAATATCAGCAACTACATCTTCTCCATCCCCCACCAGTGCCAGCTCTGCCTCCTCTTGTTCAGGATCTTGGTTCAGGGGTTGGTAGGAGTAGCCAGCTGGACCTGCCCCTGTTTTCTCCTGCTCTTCCTCAGGCTCCTCGCTGCTCCAATCCCCAGTGCCTTCCATAGGGCCCTGGTGTGGCCCTAATTCCTCAGTCTGATTGGGGAAGACACGCTGGGGGCCAGTGGTGTCTCCCCCTAGGACTACTGCTGCCATCTGGTAGGGCCGCTCAGAGCCCTCGGCTGAACCCCAAGGGAATTTTCAAATATACAAAAAATTTGAAAGAAGTGCACAGTGAATGCCCATATGCCCGTCACCTAGAGTCTACGATTAACATTTTTCTAGATTTGTTTTGTTACCTGTGTATCTATCTACCAATCTCTCTATCCACCAATTATTCCATCCTATTTTTTATGCATTTCAAAGTGAGGTGTGCACACCAGTTTAACTGGAGGTCAATGTGTGTCTACTTTTTTAAGGTAAAACATGCATACTGTGGAATGCACAAAATTTAAGTGTATCATTTGACGAATTTTTACAAGTGACCCTTGTTGAGATATAAAACATTATGATCACCCCAGAAAATTCCCTCATGCCCCTTCTCACTTGTTCCCCACCTCACCCCACTCCCAGAGGTAACTGCTGCTCTGATCTTTTTCACTCAGCATATTGTTGTATTTCAGATTCAATGTTTTGTTATGTAGAACAGTGGTTGGTTGCTTTTTGTTGCTGAGAGATATTAATTGGATGAAGGCACCAGTTTATTTCTTCATTCATCTGTTGATCCACACCTAGGTGGTCTCTGCTTTTGGTTATTATGAATAAATCTGTGCACATTCTTGTACCAATTCTTTCATGAACATATGCTTTCTTATTTTTTTGTGTAAACTTCTGGGAGTGAGATTGTTGAGTTGTAGGGTGGTTTTATAAAGAACTGCCAAAGTAGCTGTAGAATTTCACCCACCCCCTCTATCCCCCAATAATGTGTTAGAGTTCTGGTTGTTTCACATTCTTGCCACCATTTGATTTGTGTCAGTCTTTTTAACTTTACCCTTTCCAGTATGTGGTTAGTGGTATCTCATGGTGGATTTAATTTGTGTTGCTCTGATAACTAATAATGCTTAATAAGTACCCTTTTATGTATTGGCCATTTGTAAGTATCTGGTAAAGTTGAGTTACTTCTAGTGTATAGTATGAAATGGGAATAGAGGGTTCATTATTCTCCTTACGGGCATGCTATTGTCCTGTACAATTTGTTCAAAAGACTTTGTTCTCCCAATTGAATTGCTTTGTACCTTTATTATAAATAAACTAAAGATTTAAGTATAGGTCTATTTCTGTTCCATTGATCTATTTGTCTACCTTAACACCAGTACCAGTACTCTCTCGATTATTGTGGTTTTATAATAAATCTTAAATTCAGGTAGTGTAAGTCTTCCAACTTTGTTTTTATTTTTCAAGATTGCTTTGGATATTCTAGATCCTTTTTATCTATTACAAATTTTTGAATAAGCTTGTCATTTAAAAAGAAACTGAAAAAGTTATGATGGGGAATTCATTGAATCTGTAGATCTGAAGAAAATGGGTATTTTAACAATGCTGGGACTTCCAATCCATGAATGTGGTATATCTCTACATTTGTCTAGATCTTTAATTTCTTTCAGCATTATTTCAATGTAAAAATGTGAACATCTTGCATGTTTTTCATTAAATTTATTCCTGAGTGGAGGCGGCTGGCTGGTTCATTCAGTGGAATGTGCCATTCTTGATCATGGGGTTGTGAGTTCATGCCCCATGTTGGGCATAGAGATTACTTTTAAAAATATTCCTAAGTATTTAGTGCTTGTTGGTGCTTTTAAAAGTAGAATTTTTCTTTTTTCTTTCTTTCTTTTTTTTTTTTTTTGAATTTTATTTTCCACTTGTTTGCAGCCAGCATATAAAATAGAGTTGCTATTTGTAAATAGATCTAATTGTATCCTAAAACCAAGCTAAAGTCACTTATTCTAGGAGTTGTTTTGTAAATGCCTTAGGGTCTTTCTATGTAAACAATTATATCATCTATGAAAAGAGTCCGTTTTACTCTTCCTTTCCAATCTTTATGACTTTATTGCTTTTCTTTAACTTTTTACACTGGCTAAGATCTCCTGTACAGTGTTAAATAGAAGTAGTGGAAAGGACAGGCTTACCTTGTTCTTACTCTTAGTACAAAAGCATTCAATAGTTTACCATTATGTATAATAATAGATTTGTAACTTTTTCATAGACTTTTTTTTTATCAAATTGAGAAAATTTTCTTAATGACATGAGATTCAGTTTTGTCAAATGGATTTCATTTGTTGAGATAATCATATGATTTTTTTTCTTTATTAACTTTTTGATGCATTGTCTTTATTGACTTTTATGAAGATTAATTCAAGTTTGTATTTTTGGAGTAAACCTATTTGTTGCTCAATTTGATTTTGCAAATATTTTCTGAAGTGTTTTTGCATATATCTTGATGACAGAGATAATTTTGTGTTATTTGTTGTTAATTTCTTTGTTAGATTTTGGTATTAAGATTATTCTGACCTCATTAAATGAGTTGAAGTGTCTCTACCTCCTCTATTTCCTGAAAGACTGAAATATCTGAAGTATAATAGATGCATAGTGTTACATTGGTTTCAGGAGTACAACATAGTGATTGAAGAATCACAACATAGTGATTCTGTGCTCATCACAAATGTAGCTATCATCTTTCACCATACAATGCTATTACAATACCATTGACTATATAACCTATACTGTACCTTTTGTCCCTGTGACTTATTCATTCCATAACTGAAAGCCTGTATCTCCCATTCCCCTTCACCCATTTTGCCCAGAGCCCGACTCCCTTCTTCTATGGCAATCATCAATTCTCTGTTTTTATGGATCTGTATCTGCTTTTTTGTGTATTTGTTTATTCACTTGTTTTATTTCTTAGATTCCACATATAAGTGAAGTCATATGGTATTTGTCTTTCCCTCTCTGGCTTATTTCACTTTGCATAATATCTTAGAGGTATATGTGTGTGTTTGTGTATGTGTGCATATCTCACATCTTAATTCATTCATCTATTGATGGACACTTGAATTGCTTCCGTATCTTGGCTGTTGTAAATAATGCTGCAATAAACATAAGGGTGCATATGTTTTAAATTAGTATTTTCATATTATTTGAGTAAATACCCAGTAGTGAAATTACTGGATCATATGGTAGTTCTATTTTTAATTTTTTGAGGAACCGCATACCGTTTTCCACAGTGGCTGCAACAACTTACATTCCCACAGTGTGCAAGGGTTCCTTTTTCTCCACATCCTTGCCAGCACTTGTTATTTCTTGTCTTTTTGATTCTAGCCATTCTGACAGGGATAGGGTGATGTCTCATAGTATTTTTGACTTGCATTTCTTTGATGGTTAGTGATATTGAACATCTTTTCATGTATCTGTTGGGCATCTTTATGTCTTTGGAAAAATGTCCATTCAAGTCCTCTGTTCATTTTTTAATTGGATTATTTTGTTTCTTTGGTGTTGAGTTGTACAAATTCTTTATATATTTTGGATATTAACTCCTTAGTGGATATATCATTTGTGAATATCATCGACAATTCTCTAGGTTGCCTTTTCATTTTATTGATGGTTTCCTTCACTGTGCTAAAGCCTTTTATTTTGATGTAGTCCCAATAATTTATTTTTGCTTTTGTTTCCCTTGCCTGAGGAGACCTATCTAGAAAAATGCTGCTAAGGCCAGTGTCAAAGAGATTCCTACCTATGTTTTCTTCTGGGAGTTCTATGGCTTCATGTCTTGAATCCATCTTGAGTTTTTTGTTTTTTTTTTTATATGGTGTAAGAAAGTGGTCCAATTGCATTCCTTTGCATGTAGTTGTCCAGTTTTCCCAGTACCACTTATTGAAGAGACTATCTTTTCCCCATAAGTATTCTTGCTTCCTTTGTTATAGGTTAATTGACCATATAAGCATGGATTTATTTCTGGACTCTCTGTCCCATTGATCAACATGTCTGTTTTTATGCCAGTACCATGCTGTTTTGATTACTACAGCTTTGTAGTATATCTTGAAATCTGGAATTGTGATACCTCCAGCTTTGATCTTCTTTCTCAAGATTGCTTTGGCTATTGGAGGTCTTCTGTGGTTCCATACAAATTTTAGGATTATTTGTTCTAGTTCTGTGAAAAATGCTATTGGTATTTTGATAGAGAGTGCATCAAATTTGCACTTTGCTTTGGGTAGGATGGACATTTTAACAATATTAATTCTTCCAATACATGAGCATGGAATATCTTCTCATTTGTGTCCGATTCAATTTCTTTCATCAATGTTTTATAGTTTTCAGAGTATAGGTCTTTTACCTCCTGGGTTAAGTTTATTCCTAGGTATTTTATTCTTTTTGGTGCAGTTGTAAATGGAATTGTTCTTTTAATTTCTTTTTCCACCACTTCATTGTTAGTGTTTAGAAATGCAACCAATTTCTGTGTATTAATCTTGTATCCTTCAACTTTACTGAATTCACTTATTATTTCTAATTCTTCTTTGGGTAAGTCCTTAGGGTTTGCTATGTTTAATATCACATCACCTGCAAATAGTGACAGTTTAACTTCTTCTTAATCAATTTGGATTGCTCTTTCATTCTTTCTTCTTTCCTTCTTTCTTTTCTTTTCTTTCTTCCTTCCTTCCTTCCTTCCTTCCTTCCTTCCTTCCTTCCTTCCTTCCTTCCTTATTGCTATGCTACAACTTCCAGTACTATGTTGAATAAAAGTGGTGAGAGTGGACATCCTTGTCTTGTTCCTGATCTTAGAGGGGAAAGCTCTCAGTTTTTCCCCATTGAATATAATGTCAGCTATGAGTTTTTCATATATGCCCTTTATTGTATTGAGGTATGTTTCCTCTGAACCCACTTTGTTGAGACTTTTTGTCATGAATGGATGTTGAATTTTTTCAGATGCTTTTTCTGCATTTATTGAGATGATCATGATTTTTAACCTTCATTTTGTTGATGTGGTGTTTCATGTTGATCTGTGAATATTGAACCGGCTTTATATCCCTGAAATAAATCCCATTTGGTTATGGTGAATAATCTTTTCAATGTGTTGTTGAATGCAATTTGTTTATATTTTATTGAGGCCTTTAGTTTTCTTTTTTGTGTGGTGTCTTTTGTTTGTTTTGGGTATCAGGGTACTACGGGCCTCGTAAAATGTATTTGAAAGCTTTCCTTGTTCTTCTATTTCTCAGAACACTTTGAGAAGAATAGGTATAAACTCTTCTTTAAATATTTGGTAGAATTCACTTGTGAATCCATTTGGTCCTAGGCTTTTGTTTGTTGAGAGTTTTTTGATTTATCACTCAATTTTGTTACTAGTTATTGGTCTGTTTGGCTTTTCTAGAGTTGCTGTAATACTGATATTTCTTACCTAGGAATTTAATTAAACTCATCAGTGAAGCCATATGAGTGTGGAGTTTCTCTCGTGAGATGATATTACATGATTTCAATGTCTTTAAACATTTTTTTGATGTTTATTTTTGACAGAGAGAGAGAGAGAGAGAGCGAGCAGGGGAGGGGCAGAGAGAGAAGGAGACACAGAATCTGAAGCAGGCTCCATGCTCTGAGCTGTCAGCACAGAGCCCGACATGGGGCTAGAACTCACAGACTGCGGGATCATGATCTGAGCTGAAGCCGGACGCTCAACTGACTGAGCCACCCAGGCGCCCCGATTTCAATTTCTTTAAAAAAAAATAGCCTCTCAAATTTTCCTGTTCAGTTTTTGTCAGTTTTAGTAAGTTGTAATTTTATTGAGGAATTTGTCCATTTCATCTAAATTTTGAATTTATTGGCATAAAGTTACTCATAATATTCACTTATCTTTTTAACATATAGTCCCTAGTAATTATTTATAGTATTGTAAATTGTGTTCTTTGACTTTTTTAGTACCAATTACTTGTAATGCATAACAAGCCACCCCAAATTTGTAAATTAAAATAATAATCATTTATTTATCTGTGAGTAGGCCATTTGGGCTGGGACTACCTAAGAAGTTCTTAGAGTCCAGGCAGGTTCACATGGGGGTCTTTGCTCAGCTGCCAGTCTGCTGGGAGGCTCTGCTAAGCCAGAGTTGTTACATAGTGGCTCTGCAGTGTTCTTAGACAGAATGAAAATGTGCAAATTCTCTTGAAGCCTAGTCTTGTTTTATGACAGAATTGCTTTTTATCCATATTTTTTTGATCAAAGAAAGTCACAAGAAGAACCCAGATTTACAAGTTTGAAAAATGGACTTCATCACCAATTTCAAATGACTGTGGTTGTGGGGCAGGGGAGAATTAGTACCATTTTTGCAATCTATCACATATATACTATTATGGACAAATTGTCATAAATTTGGCAATTTTGTGCAAATAGTCTTATCAGTATCATGATACAGCAGTCTTCGTGCTGTATCTTTCTGGAATTTACATAACATTGAGTTCTTTGGTGTTTAATCAAAAGCAACTCCTTTTCTCCCGTTAATACTTAGGAAGATTTTGATTGTTTATATGTTTTTGTTTTATAAGTAATTGTGTATTTTGGTTACTTGCACAATCCCAAACCAATAGAGTTTCAAGCTATTTTTTGGTCCATAATACTTTAAGAATTGAAAATGTGGCACTGGTGAAAATTATCATGGATATGTTGATTTGGGGCTTAAAAATAGGTTGAGTCTTCGATGTTGTAGATAAACTATAGGTAATATGAAAGGTAATTAAATACCTTATCATAGGTAAGATATTTCTCTAGGTTTCTCATCTTGTCTGTCAGTAGAGCAATTGTTGGACACAGAAAATGTAGTGGAGTTGGGCATGTGATAATGGAAATGCAGTTTAATTCTACCAATCTGCAAGTATATATTTAAGCCTCGCTGTTAAGTCATATTTGTTTCACCTTTTTGGAAATGTACCTCTGGACATTTATCCAACATTACTTATGAGTGTGTGAACTCATCTGGTGAAAAGAGTGGTCATTTTTAGCATTGATTCTCTCATGGGGAAATTGGAGGTGACCTAAATGTCTAACGGAAGGGGGCTGATTTTTTTTTTTTTTTTAATATGACAGATTCATCACATGAAATAGTATACAACTATTTAAAAGTTATAGAGGAATATTTAGTGACCTGTATGGATGTTCATTATATATAGTTGGTACATAATATATATTTAAAAGCAGATTGTGAAGCTACTTGTGGTATTCTACTTTTGGTAAGATACTTACATGTAAATACCTGTATGCACAAAAAAGGCTTAAAAGGATATATAACAAAAATGTTAATGGTGGTTATTTCTGAATGATGGCACTATGATTATTTTTCCAGTTTTACTTAAGATAGAATTGACAGCATTGTAGTAGTTCTAGGTGCACAACATGATGATCGGATAAATGTATATATTACAAAATAATTACTACCGTAAGTTTATTGAACATCCATCACCTACAAACTTTTTTCTTGTGTTGAGAACTTTTAAGGTCTACCTTCTTAGCAAGTTTCAAATATATGATACACTACTGTTAACTTGACTCACCATGCCATACATTATATTCCCAGAACTTATTTATCTTATAACTGGAAGTTTGTACCTTTTGACCACCTTTACCCACCCCCTCTTTGTATCTATGAGTTTAGTGTTTTTAGATTGTATACATAAGTAAGATCATACAGTATTTGTCTTTCTCTGTCTGACTCATTTCACTTAGCATAATGCCCTCAAGGTCCATTCATGCTGTCACAAATGGCAGAATTATCTTCCTTATTGTGGCTGACTAATATTCCTCTGTATGTGTGTGCATGTGGGGGGTGTGTGTAGGTGGGTAGTTGTGTGTGTAAGATTTTTTTTTATTCACTTGTTTGTCCATAGACACTTAGACTGTTTCCAGGTTTTACTATTGTAAATAAAACATGGGGCGTAGATACCTTTTCAAGATAGTGATTTTGTTTCCTTCAGATACATACCCAGAAATGGAATTGCTGACTCATTTGGTAATTCTGTTTTCAGTGTTTGTTGTTTGTTGTTTTGCTGTTGTTGTCAAGTGTATTCTTAATCCCCTTTATCTGTTTTACCCATCAACTCCTGCCCCTCTTCCCTCTGACAACCACCTGTTCTCTGTACTTATGGGTCTATATTTGCTATTGTTTGTTTGCACATTTGCTGTTTTTTTTAAGATTCCACATATAAATGAAATTATAGCATGTGCCTTTGTCTGATTTATCTCACTTACCATAATACCCTCTAGGTCCATCCATGTTGTCACAAATGCCAAGGTCTTATTCTTGTTTATGACTAATATTTCACTGTGTGTGTGTGTGTGTGTGTGTGTGTATGTGTGTGTACATACACATACATACATATATCACATCTTCTTTATCTGTTCATCTCCCAGTGGGCACGTAGGTTGCTTCCTTATTTTGGCAATTATAAATAATGCTGTAGTAAATATAGGGGTGTGCATACCTTTTTGAATTAGTGTTTTAGTTTTCTTTGGGTAAATATCCAGTAGTGGAATCCTTGGATCATATGGTAATTCTATTTTTAATTTTTTGAGGAACCTCCATACTGTTTTTACTGCACCAATTTACATTCCCACCAACGATGCACAAGGATTCCTTTTTCTTCCACATCCTCGCCAACACTTGCTATTTCTTGTCTTTTTGAATAGCCATTCTAACAGGCATAAGGTAATGCAATATGATTTTCCTGTTTTTAATCCACAATTTAAAATTTTTGGCATATATGTTGAAGACATGAAAAATAAATAAAAATGATTTTTAAAAGCCTTACACAGCCACAACTTACAGAATTATTTGCATTTTTAAATTGCTACACTCTATGTAATAAGATCTATGGAGCTTTATAAAATCTCTAGAGTTACCTAAAGCTTGAGATGATCTACTTATACAAAAGACGGATTTTATTATCATCCTAGTAGAACATGGCATCATGAAATGTAGTAGTTTCCTTAGGATTTTTGCTTTTGCTGTTAACATTCACAAGAACTCATAAAGATGGGGGAAATTCTTTTCTTATAAGCATCATGTTTTTATTTGAAAACATCACCGTTATTAAAATGACTTACAGACATTTTGGTTGGAAGCAGAATCAGCATTCTTATTCCTTTCTTATAAGTCAAATATTCATGGCTTCCTGAGTCTTTAAAAGAATCAGTTGGCTGGAAAATCATAGTTGAAAATGGCATATATATTGGATCTGTGTTAAACTACTTGCCATAATTCTGTGCTTTTCTTTCCAGTCTAACTGATCAGCTCCCTGACATGGTAAAACACATTACATGTCTGTGGTAAAGTGGTATTTCTATTTAGTAAACCCTACTATCACCACTTATGGAATATAGACTTCAGCTAAATGTTACTAGATTTTAGTATCATGTCTGTGAAAAAAAATCTCCATATTGAAGATTTTGGTGTATATTTTGTTTTCATTGACTGGACTATTGAGGCCAATTTCCATCCAGGAAATAGTTAATGCAGTGTGCAATCTGTATGCACAAGCATGTCTACAAGGGGTTATTGAAATTTTGTGGGACCCAAATTAAATTAGATTTAAATTAAGTAGATGCTGGAGAGAATTTTTAAAGTAAGGCAAAGTGTTGTGAAATCACCACCTCTGCAGGATAGACCATGGATCGAATATTTTATTGATATATTTTATTGGGTATGCTGCAGGAAGGTACAGAACACGTCTGGGTGTGTAGAATTGAATGCATGGTTTCTCAGGTGGGAGGAAACACTGAGGAAGATTCTCCACATCTCCGGATCTGTAGCGGCTCCGTGCCTGCAGCACTGTTGTATAGGCAGCTTTTTCCATGTCAACACCTGCTCATTAGGAAATGGACCAACACTCCCCAAGAGCTCTCAGATGGTCTGAGTTTTGTATCCCTGCCAATCCGCACTAGAATTTAATAACAACCGTGAGGTGAAACTTGGGCCTTTCCTCATTGCTAATCCCCCAAACCATCTGGCCTTTCCCTTTCTCTGATTAACAGTAGAGTGTATGTGTTGGGGTGAGGGAGGAGGTTGGAGACAGAAGAAGAGGAATAAACCTATCTTATGTTTCTTAAAGGACAATCCACTCTCCATCAGAGCAGATAGAGGTCCTTGGAGATCATAGCTCTAAGCGCATTCTTCCATTGCGTCCACATCTTGGCAGCTAGTTGTTTGAAAATCGTACCATTCATTTACTATTGACAAAAGTCCAAGTTTAGTTCTTGTAATGAAATAATGCCGAAAAGAAGCATGTAAGTCTGTAATCATGATTCTGATATTAAAACACAAGGTTATGCATGTTCTCTTTCATTTTCTATTAGTTTTAGTAGAGTATTAGAAATACAGGAGATACTCCGTAAATATTTGTTTATTCCAGTGCTTTGCTCTACAAAGGATTTGAAGTCACTTAACAGGAAATATTTAGAATATGATAGTAAATTACAAATAAAACATTGGAACTTTGTAGGGGAAGAAATAGAATGCAGAAGTGAACCACATGGCCAGTGTATTGCATAGAGAATATCGTGGTTTGGGTCCTGTTGAAGGCTCACTCCAGGGCAAATGCTCCTCAAATAGAACTATGTGTGGGATCAGTTGTTCTACTTCAAATTGCTCTCTTCCTCATACTACCGAACACTTGTTGAGTTTGGGTGTCATAAATACATGTGTCGGATCATGCTACTTCATAAGGGAAGTGTCCAACAAATATATTTCAATGAGTGAGTTAATAAAGAACTTTGACTTGTCTGTACATGAGGTAAAAAACACCCATAGTAATGTCTTTCCATGACTCAAATGACAGTTACTATGTTCAAATACAAAGGGTAGATTCTTTTGCAAATATATACACAGTCACACTATATATGTATATACATGTGTATACACATAAACATTCCAAGCATCCGTTTTGGACACTAGTGTTCATTCACTCTATTTTTCAGAAACCCTCAGAACAGTATGTCACAAGCGATATGATGCCTTGGAAGAGGGGTCAGCAAACTGTGGACCTTGGGCCAAATCCGACCTTGTTTTTGAATTGCCTACAAGCTAATGGTATTTACATTTTTAAATGGTTGAAAACAAATCAAAAGAAGAATAATACTTGATGACACGTGAAAATTATGTGAAATTCCAATTGCAGTATCCATAAATAAAGTTTTATTGGATCCTAGCCACATTCACTGGTATATATGTGGTCTCTGGCTGCTTTTTGCATTGCAGCGACAAAGTTGAGTAACTACAACAGAGACTATCTGGCCTACAGAGCCCAAAATACTTACTATCTGGCCTTTAACAAAAATGTTTGCTGACCCTTGCCTTAGAAAATACAAAAAAATGAATAGGATGAAATCTGCCTGAATCAAGCCACACTTCATAGTATTTGGAAAGATACACCCTCTACCCCACCCTTTTTTAAAAAAGAAAAATTGGAAAAGAATAAGAAAATTATTTTCAATTCTTATCTTTTTTTAAAGGGTGTCATAACTTATTTTTTCCAGACATATAACCTTATATGCCAAACAGAATATTTTGAATAGTCAAACTTTATTCCTTAAAAATTGAAGTGCAGTTGACACGACAATATTCTATTAGTTTCCGGCCTGCAACATAGTGATTCGACCGTTACACCTGACCCTTGAGCAGCATGGATTTGAGCTGCATCGATCCGCTCAACACATACTTGTTTTAAAGAAATATAGTTCAATACTGTAAATGTATTTTTCTTCTTCATTATAACACTTTCTTTTCTCTAGCTTACTTCATTGTAAGATAGTATATATAATACATATACAAAATATGTGTTTAATCAACTGTTTATGTTATTGGTAAGACTTCTAGTCAATAGTAGGCTATTAGCAATTAAGTTTTTAGGGAGTCAGAAGTCAACTGTGCAGAGAGTTGGTGCCCCTAACCCCCATGTTGTTCAAGGATACACTATAAATACTTCACAAAGTGCTCATGATAAGTCTAGTTACTACCTGTTACAATACAAAGTTATTGTAATATAACTGATTATAGTTCCTATGATGTACTTTTCTTCCCCATGACTTGTTTATCTTATAGCTGGAAGTTTTCACCTCTTAACCCCTTCGCCTGTTTTGCCCATCCCCACACACTTCTCCCCTCTGGCAACCACGAGTTCTCTGTATTTATGAATCTACTTCTGTTTGTTTGTTTTTTTTTCAAATGTTACTAACCCTTGTGATTATATCCTAACATGATATAATAGAAGAGCAGGTAAAAAGGTACAAGGTTATGGAACATACAACAGAAAGTTTAATTTGTCTAATTTATAATTGGCCTTGTGAAGCAATGTAAGAGAGAAAGCCTACCAAGACTTACCATAGTAAGGTAGGAAGAGGCAGATCCTAAATACACTTGGAGACCCTGTGGAATGCCTTGTGATTACATGTACTGTTTTTGTCTTCTGTGATCATATTGTTTCATAAACATTAGCGATCAAAACATACTAGCAATAAGCAGATACCATTATTTCCATTTTACATGAGGAAAGGGCTATAAACTTTGCATATAGCTCTTTTCTAGAGCAGTAAGTCAGTGTCAAATCTGAGAAAATAGACTTTTTTCTTTTTTGTCAGATGGAAATCTCTGCATGATTGATATGGTCTAAAGTACGGTGAATTATTACCTGAGTTATAGTGTGAATATCTGGCTGATTTCCTTTCCAATGTCTCTGGCACAGTGCTCAGTCGTCATTATTATACTATCCTTGGTCACTATAGATGACCTCATGAGTGAACTAAAAAATTTCTAAAAATAAGAACATTTGCTGTCTTTAAAAAAAATTTTATTTATTTATTTATTTTGACAGAGAGTGTGGGTGGCAGGAAGGGACAGAGAGAGGGGGGAGGAAGAGAATCCCAAGCAGGCTTCAGGCTGGCAGGGCAGAGCCAGATGCAGGGCTCGAACCCACAAACTGTGAGATCATGACCTGAGCCAAAACCGAGAGTCAGACGCGTAACTGACTGAGTCACCCAGGCACCACAAGAACCTTTACTTTCTTATGCACCACTCTATCCCTCATATACAGTGTTAGCAAATGATCACAGAGTAGGCCAGCAGATTCCTGAATTTTTAAATCCTATCTCCTTCATACCTTTGACTTTCAGTTTCCTCTTAAAAGAAATATTAAAAAAATTTTTTTTTACGTTTTATTTATTTTTGAGAGACAGAGAGAGACAGAGTGCAAGTGAGGGAGGGGCAGAGAGAGAAAGAGACCCAGAATCTGAAGCAGGCTCCAGGCTCTGAAATGTCAGCACAGAGCCCAACGTGGGGTTGGACCCCATGAGCCATGAGATCATGACCTGAGCCTAAGTTGGACACTCAACTGACTGAGCCACCCAGCACCCCTTAAAAGAAATGTTTTAAAAGTGGACTTACTTTCCTTATATCTTGACCAGAATATACCAACAGAAGAAGAGCACATAAGTCAATCATTGTCCTTCCTATAATTGTATTTTGGCATCACAGAGTGTGTATTCTGGGAGAAAGACTTTAGAGTTCCTTTCCTTTTGCAGATACGGGAGTAAAGACTGAGGAAGGATAAGGGACTTCTCTAAGGTCTCATAGCCATATGTAGCGAGGTTGGGGTAAGAGCTGTTTGACCCTGCTTGTTTGCACTGTCTTTGCATTGGGCCACTTCAAATATGATTATTGTATAAACATTAAATAACAAGAGTTTAGTGAAATATCCAAAGAATATCCTCTCATAAAATATGTTATGTTTCCTATGAAACAATGAGATTTATCTCCACAAGATCCATAGGAAAATTTATTCTATTACTTAGTAGACATATGACATCCATGCTATTGGAATAGTTATTAAACTGTCAATTAAGAAAAGGTGATGGAAGCTATAAGTATCCACATAGTTCAGGAGAGAAGTGATACAAAAGCATCTATTGTTTATCTTTAGTAATAGCTATCTTTGAAGCGAGCACATTACTTGAGAAAACATTTACATTCACCATCCGCCACTGTAATCAGTGGCCTAGTTTAGGCCATGTGAGGGAATCCCTACCCTAATGGAGTGGAAGACTCAACTCAATTGTCTCCTCACCATCTTCATTTATTTTTCCTGGAGAATCAAAAATGGAAAGAGGCGGAGTCCGTGAACAGTTGTTCCTACCCAGTCACTTTCAATTTGGTCACGAAGCTTTATTTCCTTCACAACACTTGGAACTCCCCGAAGCTATCTTCTTCCTGTATCTGTTTGCTTACTCCCCCCCCCCCCCCCCCCCCCCCATCCCACACTGACAAGAATGGAAGCTGCAAGGCACGGGGCCTCTTCTGTCTTACTCACCACTGGCATCGCCAGTGCCTATAATAACACCTGGACCATAAAGGGAAATCCACAGTGCGTGAGCAGTTGGCTAAGTGACTGGACTGTGCGGGGTCAAATTGTGAAACTGTGAGCTCTGTGGCCGATAAAGAGGGACTTCATTCCTGACTGAGTAGCACTCTTCTGGGTGATCTCTTCGCTATGCCCCGCTCTGCTTCCACAGCATCTGAACGTGCGCTGTAATTGCTGGTTGACTTGTCTCTCTCTCCCATCCATTGCTTGAGGGCAGGAACCAAGTTCCAGTCATCTGTATGTCCCAGGTGCTAACCACAATGACCAGCAGGGTGAATGGGCGAGTCCATGAGCACCTGAATGGTTCTTTCAGCACAAATGCCTGAGAACATACTACCTTTGTGTGCCTCGCCTTTTCAAACAGAAAGCATGACTGAGTGCTGAGTGTCTTCTAATGCTTTTTTGGAGAAATATCTGTCTTTGGGAAGATAATTTCTGGCAAATAAGGCCCTCTTTTTGTTAATATACACTCTTCATATAGACTATCACTATAGTGTGAGCCACACATATATTTTCAAATTTCTAACAGCCACATTTCAAGATCTTTTTAAAAAGTTAAATTTATTTTAATATGTTTTATTTAACTGAACATATCTAAAATAGTCTCATTTCAACATGACTTAATATATAAAGTTATTACTAAAGTATTTTATATTGCTTTTTTCTTGAAATCCATTTATTTTATGTCTTAATTTGGATGCTAAATTACTGGAAATACTTGATCTGTATTTTTCAAATAAAGTTTAAAGTTGAAAAAGTAGATTCCCAAATCCAGGTTGTTTTAGACACACTTAAATGTGTTCCAGTATTTGAATCGAATATGTTTTTTTTAATGTTTATTTATTTTTGAGAGAGACAGAGACACAAAGAGACAGAGACAGAGTACGAGCAGGGGAGGGGCAGAGTCCGAAGCAGGCTCCAGGCTCTGAGCTGTCAGCACAGAGCCCAGCATAGGGCTCGAACCCGCGGACCGTGAGATCATAACCTGACTCGAAGTTGGACGCTTAACTGACTGAACCACCCAGGCACCCCTGAATTGAATATGTCTTTAAGTTTAAAATTTAAATTCTAAACACACTAGTCACATTTCAGTGCCCAATAGCCAAATATGGCTGGTGGCTACTGTATTGGCCAGATAGATTACAAACTCTCCTTAAAGGAAGATTATAGGAAAGGTATATTTATTTCCAAACACCCACAACCTTTTATCACTTCAGATCGTAGCATTTTGGATTCATGAGATGATGGCTTCAAAGTTCTTTCGTCCAAGCTACCTCCTTCTGTAAGAACAGGGGCCCAGAGAGGAAGTGGCTTGTGCAATACATTTCATTCACCCACCCTTCTTGGTGCTGGCTTCCAACACAGTGCTCTGCCAGGCACTACCCGTCTACTCCTTTGGGTCAGATGGAAAACAGGGATGTCCCTGTGGGGGGTCTTCCCTGGAGCATGAGGGATCCCTGCTGTTGGCCAGTGTGGCTGTGATAGAGAGACCTTGGGGAAGCCGTCCCCATGTGCCTGTCCTTGCTGCACCTGTGAGGTGACAGAAGCAGCCGGCAGCTTGGGGCCAGCTGGCTCTCTAGCACTGAGGTCAGGCCAGTTAGTTGGACAGACAGTCTTCTCCAGGGACAGAGGTCAGACTGAGCAGTAAGAGAGATGGGCCCAAAGCCAGCGCTCATTTATCCGAAGGTGCCACCCCTACAATGGTGTGGGAAGGACCTCCAATCTTTCAGTATTGTCCAACTTTTTTTTTTTTTTTTTTTTTTTTTTTTTAGCATTTCATGTGTCTCATCTGAAAATGAAGAATACATGACGATGAGTTGAGTATTTCCCAGGGTGCTTTTTTGTCATTTACAACCATTGACAGGTTTAGTGCTTGTTTTCTTTCTTGTTCCCCACGTTGTTCACAACCTGCTCAAGGTCTCTTGACATCATCTTTATCTAGGATGCCAAAGTTAATGAAATGATGATGGATCCATTTTTCTTTGTGAAGGAAAAATATTGTGACTCTCACGGTGAGGCTGCTCTGTTCCCGAGGAAGCTGAAGTGGGTGCAATATGAAATAGTTTTCCTTCCATCAAAATACACACGTTGCTCATTACCGAGAGCAGAGGGTAGCGTTGGGAAGGTACAGCCTCCCCAGCAGATGGGAACTATTTTTTTCTTTTTTCTTTTCTTTCTTTTCTTTTCTTTTCTTTTCTTTTCTTTTCTTTTCTTTTCTTTTCTTTTCCCATTTCTTTTCTTTTCTTCTTTTTCTTTTCTTTCTTTCTTTTGGTTTCCCATCCTCCATTTTTCTGTATACTCTAATCCTCCACTTCTCTACATTACTATGTAATATTTTTTCAAAATGCACAGTTACTGTAACTTCAAAACGACCAAGAGATAGTATCCTCCTCATAGAAATCACACACACGTTGTTTGTGTGCCAACCCAGTTCAACAATGTGGAGACACAATATAGAATGACACCTCAGAGGGATCAAGTTATTAATTGGCTGAAGTAATAGTCAAAATTTATCTCAAAATCCTGGCAAGGTGTATACCCCAACTGTGAAGAAAAAATTCCCTCACTGGCATCTAAAGTCTGTAAAACATCTTAATGAGTTGACTTGGTTTTGTTTCAGTGGGATATTTAGTCACCAGCTTGTGATTCCTGGATTAGAAATCACTCAAGGTACAAATATTACTCCAGCCACCAGAAATCCAGCTAAAACGGGATTTTTACTTTTTTGTACTAGTTTTATGTGCATTACGCACAGATAGGAAGTACTGTAAATGAAATTTGTCATTTTTGGTAAGAAATCAGGAATTATTTTGGACAAAATCATAAGGAAAGTTTTAACCAGAGTTGCTTTTCAACATAAGTTCTGGTAACCAAGGTTCAGGAAAGGAAAAGACCAGGACTCCTTCTTGCTTCAGTTGGCTGGTTTTCAAATTTGCTTACCCAGGCTGCCTTCTGCAGGAAGGGTAGGCAGTAGGGCTGGGCTCCCAGATACCATTCTTTCAGTTCAGCCAAGTGGCTCCACTGTTATGTTTGTTGTAATTGCCTTTCCCATAGGATTTCTTCAAAGAAGGATTTCTGTAGCTAACAAGTTTGGAAGATCAGTCTTTTACTTTATTGTAGAAAGGATGCTTTAGGAATCCCTATACCTGGGACTTTTCTAAAACTAGAACAGATTCCCCTCCCGCCTTCCCTGGAGAGGAGTGGCTTAAGAATAGTTTTTCTTTAACTTTCAACAGCTTTGATATTCCATGCCCAGGCCATCCCCATCCTGTCCAGTACACCCCCGTGGCCAATGTCAGGAAGCAGGATTGGAAAAGTTAACCTATATGCAGGTGATAATTAAACCGGCTGAAACTTGCATCATTGTTTCAGATGGGGGGCTTGCTGTAATACTATTCCTGTATTTCCTTCTTGCTGTCGGAGAGCTGCCTCTCTGCTCAGAGATACACTCTCGTACCAGCTGCACCATCCTTCTACTTTGGGGATTTGTACTAATTCTGTAACCTTGCAGAAGAGAGCAACCTATTCAGACTTAAGTGGAAAAGTTTTATGAATCTTCAGAGAATAAAGTTTTTAAAAGTTCTTTCCATGTTTTTAGCTCTTATAAGGGCTTGCTTTCTAGAATTACCGACAGAACTGTCCGTTCACTTTGAGAGGAAAAAAACTAGTATTTGTGGCTATCCTGGGTAAATGCCTTTGTATTGAGAGTAAGTACACAAGAAGCTAGGGAGTTACCTGTCAGGGCATAGGCTGGATAGGGAGAAAGGAACTAAGACTTTAGTAGTATAACCATCAAAATCTCAGACCCTCAGGGCTGCTTCCTTGGCAGCATTGCTGTTAAAAGTTCTGGTTTATTTATTTATTTTAAAAATATTTATTTATTTTTGAGAGGCAGAGACACAGAGCATGAGCAGGGGAAGAGAAGAGAGGGAAACACAGAATCCGAAGCAGGCTCCAGGCTCTGAGCTGTCTGCACAGAGCCCGGAGCCCAATGCAGGGCTCGAACTCATGAGCAGTGAGATCATGACCTGAGCCAAAGTCAGACGGTTAATCAGCTGAGCCACCAGGTGCCCCAAAAGTTCTTCTGATTTAGAAATGGAGGACAAAACCCCACATTTTCTGTGAGATTAGAAATCTAAACAAGCAAGCCTTAGAATTTATTTTTGATGGATCCACCACTTACTGAAATACTCCAAAATCAAACATAACAAAAACTTTATATTTTGTTGACATAAAGATTGTGATGGACTCAACTTTGGGATAATTTGGGGAAAACAAACTATTATTCTAGAGAAAATGTTTTGAGAAATACCTGTGAATGTTCGTTTTCCTAATTTCCAATATGCTTTGGCTGATAGAGATCAATGGGGAAGTATAGGTTTGCCAGCCTCAGACAAAGAGGTTACTCTGATCAAGGATACTTATATTTTAAAGTTTCATTAGTGTCTACAAAGAAAGAAAAAAAGGCCCAGGAGCCAGTGGGAAACCAGCCAGTTCTTTAGCTGGCTGGTCCTTCAACTTGCTGAAAATAAGGAAAGGAAATTATATGAATGTTCCTCAAAAGTGCAAGGTAATTTATAAAAGGGAGACTATAAAAAAGTTTTAATTTTCCTTCTTTTCTCCACTCCACCTATTCCTGTGACAATAAAAAAAAAATTATTCTGGTAGAAAAACACTTATTTTTATTACTAAGATCCAGATATGGCTTATTGCTTTTGGATCTGAGTCACCTTTACTTCCCTTCCTTCCTTTTCTCCTCCCTCTTGCGAGATGATGGTTTGGTAGGCAATGGAGAACGTTTCCAGGACTCTCTCTTGCTGAAGATGATTTCTGTGGGGAAGCAGCCCATGAACATCAGTGCACGCAGTAGCCCCTTGGGAACAGTTTGACCCGCCTGGTTTTCAGGTGGTTCACGGTGAGGCCCCAGAGGAGTGTGCCATCCACTGGCAGCAGGACTGGAAATCCATGGGCCCAGCATCTTCCCTTCTCACTGCCTGTCACTGCCCGGCAGAGGGTAAAGCCCCCTACAAGGAGACAGGGAAGAAGATCTGTGATGTCCGAATCAGAAATGTAGTGGATGGATGTTTTCAGGAGCTCCCACTGGGGGTTCTTTATGAAGCACATAAACCACAGCCCCAGAGAACCCAAGCAGCTCTTCACGTGGCACGTTCGGACTTCTTGCTTCAGCCTTCGCACACGTTAGCCGTCACTCCTGCAAAGCCAAGTGCACCCATCTCCAAAGTTACAGATTTTTTTGTATTGGGAGAAGCACATGGACTTACAGTATAGGAAGCACACATACAAAGTCTTTTCAACAGAGCATCATTTTTAAAAAAAAATTTTTTTCTGCTCCTTTTCCTAGTGAATTTAGGGTTTCTTACCAGAGCCCGAGTGTTTTAGGTCCGGTCTACCATTTAGCCATGTCTTGCTAATGCTGTGTGAATACCACGTGTGTATAAACGGCTCCTGACTTAGTATGTTTCTTCCAGTGTGTGCCTCTTGGCAGAAGCCACCCAGCCACCCCACTGCCGCCGCTCCGCTTCACATCATGAATATTCAGAGGCTGCAGTCATTGAGGACTCAGGTGGCAAAAATAGTAAGGTGATGGAAGCAAACCCTGACATGAAAGCCAGGGCTGCATTTCAGTGTCTCCACAGCCCTGAGTGCTGCACCCATCCTCTGACCTGTGGACCACATGAGAGGAGAGTCCTGGGGAACTCCTGTGAATCAGGCGTCTGTTCCATACACCAACATGCTCACGTCTTTCTGTATGATGTGTTGTAATCAGCATGTTGTTTTTAAAAGACAACAGGCCCCTCTGTAGTCCTCTCCCACAAAATGCATTTAGGCTGATAGTTCAGCATAAAGGATGCACTGTTGAGGCCAGCAATGCCTGCATTGTTTTCCCTGTAATTCAGTCAGGGTCTCCTCAGCAAAATTTAGTGTATTTTGTGAAATCTTATTTTATATATTTTGTCACCAGCAGCAGTTAAACTAAAGGAGGAACAGCTCCATTCTATTACGGGTTAAATTATGCTCTGTGCCGAACTAGTGGTGATGTATAAATTGCAGCCCTGTCTTTTTTCCAAAGGATTCTAAAATAGGTTTTCCGAATTAGTGCTGGATTTTCGCTCCTGCATGTGTGGTGACTCTGGATTTTTTCCCTTCAGAGAACCATCCTTTGCAGCATTCCCCCTTCCGAGGAATCACTTAGACACTTCCAGCTGGTGGCAGGGGATACAGCCATAATACAGCTTCCTCTGTCCCAGCTGTCTTTTTCACTACGATAAATGCATTACGATGGCTGCACTCTCGTGTAAAGGTTCAGGTAGAGGAAGGTGTAGGATGAAGTCTGGAAGCCGTCTTTTGGGTTTTTAAAAGCTTCAGCTTCGACAGCATCTCTGCATTTTGAATGTCTTCCTGCTTCTGGTCAAAGGTTTCTCTCCAGTGATTGGAATGCTACTGTAAGCCTGGTTAAAGGTGCCTGAGGATATCACCTTATACAAGGAAGCCCTGTGTGCTTGAGAAGAGCTTTTTCAATGCATTATGGCTCATGCAGCCTCACAATTAAAGAAAAACAGGGATTTAGAAATCAATGCTGAAGAGGAGACTGAGAAGAAAAGGAAACACCGCAAACGGTCCCGGGATCGGAAGAAAAAGGTAGTTGTATACGCCAGAGCATAAATCTTGCCTGGATTCTTTTTGTTTTAATCTCCTCCTGGCGTCTGTTAGAAGCATTAAGGGCTATTTTTACGTGCTGTGTAGAGTATAAATTGGGAACGGATGATAAAACCCAGTGGCCGACCATGGCCAGAGGATGGGCTAGGCAGGGGGAGAGTCTGTCCTGTGTGGGGGTGATTGCAGTGCTGATGCGGAAGGTGTGCCTGCACTTGACACAGGCAGGGGCATGTTGCCATGACACAGAAAGGTGTTGCAAGGGAGTTCAAAGTAGTTTCTTCCCAGCCCGGTCAAGGTTAAATGGACTGCGGTGACTTGGGTCTGAGGGAGAGGCCAGCGAGCCGGTCTTTGTACTTGTTGGAGGTCTAGGCTCGTGGAAAAGGAGCTTTTGTGCTAGAACTACTGTCACATGTGTGCATTTCTCAGGCACATCTGTGACCTTAAAGACGTAGCAGAAAAGTCATTTCCTGCTTTGCTTTCTTCCCCTCCTTTTGCCTCTTTTTTCTCTAAGGTGCTTTTAGTTAGGTTGTGCGAAGGAAACAAGCTGCCAGAAATGACTTTCTTTTGTTAAATGAAGCTGAAATCACAGAGGTTTGTTATTCTCTGCTGGGTGAGAGGAATTATCCTGAACGCAGGAATTCCCATGGCAGGGCAGGGACCTGCAGCCTTCACCGCTGATTGCTTCTGATTAAAGCATGGGCATTGATCATCCCCAACTGATATTCTATGGCAGGGGGAAGATAGGAGGAATATTCTAGGTCAGTGGTGTTTCATTACAGCCGGAGAGTACTTACTGAGTGTTTAGTGGCTGTGCCCTTAAATGTGACTCCTAGGTACCCACTGGGGAGTGAGGGCCCGAAGCACTTTTCCTCTATAGCAATTAATAAAAATTGACTAAAACTCTGTGCTCTGAATATGAAAGTCAGGTCATAAAGCATTTTTATGTCTCTTTGTGAGAATTCCCAAGGGAAAGATAATCTTAATTTGCTGTGAGCAGTGATGCATGTGCCTTCTAAATGACATGCAGATTTCATCCACCACATGTACCTCTCTTCAGGGCTGATCATGAATATTTTTGGTGCCTTTGCCATTTTCTTCAGAGTTAGGATCTGTGAAAGAAGGCTCTCTGTGTTTTGTTATGTGGCAGACTTCATGAGATTGAGTTTGGAGAGGTACAGTCACTTTGCTGCAGGATGTTAAATATAGATGCTTCCTACTTCAATATTCTTGTAAATAAACTTCTTGAACAGATTTTCACAAAAGTACAAACTCAGGTTAGGAAATTGTTGGCAGGCATATTTCAGAGTCATGCACAACAGAGTTGTGGAATTGCCATATTTTGCCAGGTTCTGGTCTAATTGCACTGTATTAGGTTCATCTGTGGGAGGTCACTACGGAGTGCCCACTCTTCACACATCTTTACCCACTCCCACCGTGATAAGCTGGCTTCTAAGAAACATGAGGAAAGAAGGTACATATATTTGTGTAAAGATACAATCGCATCGTTGCTGTTAATACTCTGTATAAGACTTGTTAGCCGAGCCAGGCTTATGCACCGCAGTTTCCTGTAGTGATGACAGGCCTGCTGCCTTGGGGCCTGGGCCCCTGTTTGACTTGGAAGCAAAATAGGGAAGGGGTGAGGCAAAGGGAGCTTCTGGGCTCACTGAGCTGAAGCAAATGCTTTGTGGACCAAAGTGCTTTGTTATGAGTACAACAGAGTCTGTCCAACGTAAATCTCTTAGCAACCAGGAGGGAACATGGAGAAATATCAATATCGCTATGTCAATGTGCAAGCAGATGTAAATGTTTTGTTCTCAGGACAGTCACAGAGTTGATCCAGAAAGTGGCCTGTGGATAACACTTTCATTGCCATTGTACTAGTTAATTCACAACACACTAAAACCAGTATATTCCCTATCAAAGATACATGCATTTCAGGAGACTTAACATTCACAGTCCAAGGATTTTAGGGACTGCTTTCAAAGTACAAAGTCAACATTAGATTACTTTCAAGACATAATCTAGATTCTTTTTCAGTCATATAGTATATATACCACTTATTCTCTACAAAGTGAATTGTTTTTACTTGGAGTTTCTTTTTCCTACCTTTTCCTAAGATCCTGATGAAGGCTTTTGGGTTACTTTGCTCCACGTTATAGGCCCCATAGCAATTGGAAAAGCTTCTCTTATGTACTTTGTGGGTTATTATGGGGTTCATTGCTCTTACTTATATGTAGAAATATCCTCTAGGATCTTTTAATTACATAAAAGTAATAGTAATTTCATAAAGTCACAAAATAGAAAAGCTTTAGATAAACGTGAAGAGTATCTATTTTGTAAAGGAATTTGATTCATGGTACCCCTGTAATTGAAGTTTAAACAAGCCCAGGATGAACTTTTCCTGATATATATATGACATAACCTCATACAGTATGAGATATTACTAAGTATTATAATCAAGTCAGAATGCATATATAAAATTAACATTCTATTCACATTTCATCAGTTCTTAAAAAATCCATGATTGCACATTTGGTCTGCTATGCATATTGATAACCATGAATAAGTGGCTACCAATCAAAAAACATAGGAAACTTTTGGAATTTATAATTACTTGAATTTTAATAATGGTGTGTTTTATTCTTGCCATAGCAACATTAGTGTCAAGGAAAGGAAAAATCTTCCTATTTGCTAAAAGGAAATGCATTTAGATGGACAAACCTTTAATCTTTTTATCCCAATTTTTCTGACTCGAAGCAAACAAAAAGCAACTTTCCCTGAGTATTTTGTTTAGAAGGTGTCTTTCTACTGCATTTACCCATCTCCTTTACACACACTGTCCCATCACTCTTCCCTGATAGATTTTCCCCTTCACTCTCCTCGTCTCCCAATGGGCCGCTAATGCTGGCAGTGAGTGGGGTAGCGTGCCAAAGGTAGACAGAGTGCCTTTGGGAGGGACAATATTGGATCCATGCTCTGACTGAGAAAGTTGCAGAGAGGAACTCTTTATATTCCCTGCACCAAGCAAGGTCCTGGCCCACGGGCGGTGGTCAGTGGATAACCCAAGCTACCACGAGTTCATGAGGACTAGAAGTTACAAATGCTCTCAGGGCCACACTTCCCTTGTTGCCTCTGGCCTCTGGTGCCACATTACCTGGATATTTTGCTTTCTCTCCATGTAAACTATAAGGTACATTTCAATAATGAGGGCTATTAGGAGAAATAACATTAATTTATTCAATAATTTTTTTAAATGTTCACAAGTATGCTTGTATATATTTATTATGTCCTATCAAAAAAAAAAACCCACTTTGAGGTGATCTAAGGATATGTATACTAAAAAAGGAAACATTTATATGCATTGCGGACACAGGGTATACTGGGATAAAGGAACAGCTAATTTTATGATTAATATCTTTTCTAATTGTTAACAACAGACTCATGCAGCTATTCAGTGGCAGAGCAGGAATGAATATTTATTGCTTCATTTTTGCACTCACGTATTCATTTAGCAAACATTTACTGAGTGACTTCTGTGGATCAGACACTGCATTCAGTGTTGGAGGCAAAGCTACAGGAGGCAGAGTGGCAACAGTACAGTGACTCCCTGTAGAGAGAGGAGATCACTAATCACCCTTCATAACACATGTAAAGGGAGCCACAGGAGCCCACTGTAAGACTGCAGTTCAACTCAAATGGGCTCAGAGAAGCTTCTCAGTGAAGCTGAGCCTTGGAGTAGGAGTGAGCAAGACAGGCAGGCAAAAGGACAGGAATCCCATGCCCAGTGTGGTGGAAATAAGAGGGAACATTCATGTGTGAAAAGCAAACATAAATAAGGAGCAAAAGGGATATGAGTGTATGGCTTGGAAAGTGGTCAGAAGCCAGATCATGAAGACCTTTGTATCCCATCTCACAGGGTGGGAAATTACCTTCTCCAAGGAGAGAGGACTTTAATCGACTTAAATGGAGGCAGTAGGAAGAGTAACTGAATGGCTTTATGGTTTAGAACCATCACTCAGGCATCCATGCTGCAGATAGCAGCCGGGAGAGCCTTCCGGAAGCACGGGTGGTGATTCAGGAATGAGAGATGCTGAGGGTCTGAACCAGGGCAGAGACTATGACAGTGGAGAGGGGGTGTTGCATGCAAGAGATATTTAGGGGAAGACTCAACAGAATTTGGCAATGGACTGGGTGTAGGATGTGAGAGGGAGAGATTGGATTCTAGGGTAACTGCCAAGTTCCTGGCTTGAAGCGGAAAATGAATAATTAAATTTCCTGGATTCATGTCTTTTATTCCAGGGCATTTATTGACCACCTAAAATGTATCAGGTAGGGTTTTAAATTGCTTTGTAGGTAGAGGCTCATTTAATCTTTATAACTACCCCACAAAGAAAGTATTTATTATCCCCATTTACAAATGAGGAAACTGAGGCAGGAACCCATTAAGCATTCCCACACTATTTAGTGGCAGATCTAAGACTCCAGTGTGGAAAGTCTAGCTGTCTAGCTTGTTCTTTTACCTACAACATGGAGCAGTATATGTAGTTAATATTTTCACAGCTGCATATCAAAATGGATTTGATTCAAAGAACCTTCTAAGTGATCAGCTATTTCCTAGACATTGGGAGCCTTAAATAACAAGCTTTATATCGCTAAGTAACCCAGTGCACTATGGCAGTGTGTCTGCTTTTCTTACCCTCTGCAATAGATTTTAATGTTTTACCACAAGAATTTATTTTTTTAATTTTTGAAAATAAATGGAAAATTGCCAACACAGGATTTCAACTCCTCAAAGACATGTTGCTGTAATAACATAACAATGTCTTAGGTGCTCACTGTATACCAGGCAATGTGCAGGGTGATTCCATGGATTATTCTACTATTTTTCTCACAACTTCTGTATGAGACAGGTATTATTTTCATCCCCATTTTTTTTATAGCTAAAACATAGACTTAAAGAGAACAAATAACTTGCCTGAGGTCATGTAGCTTCTAAGTGTTGGGTCTACACTTAAACTTGGATCATAGGACTTTGGAATCCATATTTAACCACTAGGTTTATTGTCATAAAAATCTACCAGTCTCATTTAGGATTAAAGCAACTTAAAGGTTTGAGAATAAATTTCAAGAGAGATAAATTATTGAGTGTTATCTATTGCTATAGAAGCTTGATGCTTCCTGACATTTATAGGCCTTCTCCATGCCTAGCTCCCGATGTACCTATGGCACCCATGATGGAAGATACCAGGCAGGGGAGGTTTTGTACTATAGTGACTGGACTTGTGAGGGTGAGGGTTGTGTGGACTGGTATCAGATAAAGGGAACCCACTCTGCGTCCTGTTCTACTGAGAACACAGACTCCAGATCTCTAGGGAGCCTGGTTTCTCTCTCAGCATCCTTTATGCTCTGCAGTATAATTATAAGCTCCGTGTGTCTCACCCAGGAGACTATAAGCTCCTTGAGGGCAGAGGTGGTGTCACAATCTTCTACTACCAAACTGGTGCTTGCAGGGTAGGAAGTGGATGGGAGGGAGGGAGGAGGTGGATGGATGAGAGGCAGTACCATGCAATGATTAAGAATATGGCCTATATGTAAGATTGTCTGAGTTCAGGTACTAACACTCTTAGCTGCTGTGACCTTGGGAAGTTATTTAACCTGTCAGTGCCCCAGTCTTTTTACATGCAAAATGAATATAATAATAGAATGTGCTTTAGTCACAGGACTGTAATGAGATTTCAATGAATGAATGAATGAATGAATGAATGAATGAATGAATATTAGAATGGTGCTTGGCACAAAACAAGAGTCATATAGTGGTAGTTGTTGCTGTTTTTATTGATGTTCATAGTGAGCAGAAGAATGAGTGGACTGTTTCCAACCTGAACCTTTAGGGGTTGTGCCAACAAGTTATCTGACTGAAGCCGGCAGGTAAGCTCCCTAGGAGCACAGCAGCTGTCCCGTCTCCACTTTTCCTCTGTTGGAAGAGGATGGATGGAATAAGGCTTAGCTCAGTAGAAAAGTTATAAACCTGGACGATGGTTAGTGAAGCATCCCACTTCAGCTTAGGTCGTGATCTTGCGGTTCGTGAGTTCAGCCTCATGTCAGGCTCTGTGCTGACAGCTCAGAGCCTGGATCCTGCTTTGGATTCTGTGTCTCCCTCTCTCTGCCCCTCCCCCTGCTTGCGTGCTGTCTCTCTCTCTCTCTCTCTCTCTCTCTCTCTCTCTCTCAAAAATAAACATTAAAAAAGAATTTCTTTAATAAAAAAGAAAAGTTGTAAACCTTTGTCCTTTGATGTGCCATGGTATTTAGGGATAGGGAAGCAATTAAATAAAACTGGTCTGCTGATTGATTCTCTGTGCTCTCTGTTACTATCATGATAACATTTTTTATTCTCAAAGTCATATGTTTGCTAAAAAAAAAACTTAACACTTTCTTGGTCTTGATGAATTACCATTATAATGAGTACAAGATCATGTTAGGTATAAATTATACATTTATTAATGTCTGAACATGTTATTTAAAATTTTGTTAATACTGTCACCAATATACTGTAGCTATTGAACTGTTTCTTCATTCTTCAGGCTCATGGTCTTTTCTGTCTCTTAATTTGCCTTTGGTAAGATGACATATTATTGTGTGTGTGTGTGTGTGTGTGCGTGTGTGTGTGCGCACATGCGCACGCTTTATTGAATCTCAATATGGAAAAATGTTTTCAATAGGTATGCTTGACAAACAAGAGGATTTGACAGTGCTTTGTACTTTTTGGTAGTTATATTATTAGAAAAAATATAGTAATCCTATTACATTTAACTGGTATCCATTTAATAAAAATGTACTGTGCAGCTACATTGTGCTGATTATTGTGCTGGAGACTGGCATGTAAAGGATGGGACCTGTAGGCCCATCTACCTGCTCTTTGATATGCTGCTTGTACTACTTGATGCAGGTAGGGTGAAGGACCAGAGAGAAAAATAGATATTTTTTGTTGCTGGGTTAGCACTGGTTTATGTTAACACTATGCCATAGTGTTATCGACATGGACAGACGCTTTAGCCTAAGCTTAAGTTTGTTATGTAACTATGTAACTTGCCTCAGTCACAAAAATAACTGGGCTTGGAATCAAGGTCTGTGTGGCTCCCCTTCTTAGGCCATCAGAACCTCTAGAGGATAGGTTTTTTTTTTTTAAGGGAGGTTCTTACTAATAGATATCTATGGTGAATTCTTATGTCAAGAGAAGAATGGTCACTGTTGGAATGTTAAAAATTAAATAATTTAATAATTGAATTTTTATAAATTATTTATCATTCACTGCAAAATCTAAATATTGTCTAAATCGTAACACTTAAATTAGTGTACGTTTAAATTAGTACACATTTAAAATAACTTTTAAGAGGAATCCAGTCACTGAAACAAAGTAGAATTGTAAGCTTCTATCTGTTGATTGACGAATAGGTTAAATGTTGAAGGATGATATCTAAATACAATGTTACACTGTCAGCTGTATACTCCAAATAGTAATCTAAAGAAATACTTGTATAGAAAGATAACATTTGAAAACAAGGAATCTGCTGTGTTTTTACTCAGACTGTTTCTTGTTTGTGTAAGTTAAAAGTAAGTTAAAAGTTCATTCCAAAGCAATGGAAATGGCGCCTGGATCTTCTACATACAGTTCAGATTTTTCTGGTGATTATCCCCTTCGTTCAGGATTATGCTGTCCTGGACCCAAAGTGGCATCATGAGAAGGAATGACCCATCCCTGTCAAATATAGGAGCTGCCTATAAAATGTATAGGTTTCAATTTAGATTTAGTTGGTTGCAGTAAACCATAGGTGACCTTCTACACATTAGGATCTTATCATCAGTTCTGTTTGAATTTATATGAAGCCGATTAGAATGGATAGAGACTAATGTTTATATCTGCCAGGTTTGGCAGAACAAAAGCCAACCAGTACCATCACCATAGGAGAGGAAGGGTATATGGACTGTGTGGAAAAGCATAGGGACAGATAACTTAGCTGGAGAGTGTTGGAAGCCCAAGATTTTCTAATGACTGGAATCCAGTGATACTGAAACATTTATAATCTACATGTAGGTATCCCTGAAAGCTTTGTAGTTTCAGTACTATGAATAGCATTATTTTATCCTCACGAAGTACAGTTTTCTAAGAGTCTATACAATTGAAGAAGGTATGAAAATATGGTAAATTGTGTTTAGTAGAGGATCAAAAACATTAATAAAGCAGGCAAGCAATAAGGAGAATGTTGTGGGGAGGGGGCTAAGTATTACAATCCATGGTGATGGAAAGAGAGGTCTTTGGGCCTAGATAAGAATTCATATCGCAGCTGCCACTGGTTAGCTATGTGGCCTTGAACTAAATTTCTCTGGGTCAGTTTCCAGATTGGTCAGATGGGGATATTAACCCTTTACTTGCATACTATTGTAAGGAGTAAAAATACTATAAAGGCATTTTGCCAGGGGCCTGACATAAAGGAAGCAGTTAGCTAAAGTTTCCTTATCGTATGGGCTCTCAAAGGTAACCAAGTGACCATAGTCAAGAACAGAGCAGAGGAGCTGAGAAAACAAGAACTTTTATACCTAGCAATCCCTCAGAAGATTATTTGATGAATGAAATTTTACTGATAAACTGGTATCCTCAAAAAAGTCATTTGAGTCCTGCAGTTCAGGTCTTTGCAAACTTTTTTATCTGTCATTTTGAGAATTAAATTAAATCTGTCATTTTGAGAAATATTTCAAAAGACTCACATGTTACACCTTCCATTCATTAACACTATTATTAATAGTTTCTCTCAGGAGTTAAATGATAGCCAAGGTAGATAGTAAAGAAAGCTTAAGAATCATATGTATAGATAGAAGAAGTATCAAATAATTCTTTTAACAAACCAACTTTATTTTGCAGATTTGGGCATAAATGTTAAAATACTTGGAGGAAGAGTAATTAGGGCTGAATGGAAGCAATCTTCACTGGATATATTTACTTATTATATATATATTATATATATATATATATTATATGTAATATAATTATATATATATAATATATATTTATTGAAACAAAAACATTACCTATAAATATGTCCATAAAGTATATGCACTCCATTACCAACCGGCTTTCCACCCCCTCTAGGTAATGTGGCCACCAAAGAGGTGTCGGATGGTTTCAGGGTAGCTGGGGACCTAGGGGAGAGTGAATGATCTGGTCGATAGGGAGATGTCACCATCTGTACCTGGTTTCAGAACCCACAGTGGCCTGTGGACTGTCTTCCTTGCCAGCACACCCCCTTCTCTGCTTCTCAGACTGCCATCCTTGAAGCCAAACAGTTTTTAGTCAGACAAAGCAAGCCACCTTGCCCGGACCAAATTGGCCCACGTCAGCAACTGCCACTAAGAATTATCAGTGTGTAAACAGCCCTATTCACCTTAAACCAAAAAGAAAAACAGAACCTGAAATGTGGACATCTCTCATTAGACACTTTTGTTACAGACTCTAAGTGAGTTTTCTTTTCAAAGAAGGGCAGTACAGAGAGATGCCTATCAGCAAAAGTATATGGAGAAGAATTTACCTTTTCTTTCTTTTATTGAGCTGTAAGTCACTGAGGAACTGTGGTGGGCCAGGAGCTCTGCTGAGTGCTTTAAGAAGATTATCGTATTCAGGTCTCACGAATGGGGGCTATTATCCTACTTCTCTGGGTTAGGGGAGGCATACTCTCGAACATTTCAGCAAGCCCAGGGTTGCGTAATTAGTAAGTGTAAGGCTGGAATTTCCCCCCAGGTGAGTCTGATTCCCAGCCCATGCTTAGTCCGCCACTTCTCCCCCCTCAGTCCCTGTCAGTCATGATTGTTTCCAAGTCCCCACTGAGAGCCATTTTCACAGGAGACTGGGATCCGTGAGGTGAATCTTTCCTGGACCATGAGATGCCACCATGCTAGGATATATTTCCACACCTAGAAAATGCCTCAGAAAATCCTTCTTGTGATTGATTTCTTCCTCCCAAAAGAAAAATACACGTTGGGGCATGGACAGCAGGAGGGTAATAATGCTGGATGTAATAAATAAGTTAACTTTCACATCGTACAGTTACCTGAAATGCATCCTGCCTCAACAGGACCATAATTATATTAATGGTAAAATAAGTGTGAGTACAGTTTATTTCCAAACTGTTGGCATTTGTGAACACAAATAGTGAAACCATTTTGTGTTGGCTGATTTCTTGATGTTTGAAATGAGTATATTCCCAATGCCTTGTGCTTCATGCTTACCATTTTTATGAGAAAACTGTTAAGCTGATTTTGAAGAACTCGGCCTCAAAACAGACTAATTTTCAGAGCCTAAATTACAAATTAAAAAACAATTTGTAGAGTGGTAAGAAATTAGCACCAACATTAAAAAAAAAAAAAAAAAAACCCTTTAGCCGACGACACCAACAAATGTTAGAATTGAGTCACCATAGGTGCTGCCAGGTTCTTTGCCAGGATAGAAGAGACCTCTTAGTCCTTATGAAGTGATTTTTTTTTCTTTTCCTTGATGGTAAGAACTATGAGTAAAAAGCTTTAATTTGGGGAAGGGAGTTGGCAAAAATTGGAATCTCAAAAAAAACAAAACAACTTGATTATTTAGGACAGATGATTTTAGGCTTTCTAACACACTTCACTTTGAATCCGTAGGAGCTGTGCTAGCAAAGTTAGGCTTTGTTTACAATAAAATAATTGGGAGTTGTGAAAGGCTGTTCTCTCTCTTCACACTTATGTGAGTCTCTGAGTTACATGGCTTTCTTCTCCTTTTGCCCATGAGCAGATTGAGGCTCAGACATTGACTTTAACAGTCACAGTGACCACTGGACAGAGGCAGAATGTGAACTCATGGCCATCAGACTAAGGTCTTTCCCTTCTTTCACTATTCTGCCTATAGGTTTTTCACCGCTCATGTAAGATTCTTGCGTTTGGAGAAAGCTTTTACTTTTATTTTTTATTATTTTCTAATCGGTTATTAAATCATTTTTATGCTTCTCATTACTAATGTTATTGTTCATTTGTTTTATGTGACAAATACTGGATAAGAAGTGCTTTTTAAATCATGATGCGTGACTTAAACCCTGTGTTTTTATCTTCAAATGTTACATGGCGACGTTAAGTATTACTGCAAAGCACAGAGCAATTTTGAATCAGGAAAAAAATCATGATTGACCTTGGTACTGTGGATTTACCATTGCTTAGGGAAGCAATGTTTGTCAAAACCATTATCTTGAGCAGTGCATTTTGTTTTCTATCAGTAAATCCCCCAAATGCCCAATCTCATAATTCCCAGCCACATTCCTACTACCTGGCTGGTTAGGGGTGAATGAGAGAGGATGGGCTGGAAGGCTCTGAGGTCACCGAATCCCCACACAGGCCACTGCTCCCCCTTCTTCCGTAAGGACCTGCTGTCCCTCTGTGCAATGGTTGGGACACCACTACCTGATTCAATAACATAATGAGTGTATTTACTTAGCTCTGTCAACACTCAAAATATATTTGCCTGCTTCGAAGTAAGAAGATAACCATACTGATGTTGGAAAATGCTGAATGCAATTAATTTTTTTTTCCTTTGAAGAATGGCCATTGTTAAGGATCCCTGCTTTACTCTTCCTCTTCAGCTGGAGTCATTGCCACCTAAAAATACATGGTTTTGTTGTGGACATTTATTCTAACCACAATTACTTCAAATAGAATTAATATATTAATACTGGTGACCCAAGCATATGAAACTCGCACATTCATTTATTTTCATTAGTGTAGAATTAGCCATCCTGGTAATCCTCCCCAATTCCTGTCTGTGATTCACTTCAAAAGGTTTTGACTGCGCCTCATCTTAGCTGAAATTGGGTGTTTGAGGGTGACCATGAATACATTAAAATAGGTGTTTTTCCTGTTTGCTGTGTTAACATAAACCCTGGGCTTGGTTTTTCCACAGCTGTTCAGCGTGGTTATGGCAGCCTGACTTCCTCCCATTCCACTGTGTGTGGATCCGGTTCCTGGGCTTTGTCCTAGCTCTCCACTAGAGAGCCTTGTCTCCACTGGCTGATTGTAACTTGATTTTACATAACATGTTTCAGTGGATTTTCTATGGGATCAGATTAAAATAATTACATAGCCATCCATTTGGCATCTGATAGGCATTATCTTTTTGTTTTCTGGTGGATTAGTTAGGGTTTTGTTTGCAGTGTCAGGAAGGGAGAGTGTGCTTAGGTGCATTTGGCATTCTCGGCTTTGACCTGCTTTCCTAGAGCTGCTTTGCAGCTCTAGCAGAACCTAAATTATTAATGCGATCTGTTCTGTATCTGCACATAGAGCCTAATCCAGCCTTTTTTTTTTAAGTGCTGCTGAGGATCTCTGAAATAATGGGAGATTGATTTTTGGAGGCTGCGTGGAATGAGGAGTGGGCCTGGGTGTGAGCTGCGGAGTCATGTAGGTTTGGGTTTGAGCTTCCTCACCACCCTTTCTTTGCTGTGTAGTCTTCAGTTGGTTACTTAACCTCTCTGAGCATCTATGCCCTCATCCCCAATAACACCTATTGCAAAGAGATGTTATGAAGACAAAATTAAATTGAACATGAAGTGCCTGGCACAAGTCAGGGATTCAGCCAATATTCATTCCTCCCACCTCCCCACTCCTTTCCTCTTGCCCTCATCCACTTGGAAGAAATGAGTTTATGTTATGCTAAGTGTATTCAGTGAGAGTTGTGAGTTAAAAGAAGGAAGTGAATTCACTGAAGGTAATTCCAAGCAGGGTAAAAAATACATGAAAAACATGTATGTGTATATGTGGAGAAAAATATACATTTATATAAAGTGTAATATTAATAATTACATATACATGTACATATGTGTGTTTAGATTTGAGATGTATTCCAAATGTGTATTATATATATTCTAAATAAGGCAGTTAAGCCCAGAGCCAATTTTTATTAATTTCTATAGAAAGAAATGTGGTTTCCAGAGAGAGCACTGTGCGTGGTGTGGGGTATAGGGACTCTTGGCTTTTGTGCAGGTGCAGTGGCTTTCCCAGGATCACTCCGCACAGCCCCAGCTTATTCCGCAGCAGTACCCAACGTCCAGTTGCAGGTGCCTCGATAGATTTTCTAAACTGAGTAAGAAGCCAGTCCTTTTTCCCCTGGGTAGGCCTTAATGGGTTTACCTTTGCATTTAAAGGTCTCCCTCGGGCAGCTGCTCCTTGACTCCCAGAGTGAAACCCACTCGGAGGAAGCTAGTCAGCAGAAGATCAGTTTCGGTGACTCTCCTAAGAGGGCTTTTGAGGCTGTCTCTGATATGTGTTTCTCAGGGACAATTACAGAGAAATAGACTAACCTTGGGCAGATGGATTTTCTTGCTAAATGTTACTGTCCAATCAAAGACTTCTTTCAGAGCCTTTGACAGCATTTAATACCTGTTTGCCACCTTTACTCCCTGCTTGATTACCTATAATGTTCTGGGACATTCTGTCAGTTCTCTTACCTTCCTCTTTCTCACCATGTGAATAATTGATGTACATTGTAGACACAGCCTTCAACACAGGGAGGCTAAGGTCACCCAGAGAAAGCATTATTGCTATCATCTTGAAATATGTTTTTCCAATATTTTTCTTACATGTATATACTTAGTTTCTTCTTCCCTCTTCTGTTTTTTTTTTCCTTCCCTTCTCTTCCCTTTTCTTTCTCCCCCCACCCCAAATTAATGGAGATAATGGTGGCACCTCCTGTTTTGTAACCTGATTTTTTCCTACTGAACAATATAATATGAGCATTATGTTTGTGTCAGTAAATACATTTTTGTAAGGTTTTTAATGGATCTATGGTATTCGACTTTATGGGTGTACCAAAATGTACCCAACTAATGTCTTGTTTTTTTTTAAATTTTTTTTAATGTTTATTTATTCTTGCGACAGAGACAGAGAGTGAACAGGGGAGGGGACAGAGAGAGAGGGAAACACAGAATCTGAAACAGGGTCCAGGCTCTGAGCTGTCAGCACAGAGCCCAATGGAGGGCTCGAACCCACGAACTGTGAGATCATGACCTGAGCCGAAGTCAGACGCTGAACCGACTGAGCCACCCAGGTTCCCCTGTCTTGTTTTTGTATGTTTAGTTCATTTCAACTTTTGTTACCTTGAAAAATGGCACAAAGGACAACAAGGGCTTCATCTTTATCCACACTGAAGGGTTCTCACTTTCTGCTCTCCTTATGTTGGTGACTCCTTAGCACAGCATTCTAGGTCCTTCATTCTGAAGCCAACGCCACACGTACAACCTCATTTTCCACACGTACACTCGTTGGCCTTACTTAGTTCTAGTCGAAGGACTGACTACCTTTCCTTTCCCAGAGCATACATTTCTGCTCCCCCGCTGTGGGGGTTGGGGGGGTCCTTCATGCTGCCTGCAGTACCTCCCTCTCCCATTCTGTTCCTTCTGGAAGTCCTGTCTCTCCTCTTAACTGTTACAACTATTTATTCGCATCTCTTAGGAACTTTATGTGGAGGATAGTCCTTTGTGTATGAAGATACCTAGATGAAAAAAAGTCACCAATCTTGATTTTGGATCTTGGCATAGCCTCTAAGTTTGCAACTTCAGCTGCTCTTTCCTTGTCTGTGTTATGTCGAGGACCCTGCCACAGTTGTGTGGAGGGACGCCAGTGGTTCCTTCGTACACTTTACTGGACTACAAGTTCCTTGGAGCAGAGTTACCACTGATTCCTGGGGTGTCTTCTTCTAGGCCCCCTTGGCTCTGTCCTGTCAACCAATAATGACAGCTCTCTGCCCAGGGCTCTGTGCTCTTTCTCCAGCTTTCATTAGTTCATCAGAGATTATTGAGGCCTGTGGCTCTCAACTGGCAAGAGGAGAGGTTCTGCCTTATGCAGCTGGGGTTGGTGTGACCAGCCAGCCTTCTTTGTCCACAGCTGAGGGGTTTCCTAGGATGTGGGGCTTCCAGTGATGAAACTGAGACAAACCCAAGGGTGTACTAGAATTGGTGGAATGTGGTGGGGCAAGGGCAAATGGTAGTGCAAGGGAAAGGTCCTCTGTACTACCTGCTTCTAAAACTCTCTCAGTTTTGGTAACTTTGAGAGGCTTGCCTTCCATCTCTGATTATGATGTCACTCCTTCTCCTCTAGGAGTCTTTTACCTGTTTTTTAATTTCCTGTGTCATCAGTGGGCATTACTTTTTCCTAAATTTTCTGTTATCTACTGAGCATACAAGCACAGTGGACCATTGTGTGTGTCATGCCATCACACATACAGGGAAGTACTTAAAATCTAGCTTTGGGCAATGACTCCTGCTTTCATTATATAGGGTCTCATCTAGAACCCAGTTGGCTTTTGCTTTACTTTTTTTTAAATTTTATTTTAAAATTTATTTTTAGAGAGAGATAGAGAGCAAGCTGGGGAGGGGCAGAGAGAGATAGGATCCCAAGCAGGTTTCATGCCCTCAGCTTAGAGTCCAATGTGAGCTCAGACTCATGAACACAAAATCATAACCTGAGCGGAAGTCAAGAGCAGGATGCTTAACTGACTAGGCCACCCAGGCACCCGCCTTTTGCCTTACTTTTATTTCATTGGCTCTTTAACTCCTGGGTCACGTGTTTTACTTCTTAAGGTTTTTGGTTTTTTGGGGTTTTTTTTTGGTATCTTTTGCTTAACTTTATTTTTGACCCCACACAAATTTAGATTATACAGTACATACAGGGGGTTTTTGTTTGCTTGTTTTATATACGCTTTAGTTTTCTGGAAAATGGCTCAGGGCAAAAGGAGTAAAAATATAGGCAAGGTGATAAAACGCTCTAGCACAATCACCTTATTTTTATTATTCCCAACCTGGACTTGCCAAAGCTGTCTCCTCCCCCCATGCCACCTGAAACAAGGGAAGGACACTGTGACCTTCACCCCGTTTCTCCCCTGGAGAGGCTCCTAGCCTGCGTGCTCCTTTCACCAGGCAGTGGGGGACTGGACACAGTAAAGAACTTTACTACTTTCCAGTTTCATTCTCAGTTAGTTTTCCCTTAGAGGGAAACTGTCACTGTTTTATTAGAAAACATTTTGAGGTAGGCCACTACAAAGCTACATAAGTAAAATGTTTTAAGTGCAAGAAAATCACCTTATGCTCAAATTTACATGATTGAGATAAACATATGACTTCAAATTGTTTTACAGTGATACTAGGAAAAAAAATCTATTGATCACTCCTCCATTTTCATACCACTCAAATCATATTTAATGTGTTAGTTATGACATTTATGGATCGCAGATTTAAACATATGATTCAGTGAAAAGGAGAGCTCCTGTGGAAGTCTGAATTTGAACCTATAGGACTTATGTAAAGGACAGATACATTGAAGGGCAGAGCTGTGTGGAAAATTCCCACAGAGTGTCTCCAAGTCGTGCAGTCTTCGAGGTGGAAGGGACCTTTGAGGTCACGGACCCAGGGCCTCTGCAGAACCTGCCTGTCCTTGAAGATGGCTTTATGAATTGCTTGTCAGTCTGCTTATGAATCGCCTGGTGCTGGAAATGTCCTACCTCTAAACATAGTCCACCCCCATTTCTGGACACTTCTAATTGTTAGAATATGCTCTCTTATTTTGAGACTAAATCTCACACCCTACCATGTCCCCCCATATGCCAGTTATTTATACAGATGAAGATAGTGATGTTCTGGTGCCAGTGTCTTCTCTCCAAATTAAATGCTCCCTATTTCTTGAGCCAGTCCTCATAAGATATGGTTGCAAGACCCCTTTATTCCCCCTTTAGCCATCATTTGCTACCCCGAATTGACAGTCTTCTGTATGTAGATTGTCCATGTCATACTGTATGACACAGCTCAGACTCGGCTGTTGCCACTATTTGTAAAAGAGGCCAAGGTCACAGTCATTTTAGGGAGAAGACAATTGAGCGCCTGTATACTCCCTTTTCATAGGAACTTTGTTTCTGTTTTGCATGTGGATTTATCCTTCCTTTTTCACTTTCAGCTTTGGCTCTTTGTTGGCATTGAAACATATACATTTGACTGATCTGTGAATACATTGGAACGTTTATAAACAGCATTTACGTACAGATTTATAAAGATACAAAAGCTCTGTCCCCTCCGGAGAATGCCTTATCTTCTGTATTTTCCACTGTCCTATCTCCCATTACTTTATCCCTCAGACTCAAAAATTATTTTCTAAGTAATTATTAAGTGCCAAACATACACACATTGTCCTTTCTCTCTTTTTTTCTTGGCTTCTGCCCTCCTATTCTTGTTTCCGTTTTCTTCTTTAAACATAAAAGTATTCACTAGAATTCACTAGAACAGATGGAAATAGTTCAGTATCAGCTGGATACAAGAGAGGAACAAATAATGTAATGTGTTAAGCTTTATCAAAGGTTGATTTTTTATATTTCAGACTAACCAATTTACTAGGTAAGCAGCTGGCTTCTTAGAGACTTTTATGGACTGAATCCTTAGACACTAAACTATGTAGAACTATTTGGACAAAAAAATGAGCCAAATGAATTTGCCAATAATTTGGCTAATAATAAGGATGTAAAAGTAACAAAATTCTAAAATATTTGTGTAGTGCAGTGCATATGAAACACACATATTGTTTTGATTCAATAACACTTCACAATAAATATTTATATACCTTAGAGTTACAAAGAATAGTAAGATGTGCTCCTAGTCCTTTGAGAACTGGTAGTGTAGTAAGGGAGACGGACAAGTTGAAAAGAATTAAGATAGTCTTCCAGTTGATATGGAATGTCTATAAAGTGAGATGGAGGCCATGTGAGGGGCCAGAGAGTAGAGACAGGTGGACATTGGCCCTGGCCCTGAAGACTGAGAAATGTGAGCATAAGGCACTGAGCATAGTTAGAAAACTTGCAGAAAGAAGTAGAACTTGTCAGACAGGATGGCTTAATGTGGGTGCAAGAGAGAGGGAGGAGCCCAGCAAAATGAAGGGGCTGTCAAATGCAAGCATCTGAGAGGCTAGTTATACTTTGTGTTAAGAAAGGAATGAGGAGGGATTGGCTTCGATTTGTCTAAGATATCTTCTCCTCCTGCTTTCCTTTATTCCTGTTAACTCTTAATAACATTTTTGCTTTGCAAAAATAGCATCTTAGGTTGACTTTTAACTTGGGTTTCCAGTATGAAGTTCTGTACTTGCACCTGAAAGAACAGAACCCCACTGAGCTGATACAAGATGAGCCTGGAGAATAATTAGTGAATGGCTTTGAGAAATGTGGAAGTCATTGCCTTCTGTCTAGGCTGCCATCCATTGTCATGGGGTATGATGGATTTAGAAATGCTAGTTGAAAGGCATCTCAGATTTAGATTATGACGGTCTTTATGATAAGAACTGTGATGTTATGTTCTTGCTCTCCCCTGTCCTACAAGTTTTTGTTATATTTACAGTAAACCCTTTAAAACAGTGACATGTTTTAATGTATTCTTCCATTTTGTGAGCAATGGATTTAAAGTGATTTTATTTTTTTATTCTTTTAAGTTTATTTATTTTGAGAGAGAGAGAGAGAGAGAGGGAGAGAGAGAGAGCACATGAATGCAAGCAGGGCAGGGGCAGAGAGACTCCCAAGCAGGCTCAACACTGTCAGCACGGAGCCCAGTGCAGGGCCCGAACTCATGAACCATGAGATCATGACCTGAGGTGAAACCAAGAGTCAGACACTTAACCAGTTGAGCCACCCAGGTGCCCCTATAGTGATTTTAAAAGGAGAGTAGTAAAAAAATAGAAGAAAATCATCTGCGTTAAACTGCATGAACAATTTAATTCATTTCTTCCACAAAACATCTTTAAATGTTTAAATTTCAGAAGCTTAGAGAAATGAAAAAGAATATATCTTGAAAAACAATAGGATGGTTTTTCTTGCAAATGTGTTAATAAAAATAAGCTTGATTACACTTGAGATATAAGAATGCTCTGAAAATTTGCCAAACTGATTCTAATAACATGCACTAGGTTTAACCTTTCTGAAATGTATTTTATTGAAAAAAGAATTCCAGTTTGAAGTTGCATTTTAAAGACTTCTGCAAAGATATTAAAATGCACTCAGTTGACCTTTTATAAAAACCCTTTTGGGCAAACATACATAGTATTTTGATGAAAAATGTTGCTTTAATATTAAAGCCCTAATTACCAGTAAGGAATTTCATCACCCCAAAATTCATGAGATGATTTTTTTCTAATTCTTCTTATATGTTTGTGTTCATGTGTGTTTGTATATCTCTATGTATTTTTAATTTCATGAACCTGACAACCGTATCTCAGTATCTGCAGCTATTCCTTCTAGTAGAAATAAACAGACATCTAATGTCATGAAAGAATTGAGCTTCATTGAGAGTCAAAGCAGCCGAGAGAAAACAGTCCAGTTTGTTGGTTTTTAAAAGATAAAACATAGATCTATTGCTCAGTTCAGTAGGTTGTTATGTTACATGGGAAGTTCCCTGGATGAGTTGATGTAAAATACATGGTGGTGCTTGACCATGGAGAGGAATCCTTTTGTATCAGAAAAATTGGGTCTTGATGTATCTGTCTTTGAGGTCCGCTATCCAATTATCAAAAAATGAGGCACACACACACACACACACACACACACACACACACACACACACATTCTTTCTAGCGAGACCTTCCTATACCCACTGTTCTGCGCTGTGGATCACGGCTGGGACATTTGCTTCAGATGTGACTGGGAAGTCCCAAGGTCCCTTCTGTCATCACAGGGAATATGGCAGGAATGCCTAGCCTAGAATTTTAGCTTGCACTTGCAATTTAATGTAGAGCTTTTAATTGCATTCTCAGCAATATTTTCTTTCATCTCATAACAATAAAATCTTCATGGTGATGTCTCAGTACAGCGTGGCACTGAAGCAGGGACACGTGGCACCAGGAAGCCCTCAGCTTTTGCGTAAACGCTCAGCAAAAGGCATTCTTTTTGTTTATTTGCCTTACAATTCTGTATCCAGAAAATTCTGAAACTGTGCGCACAGAATCTTATTGTTTTATAATGTTTCTGGGAAGAGTTTTTTAAACTCAGTTGTAATTTACTTGAGTCACATGCAATGATCCTGAGTATATATTTAATCAGTTTTGACAAATGCACAGTTGCTTATCTCATTCCCCCAACAAGATGTATTGCATTTCATCACCCCTGGGAGCTCCTTTGTGCCATTTGCCAGTCAGAGTCCCTCCTGTACCCGAAGCAGCCAGTGTTAGGACTCCCAGCGCCGTTGTTGAACCTTAACGTTAATTCTTAGAGGCTTCTCTGTCAAAGAAGGATCTTTAAAACTGTGTTTTCCTTTTAAAGAGCTTCCCCCACCCAAGGGAGGCATTCAGAGGCATGTGCATAGGCTGATGTAGAGTTTCTGTATATTGCTTCTAAAACAGTATCTTAAGTGTATCTTAAGTGTCAAATTCTTACTGAGAGAGGAGCAGATCCCTTTCCAGCCTGTCAAACAAGATTTTAAGTAATTTGCTTTCTTGTTGTATTTTAATTTGTCTCCAGTTCAATTTCCACTTCTGGTAAAAATAACCAGCAATGATTTGTCGATTATACCTTAATTTTGTGGAGTACGTTCACCCTTCTGTAGGGTGGGATAACCAGTTAATGGAAATTTAGTAAGAATGCCCACTAAATGTCATGGATGAAGCTGAAGAGTTCAATATAATGCCTTAATTGTAGAGAAACAGGGTTCACTTTGGTCCTCTTAGCTTCTGTGGGGTGATAAAAACAAGTAGAATAGTCTTTACATCTATTTCTTCTCCATGACTATATATCATTGCCTCAAAGGTGACATTCCATCGTTTGCTTCTTATTGTAACCAGACAAAGAGTATTTCTGTTCTCCGTGTGTGTGTTTGTGTGTGTGTGTGTGTGTGTGTGTGTGTGTGTGACAGAGACAGAGTTGAGTGTTCCATATTACCCCTAGAGATTTTTCTTTCCCTCCTTTTAAGCTAACATGCTCTTCTTCATCAATAAATTTCAGATGCAGGGTTGGAATAAACTGAACACTACAGAGAAAGAAAAGATTCCAGGATAGAGAGCTACTTTTATTTCAATACTGCAACACATGGAGTATAGAATGAAATCGTGCTGCTGTTGGAATTTATTCTTTTTATTGAAATAGACAAGCATTAAACAAGCCATAAAATTTCCATCTGTATTCACAGCAGGCTCCCACCACCCAAAATACAGATTTCCTCCCCGCCCCCTCTCTCTAAAGCATCCAGGACTGAAACATTTTAGTATTTGAGACTGACAGAATCATAATATTTAGTTTCTAAGAGCAGTGGATCACCTCCTCCGTCCTTTGCACAGAGCCGCATCCGTGTTAAAGGGAAAGTGCAATTTCTGTCCTTAAATGTCACTGAGGACGGGGGAGTTGGGTCAGAAAGAATCTGCAGTGCAGCAGAGGAAGCACATGGGCTCCCGGCTTGGTAATTCTGGTGCTTTCATCACCTCATCAGGCTACTCACCTTGGGAAGGAAAGCAAATGGCATTTTCACACCATGCGCTGATGATGAGTCCAGAAATGAGGCACCCATTGCCATTCTAGCACATTTTTCTCCATCGCCTGAAGGACGAAGGCTTTTACTAGTGGGAAATTACCACCAAGGCATGTAAAAGTGAAAGAGCTTCTCAGGCTTGAGGAAGAATTCATTTTTTCTTTCCCTAATTTCAAAGCCAAACACTTGCTTGGCATTTTAGGCATAAAACAGCATAGAGTTCTAAAAAGATGGTTAGAAAGGTAATTGTAAATTCTAATCTGTTTAGCAAACTGTTGCCCCACTTGGAGAATACTCTGTTTCAATTTTTTATAAAGGCATTCTGATAAAAAATTTAAGCACACTCTTTTAGGAGCAAGTTTCTGTCAGATGTCACACGAAGCTTCCCTTTGGTAGGAACGGTTATGTAAGGCGGGATGTGCCTCTATCTAAAGAGTAGACCTCTATCGTGAATGTAGGGCTACAGTGCTTTCTTGTCTCTCCCTGAAGACTATGGTATTTCTGCCTTGGTTAATTTAAGTGTGATAGAATTTTTAATAATGTTACTCTGTTGGAACAATATTGGCCAGGGTAGGGGTAGGCTGTCCTTACCCCAGAAGGTACAATAGGATGTATGCAGTGGAATAATTATGTAAATTTAGTAAGAATGCAAATGATGTTAGAGCAGGTGTGTCCACTGGAGGAAGTGATAGGATACTATAGTGCTTTGAGAGGGACATCAAAGGACACTGAGGAGGAAAACTGAAAAAGTAAAAATTTTGAAATCTCAAAACATGTGTATCAATTTATTGTTTACAAAGGACTTTCATGTACATTATCACATTTGATCCTTGTAATTCTGTGAAAAGGATGCTCTCATTTTCAAGAAGTTATATTACTTGCTCAAGGTCAGTTAGCTACCAAGTTACTTTGAATCCTCGTGCTATCCTCCCTCCTTCCCTCCTTCCTTTCTTCCTTCCTTGAACATGTTAGAGCATAGAATGTCCTCATCCGAGCATGGACATCCTGGGGCCAGGCAAAGTGGCATCACTAGGTTCCAATGTTTCTCTGGAGCACAGTTCAAGTCTTGGAACAAAGGAGTGTTATTTGGCTCCAAATTTAAAATATAAGTTGTGTGTGTGTGTGTGTGTGTGTGTGTGTGTGTGTGTGTGTCCACTATGAGACAAAAACTGGAGAGTAAAGGAAATGTTCGTGTCTTGATAAAGCATACTATCGAGTTGCTTTCTATTCTAGTCGAGCCAGTTTACACGGCAGCAATATGTTGACCTCATTATACCCTCTCCAGCATTAAGTGTTAACTGTTCCTTTTCTTCACCAATTTCACAGTTGAACAGTGTTCGTGCCATTATTGTTTCAATTTGCAGTATTGTTTTATTAATGCAAATGAGTATTTTTTGTATGTTTGGTAGTCATGTGCATTTATCATTTAAGGATTGCCATTCATGTAACTCACATGTATCCTGTTCTTCATTTTTATTAATGCCTGTCTTTCAGTTCAGAAGTAATCGGGGATGCCAATCATGTGTTTCTAATATTACTGTAACGTGCCATAAACATGTAGAGGTTGATTTTGTACCAACATAAAATGTTAAAGTTAAGATCTATTTTTAAATAATCAATTCCCTAATCAGTGAACTAGAATTTTAGAAACCCAGAAGGTACTTATTTTTAATATTTCAAATAGGAAAAAGAAGACAAAGTTAGGACCACAGCAACGGATAATAGTTCCCAGAATTTCTTTAAGCTGAGAAAATGAACACATCTATTTTGTTGTTTCCATATAATTTCTATCAGAAAATTAAGATAATATCTCTTAAGTATGCACTCAGAATACAGTAAGAGTAGCTATTCATTTTCTCTCTGGCACCAAACTGAAAAGTGTAATACCTACTAGGGCCAGAGTAACAATTGTGGACATAGAACAATTTCAGAGTAAGAGCAGTAAAGAAAGGTTTAGTCCTGTCTAGATAGTATCTGAGAGGCCTGGAGGAGATGCTACAAATGTTTCCTGCTGGGGTCATTAGCACTGAGGTACAAAGGGAGAGAAAACAGTTTTGTTTTGTTTTGTTTTGTTGATAAAGAATTTCCAAATACAGTGATTTAATACTTTGGTCCTAAAAACTAAGTACTTTTGCTCTTGGCAGGCAAGGGACAACTGAGGCTTGGTATATCTTACAAAGACTAAATGTGTGTGAAATTCTTCCAGCAACTGTGTATATTATCACAGGCATACCTGAGAGATATTGTGGGTTCAGTTCCGAACCACCACAATGAAACAAATACTGCCAGGAAAGCGAGTTAAATGAATTTTTTGGTTTCCCAATAATGTAAAAGTTATGTTTACACTATATTGTTGTCCATTAAGTGTGCAATAGCATGGTCTTAAAAACAACAATGTACATACCTTAATTAAAAATACCTTATTGCTAGGGGTGCCTGGCTGGCTCAGTTGGCTAAGCACCCAACTCTTGATCTTGGCTCAGGTCATGATCTCACAGTTTACAGGATTGAGCCCGAAGTTGGGCTCCCTGCTGAGAACACAGAGACTGCTTGGGATTCTCTCTTCCCCTCTCTTTGCTCCTCCCCCTCTCACACTCTCTCAAAATAATTAAACTTAAAAAAAAATGCTTTATTGCTAAAAGGTGCTAACCATCATCTGAGCATTCAGCAAGTTGTAAACTTTTGCTGGTGGAGGGTCTTACCTTAATGTTGATGGCTGCTGACTAATTGGGGTGATGGTTCCTAAAAGTGGGGGTGGCTGTGGCAATATCTTAATGTAGGACAACACTGAAGTTTTCCACATCAATGGACTTCTCCATTCACCTGAACACTTAGAGGCCATTGTAGGGGCATTAAGTGCCCCAACTTTAATATCATTTTGTCTCAGGAAACGAGAGGGAGAGAAGCACAGTGGGGCGGGCAGAACACACACATTTATCGATGAAGTTCACCTCCGTACATGGGCTCAGTCTGGTTACCTCACAACAATTACAATAGCAACATCAAAGATCACTGACAACAGATCACCGTGACAAATTTAATAATAACAACAAGAAAGTTTGAAATACTGCAAAATTTACCAAAGTGTGACACAGAGACACAAAGTGAGCAAATGTTGTTGGAAAATAATGTGCCAGTAGACCTGTTTGACACAGGATTGCCATGGTCTTTCAATTGGCAAAAAACAAAAAAACAAAAAACACATAGTGTCTGTGAAGTACAATAAAAGGAAACACAAATAAAATGAGGTATGCCTATGTTAGTATTACCATCAACTATTATTATCACTGTCACTACCATTGATACAATTACAATTCATGACAGTGATCAGGGGTCAGCTTTGCTGTCAGATTCCCAGATTCCCTGCCAGTCTCACCTCCATTGCTTACTCACCTGAAGTTAATTAATTAACCTCACGAACTCTGTTTGGTCATCTATAAAACAGAGATACCAATAATCCCTGTCTCAAGGTGATTGTTGGGACAGTTTCCTGGAATGGTCAACATAAAGTGTTGCAGAAGTGCTCAATAAATCTCTGATGCTTTCTTACTGTCCCATTAAAGAACATAACTTCAGATTAAATCTTGGCAGAGAGTTTCCTAGAGAGGTTTCTCATTATTGGCCAACAGAAGACATTTCTTAAACATTAGGCAACCAAGAGAGAAATGTTCCTTACAAGGAAGGAAAGGCTTCCTTGGTAAAGGCTTGTTACCTCATTCAATGTAATTCAGTCTTCCCTTTCAAGAGCAGATTGCCCTTTGTTTTAGAGATTTATTATACAACAAATATTTGAAAATTATTCAGTGAAAATGATGATAGATATTACCTATCAGGTTATTGAGAATGAAATTTGAGAGTGTTCTTCAAAACACGTTCATCTATAACGTGTCTCATAAGAATGTTTCCTGTGCTGTTTATTTCCTTAATATCATTTTGCAACTTATGTGTATTTTATACCAAATGGTACTTCTGTGACTAAGAAAAACTAAGTCCTTTGTAAAGAAAATCTTGTTCATGAAGCAAGTTTCCTGTTTTCTTCTCTTTTCCTTCTCTTCTTTCCCCTTTTTTCCCCAGCATTTCAGCACCCATTTACCAGGTGCTGTGCAAGATACTAGCAAATAGTGGTAAATAACAGTCACTGTTTTGCCCTCTTAGATTTTTAGGCCTATGTTTTTCATACCTTGAAATTTATTACACCTTTTTTATTTCACACTCAAATGTGTAGTGACCCTTGGTCACTACAGTGAAATAGATCCACAAAAAAACCACCACCAAGGATAGTGTCCCTCACCCTTTGGGAATATGCAGAAAATGTCTAATGTTTCCTTGCTGTTATTACTCTTTCCTTTAAGATGCATGGTTCTTCCCCATTTATTTATGATTTTGTAAATTGTCCATAATTAAAAATGATTGGCTTATTTTCTCATACCTTGGGAAACAGTTGCCTAGGTTGTTGGGTTTGTTATAACAACAGTCTGCATAGAATATTGTCTTATTTTTCTAACGAATTGTATACATTTTTGTCATTAGATCTTTCTTCTTGTGAGACACCCCTTTACATGATTTCTGTGATACTGAGCAGGCTTGAATAATCTTTTCGGCTGCTCAGTTGGCGAAGATCCATGATATTCTAGATGCCGTTCTTTTCTCCTAAAATTAAACAAACAAACAAACAAAACAACAGAAAATTTCTTCCTTTTAACTCCACTGTGCTGGTAATGTTTTGGCTGTTAGCTTTTTTAGAAATTTGCCTTCTATCTTCATGTAAACTTCTAAAGTTTCTGTCAGAGAAAAGGGATACAGAAAGGACATTATATGCATACATACCCATTGCCTAGTTGTACTGCCTTTCACACACTCACTTTGGACCCCACATTATATTTACTCTTTGGTTCTATAATTCACATTAGGATTTGTTTGTTTTATTTTTGGAACTTTTGAAGTTGTTGCATCTCAAAGAAACCATGTTTCAGGTTCATTATCAGATGGTGTCCTCATATTTTTCTAATAAAAACACACTTTTAGGCCTTGACGCTTAGGAGAAACATCGCCCTGTATACTTAGCTATGCGTCCTGAGCTTGAAAGGGCCATTGAGAGGATAAGAGAGTTGTTGAAGGTGCATGTTCTGAAACCTGCTTGCTGTTTTGCCTGGTCATGGCCCCTTATCCTTGCCTCTACCCACAGACCATCTTAGTTGCAGGAATGGTAGGAGTGCCTTCAGCTGCAAATAGCAGTATATCTGACTAGGAGTGGTGTAAACAGAGAGCTTGCTTTTCCCCATAAAGCTCCATCTCAAAGTAGAGGGCCACTGAGGCTACTTCAGAAGCTTAGTGATGTTGACCTTCACCCCTTACTTCATGCCTCAGACCTGCATTTAAGGCAAAAAGAAGTGAAGGAGAGGGTAACTACTGCAGTGGCTTTTTCAGAAAAAGAAAATGCCTCTTCTTGAGCTCCCAGCAGACTTTTGTCCCACTGACCAGGACTGCCTCTTCTAGCTCTCTCTGACCACAAGGGAGCCTGGAAAAAGGAGTAGCTAGCCTTTCTACTGTGAAGGTAATGAAAGAAGGGGGTGTTGGGGTCATTCAGTGGGTGACCAGAGAACAAGTCTGCCTCCGTCTCAGGCAACCCAATCCATTCACCCTCCCAGAGCCAGCACTCATGCCCCATGTCCCTGAATTGCTCAGGCAGAGTTCTTCCGGGCGAATACAGCTGGTCCTGAAGCTATCATCAACTAGACTGATGGTGCTCCCTGGCAAGGACCATTTGTGCACACGTGGTAACAGAGAGATGGTGTTCAGTGAGGTTTGCTGAGACAATGAATGAGTGTGTAGTGTGTGTGGATCCCCTGATTGTTGCCTAAAGCCAGCTGCTGGAGGTCAGTGCAGAGTGCTGAATGAGGAGATCTCACTTCCACCTGACATTCCATCCTTGCCCCTGGGCATTCCCTTGATGAAATGTGAAACCACAACCCTGACCACTTGTATTCATTAAGGTACTATGGGGAGCTTTTTGCCAAAATCCTGCTGGCGCTTGTGTGATAGAAATATTCACATTTGGGGCACTAGACTTTCTGCTTTCCTAGAATTTTTATACATAGTTTTAAATAGTTATAGTCATTTGGTGTCTTGATGATATAAATCTTAGCTCAGCATAACAATCAGTATAGCTCTCTGAATTGAGAATGTCTACAAAGTATCTATTCATAGGAAATATTCTGGTTGTGCTGGAGTAGGCATAGAATTTAAAATATAGTTTATACTTTCTAGAATTTATCCAAAGAGGATGATTAAACCAGTGTGCAAAGAGATACATGCAAAGTTTGGGTGTTTTTTTTTTTAGTAACAATGTTTTAAAATAAAATTTGGAAACATTCGAACTCATCATTAGGAGTTGGGTTAAAAAAGATAATGGAACACTATGAAAGCATTAAAAACGATCATGTAGGATATCATAAGAGCATCAAAGTGTTGCTGAGTATATCAAGTATGCTGTGTGCATATGGGGCATGTGCATGTATCAATATCTTTTTCACCAAAATGGTAAACAATGCTTAAGTTTTCCTGCATTGTTTATTTTTTTAAATAATGTGTGTTTTTGTTTTACAGTCAGAAAATATATTTTTGGGGTGCCTGGGTGGCTCAGTCAGCTAAGTGTCTGACTCTTGATTTTTCTGCTCAGGTCATGATCTCATGGTTCATGAGACTGAGCCCCATGTTGGGCTCTCCAGTGACAGTGCACAGAGCCTTCTTGGGATTCTCTCTACTCCCTCGGTCTCTTTGACCCTCTCCTGTTCTCTCTCTCTCTCTTTCTCTCTCTCTCTCTTTCTCTTGATCTCATAAAATAAATAAATAAACATTAAAAAACCTGAAAATATAATTTTTACAGAAATATGCATTAGGTTAATAGAAGAGTACATGGAACCTCCACTAACTGGAACAAAACTAACAGTAAAACCTGTATTAACAGATCTTTTTTCTTTTGTTCACAAAAGTGGGGAAATCCGGATGAAATAAACTACAACTAGGGATATACTGTAAATAATAGTTTTCAAATTATGACATAGAGTGTATCTTCTCCATTTTTTCCCAATACCTCACTCTACCACAATGAATATTATCTACAACAATGAACTCCTGCCAGTACCTTTCTTACTGAGCAAGTGACTGAACTCTGTGAAACAGAAGTGAACTAATACATTTATGAAATATTTTCAACATCAAAGGCTAAACAGAAAGTATTTACTGAAAAGTCTTTGAGTTAAACCAAAAATTAAATTCACATCCCAGTCCTTGAACATTCCAATTAATGAGGCATTCACCATAGAAACTTTGAAGAAGTGATTTAAAATTTCCTCTTTGGACTCTTCAGTACAGAGAACGAACTGAGGGCTGATAGGGGGTTGGTGGGAGAGAGCGGAAAATGGGTGGCGGGCATTGAGGAGAGCACTTGTTGGGATGAGCACTGGGTGTTGTATTTAAGTTATGAATCATGGGAATCTATTCTCATAGCCAAGAGCACACTGTGTACACCATATGTTAGCTAACTTGACAATGAATTATACTTAAAAAATTTTTCCTTGAAATTCTAATATCTCAAATTGCTATTATTTACTAAAGACCACAAGTTTAAGGGGAAACTTCCATGAGTGGTTCACTTACATTTTTTCTATTGTCTTGTTTTTTTGAAGTAGCATAATTGTAAGTAACAAAATTATGACTCAAGTGGAAATTGTACTAAAAGAGATAGAGGCACGCATCAGTTCTGTGGAATATTGGATAACTTCCTTAGGTACTTGAGAAAGAAAAGGTAGCCCCAGAAGAAGGATTTTAAAAAACATAATTGATCTAATTTTTGATTCTAGAATATGTCCAGTATCACCCATCTTCCTGTTGATATGAGCCTGCATGTGACTGTAGAGTTTTCAGGCTAACGACTAAAGATTTTAACTTGAACTACTTACTAAAATAGACCTACCTGGACTTTTGTTTTCATTAATCATTTCATCAGGTATGGTATTTCCCATTTTCATCCATCTTTCTAAAAAGAACCACTTATGGGGTGCCTGGGTGGCTCAGTTGGTTGAGGGTCCAACTTCGGGTCAGGTCATGATCTCGCAGTCTATGAGTTTGAGCCCCATGTCGGGCTCTGTGCTGACAGCTCGGAGCCTGGAGCCTGCTTCGGATTCTGTGTCTCCCTCTCTCTCTGCCCCTACCCCGCTCATGTTCTGTCTCTCTCTCTCTGTCAAAAATAAAAATAAACATTAAAAAAAATTAAAGAGAACCACTTAGAATCTCTGTCTGTAAATGTCAGCTTCCTTTTTCTTTTATGGATAGATCATAAGTAGAAACCAAGAAAAATAATTCTGGGTTTCTCTTTTTAGAATAAAGGTTTATAATATTAGATCCAAAAGTTAAAATTGATTTTTCATCCAAAAAAATTCTTTTAGTTTTTGACTTTTAGTTTCAACAAATCCAGCTACCTGTCTGTTTAGGTCTCCTGTCACTAAAAAGGAAAAGAATGTTTTAGATAGTGCCCTTAATTTGCTTCTTGCATGGCAAGAAATATTTCACATCTCCTTTATTGAAATAAAATGAAACAAATATCATTTTCCAAGTTTCTTGACCTTTTAGCTGAATAATCCTGGTCATTCAGCTCCTTGGAATAGAATAATTGTTTTTAGTAATTAGATCTGTGCTTAATTATTTAGGGTCTTGGTCAAAATAGGTGAATACAATCAAGCCTAAAATGTGGTTTCTTGTCCATCCTCATGAGCACACACATGCACACAGAGTGCACACACACTGAGATTTAAACCTGTATGAAAACTATCAAAACTGTTTTTTTGATTCTGAAAATACTAGGTATTTTGGACTTTTTCAGTTAATTTATTGTCTCTTCATTATAGCTCAGAAGTACAGAGAGAATTACTAATTGAATTAATACTATTTACTAATAGTAATAGAGTATTATTAATACTAATAAAATAGAGGTTTTAGAAATAAATAGTAAAGCTGAGCTTAGCCTTCTAACTTTGGTCAAATCAGTTTTGTTGGCATTATCATTTGGAATTTTAAACTTTCCAGTAGAGTGGCTGAACTCCTTTGATTCAAACCAGCCTGTGATTTAAATTAGCTTTGTTTTTAAAGGAACCTAAAAAACACCAATTTACTCTAAGGAAAGCATGGATCACGCTAGCAGTTTGGGGGCTAAGAATTCATATGAGTTAAGAACCTCAAACTGATCAATATATGATAGAGTGCATTTATAAAAAGTATAGTTCATTTAGTAGGTGTGATTTGAAGAAGTGCTATTAGTTCTTCACCACATTAAGCCTGGGTATAAATTTGCAGAGAGAAATCATTCTAAGGGAGCTATTCTGAGCAGCACTTTCAGTCAAGATGGTACATATGTTTCAGCTAGAGAAGAGTGCTATCGAGGGTGCTCTGGTATCACTGGTTGTCATCCACATTGTGAAAAGGAGGCTAGCAGGTGTTTATAAAAGAGTGTATAGTCAAAACACCTTACTAATGATATTAATCCTCACCACCATTTAGGTAGAGCTGGCAAGCAGTCAAGTGTCAGATATTCCCTTGTGCCAGACACCTTTCTAAGTATCAGGGATGCAGCAGTGAATGAGACAGCCTGAGACCCTCAGAGGATAGAACTTGCATCTAGTGAAGGGAGTTAAATAATAAATACCCAAATGAATAGGCCAATGAAACCATTTCGGTTCGAAATAAATGCTATGAAGAAGGTAAACGTGGCCAAGATGTGTAGGTAGTGACTAGAGGAGCTGCTTTATATGGACTGATGAAAGAGACCACTCAGGGAGATGACATCTGAGTTGTGATCTGAATTATTAAAAGGATAATTTTTTCCCCCCAAGAAGAGTTTATTGAGCAGAAGGAACAGCAGGTGCAAAGCCCCTGGGGATGGGTCTCAACCCATCCTATGCTCCAAAATGTGGCCAACGTTCCAAGAGTAAAGTCAACAAAAGAAGAGTGGTAGAAAGTAGAGCTAAATTGAACCTTAATATGTCTGCTCTACAGCCAGCTGTTGCTACATCAGCAGGACAGTCTGATGTACAAGTATGGATGATAGTCAGGGGTCCAAACCTGAGACCTGAGATGGTCGTCTGTGAATGTAGTGAGTGATTTTAAGCCAATGGAACATGATTGGGGATGGCTAAAGAACAAAGGATGACCAAGCACAGAGCTCTGGGGCACACCAGTATTTAGAGACGTAGAAAAGGAGGAAGAACCAAAAGAGAGACTGCAAAGCAACACATATTGAGGTCAGAAGACCAGGTACACCTGTGTGATTGTCTGAGGCGGAAAGCTATTCATGGAGTAGAGTGTGGCCAAGCATGCTAGCTGCTCTACAGTGTTAAACAGAAAGTTGACAACTGACTTTGTAAGATGCAGGTGACTGGTGATCTTGCTAAGTGGGTTAAAGGAAGAAAGGAGATAAAGAATAAAAAGGACATTATACTGAGGCATTTTATCATGAAGGAGATTAGAGATACAAGGTAATAGCTGGTGGAGAAATGGGACCATGGGAAGGTTTTTTGGTTTTGGGTTTGGGGCATTTTGTTTTGTTTTGTTAGCACAGGAAGGATGGGAAAAGCATCTCACTGATGGGAAGAAGATTGTAGAGGTGAAGAAATTGACAATGCAAAAGACAGGGAATGATGACAGTAGCTAAGTTCTTCTTAAGAAGCCAGGACAAGACCTGGATGACATGAGAGAGCCAGTGCCCCCATGGGAGGGTTGGCTTTACATAAAAGCAGGGACGCCACTTCCGTTGCAAAAAGAGAGGAAACATAGCACTGCGACAGATTCGGGAAGGTTGCTGGAGGCGGTGTCAAGAAGCTGACTTAGTACTCATCCCATTGCCTCTGTTTTCTCCATGGAGCATGAGGTGGCTGAAAGTGAAGGATGGAAAGGAGTTTGGGAGAAGGAAGAGAGAGGATTGGATGTGAAACCATTGTTTTGTTTGGATGGGAAAGCAGATTTGCCAGGGAAGTTTCATAAGACTGTCTGGCACCATGGAGTGTCCATTCAAGATTTATGACAACAAATTTCAAGTGAGTCTAGTCTGCAGGGTCAGGTGATTTTCTCTGGGATTCTTTAACTGTTCAGATCCAGGTGCAACTGAATTTGCTTAAATGCGTTTGGGGTTTTCCAGAAGGGTATGGTTGAAATGCCAAGGATGTAATATATAAAGGGAGCAGTTGCAATGCCTGGAGATAGCATATAAGCCAATAAGGAGGAAATTGAAGACAAGATGGGGGTAATGCGTGGTGAAAGAGTGGATGATTGAGAGGCTTACACTGTGTATTTTGGAGGTGATGCCACTGTTGGTCATAAGGTATAGCGCATGGTCATGTGCGTATATGGCTGAAGTGGATCAGCGTGAAGGACGCCAAGGACTTGAAAGGCCAGAGCCTTGGAAATAGCTACATGAATGTTGAAGTTGCTAAGAAATCTGTCAGGAGCTGTAATAGAGAAAAAGATGTTGGGCTATAGGATGCCACCATCAGTGATGAAGGGGGTGTAATGAGGATTTCAGTGGATGGACACAACAAGGAAGACTAATAAGTGATAGTCTGGTGCTTCAGGGGATCTGGGTTTTTGAAAGAGGAAGGAGGAGAAATGACTTGGAATTGCAAAAGAGAGCAAGAAGTACACCTGCCAGGCCCTGAATTGCATGAGGCATAGAAGTAAAACAGACTTCACATGAAAGGATTACAGAAGTATCTAAGGGAGACAGCCCATTTCTGTTAGACGAATAGGGTGATCGGAAAGTGTACTGAGTGTTTGAGACACTTGAACTTCAGATAGTGACCCAGGTAATGGGGACATTAGGTCGGGTGGGACTATACCTGGAAGTCTCTCAGAGAAAGGTTGCTAATCCACTGGAGTACAGAGCATTTAGCTGGAGCCACTGCACGGACATTCTGTCCTCCAGCCCCTGGACATAGGGACTGAACAAGGACTTCTTCAGGGAACTGCTGTATTAGTTTCCTTAGCTGGGAGTACCCAAGAGAGGAACTGCAGATGCCAGTAGATGCCATGCCTGCTGGGAACATGAAGCCAGAGGAACTCTCTAGGCATCTGATCTTCCTGGTAGCTGACTATATGTAGTGTGTAAATATATGCTGACAAGCATGAGTACTCAACTCCCACACGATTTCAGAGAATTATAAATTATATATATGAACTTAGAATGTATTTCCCATGAAACTTGTAACATGGAGGACATCAGATTCTCGGGGGAGTCCATGAAGACATTTCATACCCAAGATGGATAAACCAGGGATCTAAGGACACTACAGTGCTCACCATCCTTGAGACCAGTTCTGTGGGGATGGTGCATTCCACTCACTGCTGCTTCTCTGGGCTCCCACATAAGCAGCCCAGCGTGAATTTCATTATTTTCTGGACACTTTTTGTATGGGTTGCTGTTACTAGACTATAAGATCTTTGAAGGCAGGGCTATTCCTGAATCATAGCACGATCTCCATATTACATTGCCTGACAAGCACTCTGAAATGTCTCCTTTCTGTTCCTCCTCTGTCCTTCCTGGGAGGAGACAGGAATGAGAAACAAGAGAAGGTAGAGGACCCTTACAGGTCTTCTTTTCTACTTCTGTCCAAAATGCAGAACTTTAAAGTTATCAGAGGGCAAGATGATACTGACTAAATTTAGCCATGTGAAGAAAGGCACCAGAGGGAGGAAACTGTCTTAAAATTTGTAATCTGTTGAAGAAAGAAATATTGTACTATTACTATGGAGGTGAAGAAGTACTTTCTGGTCTTTTGTGAGAATGTAGAAGATGAGCCTTTGTGGAGTTGTCCAGCCAGTTTGTCCTTTCCCTCAATTAGAGCAATATTTTCTAAACTATCTTTGGCCTCAAATGCCTTACAGAGACTCAATGTGATGAAGTCGTAGGAGAATATTTTGCCAGTATGTAGGCTCCATTTGACAAAGTATTGTTCCCTGAGAGCATGGGCAGTGATAATCCAAATAAGAACTAATTATTCCAGTAATGGCCCAAGAAAACACGTTATTCAAGCCAATGGTGCAAAAGCCAACCTTGAATTAAAAAACAATTTTGATCATCAATTTCCTCCCTTTTAATGTCATGAGGGAAAGCAAAGATGTTGACTTCTTGACAAGATTTATTTTCAGTTAAACTTTTTGACAGGAGTAATTGTTTTAATTTATTTGCAAAATCTTGAAAAATACAATTCCTGGAATTATGAAAAATACAGATTATAAAAAGAAAAAATAGCAATCATGAAAAATCTTAACACCCAGGATTCACCATTATTAATAACGTAGCATATTTTTCTCTACTCTTTTTTTCTATGTCCCAATTTTTCAAGTAGCTAAGTTATATTCTCTAAACAGTCTTGATAAAAATAAATGTGAAGTCTGTTCTTAGATTAAGCTACAAAATACAAGATCTTACACTTCTAAAATTAATTGTGAAGATGATCAGATTCAGGGCTATTCTCTAGCAGACATATTAAATGTGGAATTCTCTCTTTTGAGAACACAAAGCCATCAATATCTAAAAGTTAATTTTAAAGGAAAGGTATTTTAGGGAGCACCTAGGTGGCTCAGTCGGTTGGATGTCTGACTCTTGATTTTGGCTCAGGCCATGATCTCAGTGCTGTGGAATTGAGCCCCACATTGGGCTCCACACTGAGCATGGAGCCTGGTTAAGATTTTCTCTCCCTCAGGGTGCCTGCGTGGCTCAGTTGGTTGAGTGTCTGACTTTAGCTCAGGTCGTGATCTCACAGTTCCTGAGTTTGAGCCCCGCATCAGGCTCTGTGCTGACAGCTCAGAGCCTGGAGCCTGCTTCACATTCTGTGTCTCCCTCAGTCTTTCTGCTCCTCCCCTGTTCACATGCTGTCTCTCTCTCAAAAATAAAGATTAAGATTTTCTCTCCCTCTGCCCCTCTCCCCTGCTCACGCTCTTAGTCTCTCTCCAAAAAACAAATAAATAAATAGATAGATAGATAGATAGATAGATAGATAAAAGAAAGAAGGAAAAAAATGAGGAAAAAGGAAAGTATTTTTTAATTTAAAAATCCATAAACATAAGATAAACATGTATTACAATAAAAGTTTACATTTTTTATACAACCACATTTTAGGGAGGAACTCCATTAAAATGGAAGGGGGCAAAGAATTGATATTAAACACCCAACTCACATCACAGTCCCTTCTCTTAATCAGTATCCGGGCAAGAGCCAAGAAGAACTGGGGCGAGGAGCTATTTTTGTGTTCTATGTTCTTTATCTCTGGGGTTTGCAGGAGAAAAGGTGGCAAAGAACTTCCTGACGGCTGTTCTTAACTCCAGCTTATTTGGAAAGTATTATTAAAAAATAATGTTGGTTCTGGTTATTTTTCTTTTAAGATTTAGCAAACAATGTCAAGTTCAGTTTTCTATTGAGTTTGAAGGTAGTGACTTTTTTTGCAGCAATGAAAGCAGTTACCTGGTGAGAACAGTTTTGCAAACAAGCGAAGATGTGTTATGTCTCTAGTCACCTATTACCCCGGGAGAACCACTTCATTATCTAAAAGGCTTGAAGCACTGTCATCTCAGGGGTTTCTCATATCTTCTCACATCTCTTCTAACAAATTTGTCACCCATCTTGGGGGAGGCGAAGAAAGGCTTAAATCCTAATGGTTTATTCTCACAATCATTGAACAATTCACAATTCACACAGTATTCAGTGGTCAAGTCTAGCTGATTGTAGAAGGTGGGCTGGAACTGGAAAACTGGGCTCTTTATCAGAGTTGATCGACGGGACACAATACCCTGCTAGAGACAACAGCGTCCATGACATCATGGACTGCACGCGGGCATGGAGATGCCCCAGCCAAGCACAGCCACTTGGTGCCTGGTCACAGGCCAAGCTCATGATGACAACAGTGCATGTGGCTCTCTGGCCCTGTCTGCTGAACTCCATTGGGAAATATTAACAGGCAGGGATCTCCCTGGAAAATCCTGAGACAATGAACAAGTGCAAAGGTTCAGCAGGTTCCTGAGGCAGTGTTTATTTTAGCATTGGTTGTCATTCTAAAAATTGCTGCTGTGACCCTGTACTTTCAGTGGCTGTGGAATGTTTGTGACCTTCCTCCTC